>NC_052161.1:47949041-48549041 GCF_902713615.1 Scyliorhinus canicula
AAACTGAAGAGTTTTTTTCTCATTCCTACCACTATTGTCTTTTATCTTATTTTAGCTGCTCATTTTTCTTAATTGCATACAGTATTTGACTAGCCTCCTGTGAATTTTCTCTTAATCCGCTAGTGTTCCCTTTCACATATCTAGTTAGCATTTTTGTTTTTTTTGGCCTCCTCGTGTGTTCCCTCTTCTTTCCCCCCCACCCCCCCCCCCCCCCCCCCCCCCCCCCCCCCCCGAAAAAAAATTGGGAGGTGGTGGCATTAGTTTTTAGTGGCGTTTGTTATTAAATGAAAATTAATATCCACAACTAACAATCAATAATTCTAAGCCAATCTGGTTTTTGGCCACTTCTACAAAATTAACCCTTAAATGTTATCTTGTACATTTGATGCTTGCAATTTATTCTAAAGAACCACATCCCTTGACATTAAATTTTGTTTTGCTGAATTTGGTCTTCAATTTTGAATATAGATGTGATCCCAATACTCAAGGACGATGTGGTGGCTCGGGTAGTACAGATTTGGAGGTCAAAAAAGAATTTGAATGGTTTTTATTTTTGTTTATTTGTAGAGCTACAACTTTCAATTTTTTAAATTTAGAGTGCCCAATTAATTTTTTCCAATTGAGGGGCAATTTAGCGTGGTCAATCCACCTAACCACATCTTTGGGTTGTGGGGGTGAAACCCACGCAAGCACGGGGAGAATGTGCAAACACCACACGGACAGTGACCCAGAGCCTGGATCGAACCTGGGACCTCAGCGCCGTGAGGCAACAGGACTGACCCACTGCGCCACTGTGCTGCCCCCCAACCTTCAATTTAATAATCTTTATTGTCACAAGTATGCTAATATTAACACTGCAATGAAGTTACTGTGAAAGCCCCTAGTCACCACATTCCGGCGCCTGTTTGGGTACACGAGGGAGAATTCGGAATGGCTAAATTAGCTAATGGCATGTCTTTCGGGACTTGTGGGAAAAAACCAGAGCTCCTGGAGGAAACTCATGCAGACACTGGGAGAACGTGCAGACTCCACACAGTGACCCAAGCTGGGAATCGACCCTGGGACCCTGGCACTGTGAATCCATAATGATAACCACTGTGCTACCCATGCTGCCCACGTATGACACTTGTTCAGTCTTTTGTGAATTTAAACTTTTTTTTTTTCCCCGAATAGTTTGCCTACACCCAAATACATTTGAAGATAGTTTCTTTACTTCAAACTTTTCTAGCAAATAGCGAAGTAAATATATGCAACATTTTGCATCGCATCAGCAGTACCCGGAATAAAAACTTGTATTTTACTTCACATTTTCTGGTATAACTCTTGAAAATACCTAATGTAATTCTACGGGATATAAAAATTCGCTTCTAAGCTTTATTATGGTAACCATAAGTGAATGCGCAATGTTTGGTCTAACCTTTTCTTCGGCTGTGAGGAGTTAAAAATAGGTTTTGTGAGTAAAAGTGAGGATGGTGGGGGGCGGAGGGAGAAGAGAGAGAATGGGGACAGGAGTGTAGGCCTGTGAGGGGTGAAGGGAGGAGAGATTAAGTAGTAGAAGGTTTCAACATGCAAAGCCAAAGGAGTGGTTAATGAGACATGCAAAGGTTTTTCTGTCTTTTTCTTCTACAATTAGCGTAATTCTGTTTCTCCTGAACAGATGCTGCTGACCTGAGTGTTTTCTGTTTGTATTTGTCTTCCAGCTGCAGTATTGTTCTGCTCTTCAATCAATTGCCACTCCTTTGGTCCTTGCAGCATGAAACATTTTGTAACTTAATATCTCTTCTCCAATTTACCACAGGCCCCTTCCTGTTTATCTTTTCATTCACTTGTGTTTCTAAATTATTCCCAGTTCTGATATTTAAAAAGGGTCTCTATCTGAAATGTAGTTGGTTGCTGTTTTTCTCTCCCTCCATAAATGTTGCTTGAGTATTTCCAAAGATTGTCAGCATTTTCTTTAATGGTTGAAAGTTAATATTGCAAATGCTGGAAATTTGAAATGGGGGGGGGGGGGGGGAGAAATGGTCAAGCAGCATCTGTGGAGAGACTAACAGTGTTAACATGTCAGGGATGATCTGACCTGAGTATTTCCAGTGTTATTTTCTCCCCCACCCCCAACAACCTTTTCATTTTTGTGTGTTTGGTTTGGGTGTTATCAACGTTCATTCAATGAATTTGAATTACATTTTCTGACCAAATAGCTTTCTTCTGTTACCAGCTATGTTTGTGTTTTCCAGTCACTTTGCGATGGTCAATTCCATGTTTTGTAAAGGATTCAACCTTAAGAATAGCCTTCAAAATGCCACGTCTATATTTAGAGTAATCTCTCTCTAAATAGATTTTGATTATGCTACGTGGAGCTCATTGCCCTGCATTGTTATAGCATGTTGTTTTTTAAATGAGGCCTGTTAAGGCCATGCATGAGGATTTTTAAAAATGAATTGGTAACTCGTATATCCTTTTGTGTTAACCCTGTTAGTAATGAATATACTACTTTCTCTGGAGGCATTTATACAAGAATGCCATACCTTAGTTATCTTTGTGACATTGTTTAGTCCTGATGGCTAGTTGACATACATTCACAAAAGGTAGCTTGCCAGATGTAAAATTGCTAATCGTCTTTGCCTTGAATGTGACTTTGTCAACATGAATCTCTCTCTACATCCTGTTTACCTGGCGTTGGATGTTGCAAAGCTTTATTGTTGATCTGAGCAAATACTACAGCTTTTCTTTACTTAACTTTGTTTGTGCCCTGTTGTGTTGATTGGTAGGCATGTGTTGAGATGCGTTGTGGGCTCTGATACAGTAGGAAATGTATGGATAGATTCGTTAACTGATGGAAGAATCGAGGATAAATATATGATATTTGGATTGAGCAGGCTAGAAATGATGTACTTGGTGCTGGGATCCACTTTTTCTTCAGAATTCTACAGATAATTTGGATTAATATGGAGGTGGCTTCTTGAGAGAGCTTTGGAAGATAAGACAGGATAAGTAAAGATGTGTTGAAATTTTTGGAGATGTATTATAAAAGTGAATGAACAAAGCTCTGGATTCAAATATGTATTCCCTGAAAGTGAGTTCAGATTGATGGGCCATCATTTTAAATTTTTATTGGAAATGCAAGAATAAAGCAGTTTTATTCAAAATCTCAGTTCAACTGCAGTTCCAAATATTGGGTGTGCTGTTTTACCATAGAAATAATGGCATAGATGTACCATGATAGAAAATTGTAATTATGGGAAGAAGCTGCTTGTAAATGGGAAGATGATGCTTAGATTTCCAGTTGGGCACAGGAGAGAGTTTATTGATGTTTTAAAACTGCAGGGCTTTAATGGAACAGTAATTGAGCAATTGTCCAGATTGTTGGAGCATGAAATGGTTTAGTTGGAGGAAGATACAAGGCTAGTGGGAGCGGGAAAGGCATTGAGGTTAGTTTTGAATCTATTTGCCAAATGATTGATACTGGCTACATGCTCCATGTTTTAATGCAGGCTGAGGTACACTTTTTAAATTATTTACAGCACAAAAGGAGGCCATTTGGCCCATTGTGTCCTCACTGGCTCCCAAAAGAGGTACCCAGCAATTTCCATTCTCCAGCCCTATCTCTGTAGTCCTCTAAATTGATCACTTTCAGATATGTATCCAGCGCTCGTTTGAAACCTCCTATGGAATCCACCTCCACCACTCCTTGGCAACGCATTCCAAATCCCAACAACTGAGTAAAGACATAGCACGGTGGTGCAGTGGTTAGCACTGCAAACTTACATAGATACATACAAGATAGGAGCAAGGGAAGGCCTTTTGGCCCTTCGAACCTGCTCTGCCATTCATCACTATCATGGCTGATCATCCAACTCAATAGCCTAATCCTGTTTTCTCCCTATAGCCTTTGATCCAGTTCTCCCCAAGTGCTATATCTAAAATATATTCAATATTTTAGCATCAACTATGTCCTGTGGTAATGAATTCCACAGGCTCACCACTCTTTGGGTGAAGAAATGTCTCCTTTTTATATCTGTCCGAAATGGTTTACCCTGAATCCTCAGACTGTGACCCCTGGTTCTGGGCACAACCATCATTGGTAACATCGTCCCTGCATCTCTCCTCTCTCTAGTCCTGTTAAAATTTTATAACTCTGAGATTCTCACCTCATTCTTCTGAACTCCAGCGAGAATCCCAACCTAGTCCATCTCTCCTCATGTATGTCAGTTTCCCCCCCCCCCCCCCCCCCCCCAATCCCTGGACTCGGTGAGGTAAACCTTCGCTGAACTCCCTCGAGAGCAAGAACATCCTTCCCTCGGAGAAGGAGATTAGAACTGTACACAATACTCCAGGTGTGGCTTCACCAAGGCCCTGTATAATTGCAGCAACACATCCCTGCTTCTATACTGGAAATCTCTCGCAATGAAAGCCAACCTGCCATGAGCCCGCCTTTACCCGCCTGCTGCACCTGGATGCTTGCCTTCAGCGACTGGTGCACAATGGACACCCAGGTCCTGCTGTACACTCCCCTCCCAATTTACAACCATTCGGGTAGTAATCTGCCTCGCTGTTTTGCTTCCAAAATGAATAACCTCTTTTATCCAAAATTAATACTGCATCTGCCACTGATTTACCCACATCGCCCAACTTGTCCAGATCATGCTGTAGGATCCTGGCATCCTCGTCACAATTCACCCTCCCACCTAACTTGGTATCATCTGCAAACTTTGAGATGTTACATTTTGTTCCCTCATCCAAATCATTAATATATATTGTGAATAGCTGGGGTCCCAGCGTGATCCCGGTGGTACCCCACTAGTTACTGCCTGTCAATTTGAAAAGGACCTGTTAATCCCTACTCTGTTTGCTTTCTGCCAACTAGTTTTCTATCCACCTCAACACATTTCCCCCAATCCATGCCTTTAATTTTGCACAATAATCTCTTATGTGGGACTTTGTTCAGACACCTTCTGAAAGTCCAAATATACCACATCGACTGGCTCCCTCTTGTCAACTGTACTGGTTATATCTTCAAAGAATTCCAACAGATTTGTCAAGCATGATTTTCCCTTTATAAATCCATGCTGACTCTGACTGATCCTGCCACTGCTTTCTCAATGTTCCGATATAAAGTCCTTGATAATGGATTTCAAGCATTTTCCCCACTATCGATGTTGGGCTCACTAGTCTATAATTCCCTGCTTGATGTTCTCTCTACCTCCTTTTTTGAATGTGAGCTACCCTCCAATCTGCAGGGACAGTTCCAAAGTCTATAGAATCCCGGATGATGACCACCAGTGCATCCACTATTTCCAGAGCCACCTTGTTAAGCACTCTGGGATGCAGATTCTCAGGCCCTGGGGATTTATCCGCTTTCAATCCCATCAATTTTCCCAGCATCATTTCTCTACTAATGTTGATTTCCCTCTCACTAAAACTTTCATTCTCCAACATCTCTGGTATCTGATTTGTGTCTTATTTTGTGCAGAACCAAAGTATGTATTCAAGTGCTCAGCCATTTGTTTGTCCCTTATTATGCATTCCCCTGTTTCTGTCTGTAGGGGCCTATATTTCTTTTTACCACTCTCTCTATCTCTTCACATATCTATAGAAAACTCTTAGTGTCAGTCTTATGTTCCCTGCAAGCTTCCTTTCGTACTGTACTTTCCCCTTCTTAATCCATCCCTTTGTCCTTCTTTGCTGAATTCTAACTGCTCACAATCCTCAGACCTATTTTTTTCATCGGACCGGATATTATTTCTAATTTCCTTGTAAGCCATGGATTGGCCATCTTACCCCCTTTGCTTTTGTGCCAGACAGGAATGAACAGTTGCTGTAGTTGCCCCCATGCATTCCTTTAATGTTTGCCATTGTCTATCCACAGTCATCCCTTTTAAGTAACTCTCCCCAATCTATCAAGGCCAACTCGTGTCTCATATCGTCATAGTTTCCTTGATTAAGATTCAGCACCCTAGTCTCCGAATCAACTACTTTGCACTCCACCTTGATAAATTCTCTCATGTTATGGTCGTTCACCCCCAAGGGGACCTCACCCTCACGGCGCTGAGGTCCAGGTTCAATCCCGGCTCTGGGTTACTGTCCGTGGAGTTTGCACATTTTCCCTGTGTTTGCGTGGGTTTCACTCCCACAACCCAAAGATGTGCAGGCTAGATGGATAGGCCACGCTAAATTGATCCTTAATTGGGGAAAAAGTAAATTGGTTACTCTAAATTTATTTTTAAAGAGAGTAAAGACGTTTCTCCTCCTCTCACTCCCAGCTCTCTTGCTGACCATCTTGAAATTGTGACCCCTAGTCACTGACTTACCAACAGAATATCCTTCTTTGCCCTGTCAAAATTGTTGACTTGTCAATAAGGTCACCTCTTAATCTTCTCTGCTCTAAGGAAAACAAGCCAATTTCTCGATTCTTTCCTTGTATTTAAAATTTCTAATTTCTGGTATCCTTCTAGTAAATTTCCTCTGCACTCTCTCTGGCGCTTTAGCATCCTTCCTTAAATAAGGTGCCCGGAACTGAATACATTACTCCAAATGTGGTCTGACCAATGATTTGTAGAGATATAACATCACTTCCTTGCTTTTATACTCTTATGCTTCTGTTTATAAAGTCAAAGATCCTATAAGCCCCCTTAACTGTTTCAACTTGCCTGACCACCTTTAGATAATAATGCACTTGAACCCCAAGGTCCCTCTACTCCTGTACACTCCTAAAAATTGTACCATTGAGCCTATATTGTCTCTCCCATGTTTCTTTCATCAAAATGCATTACCCCTCATTTCACTACATTGAGGTTCATCTGCCAGGGTGTCTGCCCATTTGGTCAACTTATCGATGTGTCTCTCAATTCACTATTTTCCCCTAGTTTGGTATCCTCTGCGAATTTAGAGATTTTGCCCTCGACACCCATCCCTAAATCATTTTTATAATCCGAAAAAGCAAAGGTCCCAACGTCGACCTGGGGAACACCACTTGCAACTTGACTCTGCTCTGAGAAATGCCCATCTATACCTACCCTCTGTATCCTGTCTCTTGGCCAATTTCTAAACCATGCTGCCAGGGACTCATCAATCCTAAACATTTTTAATTTGCTAACCAACCAGCCATGTGGCACCATACCAAAGGCTTTCTGAAAGTCCAAATATGCAACATCCACAGCACTAACTTAATCCACTGCCGATGTCACCTCGTTAAATAACTCTATTGAATTTGTCAGACATGACCTGCCTTTGACAAAGCATGTTGATTGTCCAGTATTAAGTGTGTATTTATCTCATCCTGTATTATGGCCTCCCATCAGTTTTCTCACTATTGATGCCAAGCTGACAGGCCTGAGTTTCCTGTATTATCCTTTGCCCTTTTTATAAACAATGGCATCACATTTGCAATCCTCCAATCCTGAGTTCCGAGAAGCCTGGAAAATTTCTGTCAATGGTTCTGCAATATGTTTCAAAATCTAGGATGCATCCCATCCAGGCCTGGTGACTTCTCCACCTTTTCATTACTGTTGAGTTGCTCAACACCTACCGTTTGAACTGGGCCATTGTCACCATCTCCTAATTTAGTAAAGACAAGCAAAGTACTCGTGTAGTATCACTGCCATATTCTCCGCTTCAGTGAGCTTGTCCCTTATCCTATCCTTTACTAATCTTTTTACCATTAATATGTTTTGAAGAACATTTTGCAATTTGTTTAGCACAGCCTGCCATCTCATGATTCCTCTTGGCCTCCCTCAGTCCAGCCTTGGGGCCTCCTCCATTTTGAGATGCTCTTCCTTATTTCTATTGCTATTATTATTCTGGCTTGCACATCACTTTTTTTTGTTTTATCACCAATATCCTTAGTCATCCAGGGTACTGTACCTTTGAATACCCCATATTTATTTCTCATGGGTGCGTACCTAGCTTGCACCCTATTCATCTCTCCTTTGAAAGTTTCCAATTTTTCATCCAGTTCAACTTTTGGAGACTCCTAAAATTTTCTCTTTTCCAGTCTGGGATCTTAATCTGTGACTAATTTTAATCCATTTCCAATTTCATATTGAATCGTAATATAATTATTATTTTTTAAATTTTAGAATAATTTATTTTTCATTTTTTCCAATCAAGGGTCAATTTAGTGTGGCCAATCCACCTAGCCAGCATCAAACCTGGGACCTCGGCCATGAGGTAGCTGTGCTAACCACTGTGCCGCCATGCTGCCCCTGAATTGTAATATATATTTTAATAAATTTAGAGTACCCAATTTATTTTTTCCAATCAAGGGTCAATTTAGCGTGGCCAGTCCACCTACCTTGCACATCTTTGGGTTGTGGGGGTGAAACCCACACAGACACGGGGAGAACGTGCAAACTCCACACGGACAGTGACCCAGGGCCGGGATTCAAACCTGGGTCGTTGGTGTCATAGGCAGCAATGCTAACCACTGTGCTGCCCTTGAATTGTAATAAAATTATGATCGCTATTTCCCAACGGCTCTTCCATCAGCCCTGTCTCATTTCTGAGGACCAAATCCAGCACAGCTTGTTCCCTGATAGGACCGGAAATGTACTGTTACAGAAAGTTCTCCTGCACGCACAAAATTAATTTCTCCCCTACCCTGCCCCACATCTATCCTTTTCTCAGTCAACTGTGGAATAATTAAAATCCCCAACTATCAAAATCCTACTTGTCCTGCAGGTTTCCATAATCTGCCTCTAAATGCTCTCTTCCACTTCCCACTATTTGGAGGTCTATAATAAATGCCAAACAAGGTCATCGCTCACTGTTTCTCGAGTCCAACCGTATTGATTCTAATTCAGGAACTGTGTCTCGTTCAAGGGCTATGATATTATCTAGCTGGGGGCTGGTACACACACAAAGGGGAAAGCAGCTTATGGTCATCTGGGACTATGGTGACTTCACTTACTTTAATGATACTATATTTGACCAAAACTGCTACACCTCCTTCCTTTTTACCCACGTTGTGTTTTTAAGTATCCAGTTCTGTTCTGGCTTGAGCCATGTTTCTGCCAATGCTCCTATGTCATTTGCCCCTCGAGCAATTCAGTTCCCCAATTTTGTTCACTATGTTCCATGTATTTACATACATACAATTTAACCCTTCCCTTATCCTCTTTCTTGACCTTTGGGAGATGACCATTTATTTGTTCGCTGTCAACACTAAAGCCTTCTCTCGCTGCTTTTTCACTGGTCCCCATCTCTCTTTTGCCCTCACTGGTACTTCTAAAACTAGGCCCATTAGTCAACGTGCCCCCCTCCCTTGCAAGTATAAATCCTGCACCACTATACACTATTTACTCTCTCAGCCAGGAGATTGGTTCCATTCTGGCTCACTGAAGCCCATCTCTTCGAAACAACTTTCCCCTTTCCCAAAACTGATCCCAATGTCCCAAGCCATGCATTTATCTCTCTGATCTGGTTTTGCCTAAATGGTGAAGCTCTTAGCACAGGTAGTATTTCTAAGATTACTACCCTAGAGGTCCTATGTTTCAACCTGCTCCTAACTCTTGTGACTGATGCCCTGCAAGACCTCACAATTGTCCCTCCCAATGTTGTTGGTTCCCACATGAACCACAACCTCTGGTTGTTCACCTTCCTTTTCCAGAAATTGAACCCTGCACCTGTGAGGCAACAAACCATATGGGACTCTGGATCTCTGCTGCAAACTAGACTGTCTATCCCTTGAACTATTGAGTCACCCACTACTGCCACCTTTCAAAATCGCCTACCAGCCTCCCTCTCTTTCCCAGAGTAGCCTCGCGCTCTATGGTACTATGGTTTTCCCTCGAGTCATATACTCCAGATTCAGATGTGTTGCTCACTTTATAGACATCTAAAATTTCATACCTTGCAAGCAACCTCCAAGTTCTTAAATTTATAGAATCTTGAAATATAAATTTTCAGTGAAGTAGTTAATGGGGTTTATTTTTTTTTTGATTCTACATTTGTATTGTGATATCAAGGTTGCGTTTAACCGAGTTGTGGTCTCGAGGAACCGTAGAAAAACTGGAATCGATGGAAACTGACTGGGGGGGTGAGCAGTCATCAGCGAAAGATAAGAGAATTACTGCGGATGCTGGAATCTGCAACAAAGACAGAAAATCTGGGCAATCTCAGCAAATATGATGGCATCCGTGGAGAGGACAGAGCTAATGTTTTGAGTCTGGTTGTCAAAGCTGGAGAGAACTGGAAAGACAATGTGATTTATACTGTTGTGCGGGGGAGGGGGATTTATACTGGTGTGTGTTGGATAGAGGGCCAACAATAAGCAATGGAGATTGACAAAAATGCTGTGGATAAAAGGAATGTAAATGGTGCTGATAATTACTCACGCGTGCACAACTAGTGGCTGCAATTAAAAATTAAAATTAAATAAAAATAAGGGTTTCCCATTGAAAATGGGAGATGAGCAATTCCTTCTGGAAAGGTGTTTAATCTTTAGAATTCACTTCACTACCCCACCCCAGAGAACAGTTAGGAAGAGTGTTGCAAAATTTTGACCCAACAAATGACAAGATAGTTGGAGGTCAGGACGGTGCGCAGCTTGGGAGGGTGAGTGACCACCAAGTGTGACGTTTGAGCAGATGCTGCAGACTCTTTCCTCTGGTGGGAAACCAGAAAAAAAGATGCCAGACCCACAAAAGGCTGTGCACGTTGTCAATTTGTGATTTTTGTTGGGTAAGGGTATTGAGGTATACAACGAAAACCTGGTAAAAGGAATTAGTTATGATCTGATTGAATTGATTTTGAGTCACCGACCAGAATGCAGGAGAATTTCCACCAGTAGAGTGTCTCCAGAGTATTCAAGTGGGAAGAGAGATGAACCAACTCCGTGTCCTTACCAAAGTCAATTCCTCCAGCATTGCAATCGCAAATTGTGTGAAATCTACCTTGCTGGATTGGATGTTGCAGCCACGTGCCAAATAATCTGCTCCCAATGCAGATCCTTTCTACAGGTTGAGGAACTTGAGGATGGCACCTGATCTCTGAGGATGGAGAAAAACATTTTTTTAAGTATACCCGAGGCCTCATTGGAAAGCAGACTATGACTTTGGAGGGACGAGCTTGCCACCAATACGATATGACAACCCATCATCAATAACCCACAACTGCATAAATGGCAGCGAAGTGCTAGAGGAGAACCCCCTCCCTTTTTTCCCTCTGGGCAACTCTTGTATACGCTACCCAAAGTCCTGCCCCCCCCCCCCCCCAATAACCCTGCACATATGATCATGACCGATCCACATAACCTGCATATCTTTGGACTGTGGAGGAAATGCATCACCCGGTGAAAACCCATGCAGACACTGAACATGCAGTCTCCATGCTGCCCAAGGCTGCAGTCGAACCTGGGTCCCTGGTGCTGTGATGCAGCAGTGCTAACCATTCTGCCACCATGCCCCATCTTACTATTGGATAGAACTAACTCTCTAGTGGAACAGTGAGTTCTGGTCAACTTCTTGGGCAGCACGGTAGCATGGCGGTTAGCATAAATGCTTCACAGCTCCAGGGTCCCAGGTTCAGTTCCCGGCTGGGTCACTGTCTGTGCGGAGTCTGCACGTCCTCCCCGTGTGTGCGTGGGTTTCCTCCGGGTGCTGCTCCGGTTTCCTCCCACAGTCCAAAGATGTGCGGGTTAGGTGGATTGGCCATGCTAAATTGCCCGTAGTGTCCTAAAAAGTAAGGTTAAGGGGGGGATGGTTGGGTTACGGGTCTAGGGTGGATAAGTGGGTTTGTGTAGGGTGATCATTGCTCGGCACAACATTGAGGGCCGAAGGGCCTGTTCTGTGCTGTACTGTTCTATGTTCTATGTTCTTCATCCAAGATTTGTAATTGTCAGTTAATTCCGTTTTGATTGTCAGATCATGCTGAATACAAAATTGGTTTCCACATTTATCTGCAAGTAGATATGTGATTAATCGGTATGACACAATTTAGGCTGTCCCAAAGATTTATTAATGGCTTTAGGTAGCATCCTGGATAAATCCTTAAAGTAAAATTCACCAACGCAATTCTATTGATATCTTGCCTATGTTGAATAAGCTCACTTAAGTTAAATGTGGTGTTTTTGGAAAATGATGGTAATATTAGACAGTCCTGTTTTTCCTTTGGGGCAGCTGTACATGGCAGTGATTTCTCTATTGTTCTTGGTGAATGAACCAAACATCAAACTGACCAGGAGCATCTGCATCCAGTGAAAATAGAGCTAATTGGAAACCACGTAGTCTGTCCTCTGCTAACTAGGTTTTAAATTTCTGTACTTGGTTTTGACTCAAAAGAAAATTTAAATGTGTGCATTTTTCTTATGTTTTAGTCTTGGACAAATTAACAAGTGCTTGTTAATTTAAGTACCCAATTCATTATTTTTTTCAATTAAGGGGCAATTTAACATGACCAATCCACTTACCCTGCACATCTATTGGGTTGGGGTGTTGCCCGTTCTGGGTGAGTGTGCTTTACACTCAATTTGGCTCTGTTTTATTCCTTAGCTCTAGAGTCGCCAGGTATCGTTAAGATACCGCCACAAGGTTCAAGTTCAGACCAATAACTCAATACACCAGTTAGTAAGTTCGAACAAGACACGTTTATTATAATACAGTTATCTACTACTTATGCATATAAAACTACAAGACTAGGCTAATCCTACCACTAACAGGCCAATACTTATCTGGAATAAGGGAACTGCCGGATCAGGGAACAATGGCCTCTTGCTTTGTCCTGGATCCGCAGGCTTCGAGTCGGTGTGGACTCGAGGGGTCAGGAGTGTCTACTCTCGTAGCGTGCGTTGTATGACACTTGATGGCAGCTGCTGACCAGGCCTCTCCTCTCTCTCCTTCTCCAGGTTCTTCGAGAGCTGCTAAGTTGTGCTGGTCAAGAGACGCTGGTCAAGAGAGAGAATCAGTCCTGGGACCTGACTTTTATAGGTCCCGGGGCTTCGCTTCCTTCTGGGCGGACCCTCTATAAACCTGCAATCGATTGGGTCTCTTCCCAATCGATTGATTTGAATTTACCCAATAACGGGGCCGTTCCTCGATCACCGGGCGGTTCCTTACACCTTATTGGTGTCCTTTGTCTTAGACTCCACTGGCGCCGGAATGTCTGACCTTCCATAGACTGTTTCAATCGTAGTTAACTGTTGTGTCCATTGTGCCTGGGAATCACCGTGGATCGCTCACTTAATATGCGCAGCTCGTTGGTTACAATTCTGTCTGGGTTCTGTGGCAGCTAGAATACAGGGGATTCTGCAGACTGTTGGTTTCTGTGCCAATGTCCATTTTTCCCTGTAATCTTTGCGTCCTTCCATTTTGTGTGAGGAAGTGGCCAACCCAGGTGGCTACAGGGGTGAGACCCATGGAGACATGGGGAGAATGTATGAACTCCACTTGGACAGTTGGCTGGGTCCTTGGTGCTGTGAGGCAGCTGTGCTTGATACTGCTGTCCAAACAAGTACTTGTTGGAAGGAGGTAATTTTGGCTTTTATACAATTGTTGATTCAATAAATGCTGGTACATATCGTTAGTCAACTGGTCCTGGTGTGAAATCTAAACGAGCAACTGCTGAAAACCTGTTGCCTTCTTGGACTTTAATGTTGATTTTAAACTTTGGTCTAGACTTGTACAGTATTTATGAATATTGACATTATTCCATTTAAATAACTCCCTTTTCTGTCATTGTATAAACTGGATACACCCTCCAGATAAGAGATATTGAAACATGTGACACTGGTGTGATCATATTTCAGAATTTAAGCATGACCTCACCTGACGTTTGCTTTACTGTTTGTGTATCTTTTTACCTTGATGCTTGCTGTTGGATATATTGAGATAATTTGAAGTCTTGGAAAATAAATTAGAAATAATGGTTGAGCATGTAAAGTTTAGATTTGAAAAGTACAAAAATCCCAGATGTAAGTGAAATCTGAAATGATCGGTAGCAGACTAGAGAACCAGCGAATGAAATAGTGATTGATTGTAGTGTGAAACATTGTTGTTGGAAGCAGTTATGTGAATCTGTAGCCATTGTAGGAAGATCATTCAAACAATAAATACAGAATCTTTCTTAATCTCAGCTGGCCTGGCTTCTCTTTTTCTAATCATTTAGACAAATGCATCTGTAAAGGTGGGGTTTAATGAAGCATTACGTTACTGGAAATGTGATGTATCAAAATGATCAGATTTCAAAATACATTACAAATATGTGCAGTAGACTTGCAAAGGATTCTGTTGAAATACTTTTTCAAGTCTCCATTGCAGACTAAGTGCCTAATTGGCATTTCAGAACTAGTATTAATTTTAATTTTTGCACTTGATGTTAAGAATGAACAGTGATATTTATATTGTTAAAGGTTTGGGGCTCACCAGTTAAACCAGGTGTAATTGGACTAAAATATCAGTGTTTCAAAATGCAAGCTGCTCTTTCAGATTTCTTTAAATATTTTCATTCAGCGCTCTCCAGATGTGTATCATGGGCCAGTGTTTAGAGAACACCAAAGTATATCATGGAGTTCACCTGACCCACAATTTTTAATAGATTTTGGTTATGGGGAGCACAAGGGCCCACTTTACAGGTATGATGCAAAGCATTTTTTAAACACAAACATTTAAAACTATGTTTATTCTATGAATCCAGTTAACATTTTATCAACTACCAACACTGATACCACCCCCAAAGATCCAGTACTCTATAGGTAACCCTTAGTAACTTTCCTAACAACACCCATAAGTCAAAGACCCTTTTTAACAAAGACAGTAGGTTTACATTCCTTACAGAAACAGGTATTACTTTGAAATCATCAAGTGATCTGGAGACATTCTTTAGCATGCAGAGAGAGAGAGACCAAAATACACCTTGGTTTGAATGCAGCTCGCCAACTGAAAATGAAACTAAAACTCAAGAGCCAAAAACAGCTTCCAGCTCAAAACGAAAGTAAAAAGCAGAGCCAGAGCCCAGCTCCATCCACACAATGACATCACTGCAGCCACTTGAGAAGACAAACGTTTCTTAGTGACATTCCCATGACGTGCTCGAATTTCTTTCTTGTATAGATGACAGCAATTTGCATTTAATGTCGCAAGCTGCTTGAGGGAAATAGATAACTATTCTGCAGGGTACATATGGGTGATCAATGGCTTAAGAAGTTATTTTTCTTTGATTTAGATGGTTTATTGGAACACATTCTGCTCAGATTCAGGTCAATAAAGTTTCACTTTGTAAGTATACATGATAAAAAGTGGAAATATATCCAGTGGTTCAAAACATATGGATACAAAACTCCCTTGATGAAAAGATATTGGTTCATGATTTGTGGGGTTTTTCAAATATTTTTCGACCAAGTCTTCCAAGCATTAGAATGCTTGCTCCTGCAACTAAACAAGCTGCCATGAACTTTCCTGAATTGTAAAATCTAATTCCCATTATTCCAGTCAGTGCTCCTGAAGCAATCGGAGACAGCCATACGTTCTTGGGGTCTCGAGTGATCTGATAGGTGCCCAACCCAGCCACAGTTCCAAATAACAGGCCAGTTGCCAGAGAAGGCACACTACCAGCTTTGACCTAATCGAGCAGGCCTCCTGACGCCACCAGCCCCGCATATCCAAAACCAACCCAGTCAACCGCCATCTTCCCTCGTGGCCGGGCGGCTCGAGATAAATTTTTTTAATAAGAGTACCGAGTTATTCTTTTTTTTCCCAATTAAGGGACAATTTAGCGTGGCCAATCCACCTAACCTGCAGTTTTGAATTGTGGGGGTGAAACCCACACTGAACTCCACAGAAAATGACCCAGGTCCTCAACGCCGTAGTCCCAGTGCGAACCACTGTGCCATGTGCCACCCCTTACTGATAAATTTTAAAGAATACCTTGAGCAGAGAAGTATACAGTTTAGCAAGGAAATTGGTGAAGAAAGCTGATAATGGTAGGGTAAAGAGTAGGGATTATAGAAAAGGTTGAGTCTCTTTTTGTGGTGGAGCGGTTGTAGGATTGAAGGGAGGGCCATGCTTTAAAACTCATGTAGATTGACAATGGGTGAGACGAGATAGGAGAAGAGCACTTTTAGCTGAGCTGAAGCGTGAAGGATGGGGGTAAACACAAACGACATTGGAATAGTAACCTGAGTGATCGGGTTTTGAAAGTGGTTGATTTACGAGTAAGCACTAGTATTGTGAGAGTTAGAAGTAGAGGCTCTTTGGGATGAGGGTTTGTTAACTTTTGTGCTCAACATGTGCTCTAATAGAATTGTCTGATTCAGCCAGAGACGGGCTGGAGAGCAAAATGGAATTGGTGAGGGTACCTGCAGTGATGGCTTCAGTCTTCCCTTGTGTTTTTAGTGGAGAAAAATGTAGCCAATCATAACTTGAAATCCAAATCTGACAGCGACTGTGGTGGAGAAGTCAGTGACTGGAGTAAACCACTCATCCAAGTCGTTACTATCGTTCAGTTACATCGCGATTGCCCCAATACCTTGGCTCCTGCTATCAACTTCATTCTATAGCCCTTAATACCCTTGCTTAACTGCCTAACCACAATCTGTCATTTAGGCCTGCTACAGCTAGTCAAAACTTATAGCTATTCATTTTCAAATCGGGGACATTGCCTGGACCAAGGATATTTTGTGACTAACATTGACAATTTCCTCACAGGACCTACCATGTGATGGGAACCATTGGATCTTGACCTGGAAATTTGTCCTCTTAGAACCATTTTTTTGGATTGGTATTTTCAATTTATACACTAATTGGGTTCAATATTTACTGCCCGTGTGGTTCTTGTATACATATTGTCTGTCTATCTTGGTGTTTCCTCCTTGGCACCCCCCTCTTTCGTTCAGAGTAATCTGTCCTCTAGCTCATTTTTTTCTCTCTTTCCCTCCTCCTCCGTGTCGTCCTCGTCATCTCTCCCTGTTTTCTGTTGCTGGCTTTGTGGGTTTGAGAGGGTAGCCTTCTGCCTGGAGTTCCCTCCCCTTCCTCGAATGTCCTTCTAGAACCATGATCAGCTTACGCGTATCCTCACTTTCCACCCACCAGCCTCTGTTCAAAGGGTATCCTTTACCAGTTCTATCAATTTCATAATGATGCCACCACCAAATAGGTCCCTCTCCCCTCTGTCAGCTTTCCATAGGGACTGTTCTCTGCAACATGGGGGAGGCGGGGGTGCAGTAGTATTGTCACTGGACTCATAATCCAGAGATAAAAGTAAATTACTGTGGATGCTGGGCAATCTCAGCAGGTCTGAACGCGTTTGTAGAGAGAAGGGAGCTAATGTTTTGATTCTGGATGACTTTGTCAGCAATCGGAGCTTTGATCCAGACTCTGTGTTGGATCCGTTAGCTGTCAGATCTACAGAGATTGGATTGCTAACAGAAGCAGAAAATGCTGTACGAGCCCCAGGGCAAGATTTGGGGACCCGGGTCAAATCCCACCATGATAGATGGTGAAAGTCTAGTGATGACCATGAAAGCATTGCCAATTATTGTTCTATTTTTATCTGGTTCATTAATGTTCTTTTACTGAAGGAAACCTGCAATGTGATCCAGATCCACAGCAGTGTGGACCAAATGCAAGGGCAATTGGGGATGGGCAATAAATGCAGGCCCAGCCAGTAATGCCCGCATCCCATCTCCTAAATGAATTAATGAAAAAGAAAAAGAAATCTTGGTCCACTCCGCTATCACTCTTTCAACAGCAATCACATATTTCCCTCTTCAGTTCCAAAGAAGTCCTAATGGACTCTGCGCTAACTCTTATCTCTCTTCACAGATGGTGCCCTGCTGAGTTTACCCAGCACTTTGTTTCTTTTTCAGATCTGCAGCATCAGCAGTACTTTGGATTTGCTGGAATTTTGTCTTTTTCGGTTTATTAGCTTATTTTGTCTTAGTTACTATTTAGTAGGTATACCACTTCCAGATTTCCAATAGTCGTATACTTTGATTCTTCATGAAAACTTGTCTGTGACCTGTCCTCCTTTTTCTCTATCTGATTATAGTCACTATTCTCGTATTGATTGCTCAAGCCTCTTCGCTTTGTTCAAGAGCACATTTTCCAGAGTTTTCAAGAACAAAGATTTCCTAGAATCAGCCCATAGTCTGCACCAATCTGCTGAAAGAGCTCCCTACCTAGGCCCGTATCCCTGTAACCCCACCTAACCTACGCATCTTTAAACTGGGAGGATACTGGAGCACCTGGAGGAAACTCGCACAGACATGAGAACTAACAAATTCCGCAGTTACCCAAGGCCGGAATCGAACATGGGGTCCCTGGCGTTGTGAAGCAACAGTGCTAACAACTGTGGCACTGTGCTGCCTGTTTAATTCTTTGCAACCAACCAGAAATGTGAATGAGGGTTTCATTTGGAGCCTTGCATCTCTGACCTCTTTATATAATGCCTTTAACATATAATACATCCCGGAGCATCCTCCAACCCAATTTAACACCAAGTGACTTGAGACATTGGATCAGATGGCCAAAGGCTTTGTGCGCTAGATGGGTTTTAAGACTCCTGAATAGAGGTTTAAGTAGAGAATGCCAGAGTTGGCTGGCATGTGCGCAGTGGTTAGCACTGGGACGACGGCACCGACTACCCTGGTTCGAATCCTGGCCCTGGGTCACTGTCTGTGTGGTGTTTGCACATTCTCCCCATGTGTTTCACCCCCACAACCCAAAGATGTGCAGGTTAGGTGGATTGGCCACGATAAATTGCCCCTTAATTGGAAAAAATTAATAAATAATTGGGCACTCTTAAATTTTAAAAAAAAGAGAATGCCAGAGTTTGGTAACTCATGCTCTATGTCAGAATTGAAGGAGCACAGATATCTTGGGAGAGTTGAG
The DNA here is from genome assembly GCF_902713615.1 of Scyliorhinus canicula. NCBI lineage: Eukaryota > Metazoa > Chordata > Chondrichthyes > Carcharhiniformes > Scyliorhinidae > Scyliorhinus > Scyliorhinus canicula. Next base: position 47,967,860 of record NC_052161.1, read on the forward strand.
TGGTTTGTGGGAGGGTAGGGAGGAGTGAGATTGTGGAAGGATAATTTAAGAAAGCCAGGATGAAAACTTGGGTGATTGCTTAACTGAGAGCCAGTAGGTCACTAAGCATAGGGTGATGGATGTACGGGACATTTTGATGGCCTCAAGTTTTATGGCAGGTAGCACATGCTAGTTATATGTTGGGATAGTCAAGTGTAGAGATAACAAATACATGGACCTGGGTTTCAGCAGCAGATGATGTTGGCTTCTTTGATGACTTGAAATTTGCTATTTCTTCGGGTCTGCAGTAGGTGTTTAAAAATATGCAAATTAAAGTCTCCCGTTAAAAGTTTGCCCTTTGCCTGTGGATAATGTCACTCTGGCAGAGCATGACTAGAAGGAGGGAGTTAAGGAAAGATACTTGGGTATGAAGGAGGGAGAAGAAATATCACGAGGTAGAAAAAACTAGGTACAAAGAGTCTAATTCCAATAAATAGGGCACAACTCCAAATACTCTCTAGTCGAGGATGGCTTGTTCCCACACTAAAAATGAGTTTTCGGATGGCTGAGGAATCCAATGCACAACATGCTGTCCTTTGTGGGAGGGTGGCATGCATAATGTTGGGGGAGCAGGTGGGTGGATGCCTGGGTTGCCATGCTCCATTTACTGTCTGTTTCTCTTAGCTTGCTCTTGGTGATGAACTCTCTGTTCAGCTCCTTCTCAGTTGCTTTTCCTCCTTTTTTTTTGGATAGTTTTGGGATTCCCAGGTATTGGTAGGGATGTTGCACTTTTTCAAGGAGGCTTTGGCGTGCCCTTGAAGCACTTCCTCTGCCCTTCTGGGGCGTGTTTTGGGAGTCTAGTGTCGGGCATGTGAATGATGTGGCCTGCCCAGCAGAGGTTAATGAGCATGGTTCAATGCTTCGATGCGGACGGTGGCCTCAGCGCGAAAACTGATGTTGATGTGCCTATCCTGCCTATGGATTTGCAGGATCTTGCGTAGACGGCATGTTTTGAGGTACCTGCTGTTTATGTCTAGACCATATAGGAGGGCGGGTATCAATACTTCTCCAGACCGTGAGCTTGGTGCCATGTCTTGAGGTTTTGGCACATGGCAGTGTTGAATCTTGTCTGTCTGCCTTGTTGATATTGGGTTCCCACGGTATGGAAAGTGATCCTTGTTGTGAATATTGTTAACTTGGGTGGGGGCATGTGGTGGAGGAAGGTTGGTAGAGGACCTTGGTTTTATGGGATTGTTAGTGCAAGGCCCATGCTCACGTATGCCTCAGTGCAGGTGTTGGCGATGGTTTAGAGTTTGATCTCTGCCTCTGTGCGCAGATGCAAGCATCATCTGCATATTTTTAAAAAATGTTAATTGAATTTTTCATTAATCAAAGCTACCCGACAGAAACAGATATACAATACAAGAGAAAAAGCAAATGCATACACACCTAATTAACTTTAACTCGAATCTAACCGAAACTCCCTAACAGCTGATGGTGACTAGCTCTGTAAAGGAATGAATGGTTGCCATCTGACTCCATGATGGTGTATTTGACCTTCTCCGAATGCAGAAATGAGAGATCACCCAGCCAAACCCAAAATACCCTCTCCAGCCCAGTTTAGTCTCTGACTCGCAAATGGATTTCTTTGCAAAATACCACATCAGAGTTTTGAATTGTTCTAGTGAGCAAATGCCCTCTATCTTTTCACTGGCTCATTAAAACTCCTAACCTTTACAGATGACCAAGCAAATTAAGGATACTTAAAAGGTACACCCAACCAAGTCAAAAGACTGGACAAAGAAAAATCTACAGATTCCGTCGGGAAACTAACCATCACCCTTGAATACAACCGTACCCAAGTACAAATACAAGCGAGGTAAACAAGAACTTCTCCAGTCTACATCCTAAGAAACCCAAGCAAAGTAAGCACTCTTCAGCTCATTATTTAATCAACTTAAAGGCAACTATGGAATCGGCCCTCAAACCTGACCGACTGGGGGGCAGCACGGTGGCGCAGTGGTTAGCATTGCTGCCTACGGCGCTGAGGACCCGGGTTTGAATCCCGACCCTGGGTCACTGTCCGTGTGGAGTTTGCACATTCTCCCCGTATCTGCGTGGGTTTAACCCCACAACCCAAAGATGTGCAGGTTAGGTAGATTGGCCACTCTAAATTGCCCCTTAATTGGTCACCCTGGATCAGTCGCGACTCAAGCACCTCCGGAACTCTATGATGACCGTTCGGATTAAAAGGGTAAGAGACGCCTTGTCTTTTCGACTCTGGGAGCACAGAGAGCTTCACTCATTAGGACATGGTAAGATGCTGCTCGCTCACAATTTTCCCGGCGCACCAAACCATCTCCCTTGCCTCTGGGTCGCATTCGGTGCAAATCCGAGGGTGCACTACCGCAACCTTAGCATCACAGGGGGCCGAGTACGCCAATTTTAAATTATATGTGCTCCCAGACCTCTGCGCTCCTCTCTTCCCATTGGTACTAGATTCCAATGCAACCTCAGGAGCCTAACCCTGAAGTTCGGGGGGCCCCTACCCCCACTCACCATATGCAGCCTCGCGACCCGAAAAGTCGACCCTCCCCCACTCTTCGCAAACCTCACCGCTGACTGCAAACCAGTCGCCACCAGAAGCAGGCGTTCTAGCATACAGTACAGGACTTTTTATCAGGTCCGTGATCCAGCAACTCTTGCGGGAGGGAGTCATCGAGGCCCGCAATAGCCCCTGGAGAGCTCAGGTGGTGGTCCTCAAGATGGGGAAAATAACCAGATGGTTGTAGATTACAGCCAAACCATAAACCGGTACACGCAACTCGATGCGTATCCCTTTCCCCGAGTTGCAGACATGGTAAACCAGATTGCACACCTACCGGGTGTTCTCCACCGTGAATCTGAAGTCTGCATACCCCCAGCTCCCAATCCGCCCGGAGGACCGCCACTATACTGCTTTTGAAGCAGACTGCCGCCTTTTTCCACTTCCTCCGGGTCCCTTTGGCGTCACGAATGGGGTTTCAGTGTTCCAAAGAACAATGGACCGAATGGTGGACCAGTATGGGCTGCGGGCCACATTTCCGTACTTGGACAATGTCACCATCTGCGGCCATGATCAGCAGGACCACGACGCCAATCTCCACAGATTTCTCCAAATCGCCTAAACCACGCGTACAACAAGGAGAAATGCGTTTTCCGCACAACTAGACTAGCCATCCTCGGCTACGTCGTGGAAAACTGGGTTCTAGGATCCGACCCTGACCGTATGCGCCCCCTCCTGCAACTTCCCCTCCCCCAAGGCCCTGAAGAGGTGTCTTAGGTTCTTTTCATATTATGCCCAGTGGGTCCCCACTTTATGCGGGCAAAGCCCGCCCACTAATCTAGGCCACTATCTTCCCACTGGCAACCGAGGCCCACCAGGCCTTCAGCTGCATCAATGTGGACATCGCCCCAAAGCCGCGATGCGCGTGGTGGACAAGTCCGTCCCCTTCCAGGTGGAGAGCGACACATCAGAGGTCGTTCTCGCCGCCACCCTCAATCAAGCAGGTAGACCGGTAGCGTTTTTTTCGTGCACCCTCACCACCTCTGAAATTCGGCACTCCTCAGTCGAGAAGTAGCCCCAAGCCATCTTGGAAGCCGTACGGCACTGGAGGCACTACCTCGCTGGTAGGAGGTTTACCCTCATCACTGACCAACGATCGGTAGCCTTCATGTTCAACAATACGTAGCGGGGAAAAATCAAGAATGATAGATCTTCAGGTGGAGGATCTAACTCTCCTCCGACAATTACGATATTGTATATCGTCCTGGAAGCTCAACGAGCCCCAGATGCCCTATCCCACGGCACATGCGCAAGCGTGCACGATGACCCACTACAGGCCCTCCACGGTGACCTCTGGCACCTGGGGGTCACCCGGCTTATCCACTATATCAAGGCCCACAACCTGCTCTACTTCACCGAGGAGGTCAGAGCCATGACAGGGGACTGCCAGATTTGTGCGGAGTGTAAACCACACTTCTATCGACCCAGATAAGGCCCACCTAGTAAAGATACCCGGCCCTTTGAGCGCCTCAGTATCGATTTCAAAGGGCCCCTCCCCTCCAATAACCGCAATACATATTTCCTCAATATTATTGATGAGTTCTCCCACTTCCCCTTTGCAATCCCTTGCCCCGACATGACCACGTCCACCATCATTAAAGCCCTACATAGTGTCTTCACCCTGTTTGGTTTCCCCAATTACGTCCACAGTGACTGGGGCTCGTCGTTCACGAGTGACGAAATGCGTCAGTACCTGCTCAGTAAGGGCATCGCCTCGAGTAGGACTACCAGTTATAACCCCAGGGGAAACGGGCAGGTGGAGAGAGAGAATGCGACGGTCTGGAAGACCTTCCTACTGGCTCTGCAGTCCAGGAATCTCCCAGTTTCCCACTGGCAGGAAGTCCTCCCCGATGCGCTCCACTCTATTAGGTCCCTACTTTGCACGGCCACAAACTAGACCCCTCATGACCATGGGGGGGGGGGGGGGGGGGGGCCTCAGCTTTCGTCCTGGCTGAAGATACCGGGGCCAGTCCTACTCAGAAAGCACATCAGAAGCCATAAGTTCAATCCTCTGGTAGAGAGGGTCCAACTCCTACAGTCCAACCCCCAGTATGCTTATATCGAACACCCTGATGGCCAACAGGATACGGTCTCCCTCCGGGACCTGGCGCCCGCCGGTTCCACCTCCGCCATATCCTGCCCAACCTACCATGACCAGCGCTCCCGCCTCTATATGGCTCCCGCACTCCCGCCCTCCATTCCCCCCCCCCCCCCCCCCCTTCACCGATCCACAGGAATGAAGATCCAGAAGAGACGCTCCCGGAGTCCACATCTGTACCCACACCGGCGCCCTCACTACCGATGCCAGCACGGGCGAATTCAACACCCGGGCCAGCAACAACGCCAGAGCTTTGGCGATCACAGCACGCAATCCATGCACTGGACCGGCTGAACTTATGAACTCGTCACCCCCGCCGGACTTCATTTTTTTAACGGGGGTGAATGTGGTGAATGTATTATGCCAATAATCCACCATTGTATTGTATCTGTGCTGTTGCCCTTGTATTTGTATCTGTGCTATGCTGTTGCCCTTGTGGGCTTCTCCTATGGGCCATTGTATGCATTATTCATGTATGGGCTCCGCCCATGGCTCCTACCCTTGAAGGGAGGTGTAAAGAGCAGTCGACCTGTAGGCGGTTCTCCGTATTGGATCAGTCGCAGGCAGGCACTGTTCTAAGTTGATTAAAGCCATGGTTTACTTCTACTCTTGTCTCGAGTGAATTTAAAAAAAATAAATAAATTTAGAGTACCCAATAATTTTTTCCAATTAAGGGGCAATTTAACGTGGCCGATCCACCTAACCTGCACATTTTTGGGTTGTGGGGGCGAAACCCACGCAGACACGGGGAGAATGTGCAAACTCCTCACACAGTGACCCAGGGCCGGGATTCGAACCCAGGTCCTCAGCGCCGTAGGCAGCAATGCTAACCACTGTGCCACCGTGCTGTCCTTGTCTCGAGTGAATTGATGGTCACATCGATTTGTCCAAAGATGTGCAGGTTAGGTGGACTGGCCATGCTAAAGTGCCCTTCGTGTCCAAAATTGCCCTTAGTGTTGGGTGGGGTTGCTGGATTATGGGGATAGGGTTGAGGTGTAGGCTAGGGTAGGGTGCTCGTTCCAAGAGCCGGTGCAGACTCACTGGGCCGAATAAAAAATAAAAATAAAAATTAATAAATAAATAAATTATAATGAACTGCAGATGGGCAGCAAGGTGCAGTGATTAGCGAGGTCCCAGGTTCATTCCTGGCCCTGAGCAATGACCTGTGTGAAGTTGGCACATTCTCCTCATGCCTGCTGGGTCTCACTCCCACAGCTCAAAGATTTGCAGGGCAGGTGGATTGGCTATGCTAAGTTGTCCCTGAATTGGAACAAATAATTGGATACACTAATTTTAAAAAAATAATGAGCTGCAGCGAACTCTTCAAGACCACTCGTGTTAGTTGACTTTTGTTTTAAATTAAGAGTACCCAATTTTTTTTCCAATAAAGGGGCAATTTTATCATGGCCAATCCACCCTCCCTGCACATCTTTTGGGGGCACAAACCACGCAAATACGGGGAGAATGTGAAAACGCCAAAAGGACATAACCTAGAGCTATACTGAATCTGGGACAGTGCTATCCGCTGCACCACCGCGCAGCCCTTTGTTAACTGACTCTTGTGTTAGCAGGGAGGCTCCCGACTGGAGATAAAGAAAAAGTTCTAAGCAAGAAAATAACAAGGCCCTATATACCTTGTGCTCCATTATATTGTTATATTATCATAACAAAAACCCCAAATCTAAACAACTATAAAAATTCAACCCAACAAGAACAAGCATAAAACCCCAATAATGTAACAATTCAACATGTCTGTTGACCGGTCCGAAAACTCAGTTTCCACCTTGCCCAAATTATGTTTTTTTTTATGTCCGTCTATCCCAGCATGTCTTTTTTTTAAAAACACAAGTATTTTCCCTCCAGTTACTCTTGAGCCGACCACTTTTATACAGGGTGGCCTTGACTCCATTGAATCCAACCCTCTTCTTTGCCAGCTCCAATATCCATGCCTTGATGGAACCTAATGGAGTGGCATTTCCACTTATTGTCATGGTTTTCCTTCACCCATCTCAAAACTCTCTTTTCCCTAAAGATGTGGACCCACACAGACACTGAGAGAATGTGCAAACTCCACGTGGACAGTGACCTGAGATCGGGATCAAACCCAGGACCTCAGCGGGTGTGGCAGCAGTGCCATCACTGCACCACTGGCCTTTGTGTGGCATGATGGACATTTTGAAAGGAAGGAGACCGTACCCAAGGGGTACCCATTGTCAGCTAGCAAAAAACCGAGGGCAGGTAGCTCCTCCATTTTGTGAAAATATGATTGGGGAAGCAGGCAGTGAGGTGAGTCGAGACTGAAGAGAAACCAAAAGGTAGAGTTTGGGAATTGGGATTCATGGTTATGAAAGGGATAGTCACGGAAAGGGTTTAGCTTCGGCAGACCACTCGAGTATGGTCTTAGCTGAGGATGAGTTTTAAAAAGGTAGTTGGTAGAGTTGAGGAATTAAGCCCATGATGATTTTCCAGTATGATCTAGGATTGGTGTGCGCTTTTGGCAGAGGGGAGTATCACCTTGATGCGGTTTAGCTAGATCTAGTGATTGAGGGTAAACCAGTTGTGCCCGATATCCTCAGTATGTGAACCTTCTAATGAGGCATCTACCATGATATTGACCAGGATATGTAGTTGAAGGGATTAATGGGAGATGGATGAGGGTGATGCAGCAGAAGAAAATGAAGGAGGGCCAAAGGCCACGTATGCATAATTACATAGAATGGAACTTTGTCCTGAGCAAAGATAATCTGGCTAGAATATGATTCTTGTAATCATAAGCAATTTATGTCCCCAAACTTCCTGTTGGAAATTTTTAACCACGCTTTTGTGTCTATGATTTGCCTTTGGAAATTCCCGTACTCTGCTTGTGTAAACAATTGCTCTTGGAGTTTTTCAACAATTAGATTTACAGATTATGTGAGTTCATCTTGCCAATTTTTCAGAAGATTTGGTCCTGTGTTTAGTATTTCACCATCGGCAATCATGGCTCCATTCTTTCTGATTTTTGATTAGGGCTCCAGCATCTTGAAGTTAAAAGCTTGCGTGTGTGTCCGTCCGTCTCATATGTGCGTATGTGTCCATCCATCGTCCCAACGATGTGCAGGTTAGGTGGCTTTCCCATTCGAAATTATGACGATTACCTTGTGTGGGAAAAGTCAGTGGATTTCAAAATTTTGCTATCGTTATCAGAAGATTTGACTTGAGTATAAGTTGAGAATATCTGTTTTCACCTAGATTTAAAATGAAAATGCCTATTAACAATCCCCTGCGTGACAGGATTCTTAATCGCTGTGGGTTTATCCCTATGGTATATTAGTAGCAGCATTGCTGTTTAGAGGAGACATTGCTAAACTCTGATCTCACTCGCTCTTGTTGCTCCTCCAATCACTAGACCAGCCATTTCTGAAGCTCCTCCATTCACAGGAACTCTCGCATCTCTGGAGGAGCAATGAGAGAGGGATCCTGTGATTGGGAGAGCTGAAGTATTGAGCAAAGGAGAGACTGAATCTGTGATTTGGAAAAGCAGTTTGGGTGCGTCTTTTCTCTCATTCTTCGCCTCCATGATTGATTTGTTTTGGGGGGCTTGAGGCAATTTTCATTTTGGGATGCTTGGGGCAAAATCACCTTGTACCCCTGGGTATTGCAATGACTATCTCACTAACTCTCCTTGCCATTCTGTAGCATTACCATTGTTGAATTCCCCATAATCAACATCCCGAGATGTACCATTGACCAGAAGCTCAACTGGCCCAACTCCCACAGTACAGTCCACTAAATTGGCATTCCAATATACTCTTGGCAGATATGAGAATTTGTGAGAACAGAAACAGCTGTGTGTTGATAGGTCTAAATGTCTACTGGAATTTCTAAGTTGTTTTCTACGATGCATTATTTAAAGCACCCTTGTTTAGATTCCTCAGCTGAATCAAAGCATGCCTTTCTTAATTCTGCTGCACTATGAATGTAACCCCTAATGAAATGTCAAATGGTTACAGCACAGAAGGAAGCCATTTGGTCCAAAGTGTCTGCTGACCTGTCTGCAAGAGCAACTCAATTATTCGCAATAGCCAGCACGGTGGCGCAGTGGTTAGCATTGCTGTCTCGCGTCGCCGAGGTCCCAGGTTCGATCCCGCCTCTGTCACTGTCCATGTGAAGTTTAAGATGTGCAGGGTAGGTGGATTGGCCACGCTAAAATTGTCCCTTAATTGGGAAAAAATGAATTGGGTACTCAATTTATTAAAAAAACAAAACAAATTCCCATAGCTCTGCAATTGTTTTCCCTTTTTCAGGTGCTGATTAATTCAGATTAGAAAACCCTGATGTATACGTCTCTAGCACAAACTCATTTCAGATCATAGCCACTCACTGAACATATAAAGAAGTTTTTGTTCATGCCACCTTTGGTATTACATAGGAGCAGGATTAAGCCATTTAGCCTGTGGAACCTGATCCACCATTCAATTAAATCATGGCTGATCATCTATCTCAGCACTACTTCCCCCTGTAGCACTGTTGCTTCACAGAGTCCCAGGTTCTATTCCCGTTTTGGTCACTGTCTGTGTGGAGTCTGCACGTTCTCCGTGTCTGCATGGGTTTCCTCCGGGTGTTCTGGTTTCCTCCCACAAGTCCCGAAAGACGTGCTTGTTAGGTGAATGGACATTCTGAATTCTCCCTTGGTGTACCTGAACAGATGCCTTAGAGTGGCAATTAGGAACTTCATTGCAGTGTTAATGTAAGCCTACTTGTGACAATAATAAAGATTATTGGATCTTTTCATGACCACTGGATGTTTCAAGTGCTTTCCAGCAGAAAAAGTACTAGTAGTGTAATCACCATCATAATGTAGGAAACGATAAGGGAACTTCCCTTTATCCTGTACTGCCACTCAAATATTCCCCAAATGTTATGCATTGTAAATCAGCTGTAACTGAATTTCTAACACTGTTACTATGACATGGCTGCTACTGAACGACATCTTTAGCTCTGATCAAGTCTCGGCCTTTTGGTCAAGATCAAGCTCACGAGCTCCAATGCCTTTTCTTGGCTCTCTTGTATGTCTTTCTTGTAAAGACCATGAATTGACTTCAATTTGAATTGTTTTTCGGAGCAAGCAATGAGATGAATTATGGGTTTTCCCTGTCTACTCTGTGCATTGGCTTTGTAACTTTAAGGATTGGATTAAAAAAACACCTTTATGAATTGCCAAATTTTTCATTATGATAATTCCACAATTTCTATAAATCCATCTAAATTGCAGTATCTATTGTAATTTAGTGCCAATCATTCACAGCCTCTGGAAGTGAACAAAAGATAGTGCAGGTCTACTGCTGTAACAAACTAACAAACCAATGCAGTGAACAGCAGTCCATGAAAATGGGTTGCAGCAATGAAAATGTTGGGGGCGGCACGGTGGCACAATGGTTAGAACTCCTACCTTACGGTGCTGAGGGCCCAGGTTCGATCCCAGCCCCATGTGGAGTTTACACGTTCTCACCGTGTCTGCATAGGTCTCACCGCCAGATGTGCCCGGTAGGTGAAATGGCCGCGTCCAATTGCCCCTTAATTGGGGGAAACAGTCATTTTACCCTGGTATTATCCTCCAAAATAACATTTGTGTCTTGTGATCTTTTATGCTGGTTCAAGATTTAGTTCGCCCAAACCCCATGTAACAATTGATATTGAACTGATACAGGGTAATTTTTCAGGTATACGAGATGGCACTTTTTAAACTTAGTCTAGTTACAAATGCTTTGACTGGAGTAACTCAATTCAAGCAATTGAAAATGACTTCAGTTGCAGGGTGGATACCCCATCTCGGTCTCCCTTTTGAGGTTCCAAGAATGCAGCAGCATTGTAATGTAAATTAAATTTTGTTGAAAAGAAAGACGTTGCAGAAGCTTTTAGCCTTGCACTCATCAGGCCAAATGTCGAATTTCAAACAATCGCAACAGTTTATTCTACTGGGGGGAAAAAATGTTGGTTTGTTGGCACGTTAACTCCGGCAAATGTGTTGCTATGGAGAAAGTGACAGGAAACTGGTTCCCAAGCTCCTGTGTATGAAGCGTTGAACGTATTCCTTGTTTGTAGAGAATGGATTGCTTTATGAATTTGTCACTTCTAGCAGGAGTATCTGAGCTGATCCAAATGTTCCTAGTTATGTGCAGCTCGTTATTCAGTTATGTGAATAAAGCAATGGTGCTGTCGTGTTGAGTTTGAATTTTGATATGTTCTGTTAATTCTGCAAACTTGGACAGCGCGGTGGCGCAGTGGTTAGCATTGCTGCCTACGGCGCTGAGGACCCGGGTTCGAATCCCGGCTCTGGGTCACTGTCCGTGAGGAGTTTACACATTCTCCCTGTGTTTGTGTGGGTTTCGCCCCCACAATCCAAAAGATGTGCAGAGTAGGTGGATTGGCCGTGCTAAATTGCCCCTTAATTGGAAAAAATAATTGGGTACTTAATTTTTTTTTAAATAAAAAAAATTCTGCAAACTTAAAGAAGCTGCACATATCAGCAGAACCTTTTTTTTCACTTGTGTTCAAGGATGCATAATATCAGATGAGAATAATTACAGACCAGTGGTGAAAAACCACCTTTTTTATATTGCTGGCTTGTCACCATTTGGATTTTGCGGACAGTGATGAAGCAAGATTGCTCACCGCTGTTCCCGGAGTGGGTCTGGGTAAAGAACTCTTTCGGGAGGATCAGTGCAGACTTGATGGGCCAGTGGGTCTGGGTAGAGAACTCTTTCGGAGGATCAGTGCAGACTTGATGGGCCAAATGACCACCTTTTGCACTGTAGGGATTCTATGAATTTTCAAAAAGAGAATTAGATAAATAATTTGAGGGTAGAAGTGGCAGGGCTCTTTTTTTTTTCTTCCCCTCCCTAAAATGAGTCGACTCGCCTTCCTTGACTCTCCCCTCAGCCATCCCTGTGCTTTAGGATTCTAGGTTAAACGTCCATTTGTCTTGTGCTTAGCTATTTAGTCCACTGTAGCATTAGGAGTTTATTTTGGCTCATCTTTGCACCCACACACTTTTCTTACCCTTTAGAGAATAGTGGTGGAAGGATTCCCAAGCTGATTATCAGCCTGTTGAAGCACATATGAACGCATCTTCTGTGACCAGCAAGTCCTGGTGTTGGACTCTAACCTGGGACTTCTGGTCCAACAGGATGCTGTCATTGTGCCTCAAGGCCTCCTACATCAGTGGTGAACATAAAATGTTAGTTCATTTATTTTTAATATTGTTAATGCCCTGCCCATACTAAAATAGCCATGATTTTGGCTGCATTGCGTATTTGTGTATGCCTTGTGTTTCTGCTTGTTTCTGATAATCTGGCAAGATCTGAAAGCTTGTTATCCTGTGGAGCCTGTCCTCCAGGCCATTACCTGCTAGATTTCTGAATGGAACTGTGATGTAGTATTGGCTTATTCATTTTGCTCTGAGGTCTTGGCTGAAATCCTCTTTCTCCTGTATCAAATGTCTGCACGAGTTTGACTGCTTTCTGTTGAGGTTGTTTGTTTGTTTGTTTGTTTTATGTTGCACCATACTATTGAATGGACTCTGTTGCTGTCTGCTTGCATCCTGTGACTCTCAAGTCAAATTGGCACCATTTCACCCTTCGGTGCATTTCCAAAATTCATCACTGTACCAGATTGGACTAACGCGAGCACTTTCTGCATCTTGAACCAGCTCTTCTGTGTTGAGCGTGTGATTTAGCCTTCAACTTCCCTGATCACTTTTGTTCTTTTCTGTTTTATTTAATTACCCCTTGTTTTGCTGATCAACCAGACTTATGCTAGCAACACTGGAGCACAGATTCAAATTATAATTGAAGTATTCTCTGTTCTTCCTCTGCCAATTTGATTCCACTGGAGAACCTGCACGGTAGCCCTCTGCACTCCACCATCCGCCTCCTCCACCCCACCCAATGGATGAGTCCACACTGTCTCCCAAATAGATGCTTAAACCTGAATTTTGATTCTTGGATGTCGACTCTTGTCAGTACTGAAAGCTGCTGAGTGAGTTATAAGGGGGTTAATTTCAATCTAAAGTCTCGATTTTGCCTTGATTTTTAAGAATGAGGGTGGGATCTCATTGAAACTGGAATAGACAAGGTAGATGCAGGTAACATGCATACCCTGGGAGAGGAATCGAAAATCGGGGTTTCAATTTCAAAATAATGGGGACATTGCTTCGGACCAAGGTGAGGAGAAATTCTTTGCCTCAAGGGCTGTGAATCTTTGGAATTCTCTAACCATGGTGCTGTGGAAGCTTAATCATGGAGTATGTTTAAAGTAGATATTGGTATGCCAAATACATAAATTAGGGGATGGTGTGGGTAAAAGACGTTGAAGTGGATGATCAGCCATGATATTGAATGGGGAGCAAACTTTATGGGCTGAATAGCCTACTCCGAGTCCTACGACTTCATCCATCACAGATCCTCAGTCTCATCAGCTGTTCCTGTCTTGCTTTCTCTTCCACTTTTGCCATTCCAGCTTACTTAACTTCATTAGCCCTAAATAAGCAACCAACTTGCCTCTGCCTACCTGCCCAATTGACATTGTGGTTTTCCCTATTTTTGTACTTGGCCCTTTCAAACCACAATCATTTGTTCCTCATCATGCCCTCCTGGCTAACTTCCCATCTGCCACCCTCTTAATCTTGAACTCATCCAAAATTCTGCTGTCTGTACCCTTACTAGCACCAAGTACAAGGGAGATGGATAAAATGTACTCATTGCCCAACATTGTTTCTTGGTCCAGCAACACCTCCCAGTTATTTTAAATTCTCATCCTTGTTTTCAACCCCTCCATTGCTTTGTTTTTTCCCTATCTCTAACCTCCTCCAGTTTTACAAACTTTTGATATTTTAGTGATCCACCACTGGCCTTCAGCTGCCTAAGCCAGTAATAAACACCATCCCTAACCCTCTATCTCTTGACTTGCCTCATTTTATGGCACTTTTTATGACCACATTGTTTAATTTAACTTTTTGGTCACCTGTCCAATATTTGGTCTTGATCAAACTTTAATGTTCCTTTGGTGGCGCAGTAGTTGGCACTGCTGCCTCACAGCACCAGGGACCTGGGTTCAACTCTGGCCTTGGGTAGCTGTGTGGAGTTTGTGCATTTCTCCGTGTCTGCATGGGTTTCCTCCATGCACTCCAGTTCTCTCTCACCGTGTAAAGATGTGCAGGTAGTTGGGGTTACGAGGATTGGGTGGGTGAGTGGGCCGAAGTAGAGTGCTCTTTCAGAGGGTTGGACTCTGGGCCAAATGGCCTCCTGCACTGTATGGATTCTATGAAGCACTATTATGTTTACTGCAATAATGCATGACTGTAGTGTCTTTTGCTAACACCTCCTTTGTTGTCCAACTTTGAGCTGTCCCTTTGTTCCATTCATGCCTGTCTGTGCTCAGGGATCTCAGCCCTTGGGTTTTCTCTTTCCTCTCGAGTCTTGCATCAATCCATTCTTCTTCTGCCACCTCCAGCATGATGCCACCACCAAACAAAATATCTTGCAAAGGAACCATTCTTTCCATCGCACCCTGGTCCAATCCTCAATCATCCCCAACAACTAGCCCCCTTCCCAAAGAAACTTCCCATGCAATCGCAGGTGGTGTCACACCTGCACTTTTACCTCTTTATACTTCAATCTTAAGACCTCAAACGCACCTTCCAGGCAATGCACCAATTTACTTAATTCTATTTAGTATTTGCTGCTAAAAATGTGGCTGTCTCACATTTTGGGGAGACCAAATGAAGATTAGGTGGCCGCACTGCTGAATACCTGAATAAGCTCAGAGCCTGAGCTTCCAAATGCTTGCCATTTAATTCACCTTGTGTCAGGAAACAGGTAGTTTTAAATAATTTATATTTGTGGGTCTTGGAATATACAAGTTTAATCTAATTTAATTTTGTCTAATTTCAGTTTGGTTTAGATGCATGCATGGAGGGTTTGCAACGTGAAAGCAAACAGCTCAAAAGGAAAACGAAGTTGTTGCTCAACAACCAGGGGCAGCAACCAGGGACCACTCTGGCAAAAAGATCTTGGAGTTAGTTGTAAGCTTGGACCAGGGAGCTGCAGAAAGCAGACATCCCAAAAGAACAAAATAAAATCCAAAAACCAGGCAGTGGGCCCAAAAAGAATGTCTGACTGTTAAATTCAAGGAATGGGCAGTGGTTAGCACTACTGCCTCACTGGACCGAGGTCCCAGGCTCAATCCCGGCTCTGGGTCACTGCCCAGGTTCAATCCCGGCTCTGGGTCACTGTCCATGTGGAGTTTGCACATTCTCCGCGTGTTTGCGTGGGTTTCACCCCCACAACCCAAAGAGGCAGGGTCGGTGGATTGGCCATGCTTAATTGTCCCTCAATTGGAAAACTTCTGCCATTCCATTTTTAAGTTAAAAGGCATAAAGGTCCTGTTTGGGAGAATGTGTTGAGGGGGGATTTTAATGAGGGATCCATAGAAGTGGTTTTGGGTGGCATCTGTCACTTGGTTTCAGAGTGTGGTGTGCCTGACCACAGTTGACCTTTTTGTTTACACGGATATGTACTTATAACAGTGTAAAATAATAGATTGTAATCTGTGTTATCCGTACCAATTTGTAAACATCTGTAAAGATATAGGTGGGGTAAAGCAGTGTAATCTTGTTTGTTATTTTATTTTCTAAAATGTTAAATTGTCAGTTCTGCAGCTCGCTCATCTGTTTTTCATCAAAAGGCCAGGGTTCTTATTGTTAAGGGGATTGATTTTGTATTTGTTACCGTTTACTGTCTGTGGGTGGGGTGTAAATTTTAAGGAAAATGTGAAAATGGAGAATAAAAACATTTTTTTTTTTAAAAGCCAGTGTTCCATTCTGGGACCTGATTGTCCAGTAGTAACATCAGCTGGGATCGTAACCCTTGCTTTCATGTTCACATTTTTTTTGTCCTCCTGCTTGCTGCAGTGTTCCAGCAAAGCTTAACACAAGCCCAAGGAACAGCACCTCGTCTTCGGGTTACAGTTTACAGTTTATAACCTTCTGGACTCTTCCACACTGTGTTCAGCGGTTTCAGGCTGTGAATTCTTTTTGTAAATTTTGATTTGTGCTTATTTTTGTTCTTGTGAGGGGCAGCACGGTGGCCTAGTGGTTAGCACAACCGCCTCACGGCGCTGAGGTCCCGGCTCTGGGTCACTGTCCGTGTGGAGTTTGCACATTCTCCCCGTGTCTGCGTAGGTTTCGCCCCCACAACCCAAAAATGTGCAGAGTAGGTGGATTGGCCACGCTAAATTGACCCTTAATTGGAAAAAATAATTGGGTAATCTAAATTTATTTTTAATTTTTTTTAAAAAATAAATAAATAAATAAAAAATTGTTTTTGCGCTAATTCAAATCTTTTTTCATGACTTGGCTTTTGTACAAAGTTGTTAATTATTCTGATATTGGGGCAGCACGGTGGCACAGTGTTAGCACTGCTGCCTCATGGCGTGAGGTCCCAGGTTCGATCCCGGCTCTGGGTCACTGTCCGTGTGGAGTTTGCACATTCTCCGTGTGTTTGCGTGGGTTTCACCCCCACAACCTAAAGATGTGGATTGGCCACACTAAATTGCCCCTTAATTGGAAAAAATGAATTGGGTACTCTAAATTATTTTTTAAATTATTCTGATATTTGCACTTCTTTACAATTAATGCCACTCACTTTGCCTTTTTGTTCCTTTACATCTTTATCGTTTAATCTCTCACTCCCTGTATCCTATCCCAGGCTTTCTCTTGTCCTTCTTCCCCATTTTCAATGGCATTCTTTCCACTCGCATTCCACCCTCCGTCAGTTCTGAAGCAGTCTTATTTTACTCAAAGCATTAACTCTTTTTCTCTCTCCATGGATGCTGCGAGACCTGCTGGGTATTTCAGTTTCTATTTTTATTCCACTTATTTGAAGATTTTGCAGTATATTATATTTGCCCTTGTATGTTTTCAAAATGGTGCCCTTGACCTGCGAAAACGACTTTCACTAAAATATTGCTATAGTTGGTAAGCTTATAATTATCATTCTTCAGTAGCCTGCAGATAAACCTATTGCAGGCTCCCCCAGCATTGTTACTGAAGTTTTAATGATCCTTGAATTTCCAGATTTGTATTAAAGCTCTGCATTTCCAAGGAAGGAAATGGATAGAAAGCGGTCATTGAAGTATCTGGTAGAGTTATCCTACTGCATCTTCCCAGGCAAAGAAAAAGACTTGTGTGGAGAGAGTTCATGTCTAAATGCTCAGTCAACGCTGGCCACAATATTTGAGACATGCTAATTAACCTCCATGTTATTTTAATGCTTTATTTTTAGTATTGGATTTTAGTTTTTAAGTTCAAATTATCGGGTGCTTTTTTTGTGTATATAAGCTCAATTTTTATTGAAAGCTGCCATATTTCATTTCACTCCTGACTGTTTGTTTATAGAGGACTATAAGTAAATTATTCATTCAATGGTTATTCAGACAAGCACTTACTGTCTAGCCAGGTTGAATGGTTTGGTTTCCAAAGGGATTTATGTACATAGTTGCCATAGAAAATTAATGTGGTTAAACTGAAGTATTTTGCTTCTCTGAAGATATCTCCATCACAGTACAATATTACATGTATACTCTCCTTTAAACTACAATTTATTGCATTGTGAATATTTACTAATGAAACTTATTTTAAAATTGCTTTTATAAATATGAATGCATACAAAGAATCTTAAGAAAATATTTGAAATTGTTAATAAATACTAGGGTTTAGAAGCACGTACTAAGGGCATTGGTATGCTTTCTGAATAGATGATTAGGATGGCAGACTACACCAATGTTTGAACTATGCTTTATACAGCAACTGCATAACTACTTATGGTTTGTATTGTATAGATCTAATTTGCAATTCTTTTCAATAGCTAAGCAAGATGGTAATTGAAGTGATCTATAACTGCTTTGCTAACGTCCTCTTCTGACTACTTGTTTCTTTACTCATTCTTTTTTACTTGTCGCTATTGAACCATGAATGTTGCAAATTGACCTAGTTGCCTAATCTAAATCAGTTTGAGTATCTGTTTGCTCTATCCTCTTGACATCTATCTGCAAACTTCACCTGCTATACATCAATTAGGAATCCAAGAATTAATCCTTGGTATCCTGCATAGTACCTCCTATGCCTTTTGTGGCATCTGTTTCCAAAACACACATTTTGGGCAGGATTCTCCGTCCCGCTGCATCAGAAATCTGGTGCGGCGGGCCTCTGGGATTCTTCATCTTGCCATCTGGCCAGTGAGGTTTTCCATTGTGGGCAGTCCCACGCCGTATGGAAATCCCTGGGCTGCTGGTGAATAGGACAATCCCAACAGCGGAGAATCCACCCTTCGTTTTATTTACATATTTATTTGTCTACATACTGGAAGGGTAAATGCTGGAAAATCTCAGCAGGTCTGGCAACACCTGTAAGGCGAGAAAGAGCCTACATTTCGAGTCCAGATACCCCTTTGACAAAGGGACATCTGGACTTGAAACGTTCAATCTTTTCTCTCCTTACAGGTGCTGCCAGACCTCCTGAGATTTTCCAGCATTTTCTTTGTTTCAGATTCCAGCATCTGCAGTCATTTGCTTTTAATTGTCTACATAGTTTTTCCTGCACTTAAATGTAACCTTGTTAGTCTACCATTTCAGCATTGTTTCTTTAATTGATTTATGTGAGACTTTCAAATCCTCTGCAATCTGTCTTCCTCTATTTATTAAACTTGGTACCCATAAGAAGAGGTGGAACCTCCTGCAAGTGAAAATTGTCAGAAGCAAGCACTTCAGCAAATTTCCTGAGATGTTAACCCTGAAGCACGGTTTACACTCTTGGGTGGATGTTTGGATCCATGGCTTTTTGAGGAGGAAGGAGAGGTTCTTGGGTCCAGGCCAATTGTTTTTTTTCCTTTCCCAAAACGGCACTAAAACAGATCCAATAAGTCCTTTAAAGAAAACAAACAATGCTACTTATTGAAATTTAGCTGCTGATATTACATAAATTATATTGCCAACAGGCCCTGAGTAGTTTCTAGTAATTGCTTGTCCTTTTTCATCCATTTTCTTTAGCAACTCATAGAAGTATGGAACTAGTTTTGAGATGATTTCTTTATCTAACTGCAAATTCCACGCTGTTTAACAGTAAATCAAATTGGCAAGAGTTGTACAGATTTGCACAGCAACGTTGCATCCCAAAAAGGTTTTACTTATAATGGCTACAGAAGCATTTACTGTGTGCATCTGCATAACATGATTAGCTTTCTAAAATATCAATATTCAGTAACTGAAATGTGTTTCTCTGCAGGTACTTGTTATTGCAACTTTAATCAGCCTATGATGTAGTAATTTTTCTTTCTTTTTTATGATAGCTGAAGATGAGGGGAAAGATGAATGGATATCCTTCCTACTTTTAACTGGCTCTGAGCTTCAATTGATACTCTGTATGGCAATTAGATGGCTGTTGAATCCTGCCAGGTTATTCTGAAGAACTGAGCTTGAGCTGTAACACGCAAGAGAAAGGATCGGGCAGAAGGAAGTCGGACTTTATTTTTGGACTGTTAATGACTGTGATATCACCTAATTCTTGGGTGAACAGTGAATAGTATGATTTGGGATGTATCTACTTAAGTCACTGTTTTCATTGTCTAAAACTTGTCTCCATTGAATAAAATTACTGCAAAAAAACAATTTTCCAGGGTGAATAATGGATAAAGACTAAAGCCTCCTTTATTTTGATTCAAATAATTTTTTTAATGATCTAGTGCAGTAGTTTTAATACAGTGAGTATAAGATGTCTTTACATGCATACGCCCATTTGTCTCCATGATTGCAAGGCATACTGGGTGTTTTTTGCAACTTCATTGACATTTAGCAGCTTATCGTTATCAAAGTACATTAAATGCAAAGCTTGCAAAATGCTAATGTTATCTCTTCTACAGTCTTGCTCAGTGGACATATAACCCCCCCCCCCCCCCCAAATGCACAGGTAATGCTGAAATAATGCATTTAAAGCCGTTCATGGTATAATAAATCATGAAAGTGTAATATTGTGAATTTAGAGGGTAAAGTTAGATCCAAATTGCTTGGAGGAACATTGAATGTTGGCCCCTTCATTTGCCATATGGTCCTTTATTTGCCATAAAGCAATATCATAGATCGCATTATCTTGTATCACTAATTGCATCATCTTTCACTGTAGCAACAGAAGGTCATGACTTGCTTTAAGGAATGTTGCGCACAATGATGTTGAAGTAACTGAGCAAACCATGATATTAAGTTCAGATGTACTTCAACAGCACTGGATGCTGCATAACTAGATTGTGTTGGAGGAGGGAAGTGAAGTCTAGGCTACTGTACTGTAAATCAGTAGAGCTGCTTCATTTTTCCACTGTTAAATTGTTACTCCTATACCACAACGTGCATGAAGTTTACCAAAAACTGAAGTGCTTCCATAGAAATAAACCAAAATTGTTTGAGGAAAGTGTATTTTGAAGCAAATCAGGCCATATAAATATTGTTTGCATAATAATATCTGACTTGTTGCATAATAATATCTGACTTGTTGAAAGGGTAACAGCTTTGTGGAGTGCATTCTTTTGTCTTTTGAATGGTAAGTGTGTCTCTAGTATGTGTGTTTTAAGTCGTGTACAATGAACCTCACTATGATTGAGCCCGAGTCCTTTTAATTAAGCTGTGAATTATCCCATCTTATGTCTGAAAGGGCAGCATGTGGCACAGTGGTTAGCACTGCTGCCTATGGCGCTGAGGACCCGGGTTCAAATCCTGGCCCTGGGTCACTGTCCGTGTGGAGTTTGCACATTCTCCCCATGTCTGCATGGGTTTCACCCCCACAACCTAAAGATGTGCAGGTTAAATGGATTGGCCACGCTATATTGCCCCTTAATTGGGGAAAAAAAATAATTGGGTACTCTTAATAAAAAATAAATAAAAATTAAATGTCTGAAAAAGCAATACCTGTACATGGTGTCTTTTTGCTTCATTTAATGCTTTGGAACTGCTCTTTAGAGCACTTCCACAATATGTCAGTTGGCAAATGAACCTCCAATATATTCTGTCAAACTTTTGGGCAGGTGTAGTGTTTGGAACTATGCAGTTGGACTTGGCAACTTTGGTGAGGAGTGGTGAAAATTTGATCCTGCTGCAAAATAGTTGGGTGCAGACGTCAAACAAGGACTGAATGGGGCTCAGCTGAAATGCTCTCTTCCGATGACCAGCGCAAGTAAAGAAGGAAACAAGGTTTTGGAGGTTGCTGTGTAATTGCTTCAAATCAGAGGGATGAGGAGAATCCGAGAAATGGGATGTAAAATATTAAGAAGTGGGCTTTTACATGGAATGTAGATGATCTGTGTGGAGCAAGTGGATCAGCAGCTATAGTAGCATGATTTTGCTGGAGCTGAGTATCATTGCATAAGGAACATTCTAGATAAGACTTCTGCCCACCTGAAGGCTTCATCTTTTCATTATGATCATTTAGAACGTAGTTATAATCTCACTTTTCCGAACTGGGATAATTCAATAGTTTTTCAATCTCTGTTACTGAGGAAATGCTGAAAGAATCTTTTAGTCAGGAGTCTCTGGTTTCTCAGATGTACCTCAGTATGCCATCCATTTTGTTGCAAAATCGGTATGCAAGGAGCCCCAAATGATCAGTGTAGTTCAAACTTGCTGATCTTCACATTATATCGCTTGTTTTGTACAATCTTTCCTGTCCTTTTGCTTTTCGTCTGATTATTTGCTGTACCTTCTGAGAAGGAATATTAAATATCTCGTGTTGTATCAAGTGCAACAACTTGACTTGTCTCTTTACCCCATTTATAACACCAGCTTCAAAAAGCTCTGCATGTTCATACTTCTGGTAAAATCATTTTTTTGTGCAATTTGATTTTGGCAGCAAAACAGGACAGCTGCTTTCTTGGTGGATAACTCTTCCAATCTCTTTTATACTAGTACAGCAACTGAGCTTTTTTTTGAGGGGGGAATTAAAGCTGCATGTACAATAGCTTTCATTATTCAATTTACCTAATTGTTTACAGACGTGACAGATGATGGGTGCCTTCCTACTTTATACAGGGACAATTAGCCACTGACTGCTACCAACTACATGTCTTTGTTTTCAGTAATGTGGAGACAAGAGACATCCAGTGTGCATCTGTGAAGCCATAAGACTTCCATGTTGTAAACAACAAATTCTAGATTCGTATTACCAATCTGCTGTCAAAGGTTAATTTAATTTTCTTTATAGAAAAGGGAAGAACATATTTGTAAGGGGAATTGAATTGAAATACAGCTCTGTCGTGCTTATTGACTTATTTATTTACAGTGGAGCTCTTCAATGTGTGTTAAAATATATTGTGACATCCAGATTGTCAAAGGCTACTGCGGGACTTAATTGTTTTTCTATGTGGCTCTCAATGTTTCTAGACAAAATCTCAACTCCCCCACTTTGATAGCATGACCAAACCAACTGGATTTCCGTAAGATGCAGGTATTAAAAGGCTTCCTGGAATCATTAACTAGCTGTGGCATGTAAGGGACAGCATAGAACTTCAATGCACCTGCACTGAAAATGTCAACCTAAATTGGATTTGATTTCCTGGGTTGTAAACTGCAGTGAATGGCAATAGTTTATATAACTACAGGATTTCTTTTTAAATTTTAAGTGATTGTATCAGTTAATTTTAAAATGCTGTACTTGTAAATGCTAGTGAATTGTATTCGGTCTTTGTATGACTTGCTTTACAACAGATTGACATTATGTATTTACTAGTGCACTTCCACTGTACAAACTGCTGATATATTGGGAATAGCAACAAGGTTTTTAAAAGCTAATCAGCAATAAAGTCAATTGAAACTCTTTGCATTTCACTAGAATTATTATAGCTGCAGCAAAGCATGTTTGAAACATTGTAAAGTTTTTTGCATCTTCCATTTCAGTGATTTAATTGGTTAGGGTGCTTGATCATGGTTTTTCTGATTCTGCAATGCTTGCTTCAGGAATTTTAGCCAATAGGAAATAATGAAGTTTTGTATACCAGCTTGATTTGTTAAATACTCAAGGAGCTATGCTTTTGCTGCAAGTGTTGCTGCTCATTGAATAAAATGAAGGGTCGGAAAGGACATTGACAAACATTATCCTTTTTAACTGGTTCTGATAAAGATTTGGGTGGAAATTAAATGCAGGTGCATTGTTTGACTTTTTGTCCATTTGTGTTCTCTGCATAGTCTGATGGGGCTTGTAGTAGTGACCAGAAAGCAATCAGTTAACTTTTTTAAAACTTTGTTCATGGGATGTGTCGTAGACTGCCAGCATTTATTGCTCATCCCTAATTGCCCTAGAAGGGCAGTTGAGAGTCAACCACATTGCTGTGGCTCTGGAGTCATATATAGACCAGACTAGGTAAGTGATGAGACCATCAATTCACGCGACACGTGGTTAGAAGTGAACAGTGGTTTTAATTGTCTTACAACAGAGCCTGCCTGTGACAAGATGAACTCCAGATGAACTGGCAGGCAGGCTCTCAGCATCAACCTTTATACTTCTGGTTAGGGGGAGGAGCCAAGGGTGGAGCCCAGTACAAACTCCTGTACACTCCCAGAGCATCTCCCCCTAGTGGCAGAGCAGCGCAACTGCTCATGTGCCGAGCTTAAAGACATAGTACAACATGTGTAATACAGTGAATTACGCTACTGTGATTCACCACAGTAAGGACAGCAGATGTCCTTCCCTAAAGGACATTGGTGAACCAGATAGGCTTTTATGACAATCGACAATGGCTCCATGGTTGTCATGATTTTTTTTATTGAATTCAAATTTCACCATCTGCAGTGATGGTATTTGAACCTTGGACCCGAGAGCAGTACTCTGGGTATCTGGATTGCTAGTCCAGTGACAATACCACTACGCCGCCGCCACCGCTCCAAAATAACCTGCCATCTATCTCCGATGTTCTTTTATCTATTCTATAAGAGTGATATTTGAATAAAATTGCAGGTGTTTGAATCAAAAACATTTCACAAATGGAGACTATTTTGGTGACTTATCCACCCCTGAGACTACAAAAACAAATGCTGATTTCCACTATTTTATCCTAAATCAGGATATTACAAAGTACAGGTCGCAACCCGCCGATGGGTCGCGGGTAAATGTCAGGAAGGTCTAGGAGTGATCGGTCACAGTGGTCCTAATTGGGGGAGAAGTGCCCAACAGCTCCTACCAGTATTTTAAATTGACAGTGGCAGTTGCTCCCAGCTATAAAACGATGATAAAATAAGGTGGTGTGCAGTTCTCTGACCATAGATGGCAACAGTGAGCAGGTCTGCATGCCCTGTACGTACATATATGTTTGGTGCAAAATCAGAGGTGAGTTTATTCCATTTTCTAGATGCTAGCAAGCGAGGCAAGAGGACTTCTGAAGATGGATCACTTTGTTCCAATGAAGAGATGGCCAGAGACACGAGGCAGTGTACACGCTGGCCAGGATCTCACATCTAAATCTTTTGGAGAGCTGCTGAGGAGAGTCCATGGCAGGACAGAGCAATGCTAGTGTTAGGTCTGTACAATGCTCCAGGGCATCTGGTGAACAGCCTACAAAAAAAACATTTAAATCGGAACAAAGCAGTGTAAAGATGATTTCTTGAGGTATGGCTTTATCAATTGTGCCAATGTAAATAAGGATGCAAAGCCCATGTTCATTGTAGGCAGAGAATATAGGGGCTGTTTAGCACAGGTCTAAATCGCTGGCTTTGAAAGCAGGCCAGCAGCACGGTTCGATTCCCGTAACAGCCTCCCCGAACAGGTGCCGGAATGTGGTGACTAGGGGCTTTTCACAGTAACTTCATTTGAAGCCTACTCGTGACAATAAGCGATTTTCATTTCATTTCAGAAGTACGAGCGAATGAGAGGAGAAATTTTAGATTTTGAAAGTGAAGTATGCATCAAAAGTTCTTTCTTTTGAGGTTATGACCCCAGAGTCAGTTTTCCAAATTAAAAGACAGTACTTTAAAAACACGCCAAAAGTCCATGAGGCTGCCAGCATTCTGGAGTAGCATTTCCCAGAAGTATCCAGTACTGAGTAAAATGAGCATTTTGCTGCTATTTCCCTTCATGCCAACCAACATATGTGAGGCTGGGTTTTCCGTTTTCACAAACCTGCCCAAAGGAACTAGCTGAGAACCAATGGCAGGAAATAGCAGGCTCCCCTTTCACATTAACAGTAAGCGAACATGCGTATTGCAATGGTCGGCCAGCGTGGGTCCAGTAGGTCAGCCAGTTGGCAAAAGTGGGTCCCAGGGGAAAAGATTTTGGAAAAACACTATTGTCAGGATATGTCGCCAGAGTGTTACTGTATCTGGCATGTGATCAGATTATGGGACTAGTATTGTCCACCCAAAAAAGCAATCTGTTGCAACTGAGCATGATTTGGATTGCTTCTGTATAAATCCAGTCACCTTGTTTTATGTTCAGCCTCCTCTCTTCTGAATCGGAAATCAGTGAGGGGTCTGACTTATCAACATTCAACAGGATGAGGCTGTTGTACTTGTTTTTTTTAATCTCGGAGGAATTGAAAATTTGTTCATATAATAGCCTTTTTGATTTGCTTGATGTTTGAAAGCGCCAAATTATGTCAATCTTTTTTTCCTTGAAAAATATTCTGTGACCTTCAATACATGTTTTAAGGAATGATAATTTATTGAGATAAAAATAAAGTGCCAGAATAACTCAGCAGGCTGGCAGTATCTGTGGAGACAACCATTTTGTCTGTATGACTCTTTAGAAAGAAGATTCTTTGAAGTCCAGACTCTGTTAATTCTGCAGACTAGAACAGCACAATGGCACATCGGTTAGCACTGCTGCATCACAGCGCCGAGGTCCCAGGTTCGATCCCGGCTCTGGACTACTGTCCATGTGGAGTTTGTACATTCTCCCATTTTTTTTTTTCTTCAGTGTCACCCCCACAACCCAAAGATGCAGGATAGGTGGATTGGCCACGCTGATAAACTCTGTAGACGCCAAATGTTTCTCCACAGATGCTTCCGGGACCTGCTGAGATTCTCTCGTGGTTTTTGTTTTTATTTCAGATTTCCAAAATCAGTATTTTGCTTTTAATTTATTGGTTAATTTTTTGAGACTGGTAAAATGAACATTAAATCATAGTTTTAACCTCGGAGATGGCAAACATCTGTTTTCAATGTACAAATCATGATCTGATAAATGGGTTCAAAAGCGAAGGAATGAATCCTCAGCTGTCTAGTTAGCTTAGGGGGTTAAAGAGTTGAGTGTTTTGGCAGGTAATCATGCATTGTGTCAGCCTAACCCAATACTACTTTTGTCTAAATTCCAGAAATAGTTAATCTCCAAAAGCCGGCCAAAGGTGTTCCTTAGATTATTCTGGCCTGGAATGCAGATGTGCATTGCGGACAAAGGCGTGAAGAGCATGGTTATGCAAGTGTAACTCATTTGTGGGCAACACGGTGGCGCAGTGGGTTAGCCCTGCTGCCTCACGGCGCTGAGGTCCCAGGTTCAATCCCGGCCCTGGGTCACTGTCCGTGTGGAGTTTGCACATTCTCCCTGTGTCTGCGTGGGTTTCACCCCCACAACCCAAAGATGTGCAGGGTAGGTGGATTGGCCATGCTAAATTGCCCCCTTAATTGGAAAAAAGTGAATTGGGTACTCTAAATTTTTTTAAAAAGTGTAACTCATTTGTCGGGAAAAAGATTTAAATAAAGTCTTAACTGACCAAAATCAAAACTTGTAAAAGCCTGAACTTGTATACTGTATTGCACAATTCCACAATCAATGCTAATTATGACACAAATGCATGAGGTGGACCTGGAGGGTAGAAACTTAACTGGCTATAAGATAATCACCAAGCTCAGTTCAACTTAGTAACTTTGTATGCGGTTACACAATTACCTCTAATATGGAATTGGTTACCCAACCCTAGTTGTGTTTGAAAAGAAGGTGGGTATAATCTGCAAAGGCAGCCAGTCTAGCAGGTGATACAACCCAGTACTTTGTTTCATGTTTTGTGAAATATGCCACCCATAGGTCATGTCTACAATAGCTGTTGCCAATAAGGTGACCTCATAGAAAATGCCACACAAAAAGATTTGGGTGATTTATACCAACAATGAAAGACCCATCAAGGGCATTAAATTTGTTCTGACTTGCATGTAAAATATTTGGCATCAATTCTGTCCAAATCCAGTAAACTTAAAACAGTTTAAAAAATTGACTACATAGAATTTACAGTGCAGAAGGAGGCCATTCGGCCCATCGAGTCTGCACCGGCTCCTGGAAAGAGCACCCTACCCAAGGTTAACACCTCCACCCTATCCCCATAACCCAGTAACTCCACCCAACACTAAGGGCAATTTTGGACACTAAGGGCAATTTAGCATGGCCAATCCACCTAACCTGCACATCTTTGGACTGTGGGAGGAAACCAGAGCACCCGGAGGAAACCCACGCACACACTGGGAGGATGTGCAGACTCCGCACAGACAGTGACCCAAGCCGGGAATCGAACCTGGGACCCTGGAGCTGTGAAGCGATTGCGCTATCCACTATGCTACCGTGCTGCCCACATAACACAACTAACTACTGACTCGGGCTCATTATCAGATAGTTAGTTGAAAAAGCTCAATGTATAGATTTAGATGAGTGTCTGCTTTGTAACGCCATCCACAAACAACGTTTAGGTTCAAAGCTACAGTGAAAACTTAACCAGAATTCTGGCCATAATGCTGTCCGTATATTTCAGTTTTAGTGATGCGGTATGCTGGAACTTTGCAGTGTGTAACACTTGCATGAGAGCACATGTCAAAAGACCTGTAACTAGTGTGAAATTTGCCTTTTATTGGCTTGTTAGAAAGAACTGTGACCGATTTCTGTGTTCAATCCTGTGATAGAACTGATGAAGTACTCCAGCAGAGCAGTATGCAAATAGGTGATGCATCTAAACACGTGTACTGAGTTCAGTAGTGTATATAGTTACACGATCCCCATACACTTACATATATGGTGTAGTCCTGCACTGGCAGGCACAAAAGAATGATTGATAATTTCTCGTGACTATGTCAATGGTTGGATTCATGATGCAATGTTTTGTTCAGCTGAGTGGGATGGTCCTTCTGCTCAGTAAAACTGAAGGTGGATGGTCTCTTGAAACCAAAACAGGGGTGCATAATAAAATTGGAGCTAGGCAACTTGGGAGTGAATTTAGCACTTTTTCCACCCAAAAGCATGAGGAAAATATGGAGTTATTCCCTCTCAAAAAGATATGGATGAGGGCAGCACGGTGGCGCAGTGAGTAGCACTGCTGCCTCACGGCGCCGAAGTCCCAGGTTTGATCCCGGCTCTGGGTCACTGTCCGTGTGGAGTTTGCGTAGCACGGATGCTAGCCCCCCACCGGGCGGAGCATTGGTGCGGGGGCGGCGCCAACTTTTCATTGTAAAACTAGATACTTCTGGATTTGGAGAATACAGCCCATGAGCTTTGTCACTCAGCAAATCCAAGAAAAGTGTGAAATAACACAAAAGGCATGACATGGTGTTTATGAATATGTCAAAGGCTTTTGACTTCAACTGCAAAACTTTTTGAAAAGTTCTCCAGGCAGTTCGATGCCTAGCAACCTTTTTTACTACCTGTCCTGCATGACGGTATGACAGCAACTATTCTTTGCAATGATATAGTAAACCAAGCCGTTTTGCGTTCAGCCGGTTGTAAAGCAAAGCTGTGTGAATTACTTCACTATTTACCTCGGCCTCTAACTCATTCATGACAAATTTCCGCAAGAGGTCATTTTTGAGTTTTGACTTGACAGGAATCTTTTCGACTTCAATAAGCTGAGAGCTTAGGTGAACTTCCAGCACAACCAAATACTTACAAAATGCTGTTGACAGTGCAGCTCTGATCTGTACTGCAAGTGACACTCAGACCACCGTCAACCTTGTCAATTCTGCAAGACCAAAATTATTCATCAGCTCCTCCCTGCGCAAGCACCTACATTTCAAACTATTGGTATTGTTGGAGAGGCTTTGGAAGTCATTGTACATTGGTTAGCACTACTCCCGCACGGCGCCAAGGACCAGGGTTCGATCCTGCACTATCACATTCTTCCCGTATCTGTGTGGGTCTCACCCCCACAATCCAAAGATGTGCAGGGTAAGGGTGGCACAGTGGTTAGCACTCCTGCCTCACGGCACCAAGGTCCCAGGTTCAATCCCGGCCCTGGGTCACTGTCCATGCGGAGTTTGCACATTCTCCCCGTGTTTGCGTGGGTTTCACCCCTACAACCCAAAAGATGTGCACGATATGTGGATTGGCCATGCTAAATTGGCCCTTAATTGGAAAAAATGAATTGGATATTCTAAATTTATTTTTAAAGTAAAAAAAAGACATGTTCAAGGCTGAGATAGACAGATTTTTAATCAGTAAAGGAATCTAGGGTTATGGGGATAAGGCGGGAAATTGGAGTTGTGGATTATCACACCAGATAAATCATGATCTCATTGAGTGGTGGAGCAGACTCTATAGACCAAATGGCCTACTTCCCCTGCTATGTCTTCTGGTCTCTTCATAATTTAAGAATAGCAACCAATCTTGAACAGGACAGAGGAAACATTCTAAGGACACTCCAAAGGGCTGACGTAGTTGTCAGGGAGCAACTTGCTGTAACTGCCATGTGGCGGTGCCTCATCCAACAACTGCAATACAGTCAGAAACTGACTGCATAAAATCTGTTGTGGAGAAGTGACAAAAGTGGAAAGAGAGAGAGCAGAACCCTGGCTTGAAAACCTGCTATTCCTCTCTGCCCAAAGACCGGTGGCTCCCGGACTGGCTGAATCACCTGACGACACACAAAACATTTTTGTTTCTTTTAAAAGAAATAAATTTACAGTACCCAATTCATTTTTTCCAATTAAGGGGCAATTTAGAGTGGCCAATCCACCTAACCTGCACATCTTTGGGTTGTGGGGGTGAAACCCACGCACACACGGGGAGAATGTGCAAACTCCACACGGACAGTGACCCAGAGCCGGGATCGAACCTGGGACCCGTGAGGCAGCAGGGCTAACCCACTGCGCCACCGTGCTGCCCCTAAACTTATTTTTAAAAATATATTTATGTGTTCACATTCTAATCCCTTTATTCTTTCCCCACCCCAAGATGTTGCCATTCCTCAGCATGGTGATCTCCAACATTCTGCCCACTCATCCGCTAACACTGTTCCTTGTACTATGCTCTAACTTTGGTAGTTCAGCTCCAATATGCCTGTCCTCTGCAGCCATGCTTAGAATCAAAGAACGATACAGAATCACAGACTCTTTGCAGTGCAGAAATTGGCCATTTGGCCCATCAAATCTGGATTGGCCGTCTGAAAGAGCATTCTACCTAGTCCCACTCCTCTCCCTTTTATTAATAATAATAATAATAATAATAATCTTTATTGTCACAAGTAGGCTTACATTAACATTACAATGAAGTTACTGTGAAAATCCCCTAGTCACCTCATTCTGGCGCCTGTTTGGGTACACA
The DNA here is from genome assembly GCF_902713615.1 of Scyliorhinus canicula. Taxonomy (NCBI): domain Eukaryota; kingdom Metazoa; phylum Chordata; class Chondrichthyes; order Carcharhiniformes; family Scyliorhinidae; genus Scyliorhinus; species Scyliorhinus canicula. Next base: position 47,998,118 of record NC_052161.1, read on the forward strand.
GACGGAGAATTCAGAATGTCCATTCACCTAACAGCACGTCTATCGGCACTTGTAAAGGAAACCGGAACACACGTGCCGATTATCTACCGACTGAGGCCCGCTCTGCTATTCTCCGACCCCGACTGGCCGATTTCCCGACGGCATGGACCGCTCATGGTCCCACCGTTAGGGATACTCGCGAGGCGGCTGCGGACTCAGATCGGGGAGCCACAATCGGGTTTGGGCCGATCGGAGGGCGGGGGGGAGGGGGGGGGGGGTGGTCCTCATTCGGGACTGGGCACCTCTATCACTTCCTCTTAATCGTCCCTGTTCTAGGGAGGACAACCCCAGTTTTCACAGAAACACATCCCTGGTACCATTCTAATAGAGCTCTCCTGCACTCTCTGCAAGGCTATAACATACTTCCTGAAGTGTAGTGACCAGAATTAAACACAATACTCCAGCTAAGGCCTAAAACACCATTTCATAGAAGTTTAACCAAACTTCCTCATTTCTGTTCTCCATGGCCGAAGTTTTCCCATGGGAGAGCCAGCTCGCCATTGGGCGCTGGCAGGATCTTCCAGTTGTGCTGTGCTGCTGGGGAACCTGCCGTGGGTTGTTGTCTTCAGTGGGAGCTGAAAATCCTGCCAGTGGGAAGGAGTGGAAAATCCCTCCCTAAAGTCTCTATTTATAAAGCTCAGGATTCATAGAACATAGAACATTACAGCGCAGTACAGGCCCTTCGGCCCTCGATGTTGCAACCACTCTAAGGCCCATCTACACTATTCCCTTATCATCCATATGAAAAAATGAAAATCGCTTATTGTCATGAGTAGGCTTCAATGAAGTAACTGTGAAAACCCCCTAGTCGCCACATTCCGGTGCCTGTCCGGGGAAGCTGGTACGGGAATCGAACCGTGCTGCTGGCCTGCTTGGTCTGCTTTAAAAGCCAGCGATTTAGCCGAGTGAGCTAAACCAGCCCATAAAAGCTGCTAGTCGCCACATTCCAGCGCCTGTTCGGGGAGGCTGGTACGGGAATCGAACCGGGCTGCTGGCCTGCCTTGGTCAGCTTTCAAAGCCAGCGATTTAGCCCAGTGTGCTAAACCAGCCCTTTATGTTTATGCAATGACCATTTAAATGCCCTTAATGTTGGCGAGTCCACTACTGTTGCTCTTTCAAATTTTTCCAATTAAGGGGCAATTTAGCGTGGCCAATCCATCTACTCTGCACATCTTTTTGTTGTGGGGGTGAGACTCAATTAGACACGGGGAGAATGTGCAAACTCCACACTGATAGTGACCTGTGGCCAGGATCAAATCCAGTTCCTCAGCACTGTGAGTCAGCTCACTGCACCACCGTGCCACCCTACTAAGGGGTCTATTATCTGGTCCTTTGTCATGTATGCCTTTTAAAAGTCCACATTTAAATGTCCATTTTGATAGGGGCGACATGGTGACAACAGTGGTTAGCACTGCTGCCTCACAGCACCCGGATCCCAGGTTCGATTCGAACCTCGGGTGACTGTTTATATGGAGTTTGCAAGTTCTCCCCATGACTGCGTGGAGTTGCAGGAATAGGATGGGGACAGTGGCGGACTGGCCAGGGTGTCAGCTTGCCTGATGGCAAGTGGGCCCCTGATGAAGTGGGCCCTCTATATCAAATAAAAATGCAATAAAGAAACAAACACAGACAACTGTTTTAGTAATAAAAAGGAATAAGAAAAAAAAGAGAACAGGACACAAATAAGCAGTGCATGAAAAGGAACGAAGCAGGGGAGGTAGTGGAAGGATGTGGAATAGGGGGGCCCGGGTCGGGCATAATTAAGGAAATTCCATGTTTTCGGCAAGAGTGTGTGAATTTAAAGATAAAGTTACAATTCGTGATTTGAGCTGGTCGGCACCTTCAAAGGATGTCAAGCAGTAGTCTTGGTTCAGCCGGTACATCGGTCCGGGGCCCGGAGAGCCAAGAAGGGGCCCGTGAATCTCTGAAGGGCCCTTAAAAATTATAATGAATTAGATAAATAAATCTCCAACTTCTTTCCTGAGATTTGTATTCTAACTTAATAAAATATAATTGTTTTTAAAAAGAGCAATACCAAATAAAAATGCAATAAAGAAACAAACAAATAATCACTCAGTGTATGAAGGAACAAAGCAGTGTTAAACGGATGTGAAAAGGAGTGGAGGGGAGGGGGGGGCTGGTTCACCCGGGTCGAACATGGTTGGAAATCCACGTTTTCAGCAAGAGTGTGTGAATTTAAAGATAAAGTTACAGTTCGTGATTTGAGATGGTCGGCAACTTGAAAGGATATCAAGCAATACATAGGGTCGTGAGGTCACCGAAAAGGAGAAGCGGTACCTTTGACCGTGAATCATGAGGTCAAAGATATTGAAGTGATAAGCCATGATCGGTAAACTCAAAGGGTTGCGACTTGTAACACTACACTGGTATCAAACTGGACATGTTAACTTTGGTCGTGGGACCATTCTTAATGTCTTACTATAGTCGGACCAAACTTCTAAGTTTCAACAGTTGTCTCAGTTGCTTGCTGGTGTGAACACTGGACAGTGGATTGTCTCCTCTTCTGAAGCTGCATAGGCCACGGTAGTATTGACTAATGAACATAGCCTATTGAAGTGTAAGTAAGTTATTTTATATTTTTTATCAAGTAGGGGTTTATCTGGCGTTCCTTCAAGTTATTCTTGCAATCATCAATATTCATTTTTCCCAATGTGGGCTAATTTTAATTAAGTTTTTATTTCAGGAATATTACCCCTACCAGCATGGAAAAGAAAAAGCATAAATCTGGGTCACTAAAACGCAAAGAACAAAAAGAAGCAGAAAGGAAGGAATCAGCCAAGCGATGCAGGCCTATTACAGAGTTTATAATACCACAAGCACAATCCACATCAATATCCAGTTCTGCAACAAATAATCAAGAAGCAAGAAACAATGCTCATGGTGATGATGCAATGACATGCGAGTTACAAGAACAGAGAAGAGCTACTTTGAATGTAGAGACAAATACAAGTGCATCCATTACTAATCAACCGAGGCCCAATATTTCTTCTGGCTTCCTTGTTCCGGTATCTGTACTGCCTGTAGTTGCAATATCTGAACACATAGCTTCAACTAGTGACAGGGAATCAGATATTCCTTCAAGCATAAATGACTTGGTTTCTGAAGCACATCCTGTAAATGAACCTACGCAAGAAAATGAAAGATCAATTACTGGAATCTTCCAATATCCATCACGAGCAAAGCTAAAACAGTTTTTTGCTGAACATCCACTTCAGCCATGATCTGCCATTTGATGCTCGTTTGTATGAAAGGAATATTATGAATGACTCAGTCCCAAGAAAATGGCTAACATATAACAAAGAAAATAGATGCTTATATTGTTCATACTGCTTAGCCTTTGAGTTTCCCAACACTTGTAATCCATCATCCTTTGTACGTGGCTTTAGTGACTACAGGCGTATTAGCCAGAGCTTGACTTTACATGAATCGACAACAACACATGTCAGAAATGCTCAGCAATATATCAGTGTGGTTAATGATGCCACCTTAGATAAAGTTTTTGCAGCATCACTAATTAAAAGGAAAGAAGTATTGAAGCAGAGAAGTATTGTCATGAGGACTATAGACATCATAAAGATGTTAGGCAAGCAAACACTTCCTTTTCGAGGTCACAGAAATGAATCGGCCTACACTCTAGATAATGAGGTTCTGAATCATGGCAATTTTTTAGCTACAGTGCAGTTGATGGCAAAATATGACCCCATTATGGCAGCTCACGTTTCTGCAGTGCAAAACAAGTCTAAACAAAGAATCAAACGATTAGAGCAACAAGGAAAAGCTTAAAGTAAAGGCCATGGTGGACTTGTTACATACCTGAGTAAAACAACTATAAACATGTTAATCAAAATTATGAAGAATATGATACAAGAAAGAATTAGTCATGAAGTTTCTCAAGCAAAATATTATTCTATTCAGGTTGATGCAACACAAGATAATTCATCCATTAATCAGTTTAGCATTATTATTCGGTATGTGCTTAAAGGTATTATCTGTGAGCGACTACTTTCAGTTGTGCCAAGTAATGATGGTACAGGACAGGGACTTTTTGATCTATTGATTGAAACATTACAGCATCTTAAAATTGACCCCCAAAAATGTTTATCTGATAGCACAGTTGGCACTGCAAGCTACCATGGCCAGTATAATGGTTTACAAAGTAAAATTGCTGATGTGGCTGATCAACATGTTCATATATGGTGCTATGCCCATGTCTTGAATTTGGTGATAACTGAAACAACAAAATGTTGTGTGCCTGCAGTTTCCTTTTTCAATTTGCTCCAGAATATAGCAACTTTTGTGAAAGCATCACACAAGAGATTGGCTGTATGGATAGAAGTTGTTGGAAAACATCTAGGCCAAGAAAAAATGAAACGATTAAAGCTAATTGGTGAGACCAGATGGTCAAGAAAATCCAATGCAGCAACAACTATATTTGGACATTTTGATGATGCCGCTGCCAATACTTTCGTAAGTCTATTGATATGCTTATCAATGATACAAGATTCAGAAAAGTTTGATGCAAAAACAAAACATGAAGCAAATGTTTTACTTCAAAGTCTTCTAAAGTTTGAAACCATATTGACAGCATTTACTTACTTGTATATATTTGAAACTGCAACCCCGTTATCAAGTTATCTACAGACAAGTGGTTTAGATATGTTTACTGCATGGAGTTTGGTAGATTCAGCTACAACTAAGTTGAAGGAACAGACAAGAACATTTGATAACGTTCACAGCAAGGCTTTGGAACTTGTAAATAAATGTAATGACAGGATTTCACAGATGAATATGGATGAAAATCAAACATTGGAAATTGATGCGTTGGAAACAGCATTGCCAGTTAAGAGGCAGAGGAAGAAGAAAAGAATGGCAGATGAGCTTATTGATGATGAAAGAAATTCCTCAGATTCTCGAGCTCATTTTCGAGTAAATGTGTTTAACCTAATAATGGATCGCATTGTCCAGTCACTAGAATCACGCTTTTTACAACACAAACAGTTGTATAAAGATTTGTCCTGCTTGGACCCAGCTAAGTTTAAAACTATTGCAGAGAAGGGCCTTGAAGATGAAGCATTGGAAGGTATTATTAAGCTGTTTCCACAAATCAGCAAAGATCAAGTAATATTGGAATTGTTTTCTTTTGCTTCAAACTTTGATGTATTAAAGCTATTGCTTAATGATGGTGAGAATATGGATTCCAGTTGCAACAATTGTAAAATTTGCAGCACTTGCCCATCGTGTGTACTAAAAATTCTGGCATCCCTCAGACTTCATGACAAGGCATATGATAACCTTTATGAACTTTATAAAGTCATCTGCACACTATCAGCTACTCAAGTCCAATGTGTGAGGACATTTTCAAAGCTAAAGATCATAAAGACAAGGTTAAGAAATTCACTGTCTGAGGAGAATTTGGAATCATACATGTTGCTATCCATTGAAAAGGAATTGTTAGATGAATTGGATGCAGAAGCAATTATTGGCAGATTTGCACAATCATCTAGCGAACACAAATGATTGCTCTTAATATAGTGGACTGCATTCAATGCTCTATTGTGCTTTTGAACTATTTGTTAATGTGTAAATTGTGCAGTAAACTATTTAAAAATATCAACCAATTACTTAAAATTTTAAAAAATAAATAAAAAATTCAATTATAACATTCTGTATTTACATTTGGTATCTACTGCCAGTAATATGTACAGTACATGTACACTGTAATTACTAAGAAATTCACATTTTTTCCACAAAAATTTTAATTATACCCTTTTTTCCATATGTATTTTTTGAACATTTTATTTATTCGTTCTGAAAATTAAATGATAACATTGTAGTTGTGGGTGGGCCCCCTTTGTCTCCTGGCAACCAATATTTTTAGACCCAGTCCGGCACTGGATGGGGATTGGGCCTCGGTGGAGTGGTCTTTTGAAGGGTCGGTGCAGTGCAGACTCGATGAGTTGAATGGCCTGTAGGGATTCTATGATTCTAAACATCAACTCTCACCATTACTTCAAAAAGAACTTGATTAAGCAAATTTTTAAAAAACACACTGCCTTTAATTTATTAACCCTTGCTTTTCCAAAATCAGCTAATTTTGTCCTGGAGGATTTCATCTAAAAGTATCCCTAACATCAAAATTAGGCTGACAAGTCTGTAACTACTGGGTGTATCTCAGCCCCTTTTATTAAAAGTGGTGTCAGACCTGCAATTCTCCCGCCCTCAGATACCACCCTCACATTAAGGTTTCGTTACTCAGTTATTAGAATTAGAATTAGAATCAGAACAGTACAGCACAGAACAGGCCCTTCGGCCCTCGATGTTGTGCCGACCAATGATCACCCTACTCAAGCCCACGTATCCACCCTATACCAGTAACCCAACAAGCCCCATTAACCTTATTGTTTTAGGACACTAAGGGTAATTTAGCCTGGCCAATCCACCTAACCCGCACATCTTTGGACTGTGGGAGGAAACCGGAGCACCCGGAGGAAACCCACGCACACACGGGGAGAACGTGCAGACTCCACACAGACAGTGACCCAAGCCGGGAATCTAAGTTATCTAGGATGAATTGCCCTCCCAGTGGCAAGGGCCACCCACATTGGAATATACCCTCCTGCCCTCATAATCATTTTTCTCCCCACTGCCTTGCCAGGGCCTGCCTTATTGACCCTTGTGATCCCCGGCTCCGCCTACCTGCACTTGGGCTTTCACAATGGCTGCTGCTCCAGGGAAGTCTGCAGTCCCAGCAGCGGCCACCATTTCCATTGGCGCTGCAGTGGGTGGGCATCATAAAATCTCAGCCATAGTTAAAGCTTCAGGTCGATGTTATTTTTTCAAAATGAGAAAATGTAGATATATAACAGATTTTAGATAAGTACAAAGGCAAGGAAGGGAGGAAGAAATGGAAAGGGATTTATGTGATAGGATGGAGACGGGGAGAAGAAATGACAGAAATGTAGGTGATATTTACTCTTTGGATACCGTGAGTTATGATTGACACAATCTCAGACTAAATTCAGCACCTTTATTGACAATTTTAAGAAAAACAGTTTAAAATCAAATCATACAGTTAATCGCCAGGTGATCTCTGAGGTCAATCTGATATAACAATAGGTTGCTTAGGAGTGAACTTTGACCAAGATCTTTCTATTTGGTTCACTGGGAGGTTTCCTGTCAATACATTTATCTTCAACATTCTTTCTTTGAATTTGTGTTGCCTCTTCCGGATTGATTAGTGGGGTGTATAATTGGCTGTTGGTTGTTTTGTGTACTCCCAAATTGTCTTAGCCATACAAGGACTTCTATCTGTCCCGCTGTGATTACCTGTCTGATTTCAATCAGCCTGCACTGATTTCAATGTTTGCTGCGATTAACACATCCATTCAATTCAAATTGTTCTATTCACTTCAGAAATATCTCTGAATTAACAAGTATCCATGTAATTGGCAAGTCCAGCCAGTTTTGACATAACAAACAATATGTGGACCTGGTGGAACGGCACCCGGGGGGGTCTCCCAGGCCATCGGAGGCCCCTGGGTGGTCAGGACATGGCAGGGTGGCCCCCAGACCCTCCCCCTTGAATTCAGGCATCTTGACATTGCCATCCTGGCATTTTGGCACTGCCATCCTGGCACTGCCCGGGTGGCACTGCAAAGCCGGCAGGAGCACTGTGCCAGGATGTCTAGGTGCCAGGGTGGCATAGCCACAGGTCAGGGCCTGGGGGGCTTGCCCATAAAAGGAGGTTGGAGGGAGGGTGGGGAGGTGCAGGGCAGATGTGAAGGGCCCTCCGGAAGGTCGGAGGGATGAAGGGCAGGGCAGGGGTCCTTGAATGGGGGGGGGCCCGAAAGGACCCCATAGGGTGTCAACATTTGTGAGGGTGTGGAATAGTGCCCATGCGTGTGGGGGGGGGGGGGGGGGGGGGGAGGAGACATTGCCCGAGCATGGGGTACTCTCATGCCCATTTTGAAATCAGGTCACCCTTTCAAAATGGTGGCCCAATCTCTGTGGAGCATGGCTGGCTAGCGTGTTCAGTTCCCCAGTGGTGAAAACAATTCTAAATGTGGCTGGACCGAGGAGAAACTCCCCAGCGCCCAAAAAAGTGACTGTGGGGACCTCGCTGACAGAGCCAGGGTGAAACTCCAGCAAAACCCACCCCAAATGACACTAAGAAACCTTTCTGTTAGATCATGCCCAGATTTTCCTTAAGAGCTGCATTGTTAACTTATTTTCTGACCAAAAAATGTTGCAGCAGCTCCAATGTTTAAAGACTCAATGTTAAATCAGTGAACTGCAGCCTTGGCAATTACTGCCTGTGCTGTTTGCTTTGAGAAACTGTGCTTAATAGAAAGGACTGAATGAAGGAATCTATGGCGATTAGTTTTCTTCTCCTTTCAGGACTTCATTGCAATGTAAAGCTACTTCATGATCTGTTGGCCTGTTACTGAGCAATTGTTGTTTTTAAAGTTATTTTCCTCTATCATTGTGTATTTTCCTCATCCTGGGGTGTTCTTCCCTTTGATCGACAGAGATAAGATGGAAGTAATGAAGGTGACTGGGTTATTAGGAACTAAAGTTTGGACAGAAGCTTAAGAAAGTCGGGATTGTGTTTCTTTGGGAAACTGAAGGCTTCATGTGAACAATTTAACAATTTTAAGATGTGAAAGGAATTGAGGCATGTGTATTAATATGATTTGTTCAAGTAAAAGAAATATGAAGGGAATTTTTACAGAATCTTTTCAGTCAAAGTGCAATTGAGATGTGGAGTCAGTTTTACTGACAGTATAAAGACAGTAACGGGGCAAAGGGACAATTTACTGGTGTGGTAGACCGTATGTATTAAGGTACTTGTGTTGGAGGTACTACTGTATTAGAGATACGTGGCTGCTGGCTCCGCCCAGTGGATGGCATAAAGAGGTGTTCATCCTCGGCTTCAGCCATTTCCTGTTACGAGCTGCTGGGGAACACATCTTGTCTAATAAAGCCTTCGATTATTCTCTAATCTCGCGTTTGCAATAACTGATCGTGCATCAATTTATTAGACAAGATATTGAAAGATGGAGCTCCGCATCAAGCCGGACCGTCTGCAACTGAGCCCCCACGCGCAAACGCTTCGGCCACCTTGAATCACTGGTTGGCTTGCCTCCAGAGCTACATCAGGACATCCACAGACCCATCCACGGAGGACCAAAAGTTACAGATCCTCTACTCGAGGGCGAGTCCCAAAATCTTTCCACTCATCAGGGACGCGCCTAACTACGTTGAAGATATGGCACTGCTGAAAGGGCATTATATTCGCCCGGTGAACCAAGTAGATGCTAGACATCTTCTGGTCACCAGATGCCAAATCCCAGGGGAATCCCTGAACAACTTCTACCGCGCCCTACTAGCCCTCGGTAGGAACTGCGACTGTCGGCACGTTTCGGCTACTGAGTACACTGAACTCTTAATTCGGGATGCCTTCGTCACAGGCATGCTGTCCGCACAGACCTGCCAGCGGCTGTTAGAAGGAGGTACACTAGATCTTAAGGAGGCTTGGAGACTCGTGAACTCTTTAGAGTTGGCCTCCCGTAACGCCCAGGCGTGTGTCCCCGGCAGGGCGGCACGTCCATGGACAGCGTGGACCCCACCTCATCCTCCAATTCACCGGCGGTCAACCCCAGGGGGCCCAGGTGCTACTTTTGTGGGCAGACCACACACCCCCGGCAACACTGCCCGGCCCGTTCAGCGATGTGCAAAGGATGCAGTAAGAAGGGGCACTTTGTGGTGGTATGCCAGGCCTGGTCGGCCGCCGCCGTCTCTGCACACCCCGCGGGCGACCCGGTCCCACCACCATTCTCCCCCTTGCAAGCCATGTGCGGCCCGTGGGCGCCGCCATCTTGGACTCCGCAAGCCGCGTGCGGCCCGTCGACGCTGCCACCTTGTGTCCACCGACTGTCATGTGCGACCCATCGGGGCGGCCATCTTGGACTTGCCGCAGGACCTCGACCCGACTGGCTGTTTATCGCCTGCTGTGACCTCCTTCACCGCTGTTCAACCTCCCAGCATCTGCCGCATCTCACCTCCATTACTCTGGAACAGTCTCAGCCACGGAACCTCATGACCGCGACAACGACGGTGGAACTCAACGGGCACAAGAAGTCCTGCCTTTTTGACTCCGGGAGCACGGAGAGCTTTCTTTACCCCATCACAGTAAGGCGCTGCTCCCTCACGGTACACCCCGTTAAGCAGAAAGTCTCCCTAGCCTCCGGATCCCATTCTGTGGAAATCCGGGGGTACTGCATTGCGAACCTCACTATCCAGGGTGTAGAGTTTAACAACTTCCGGCTCTACGTCCTCCCCCACCTCTGCGCTGCCGCACTCCTGGGCCTGGACTTCCGGTGCCACCTCCAGAGCCTGACTTTTAAATTCGGCGGACCCATAACCCCCCTCACCGTCTGCGGCCTCACGACCCTTAAGGTCGACCCGCCTTCCCTGTTTGCAAACCTCACCCCGGATTGCAAACCCATCGCTACCAGGAGCAGACGGTACAGTGCCCAGGACTGGGCCTTCATTAGGTCGGAAGTCCAACAGCTGCTGAAAGAAGGCATCATCGAGGCCAGCAACAGCCCCTGGAGAGCCCAAGTGGTAGTTGTAAAGACCGGGGAGAAGCACAGGATGGTCATTGACTACAGTCAGACCATCAACCGGTTCACGCAGCTCGTCACGTACCCCCTCCCACGCATATCTGATAAGGTCAATTAGATTGCACAGTATTGGGTCTTCTCCACAGTGGACCTAAAGTCTGCCTACCACCAGCTCCCCATCCGCCCGGAGGACTGCCAATACACTGCGTTCGAAGCAGATGGCCGCCTCGATCACTTCCTTAGGGTTCCCTTCGGCGTCACTAATGGGGTCTCGGTCTTCCAATGGGAGATGGACTGAATGGTTGACCGGTACGGATTGCGGGCCACTTTCCCGTACCTAGATAACGTCACCATCTGCGGCCACGATCAGCAGGACCATGACGCCAACCTCTGCAAATTCCTTCATACCGCCAAACTCCTTAATCTCACTTATAACAAGGAGAAATGCGTGTTGAGCACCGATCGACTAGCCATCCTTGGCTACGTAGTGCAGAATGGAGTAATAGGGCCCGACCCCGACCACATGCGCCCCCTTATGGAGTTCCACTGCCCCAAGGCCCTGAAACGATGCCTGGGGTTTTTCTCTTATTACACCCAGTGGGTCCCCAGTTACGTGGACAAGGGCCGCCCCCTAATCCAATGCACAATTTTTCCCCTGTCGGCTGAGGCCCACCAGGCCTTCAATCGCATCAAGGCGGACATCGCAAAGGCTATGATGGCACGCTGCCGATGAGTCCCTCCCCTTCCAGGTCGAGAGCGACGCATCGGACGTAGCCCTGGCGGCCACCCTCAACCAGGAGGGCAGGCCGGTGGCCTCCTTTTCCCGCACCCTCCATGCCTCTGAAATCCGACACTCCTCTGTCGAAAAGGAGGCCCAAGCCATTGTAGAAGCTGTGCGGCATTGGAGGCATTACCTGGCTGGCAGGAGATTCACTCTCCTCACTGACCAAGGTTGGCTGACTTCGTGTTTAGTAATACGCAGTGGGGAAAGATAAAAAACGATAAGGTCTTGAGGTGGAGGACCGAGCTCTCCACCTACAATTATGAGATCTTGTATCGTCCTGGGAAGCTCAATGAGCCTCCTGCCGCCCTATCCCGCGGTACATGTGCCAGCGCACAAGTGGACCGACTCAGGATCCTACACGATGACCTCTGCCACCCGGGGGTCACCCGGTTCTTCCACTTCATCAAAACCCGCAACCTGCCCTACTCCACAGAGGAGATTAGGACCGTCACCAGAAACTGCCAAATCTGCGCAGAGTACAAGCCACACTTCTACCGCCCAGATAAATTACACTTGGTGAAAGCCTCCCGCCCCTTTCAGCGCCTCAGTATAGACTTCAAAGGGCCCCTCCCCTCCACCGACCGCAACATGTACTTTCTGAACGTGGTCGATGAGTTCTCCCGGTTCCCCTTCGCCATCCCCTGTCCCGACATGTCTGCTGCCAACGTCATTATAGCCCCCCACAGTATATTCACACTGTTCAGTTTCCCAAACTATGTACACAGCGATAGGAGGTCCTCCCCGATGCATTCCATTCCATACAGTCACTCCTGTGCACCACAACTAATGAAACCCCCCCCATGAACGTCTTCCTGTTTTTCCCAGGAAGTCCACCTCTAGAACATCACTCCCAACATGGCTGGCAGCTCCTGGACCCATCCTGCTCCGGAGACATGCGTAGACCCATAAGTCTGACCCGTTGGTCGAGAGGGTCCACCTTCTTCATGCCACCCCGCAGTACGCCTACATGGCACGGCCCGACGGACACCTGGACACGGTCACCCTCCGGGATCTGGCACCCACTGGATTCCCACCCATGGCCCCCTCACCAACCCCTCCACCCAAACCATCCTTCTCTGCTCCACCCACTTCCCCACCTGAGCACCTCACCACAGCCCCCGCCCCAGGAGGATCCATCCTCCCACTAGTTCCACCCGGGGGTAATGCAGCAGAGGACTGCACACTCCCGGAGTCGAAAAATGTCTGAGTCCAAAATGCCTGAGTCAGCGCCTGCATCATCACTGAGACTGCGACGGTAGCAGAGGACCATCAAGGCCCCCGATCGATTGATTTCTTTGTTGTAATTGTTACTGTGGTTATTATTGTTACTGTTAAAGGCTTTGCCACCACCCCCGCTGGACTTTCGTTTCAACAGGGGGTGAATGAGGCAGCACGGTGGCCTAGTGGTTAGCACAACCGCCTCACGGCGCTGAGGTCCCAGGTTCGATCCCGGCTCTGGGTCACTGTGCGTGTGGAGTTTGCATATTCTCCCCGTGTCTGTGTGGGTTTCGCCCCCACAACCCAAAAATGTGCAGAGTAGGTGGATTGGCCATGTTAATTGCCCCTTAATTGGAAAAAATAATTGGGTAATCTAAATTCATTTTTTTTAAAACAGGGGGTGAATGTGGTAGATCGTATCAATATGGTAAACCGTATTATATGTATTACGGTACCTGTGTTGGAGGTACTACTGTATTAGAGATACATGGGTAAATCCCTGTCTGCTGGCTCCGCCCAGTGGATGGCATAAAGAGGTGTTCATCCCCGGCTGCAGCCATTTTCTGTTACGAGCTGCTGGGGACCACATCTTGTCTAACAAAGTCTTCGATTATTCTCTAATCTCGCTTTCGCAATAATTGATCGTGCATCAGCTGGAAAGCGAAGTAACAGCAGGATCCGTGAAAAAACAAATAAATTGATTTGATATTTGTTGGATCCAAAAGCCTTTTGTGCTTATGGTCCTTTGTGGATTATGACTTATTACTGACTTTCCTTCAGGAATGCCAAATTTAGGGCAGCACGGTGGTGCAAGTGGTTAGAACAGTTGCCTCACGGCGCCGAGGTCCCAGGTTCGATCCTGGCTCTGGGTCACTGTCCGTGTGGAGTTTGCACATTCTCCCCATGTTGCGTGGGTTTCGCCCCCACAACCCAGAAGAAGGTCAGGGTAGGTGGATTTGCCAAGGTAAATTGCCTCTCAATTGGAAAAAATAAATTGGATACTCTAAATTTATAATTACAAAAGGAATGCCGAATTTTCTGATAGGTTTTCATGCCACTCTTTATAATAATCAATAATCATCGCTTATTGTCACAAATAGGTTTCAATGAAGTTACTGTGAAAAGCCACGAGTCACCACATTCCGGCGCCTGTTCGGGGAGGCTGTTACGGGAATTGACCCCGCGCTGCTGGCCCTGTTCTGCATTACAAGCCAGCTGTTTAGCCCACTGTGCTAAACCAGCCCCTGATCTGGTAATAGTTAGGTGAACCCTAATTTTATTGGCTCACTTTCTCTCCTTCGTTGGATTCAGAAGATCTTTGCCACTGCCTGACAGTACAGAATTGTTCAGGCCCCTGTTAGTTATTAAAATGGGACTGTTATGCAAGCGTATTTTAACGACTCTCCTTCCCTAGCTTTTTTCACAGCAGATTTTTTGGAGTAGCTGTGCCTGTGCTGGAAGCAGTGAAAGTTCAGAGGTTAAGCTTGTTTTGTTTTGGTCCCTGGAGACAATAGTTGAGTGGAGGAGTGTAGAAGGGAGCCCTTGCCCTTGCTGCAATATTGACCTGCCTTTGCAGTCAGTGCATGGGTCATTATATAAAAGAGAGAGCTGAGAGCAAGAAAGGCGTGACAAGTGGGTCTCGAAAAACTCTTTTTTTAAAAAATGTTTTTAATGGTTTTCACATTTTATGTTACAAATTTCAGTTCGTACGCTTAACTTCCAAGTTTCATAACCGTGCATAGTACCAAGCAAAGCAAACAAGGAAAGATTGAAATTACAAATGAAAGATTAGCCAAAGAATAAGAAGGAAAGTACAAACAAACAAGGATAATTATGAAATATTTAGGTCTAGGGCAGCACGGTGGCCTAGTGGTTAGCACAACCGCCTCACGGCGCTGAGGTCCCAGGTTCGATCCCGGCTCTGGGTCACTGTCCGTGTGGAGATTGCACATTCTCCCCGTGTCTGCGTGGGTTTCGCCCCCGCAACCCAAAAAAAAATGTGCAGAGTAGGTGGATTGGCCATGCTAAATTGCCCCTTAATAGAAAAAATAATTGGGTAATCTAAATTTATTTAAAAAAATAAAAAAATATTTAGGTCTACATGTCCCCCGCCCCGCCCACTCTGTGGACCCCATTTGGCCAATCTGCCTCAGTTGCCCTTCCCAGTGTTGGTCCACGCTTGTATTACATGATGTATTGTTCCTCCCTCTGGTTTTCTGCCTGCCCTCGGGGCTAAGTCCTGCGACTAAGCCCCTTGTGCCCGCAGTCTTTTTTTTAATGAGCTTCTGCCACCCTTCCCTTTCTGTTATGATCTGTGGCTCGTCTGTGCCTTCACCCCTTCCCCTTCTGCCTCTGCTCCACTGGCTACGAACAGGTCTTGGAGCAAGTTGGTAAATGGTTTCCACATCCTGTGGAAGCCCTCTTCTGACTCACGAATGGTGAATTCTATCTACTCCAGTTGGAGGAATTCCGACAGGCCGGACAGCCAGACTGTAGCTTTGGATGATGCTGCTGATCAGCAGCTGAGCAGGATTCTTCGGCGGGAGATTAGGGAAGCAAAGGCTAGGATGTTGGCACCCCTCCTCCTAAAGAGGTCTGGCTGCTCTGAGACCCCGTAGACTGCCACTTTTGGGCATGACTCCACCCTCACCCCCACAACCTTTAACATTGTCTCAAAGATGGGTGTCCAAAACCCAACAAGCCTGGGATAGGCCCAGAACATGTGGGTGTGATTGGCTGGACCTCCCTGGCACCTACAGAAATGCCAACTTTCGTTGTCCTTCCTGCTCTTAAATTGACTGCAGCATCTGTGCACATGCAGTTAAATGCATGAATCCAGTTTTTAAAAAATTCATTCATGCGATGTATGGCAGGCGGCACAGTGGTTAGCACTGCTGCCTCAGAGCACCAGGGACCCGGGTTTGATTCTGGCTTCAGGTGACTGTGTGGAGTTTTCACATTCTCCCCGTGTCTGCGTGGGTTTACTCCAGGTGCTTCGGTTTCCTCCCACAACTCAAAGATATGCAGGTTTGGCAGTTTGGCAATGCTAAATTGCCCCTTAGGGTGAGGTTACAGGTCGACGGATTGGGCCTAGGGAGCTTGGTCTTTTGAAGGGTTGGTGCATCTCGATGGACCGAATGGCCTCATGCTGCACTTTAGAGATTCTGTGATTCTATTGTATGATTCCATGTCGAAATTACTGGTGAGGCCAGCATCCATTGCCAATCCATAATTGCCTTTGAGAAGAGGGTGGTGAACTGCCTTCTTGAACCACGGCAGTTAATGGCACAATGTTGTTAAGGAGGGTGCTCCAGGATTTTGACCCAGTGACAGTGAAGGAGTGGTGATATATTTCCAAGACAGGATGGTGACTGGCTTGAAGCACAACTTCCAAATGTTGATGTTCCCATGTATCTGCTGTCCTAGTTCTTCTAACCTAGCCGGTAGCGGTTGTGGGTTATGGAGCCTTGGTGGATTCCTACAGTGCATTTGCTGCCATGCCTAAACCTAACCCTAATTTGGTGTCCATGCAGTTTTCAAATCCTTCCATGGCGTCATCCCTCCCTATCCATCTAATCTTTGCCAACCCCCGACCTCTGCAGTGTTCTAATTCTTTCCATTTGAGCATCCCTGATTTTAATTGCACCATTATTTGTGGTCATGTATTCTGCTGCCAAGCTCTGTGTTTTGGCATTTCCTTCCTTTTTTAAATAAATTTAGAGTACCCAATTCTTTTTTTCCAATTAAGGGCAATTTAGCGTGGCCAATCCACCTACCCTGCACATCTTTGGGTTGTGGGGGCGAAACTCAAGCAAGCACTGGGAGAATGTGCAAACTCCACACGGACAGTGACCCAGAGCCAGGATTGAACCTGGGACCTCGGCGCCGTGAGGCAGAAATGCTAACCACTGCGCCACCGTGCTGCCACCGGAATTTCCTTCCTAAACCTCTCCATCTCTCTGCCTCTCTTTCCCCTTCTAAGAGGCTCCTTAAAACCTACCTCTTTGATCAAGCTTTTGGTCATCTGCTTTAGTATCTCTATATATCGCATGGTGTCAAATGTTGCTTTATAGTGCTCCTCTGCTGCTCCTTGGGGCATTTTATTATCTTAATGATGCTAAATAAATGCAGGTCTTGTTGTTCTTGTGATTCCTTCCTGGTCGACAAGGTTGAAGACCGCACAGATAGAAATCTTTAGATATCCTTTGAATTGATGCAAATATCCATTTTTTAAGTTCTAATGCCATTGTCAAGCACCCCAAAAATAATAATAGATGAATGAGGTATATCGGGGTTTTAACAGTGTACTGAATCATAATTATCGCTGAACCTTCTCTCAGTTCCCAGTAGACTAAGTCTATATATGCTGAGCGTCAGATTTCTTTCTCTTTATCTCTTTCCATCTCTATCTCTTATTTTTCTTCCCCCCTCTCTCCTCTTGCAAAAATTTGTTTTATTATTGTACATTAACTTTTATCTGCTTTGACGAAGAGTCATCCAGGCTCGAAACGTTAGCTTCCTTCTCCACAGACGCTGTCAGACCTGCTGAGATTTTGAAGCATTTTCTTTTTTTGTTATCTGGATAGGCGACATGAGAAATGGGTAGAAAGAAAATTAAATCTTGGGCTTATTTATTTATTTCGTCCTTCAGGCAATGTTAACTGTTTTGGAAACAAATGAAAGAATCATTACACAGTTTATTTTGGGTGACAGCCATGAATACTGGGTGCCATTTTGGCTTAATGCTGCTTCCGTGACCTTGTTCCCAGAGAATTGAAATTTCAATGTCACAGCAGGGCCAAGTTACTTGCAAAAAATGTGTACAGGAATAGAGCACAATGGCTCCTGATTTGTTAGCTCTGGAGCAGCTTCGGACATCCTGAAGGCATTAAATTTGAGGCAACATATAAATGAAAATTTTTTCCTTAGTTAAAAAGCAACATAAGGTTTTGGGTTGAGATAATAAATAAGTGAATAACCAAGTCCTGTATTTGGAGGTCATTGTTTTCACATGGTATGTGTATCTTTAAAAGCCTGATTCTCCCCTTGTCTGCGTGGGTTTTGCCCCCACAACCCAAAGGTGTGCAGGTTAGATGGATTGGCCACACTAAATTTCCCCTTAATTGGGAAAAATATATATATAATTTTTAAAATAAATAAATAAGTAAGCAAAAGCCTGATTCTGTATTACAGCAATCAGGCTTCAGATTTCATTAGTCCAAGTTTGTGAACTTTAGAATGATTCATTATGCCATTTCATATTGGACTGGGAAAGGATGAAAGATACGCAGCTCTGTTGAAAACAGACTGACTCATTTAATTTCTAAGTTTAGGATAAAAAAAGACAACTATGCCAAACTAAAAGCGGATCATATTTTTTAATGTGGAGCTGGCTCGAAGGGCTGAATGGCTTCCTCCTGCTTCTATTTTCTATGTACAAGAAAATGGTGCAGAAAACTGATTTAACTCATAGAAGGGTTACATTTACGATTTTGTTAAAGTGTCCAAACTCTTGATTAGTAAAGAGGAGAATGGGTCAGTTACGGCCTTTGCAACAAAATGGGGAGATTTCTCAGTTATATTTTCTTATGACTTTAGATAGAAAGAATTGCATTTGTATAGCATTTTCACTGCCTCGGAACTCTCAAAAGGACTTCTGTCCAATCTTTAATAGGCTGTAATGTGTTTCAAAAATTGGTTTCAGACAGCAACATGCCTGGGCACTACTAGTGGCAGCAACACTGGACCTGTTGAGCCCCCATTCCTTCACGGCTATGAGGTTCCAAAAATAGCATCCAGTGCACCCGTGTGCACGGTCAACAAGAAATGCACTAGTTGTCATTATGGTCAGGGTTTTAGTGTTGGTGCACCTAACATTGACCATCAGAATGCAGAACAGAAAGGGCGGCACAGTGATGCAGTGGTTAGCACTGCTGCCTCGCGGTGCTGAGGACCCGGATTCGACCCTGGCCCGGGGTCGCTGTTCGTGGGGAGTTTGCACATTCTCCCCATGTCTGCGTGGGCCTCAGCCCCACAACCCAAAGATATGCACGGTAGGTGGATCGGCCAAGCTAAATTGCCCCTTGATTGGAAGAAGTTTAAAAAAATAATATAATGCTGGGCATTTATTTATTTTTTAAAATAAATTTAGAGTCCCCAATTCATTTCTTACAATTAAGGGACAATTTAGCGTGGCCAATCCACCTACCCTGCACATCTTTGAGTTGTGGGGGTGAAACCTACGCTAACATGGGGAGAATGTGTAAACTTACACGGACAGTGAGCCAGAGCCAGGTTCGAACCTGGGACCTCAGCGCCGTGAGGCAGCAATGCTAACCATTGCGCCAACGTGCTGCCCAAATTCTGGGCATTTATGGCATTGAACACGCCGCAGGTGCAGTGAAGGGACCACTGGCTTCACTCAGAGATCATTATATTGAGCAAGCAACACCAAGATGGCATGTTGACTTCCTTCTATTGAATGCACATGGTTTAAACACGTGTCACAATCCTCATGTCTGTTTTTGTGGCCTAACAAATTTAGCCCCCAGTGTACCCCATGGCAAGATGGCCAGTGCGAGAAACTGTATGAATAAGATCATGGAGACGGAAGATTTTTATTGTGAATATATTCATTTTGTTTATCTAACAGTTTATTCAGAAACTTAATCAAAGTTCCTTTGACGTCTAGCACTATCTATGCCAAGCAGGCCAACAGACGAATGGTTGAATTTTCAATCTTTGGGCAGCACAGTGGCATAGTGGTTAGCATTGCTGTCCACGGGCTGAGGACCCGGGTTCTAATCCCGGCCCTGGGTCACTGTCCATGTGGAGTTTGCACGTTCTCCCCGTGTTTTCGTGGTTTCACCCCCATCACTCAAAGATGTGCACGATAGGTAGATTGGCCATGTGAAATTGTCACTTAATTGGAAAAAATTATTGGGTACTTCAAATTTAAAAAAATAAATTTTCAATCTTTGACTGAAACATTAAAGACAAAATATTTTAGGCAAGACAGTAATTTTCTGACCATACTTCTCACAAGGTGTGAACGGTGTGTTCATCGGTTGTGGACTTTAAAGGCAAGTTGGCAACTTTAAAGGTCTCCTGAAGCTTAAAAGTTCATCTCTGATTTCCATTGTTTTGTTCTGTCTAAAGTCTATAAGCTTTGAAAATTCAAGTGTGATTCATACACAACTATGAAAGATTTCATCTGTGAGTGCTTTGAAAGAAATTTGATGAAGTGTTGTTCAGGACGAATGTGAAATGATTCTACCACATCTTTGCTCTTCACTTTCCTTTAAATTAAATTTAAAGGTTTAAATTTAAAACAAAATATGACCACGTGATGGTTAAATGAGAAAGCCTGAGAACAAAAGACAATTTGCTGATGATTCGTTTTTATTGGACCAGTGTTTTCTTTTTATACATTTAGCGTACCCAATTTATTTTTACCATTTAATGGGGAATTTAGCATGGAAAATCCACCTATCCTGCACATCTTTGGGTTATGGGAGTGAATCCCACGTGGACACGGGGAGAATGTGCAAACTTCACATGGACAGTGACCCAGAACCGGGATTGAACCTGGACCTCGGCACCGTGAGGCAGAGTGCTAACCACTTCACCACCATGCTGCCCCTTTGGGCCAGTGGTTTACTGAGCACTTAATAATCTTTTTTAGTGTCACAAGTAGGTTTAAATTAACAATTAAGTTACTGTGAAAATTCCCAGCACCTGTTCAAGTACACAGAGGGAGAATTCAGAATGTCCAATTCACCTAATAGAGGGGCAGCACGGTGGCGCAGTGGTTAGCACTGCTGCCTACGGCGCTGAGGACCCGGGTTCGAATCCTGGCCCTGGGTCACTGTCCGTGTGGAGTTTGCACATTCTCCCCGTATCTGCGTGGGTTTCACCCCCACAACCCAAAGATGTGCAGGTTAGATAGATAGGCCACGCTAAATTGCCCCTTAATTGGAAAAAATAATTGGGTACTCTAAATTTATTTTTTTTAAATTCAAAAATAAAATTCACCTAATAGCACGTCTTTCGGGACTTGTGGGAGGAAACCGTTTCAAATTCCTAGGGGTGCACATCACCAGAAATCTGTCCTGGTCCATTCACGTCGACGCTATCACCAAGAAAGCACAACAGCGCACTGTAAATTCTATGATCTATTAACCCTTACCAACTTTTACAGATGCACTTTAGAAAACATCCTATCGGGATGCATCACAGCCTGGTATGGCAACTGCTCGGCCCAGGACCGCAAGGAACTTCGGAGAGTCGTGAATACCGCCCAGTCCATCACATGAACATGCCTCCCATCCATGGACTCCATCTACACCTCCCGGGCTGCCGGGGGAAAGTGGGCAGCATAATCAAGGATCCCTCCCACCCGGCTTACTCACTTTTCCAACTTCTTCCATCGGGCAGGAGATTCAGAAGTCTGAGAACACGCACGAACAGACTCAATAACAGCTTATTCCCCACTGTCACCAAACTCCTAAATGACCCTCTTATTGACTGACCTCATTAACACTACACCCTGTATGCTTCAACCGATGCCAATGCTTATGTAGTTACATTGTATATCTTGTGTTGCCCTATTATGTATTCTCATGTATTTTCTTGAATTTTGTTTCATTCCCTTTTCTTCCATGTACTGAATGATCTGTTGAGCTGCTTGCAGAAAAATACTTATACCTGTACCTCTGTACACGTGACAATAAACAAATCCAATCCATCCTATCCAACCGGAGCACCTGGAGGAAACCCACGCAGACACAGGGAGAACGTGCAGACACCGCACAGACAGTGACCCAAGCCGGGAATCAAACCTGGGACCCTGGTGCTATGCAGCAATGGTCCTAGCCACTTTGCTACCGTGCCACCTTGAGGTCATGGTAGAAAGGACCCTAACTTACATTGAATTACATTCAAAATAATTGCACATTGTCAGCAAATTATTCATTCTCAAATTACAAGCGGCATGGATAATTAATGGAATGGCAAAGCTATTCAACACGATCATCTTCTGTGTGTATACCAGATGGGATATATATGTACACTGATATGCTGACTAAAGAATATTTTTATGTACGTGTTATGGAAGATTATTTATTCTGCCTAATCAGGGACATCAGTTATAACACTGTCCTTGTATTTTGAACACTGACAGCAGCTGGCTTGCAACACTTTTCCTTCTTTAAGGTTTCAGTTACAAACAGTGTTGCAATACCAATAGTCATGGTCATTGCTGGCTAACATTGAGGGCTCATTTCTACCAATCTGCTCAGCTTTCTCCACATGCTCAGGAAGATTGGTCCATCCCCCTGAGTCTCCGTGAGGCACAGCTTACAGCAGTGTTTTGGTGCTTTTCATTTTTGAGGAAGAAATTTGAGTGTGTCACAAGAATTTTTATTTTTATTTTTTTATAAATTTAGAGAACCCAATTCATTTTTTTTTCCAATTGAGGGGCAATTTAGCGTGGCCAATTCACCTACTCTGCACATCTTTTGGGTTGTGGGGGCGAAACCCACGCAAACATGGGGAGAATGTGCAAACACCTCACGAGCAGTGACCCAGAGCCGGGATCAAACCTGGAACCTCGACGCTGTGAGGCAGCAGGGCTAATCCACTGTGCCACCGTGCGGCCCAGTGTGTTACAAGAATAAGAAGAAGTCCCAATCAGAGAATTAGTGAGGGGTTAAATGCAAAGGATTTTTCTTTAAGGGAGCAAACTGCTTACAGAAAGCATTGAAGGATGGCACCAGAGGTATTAAGGAATGGAGGAAGGAATGAGTCGGAAGTTGGTGTTGGCAGAGCATAGAGTTTGCAGGAGGATGTTCAATTGGACATAGGAAGAGATCATGAATTGATTTGAAGGCAAGGAATATTCTGGTCAATTCATTGCAACAAGAGTTGGAGATGTCAAACTTCAAAGAATAATGTTATGGATTAGATCGGGTTTTGACAGCAACGGAGCAGCGGAAAAGAATGGGGGGGATTCCGGGGTGACAATTGGATATAGGGAAGGAAGCCTAATGCTACTTTAAACAATTTGACGAAGCTCCACAAACATCGAAAAAAAAATGTTAATATGGTCATTCTGGCCCAGACAGTCTAATTTTAGCCAGCAAAATAGGCAGGATAATCTTGACAACCACTCTTTTAAACTAAGTATCCCTTCCCCAACCCAGTGACTTTATGAAACTTTTAATGGGGCCTTCAGCACTAATGTTTAGTAACTATGAGGATGCTGGTGGTAAATGAACATAGTTTTATTTAATTATTTATAAAGTTCTGCTGAAGGCAGCATTATCGCTCCCAGTACAGTCCTTGCTGGGAGGACTAACCACACCAGGCCCTGCTTTGGGCCAGCTTTCATCTTAGTTCATAATGATTCCCAGCTGGGTGGAGATCAATTATGGTTTCCACTTGGTCCTTGTGGGGGTTTTGACAGTTTCTATTTATTTACATCAAAAATACAGTTTTAAAGAAGAGTTGTGAAAGGTTTAGAACTTCAATATCAGTATTTCATCTGTCCATCTATATCTGTAATTATATATCACAAATACTATTTGCATGTAACTGAATCAAATATGAAGCAGTAAGGGCAGCATGGTGGTGCAGTGGGTTAGCCCTGCTGCTTCACGGCGCCGAGGTCCCAGGTTCGATCCCGGCTCTGGGTCACAGTCTGTGTGGAGTTTGCACATTCTCCCCGTGTTTGCATGGGTTTCGCCCCCACAACCCAAAGATGTGCAGGCTAGGTGAATTGGCCACGCTAAATTGCTCCATAATTGGAAAAATGAATTGGGTACTCTAAATTTAAAAAAAATATGAAGCAGTATTTGGTTTACAGATCAGGTGGGAATATTTTGTGAAATGTGACTGTGTCCGGCTCCCCATGGAGATCATTTCTGACTGAACAGTGCAGACTAGCTGGTAATTTCCTTACAGTTCATGGTTTTACCTCAGTCTGGCGTGCCAGGAGACACCTGATTTACTGGGTCGGTATTTGCAAGTTTGTTTTGCAACAGAAATTCCAAACTTTGCATTGGGTGACTCATTATTACAGGGTGAGAAATCTAGCCTAAGCATTCAAACCATCTCCTTTCATCTTCCATCCTCCAAGCTCAACAAGCTCCAATTTGCCTCACACTCCACCCCACTCAAAAGCCTGTCAAAAGCCCCGGGAGGAGGTCTGCTTCTTCCTGGGACCTTCAGCGCCGTGAGGCGGTTGTGCTAACCACTAGGCCACCGGGCAGCACGGTAGCATGGTGGTTAGCATAAATGCTTCACAGCTCCAGGGTCCCAGGTTCCATTCCCGGCTGGGTCACTGTCTGTGCGGAGTCTGCACATCCTCCCCGTGTGTGCGTGGGTTTCCTCCGGGTGCTCCGGTTTCCTCCCACAGTCCAAAGATGTGTGGGTTAGGTGGATTGGCCATGCTAAATTGCCCGTAGTGTCCTAAAAAGTAAGGTTCGGGGGGGGGGGGGGGGGTTGTTGGGTTACGGGTATAGGGTGGATACGTGGGTTTGAGTAGGGTGATCATTGCTCGGCACAACATCGAGGGCCGAAGGGCCTGTTCTATGCTGTACTGTTCTATGTTCTACAGTACCCAATTCATTTTTTTCCAATTACGGGGCAATTTAGTGTGTTCAATCCACCTAGTTTGCTCATCTTTGGGTTGTGGGGCGAAACCCACGCAAACACGGGGAGAATGTGCAAACTCCACACGGGCAGTGACCCAGAGCCGGGATCGAACCTGGGACCTCAGCGCCGTGAGGCAACAGGGCTAACCCACTGCACCACCGTGCTGCCCGTTTGCTTCCATGTTGGCACAGCAGGTTAATATTTTGGGATCAATCTCAACTTCGGTGAGCTCCATTTCCTTCAGGTAAGTTTAAAAGATATTTGACATTTAATTACCTAGGTTTTATTTAACTCTTGCTGCCAGATGTGCATTGTTTAAAGTGATTCATTTTAAATGTATTCACCTGCCGTTGCTTTCTCTGCCCAGGGCCTCTCCATTGTCATGAACCCTCTCAGTTCAGACTTCTGGCCGCACCTTTGCGCTAGACCTCACCAGTTATTCCCCATACATCTGGCCTATCTATGCCACTGGATACTAAGAAACCGATGTCCATCCATAATGCTATGCCCTTCCTTATTCCTACTGCAGCATGGGTGGGGGGCCTTCTGACTCCGGGTCTCAGTCCTCAGGCTAAATTAGGAAACAACACTTACTTTCGATTGCTGGTTTTCTGATTTAATGTGGCCCGCCCAAGAGCTCTATTGTGTATGAAGTGTGAATTTATCCTGAACAAGCTGTATAAGTGTGCGTTTAACCTGATTGCCTATTATCATTTATGAGGTGAGAGATACTGTACTGCAGTAGGTTGCTGGTTACCCGTGGCTGGTAAATGTGTGACCGCAAAATGTTTCTTTCTGACAGAGAAATTAATTTGGCACATTTGCTAGGAACGTAGGAACATTTCAAATTATAATTTATGCTAATATGATATAATTTCCGAGCTCCAGGGTGTTGTATTTTTTTAAAAATCTTTTTATTCTCCTCATTTTCAACATTTTCATCAATAAACAAACAAAAACAAATACATTTTTTTTAAAAACCCACATAAACCGCACCTCGTTCAATATACAGATCAAAACATCCACCCGTACATTCCTGGTCAAAAAAGCCACTACGCCCTGGATGGTGAGGGTGGCAGTGCAGTACCCACGGATCGCCACGGAGTGGGATCCGGAGGCCAGGGAGATTCTCTGATTGGTGGGGTGGACCGAGAGGGAGCAGCGCCTTACTGTATTGAGGTGGATGAAGCTCTCAGTGCTCCCAGAGTCCAGAAGGCAGGAAACCTTGTGCCTGTCGATCTTCACCGTCGTCGATGCTGTCGTGAGGTTTTGCGGTCGTGTCTGGTCGATCGTGACGGAGGCCAGGCGTGGCTGGTCGGCGACGGGTGCAGGCAATGAGTGGCCTGATAAGATGTCCGACGATCAGGAATCCTGAGGCGGGGAGGATGGCGGCGCCCACGGGCTGCACGTTTCCTGGGGCTGGCAGGATGGCGGCGCCCATGGGCCGCACGTGTGAGGCGAGCAAGGTGGCGAGTAAGATGGCGGCGCCCACGGGCCCGGATGAGGGGGAAGATGTCCGAGCTCAGGCGCGTGTAGAGGATCTGGATCTTCTGTGCCTCTGAGGGTGGTTCAGTTGCAGATCCTATGTATGCCTCGAAGCAGGCTAGCCAATGTGCGAAGGCTGACTTGGTGTTGTCTGCTTGAGGGTGCAGCTGCAGGCGATCAGGCTTGATACGGAGATCCATCATTTAAAAATCTCTGCATAATAAATTGATGCACTATCAATTACGATGTGATGAGAGTAGAGAGTAATCGAGGCTTTATTACAGAGTTGGGGAGCCTCTCGCAGCTGCAGCCAAAATGGCTGCAGCTCGGAGAGCCCACACATTTATACTCTGCCTACTGGGCAGAGCCAGCAGGCAGGAACCTACCCCCGTACCTGTAGTACAGGGGCCTTACCGTAATACCCTTGTATGCAGTATATATACACAACAGTGGTGACTACCACACCTAGGAACATTTCAAATTATAATTTGTGCTAATGCGATATCATTTCCGAGCTCCAGGGTGTTGTATTTTTCAAAAAATCTTTTTATTCTCCTCATTTTCAACAGTTTCATCAATAAACAACCAAAGAAAAAGCAAACAAAAACAAATACATTTTTTTAAAAACCACAATATACCACAATATATATCCGTTCAATATACAGACCAATACATCCACCCGTTCATTCCTGGTAAAAAAAGACACAAATTAACAATCAATCTGTAAACAGTGTAACCAAAGACACCAATACCATCCTCCCCGCAATGTTCAATGGCCACCAATTCTCAGAAGCGCATGATAAACGGCCCCACACCTGCCTGCCACCCGAGCAGGTCAGACCCCTCCCCCGAAAATGCCCTTCTAGGGAGCCTGGTTCCAAGTTGATGAAAAATACCCTCGAGATGACACTGAAAACCTCCCCCCCAACAAACCCCTCACATTCCCTGTAACTATCCTAACCAGAGTCTTCCCCCCCCCCCCCCCCCCCCCCCCCCCCCTCCCCATCCCTGCCTATCCACCATCATCATAACTCCGGGCCCTGCCCACTTTGTTTTGCTCGCCCGACCCACTGTTACCATTGAGCCCCTCCCCCTCCCAGAATCCTCGAACCCACTTCCTCTTGAAAACCCCTCACCCAGTATCGGTCCCCTACCCCAACTTTTCACACCTCCTAGGCCATTCGAAACCTGTTCTACCAGGCTCTGATGGCCGTAGACCCTCCCCCCACCACACTCCCGTTCACTGGCCAGCTTGAGCTAGCCAGTCTGGAAGCCCCTGCCCAGGCCCCACTCCCCTCCAATCCCCTCCCCCCCACCCCCACCTGGTCCCAGGAAATCCCCTTCAACATACAACCCAAGTGTAAATACACAAACCCCAAAGAGCCACCATTGCAAAAGAAAATCCCGACTCTTACCTTGTCCAAGTACCTCTCCATTCACCTGAGGAAGGAGCAGTGCTCCGAAAGCTCATGTTTGAAACAAACCTGTTGGACTTTAACCTGGTGTTGTAAGACTTCTTACCTTGTCCAAGTAGGCAACCTCAACTCATTTGACACATATAACACCATGCAGTGAAAAATAGAGCTACATACACTCCTCCACCCCCTTCCCCCCTCAACCCTCAGTCCAAGACAAATCTTCAGTCCCATTTCTCACTTCTGCCCCAGTCCTTTTGACTTCACAAATGCCTCTGCCGCTTCAACCGTCTCAAAATAAATGTCTTTGGAGTTGTAGGCCACCCTTAATTTCGCTGGGTACACTATGCTGAACCGTACACCGCTGTTATACTGTGCCGTTATCAATCGCCGAAGGCCGCCCACCTCCTCGCCAACTCCACAGTAAAGTCCTGGTATATACGTATACCAGCTCCAACCCACTGCACCTCCCGCTTCTGCTTTGCCCAACTCTGGAGCTTCGGTAGCATGGTGGTTAGCATCAATGCTTCACAGCTCCAGGGTCCCAGGTTCGATTCCCGGCTGGGTCACTGTCTGTGTGGAGTCTGCACGTCCTCCCCGTGTGTGCGTGGGTTTCCTCCGGGTGCTCCGGTTTCCTCCCACAGTCCAAAGATGTGCGGGTTAGGTGGATTGGCCATGTTAAATTGCCAGTAGTGTAAGGTTAATGGGGGGATTGTTGGGTTACGGGTATACGGGTTATGTGGGTTTAAGTAGGGTGATCATTGCTCGGCACAACATCGAGGGCCGAAGGGCCTGTTCTGTGCTGCACTGTTCTATGTTCTATGTTCTCATTCACGTGGTACCTACAGAAACAAATATCACAGCTCTTGGCGACTCATTCGCCTTTGGTTTCGGCCTTCACGACCTATGAGCCTGATCCAGTTTATACCAGGAGGGATTTTCCCCTTCCCACAACAGCTCCGCCAACATCCTGGCAAAATACTCCATTGGCCTCTGGCCCTCCACCACTTCGGGCAGCCCCAAGATCCTGATTTTGCTGCCTAGATCTGTTTGCCAAGTCCTCCACTTTGGCTCACAGACTCTTGTTGCCTTCCACCACCCTCTGCAGCTCCTCACCCATTGAGGTGAGCTGATCGCTGTGTGGCGCCAAGGCCTCCTCCACTCCAGTTTCTCACCCTGCTCCCGCACCTCGGCTGATGTCCTCGACACTGTTTCTTTCACTGGAGCAATCGACTTCTCCACCAGCACCTTCAATGCTGCCATCAACTCCTTCCTCATCACCTTCATCTGCTTTGTGAACTGTTTTTCAATTTCCAAAGCCATCACCTCAGGCATCTTTTCTGGCATGAACAATGCGGCCCTACCCATTGATCCAGCCTCCACCATCTTTCTGGTTGCCGAGCCGACCCTTCTACTCAATGGCGAACCCTGACTCGCCCCTTTCTTCACGACAGCTTTCCTTTGGGTTTTGGACATCCTTCTTCCTTATGTCTTCCTGCACTTATTAAACAAAAAATTGCCCCTGGGACCGAGCATTAAATTCTAAAAAAATCAAGCTTTGAGCAGGAGCCATCCAACGTGCGACCTCCTCCTACATGCCGCCACCAGAAGTCCTAGGGTGTTGTATTTGGGGGTACTTCAATGATTCCCAGATAAGGTGTGCATGCAAAGCACAAACTTCCGAGGGGAAATGCTCTGTGCTGAGAACCATCTGAAATTTCGATTTACATCACAAACTTTGGATGGCTGTCACTGTGTTGCATCAACAGTTCATTAGAAAAAATTAGAAGAATTAAAGTTAGTTCTCGCACCTGAGTAGATATTGTACAGGCCCACACCAAGCCCCTCCACCTGAACCCTCGGGGGATTATCGCCAAAGGACTAGCTTCATATTGTGCTACCCAACTACCCTTCCTCCCCAGCAACAAAGGGACCACAACCCCCAACGGGAACACCATAATCTATGGGATTCTCCCCACCTCGACGGGCGTCACTACTGCCAAGCCCAACTCCTCCCAATCTCCCTGCTGCCACAAGGCCCGAATGTCACTCCATCAAAAGTTATGGCCTAAATTTCCTGGTTGCTGATATTAGCATAAGGTAGAAATGTTGTTGTGAAAGTGGAAAACTCAGCAAAGGGGAGTCTGAAAACATTGCATTCCCCATTGTCCAGCTGGTTACAAGGACATGAGAAATAGGGGCTGGTGCAGGCCACTTGACCTCTCAAGCCTGTTCTACTGCATTCCATAAGATCATGTCTGATCTGATTGTGGTCTTGACTCCACTTTCCTGCTTGCCTGCTCAACGTAACGCTCAACACCCTTGTAAAGCAAAAATCCACTAGTTCCATCGTTACCTATCTGGCTGTAGTCAGAGAATTATCTACCATGGCTTTTTATCCTGTTACTATGCCATTACCTATGTCATGCCCTATGGATCTAGCCTTGGCCTCCTATATAAAGGCATTAAATAAATGCATATGATTGATGACATAAACTAAAAACCCTTTCTGTTAGTCTTGAATACACCACCATTTCTGATTATAGTGAATCTAAATGTTCAGTGAGTGTTGTAGCCACCTGGGATGGCCACGTCCCGATTACAAAATGGACACTTTGCAAAGAATGCAGGGAAAATGGGCAATAATGAGAAAGCAAGCAGGTGCAAGGTTTGTCTGTTGATTGGAGCTGTAGCTCCCAGACAAGACCAATACTGCAAAGCCATTACCATACTAATGAGCCATCTCTGGGTACAAAAGAGTAACATTTAGGTAAACAATACTAAAGCAGACACCTCGGCACCAGAGGAGACTAGAACAAAGCAGACCAACGGCCACCTAGGGCCCGCCCAGCAATCAGGGCACCCACCCCTTTATTGGTGGAAATCGATACCGATGATCAAGAAATGGTCCAATGAATTGGGACCAAGTTCAAGGCCCGTCCAAAAGCACGCGGAGCCCCTTTTGGGTATAAGAAGAAGCCCCCAAGAGAGAATCTCTCTCTTGGCCTTGGCTCTCAGCGACGAGAGGCCTGCCTAGCAGCTGCACCAGAACAAGTAAGTCCAAAGTCAACGCATGCTACGAGACAGACGCTCCTAGCTACTATTCCATACCAGCTCATCCCCAGCAGCCTCAGAATCGGACAACGGCCATTGTTCCTCTGACTGAGTGGGCGCCCAAAGCTAAATATCGGCTTTAGTAGTCGTGATAGTTTAGTTGGTAGAGTTTTGTGCATGAATATATTTGACTGTGTGTGTAAATAAATGAGCATTGATTTCAAACTTACTAACTGGTGTATTGAGTCTTTGATCAGTATTCGGTTTTGAACCTTGTGGCGGTATCGAAAGATACCTGGCGACTCTTGAGCAAACGTAATTAGAATTAAGGAAGGCGACCATATTAACCGCCATAAACAGAGCCAATTAAAGAGAGAACACAATGAGCAACAGTGTGCACCTGACTGCCGTCCCTTATCTGCAAACACAGGCCGAGTGAGAATGAGGAATGGAGTGAAGAGCCAAGATTCTATACTAAAGAGCCCAGTTTCTTTAAATCTTGTTGATTAATACTACGATACTCAAATTCCAAGTCAAGCAGGTCAGAAATATGTATGCTGAACACATTGTTCACACTGTTATTTCGAGATGAACCGTTTATGCACCATAAATGTGCTATGTAAAATGCATAACTGTACACTGAGTTTATCTGCCAAACACAGACCTGGGGCAAAATTCTCTGACCCCACGCAGGGTCGGAGAATCGCCCGGGGCCGCCGAAAATCCCGCCCCCGCCGTGGCAGAAATTCTCCGCCACCCGGGGGCGGGAATCACCCCACGCTGATCGGTGAGGCCCCTGTGGCGATTCTCGGCCTGCGATGGGCCGAAGTCCCGCCGCTGGGAAGCCTCTCCCGGCGTGAGCGGGCCCCTGGGGTCCTGGGGGGGGCGCGGGGCGATCGGACCCCGGGGGGTGCCCCCACGGTGGCCAGGCACACGATCGGGGCCCACCGATCGGCGGGCGGGCCAGTGTCGTGGGGGCACTCTATTTCTTCCGCTGCCGCCACTGCCTCCACCATGCCGGAGGCGTAAGAGAATCACCCAGCGCGCATGCGCCGGTGGTGAAGTCAGCGGCAACTGCCGCTGACGTCACCACCGATGCATACGCGAACCGGCGAAGGCCTTTCGGCCAGCCCGGGCGGCGGGCGTCAAAGGCCGCTGGTGCCGGTTTTGGCGCCAGTCAGCGCGGTGCCAACCGCTCCTGGTCGGGCGTAGCCCCCAAAGGTGCGGAGAATTCCGCACCTTTGGGGAGGCCCGACGCCGGAGTGGTTGGCGCCGCTCCCCTACGCCGGGACCCCCGCCCCGCCGGGTAGGGGAGTATCCCGCCCCCTGGTGTCTAATGTACTTGTTGTGGTCTTTGTAGCAGTTTACATGGACTGCAAAAGGCTGTGTCACCCTGGGTTGTTTGGTTGAAGATAAAAAGATATTTGAGGTTGCCGATCCGAGGGAATCACGGGTTTGAGCAGGCGAGGTTGGATGCTAGGTTTCGGGGACGGGAGGAACGGGGTGGTGCTGGAGATGACGCACTTATTTCTGGAAGGGTGGTTCTCAAGTTTGGAAGAGTTGATGGAGAAGTTGTGGGGGAGGCCTTTAGGTCTATGCAGGTGGGGGACTTTGTAAAGAAGGTTTTTACAACATTTCAGGTGGCGCTGACGTCCTCGTTGTTGGAATGATGGGGCTGGAGGGGGTTCATCTCAACAATTTATTGGAGGATGTTGGAGGAGGATAGGGTGTCATTGGAGGGTGTCAAGGCCAAGTTGGAGGAGGAGCTGGGGATAGCCCTGGATGAGGGGTTGTGGTATGAGGTGCTGCGGAGGGTGAACGCCTCCACCTCGTGCGCGAAGCTGGGGCTGATACAGCTAAAGGTGGAGCATAGGGCGCACCTGACGAGAGTTTCCTGGAGAAATCTCTGGAGATTTTTAGAAGCCTTCTGTTCTCCAGGTTCAAATTCCAAAAAAATTGATATTAAGCTAAATATTCTCCAGGTACGGTCTTAATTTGTGTACATTCCAGATGTGTTGAAACATTATCAGCCACAGTCAAAGTGGTCAGCGGATATCATTTGTCCCCACTTAAAGCCCACGATTAGTGTGGCCCATACATACTAGTTAAAGAGAAAATGCTGGTAAATCTCAGCAGATCTGGCAGCATCTGTCAGGAGAGAAATGTGCTAATGTTTCGAGTCTGATGACTATTCAAAACGTTAGTTCTTTTCTTTCCCTACAGATGCTGCCAGACCTGCTGAGATTTTCCAGCATTTTCTCTTTCGTTTGAGATTCCAGCATCCGTAGTAATTTGCTTTTATCATTCTCGTCAAAAGTATGAGAAAGATACTGAAGGAATAGAGGTGAAAATCAAATGTGACTCATCATTGGGACTCCGCAGCACTTTTCAGTCATGGCGATTCTGTTTTTCCCACAAAACACATGGATCTTGAAACTTCTCACTGAAGTATTGCTGCCGCACACAGCTAGGGTTTCCTAGGTAAAGCAGCTGTAACCACGTTTGAAAATTGTTGTTATAAAACACTTTTCATATTAATTATACTGTGCAGCATTGCTTTTGGTTGATGTGCTAATCTTATTTTTTTTTTCCAATTAAGGGGCAATTTAGTATGGACAATCCACCTACCCTGCACATCTTTGGGTTGTGGGGGAGAGATCCAAGCAGACATGGGAGAATGTGCAAACTCCTCACAGACAGTGATCTAGGGCTGGTATCGAACCTGGCTCCTCAGCGCCGTGAGGCAGCAGTGCTAACCACTGCACCACCGTGCTGCCCTTGTGCTTCCCTGTATGAGTGCAGCTATGGAGGTACTCAACAGTATCCAGGACAAAGCAGTCCACCTGATCACCCACTAGTCCGAGCCCAAACATCCACCCTTTCCAGCAACACCACACTGTGACTGCACTGTATGCCATCTCAAGAATGCATTGCAGTAAGTCCCAAACTCCCTGCCTCCAGCATCTGCGGGGCACGAGCAGCAGGTGCATGGGTCACCATCACCTCCAAGATATGTACCGTCCTGACTGGCATCTAAGTTGCCATTCCTTCATTGCCACGGCTTGGAATTCCTAATCAAACAGTATTGCCTGAGTTCTTCCACCAAACAGACTGCAGCAGTTCAAGAAAACTCACTGCCTCTTTCTCAAGCGTGCTATACATTTGAATACATTGTTATCCATCCTCGTACTACTATTCTCTGAGCATGTTTACTCCCAGCAACCCTGGTGGCTTGGATCTATGTTGCCCATCATAGAGCAGTCATGTTGGGTGCACCAGGAGGTGGGATGGAAAGCATCAGGGTGGAGAGCCTGTAACAATCTCAACCCAACTTGATGAAGTCTGACGTAGGAAGTGTAAAGAATGGCTTTCTCGTTCAGAACCCAATTGAGGTCCTTAAGTGACCACTTATTCCACTTAAAATAAACGGGTTAATTCGCTTCCTTTAAAGTAGCTATAAGAGGTAAGTCTATTGAATGTATTACATACAGATCTATTATTACTAACAGTAATTTTTGGCCTATGTTTCTCTTCTGATTGTAAAACTAATTCTTAGTCGGGAGGGGACTATGCCATGTGGACAAGCTCCCAGGTAAATACTGGTGGACGTGTCTCTGGAGGGGTGGGGGGTGGGAAGGGGGGGGGGGGGGGGGGTCCGGAGTCCAGGTTTCTTTCCAATCTTATGAAGGGAAAGCACAGTAAGAAGTCTTACAGCACCAGGTTAAAGTCCAACAGGTTTGTTTCAAACACGAGCTTTCGGAGCGCAGCTCCTTCCTCGGGTTGGACTTTAACCTGGTGTTGTAAGACTTCTTACTGTGCTCACCCCAGTCCAACGCTGGCACCTCCACATTATGAAGGGAAAGGAATGGAACCACCTTGAGACAAAGCCTCCCTCCCTTTACACTTAACACCCCACAACTCGCCTAGGCCTGTCTGAGTTATCTCGCCTCGCTTGCCTGGGTTCTGGGTTCTATTGATGGTCCTCGTCCTTGAATCTACTGCAGAATCAGGGCGGCATGGTGGCATAATGGTTAGCAGTGCTGCCTCACTGCGCCAGGGATCCGGGTTCAATTCTGGTCTTGAGTGACTGTCAGTGGGAATTTTTGCACATTCCTCTGTGCATTCCGGTTTCCTCCGACAGTCCAAAGATGTGTAGGTTAGGGTGGATTGGTCTTGGTAAATTGCCCCTTAGTGTTCAAAAGGTTAGGTGGGGTTTTTTGGTTATGGGGTTAGGGTGGAGGTGTGGGCCTCGCAGGGTGTTTTTCGAATGGTCGATGCAGACTCGGACTGGGAATACCAACAGCAGCAAGAAGATTTCCTGATTGTAATCCTGCCGGGCCTCCGAGAAAGGGCTGCGGAGAGGTTGTCAGCAGCTCCCCAGCTGCTGTGATCCACCGTTGTGACCATAAAATTTCATCCACTATGCCTTAATTATATTGGAACAATTTGTTGGGAGCAGAATTTCCAGCTGGGATATGTTTCATTCAAAATATGTAGTGAATGTCTCCCTACTGTAAGACGTAGAAATGGGTGGGTTTAAGTTATGGTGCTGGACATCCATCATTGAACATTTCATTATTCATCTGAATATCTTATAGAAACTTTGAGCTTTGAAACAAACGTTCACACTTGCCAAATTAGAAAAATGTAAGAAGCAAGCAAATTGCTTCAAATAGTTGTCAGAGGCATATAAAAGCCAGACCAAACACAGCCCCCTAAATCTTAGCCTTAGGTCAGATGAAGACAAGCATTTCGACTGAAAGTGCATTGAGACATGAGTGTTATAAATGAAGCTGGATATATACCCAGCATTCCTTCACTTATATTGTTTGAGTTAAAAACCAAAGTGCAAAGTGGTTTGAGGGCGTAGTGAAGGGAGATACAAGGGTTGAATACATTCACTTCCTTTCTAGAAGTATGAGGACATTACAGAAATTGTTAATATTTTGGTGCTCACTGCCTCTCAATGTGAAAATATTTAACCTTGAAAGAGTATGTTAAATATGGTAAATATGGAAATGTAGTCACATTAGGCACTTCGATATAGCTTCAAGGGGTCCAGTAAATCTAATCCATGGTGCAAACAGTCCACTTTCATAACTACCCTTGTGACTGAGCCCAGAGGCAGGTCGGAGATTGCATGAATTGAGGGTATCTTGATTTAAACATTTTCAGATCAAGGACTTTTAAGTAGCTTCGGAAGGGATCAAGGTGAATCACTGATTCATGGAGCTGTGTTCTGATAAAGGATCCTACACAAACATTAATCTCTTTTATCTAACTTTTCAATGCTACTGTACATCTCAAACATCTGAAGCTGAACATTAATGTTGCTGATGGCAGGCAAATGCATAAAGCGTTTATATGACATCTCTGTGTCCTCTATTTTCTGCATTTAAAATAAATGGGTTAATTCCCTTCCTTTAAAGTAGCTATAAGAGGTAAGTCGATTGAATACACACAGATCTATTATTACTAACAGTAATTTTTGGCCTGTGTTTCTCTTCTGATTGTAAAACTAATTATTTTGCTGGAAATAAAATAAACACTGTACCCTGCAATCATATAAAATTTGTATGAAAGATATGGTTTGCACTAACAGAGTCTTGAGTTTTGACCTCGTGTACTTGTCTGACTGTCCCTAGTGTGAGGTTAGCGGTCAATTGTACAGTTATTGATTTTTAATACTTTTAATCACATTTCCCATGAATATTTACTTCTCATAGAAACATCGCCAACTTTCTCCTTGGGAACAAAACAATCACTACCATGCATGTGGGCAGCACCGTAGCACAAGTGTATAGCACTGTGGCTTCACAGCACCAGGGTCCCAGGTTCGATTCCCCGCAGGGCCACTGTGCGGAGTCTGCACGTTCTCCCCGTGTCTGCGTGGGTTTCCTCCGGGTGCTCTGGCTTCCTCCCACAGTCCAAAGACATGCAGGTTAAGTGGATTGGCCACGATAAATTGCCCTGAGTGACCAAAAAAAGGTTAGGAGGGGTTATTGGGTTATGGAGGTAGGGTGGAAGTGAGAGCTTAAGTGGGTCGGTGCAGACTTGATGGGCCGAATGGCCTCCTTCTGCACTGTATTGTCTATGTTCTATGTAAACAAACCTGAGATGCTTTCAAAATT
Source organism: Scyliorhinus canicula (assembly GCF_902713615.1). Classification (NCBI taxonomy): domain Eukaryota; kingdom Metazoa; phylum Chordata; class Chondrichthyes; order Carcharhiniformes; family Scyliorhinidae; genus Scyliorhinus; species Scyliorhinus canicula. Next base: position 48,034,545 of record NC_052161.1, read on the forward strand.
ACAGAGCATAACTGACCTATGGAACTCAGGCCCCAGCTTGCTGACATATGCTTTCTTTGTAAACTAAGTAGATCACCATTCCAATTCACTTCTCTCTTTTCCCAAACCCTGACAATTCTGCAAAGTGTGGTTGCAGGAATGCTGAAATCAAGCCAACTAATATATTCACAGCAGAAACAACCCCCTTATCTCAGGAAAAGGATTCAGCAACTGGTCGGAAAGCAAATAAACTTCCATGTAAAACACGTCAGGCTTTATTTAAAACTTTTGTTTGAGGGGTATTTGCTTCTTTAGCTGTATTTGGCAGCTTATTAGACCTATCTCATTTTGGAGTGAACGCTAACTGAACAAAAGTACATCTCAGAAACCATCAGCTCAACTGAAAAAATGTTTTTAGTTTGTGTGAGTACAGTGAGAGAAAGTAATACCTAATTCATTGTCTCTGACAGCCTTAAGACCCACTATCCAATTTGATTAATTTATACTGGCAATCTCCAATCCCATGGAACAAAAACCTGTTTTTGTGAAGCACTGACGAACTGAGAGATGTGCTAAGATGCGGACAGATGACATTTATTGATAGCATACAGATAATTCCCTCTAATCAAGACACAGGACATAGTCTATTCCCAGAATGCTTCACTTCTATCTGTGAGGTTCAGACGGGGCCTGGTTTCAATGTCTCATCTGAGGGATGGCAGCTCCAACAGCGTATCGGAGTTTTAGCCTGAAGTAGGGGTTAAACCTACAACCTCTTGAATCTGAGTTGAGAGAGCCAAGGCTGAACTATGACTGACACCCCAACAGCTTTCAGAATATTGCAAACATTTTTATTAAAGTTGAAAATTATTTGTTGGCAGTCTCTTGATTTCTAAGTAAGCTAGTTGGGGGAATTTTTAGGGCAGGATTTTGAGTCCCCGTAGATGTAGGAATGGAGGTGGGGCCATTAAAATAGCCTGGCTGCCGCACCCCACCCAGTCACCCTCCATCAGCCCCCTCCCCACACCCTCTGACATTCACAGTGGAGGCATACTTGTAAGATCCATTTTTAAATATGATTTACTAAAATTGGAGACCAGATGCTTAAAGTTTGAAGAATTGCTTCAAGCTGGAAGGAATGCAATTGGTCCTTCACTTTCAATGTCCACCCATCATCCTTAATTTGACAGTAGGCCAATTCAGGAGGCGGCCCTGTAATTCGCAATTAGTGAATATTTCTCCTCTGGGACAGATTTGGAACTGGATGCTTTCCAAACCTCTGTTTTCCACCATCGGCGGTAAAATACTACCCTTAATGGTTGTGCCTGTTATCTGAACAGTCTCTGCTCTTGACTACTAATTTGTCCTCCACCATGTGGTATATGGCTTCTTATCAATAGAGTGTTTTTATTCCATTCAGAAATAATCCATTGATAAAAATGGGCTGGATTCTCCGGTCTTCCAGCTGCGTGTATCTCAGCTGCGTGCTGTTCGTTGGAAGGGGGATTCTATATTCTGCTTGTCAATGGGATTTCCCATTGTAACCACCCCACGCCGCTGGGAAACCCGCTGGTGGGGGTGCGCTGCTGACAGGAAAAGTGAATTGCTATGACCGGAGAATTCCCGCCAATATATATTAAAATACACCGAGAAGTGGACTTCTAATCGTTCAGAAATACTTCAGATATAATTCCATAAAGGAAGGCAAGTTATCCCAAACTTTGCTCTCAGCAGCAAAGAAAAGGTGCTTGTCATTCACCATGCTTACAGCTGCCTATAGACATTTTGTCAGTTTTTGAGTGACAATGTACGGTTACTTGGGATCATTCGCAAAACAGTGCCTCTACAAGACATCTGTGGCATGTTTGAACAATAGCAAGTATCTCAAACCAATTTGATTGAAGAGTTCTCAGCGAGAAATGAAGAACCTGAGCTAAGAAGTATCAATTAGGAATATTGAATTCAAAGTAAACTATATACAGAAAAAATACATGCAATTAAAGAAAGATCAGATTAAAGGATAGAGGGCGCGATTCATCCGAACAATTTCTGGGCATGATTTCATCGAATCATAGAATTTACAGTGCAGAAGGAGGCCATTCAGCCCATCAAGTCTGCACCAGCTCTTGAAAAGTGCATCCTACTTAAGCAGACACCTTACCGTATACCCGTAAACCAGTAACCCAACCTAACCTAAGGGCAATTTATCATGACCAGTCCACCTATCCTGCGCATCTTTGGATGTGGGAGGAAACCGGAGCACCCAGAGGAAACCCACGCAAACACAGAGAGAACGTGCAGACTGCGCACAGACAGTGCCCCAAGCCGGGAATCGAACCTGGGACCCTGGAGCTGTGAAGCAACTGTGCAAACCACTGTGCTACCGCGCTGCCCCCATTTAACAGAACTGAAACAGAGTCCAATGTCGGGCGTGTTCGGCTGGTTGTTTCCTGACACTTGCAGCGCTAAGAACAACTCCGCTATCAAATGGGGCTCTGGGGCAGCACGGTGGCGCAGTGGGTTAGCCCTGCTGCCTCATGGCGCTGAGGTCCCAGGTTCAATCCCCGTTCTGGGTCACTGTCCGTGTGGAGTTTGCACATTCTCCCCGTGTTTGCGTGGGTTTCGCCCCCACAACCCAGAGATGTGCAGGGTAGGTGGATTGGCCACGCTAAATTGCCCCTTAACTGGAAAAAATGAATTGGGTACTCTAAATTTTTTTTTTTAAATTCAGATGGGGCTCTGCTTCATTTCTGTACCTCTGCGTGCTACGCTCTTCAGTGCAAGAAGTGATCGGGCATTCACATCTCCGAAACCCCACACCCCAGCCTCCAGAGACCCCCCCCTCCCAATGCCCCAACTTACCACTGAGGGGGTCCTCAAGACTCCTGAAGCCCACCTCATAAGGGCAGGGCACTCACTTGCCCGATCCCCAGCATGATCAAAATGCCACCGGGCACCATGGCACTGCCATCCTCGTACCCCAGCAGTGCCTCTGCCAGGCTGGCAGTGCCACACTGCTTAGATCTCGGCAACCCTGGAGCCCCTGATCTCCTGGGAGACCCCCTAAGTGCCAATACACCTGATTGTTGGAGATATGTGCTAAATGGCGCTTGCTTGGGACCTGCGAGGTGTGGGTGTTAGGTCCTGCACCTTGTGTAACTGTGACGAGAACAAATTCATGTGAGCCTGTCTGCACACTTGAATATGCAAACTTAGGCCCCGCCCATTGATAGCAGAGTCATTCTCGTTGGATCGTGTGGCGTGACGAGGCCGGTGGATCACAGTCAGGTTTCGGGCATGTTTGGTGGGGTGATTCTCAATGACTGTAGTGCTGAGATTGACACCGCTATTCAATAGCAATTTGCCTTTTTTTCGGCCGCGGGAAGTTTCTTCTCATCAAGGCCACATTTAAGCAGTCTTCCTGCAGGGCGGCATGGTGGCGCAGTGGTAGCACTGCTGCCTCATAACGCTGAGGACCCGGGATCGATCCTAGCCCCGGGTCACTGTCTGTGCGGAATTTGCACATTCTCCCTGTGTCTGCGAGGGTCTCACCCCTACAAACACAAGTGCAGGGCAGGTGGATTGGCCATGCCAAATTGCTCCTTAATTGGAAAAAATTGTGAATTGGATACTCTAATTTTATTTTTAAAAAAACGGTTTTCCTGCACTGGGGAGCTGAGCTCGCCAGCAGGACTGGCTCCTGAAAGATTAGAATGCCATTTTGAACAGCTACCCCAATCTCGACAAACCTCCCCTTTCAGGACTCCCCACATTCAGGATACCCTTCACCCCCACAACCTATTTTTGTCGCCTTAAACCCCCTTCACCCCCCCCTTTCATGTGCATGCCAATCCCTGGCACTGCTATTCTGACACCTGAGCACCTTGGCTCTGTCAGCCTGACAGTGCCACCTGGGCACCCTGGCGGTGCCCTGTCTCTGACCACCAATGGGCTGTAATGGCCTACAACTCCATCTGAGGCGTCATCACGCCTGGTCCACATTTATGGAAACCAATGCTAAACGGCGGCCATTTGAGACCTCGCAGGCGCATCCGTTGATCCCAGGTGAGAAGTGCAAACGGCGTCCGGGTATTTAAATAGGCCTGAAGGTTCAATTAAATATCGTTATCTGGATTAATTATGCCCAGCAAGGGCATGATACGGGTCATGCCAGGCATAGCAAGTCAGGTAACTCGTGATTGGCCTGGATCCAGCGGGAAGCCTGATTTGGGCCTCTCCCAGAACTCATCTATTGTGACTGACTAAATTGTGCCCAGAGATAAGGAAGACAAAGAAAAAGTTAAATGCATTTTTTATTTTTTTTAATCTCCAAGAGTAATTACATTCTGAAGAATGCTTTATACTTATAAAATTTAGTTTACAGGGCCAGAGGCCGTTTGACAGTAATCAAGACTTATAATGCCATTAAAAATTCTATTACATGTGAATGTACGATTCCCAACCTTCTGTGGCGTGTTTAGTGGTGAACTAGTGCCACAAATTCCCATCCTCCGTGAATTTTAGTGCCATATTTCTTGGCATAGTGAAGCTTGTGAAGGAGCAGGGTGAATCACACAGGTTTTAATGTGCATATGCAGATGCTGGAAGTTGCTGTCTGATTTGCTCCATAACAATGATGAGCACTGGCAGCTTCCTGTTGCAAAAGCCATTATGCATATGACACCTCATCAACGTTTCCCCACCACAAATCACAACTTTTCTTTTAGCACTTCTAACATAACAAAACCTAAGGAGATAAGCAATATAAGGAGAAACTAGGGGAGATGACCAAAAGGTCAACGGTAGATTTTAGGAGTAGGATTTCCAACTCAGGCTGCACACATTCCAGGAGACATTGGTGGAAGTGACGACACGGAAAGCTGGCAGCATAGCATGAGTGGAGGGCAGCACGGTGGCCTCGTGGTTAGCACTGCTGCCTCACGGCGCTGAGGTCCCAGGTTCGATCCCGGCTCTGGGTCACTGTCCGTGTTGAGTTTGCACATTCTCCCCTTGTCTGCGTGGGTTTTGCCCCCACAACCCAGAAATGTGCAGTGTAGGTGGCTTGGCCATGCTAAATTGCCCCTTAATTGGGAAAAGTAATTGGGTAATCTAAATTTTAAAAAATAATCAATGAAAAAGCATAGCAGGAGTGGGTTCGAAGGGAGCATGAGAGAAGAAAGCGAATGTGATGAAATTGCAGTGAGGGTGTAGGATTAATAATGTTTAGTGGAAAGAAAAACTTCACTCACTCGATGAGAGATCAGATACCATGGTTTCAAACAGGGACTCTCAAAGCTGCTAAAACTGAGGAGAAAATGTTTTCTTTCTCTATCTCTGTTTTTAATGATATGAAGTGATTCACATTCATGCCCATTGAATTTGGACTAACGCTCTGCTTGGGCCTAATCCCTCAATGAAATTCAACCCCACCAATCCCATTGCAGCCCACCAAAATTCCTAGACAACTGGAGTCCTTCTGGCTTTTTTTCCGCTTTTGTGGTGACGTGACCAACCCAGAGCTTATCGGGATGGAGTGCGCGAATGTCAGCCTACTAGATGTTTAGGCGTGGACCTGGCTTTTGGGGTTTGGTCAGAGTAAGCGTGGGAGTTGAGTGGACTAGACCTGTGTAGGAATTGTACTGTTCTGTATTTAAACTTCTTCCGAATTAAATGAATCTCCATTGTGTAACACTGCCTCGACACTTGCTTCACAATACAACGGGCGGAATTCTCCGCTCCCGGGAAAAATCGGGAGGGCCATCGTGACCTCGGCCGAGTTTTACGACGGCCTCGGAGGCCGCTCCTCGCCCCCTATTCTCCCCTCCCAGCGGGGCTAGGAGCGGCGCTCCGTAAATCACGGCCGCGGGGGCGTCGCGCCGAGAATGACGTGGCCGGCGCGCCTAATGACATCAGCCGCGCATGCGCAGGTTGGCCGGTTCCAACCCGCGCATTTGCTGCTGACGTCATGACGCTGACGGCACGAACCCGCGCATGCGCGGTGGCCGTCTGTCCCCTCAGCAAGACGTGGCGGCTTGATCTTGCGGGGCGGCGGAGGGGAAATAGTCCGTCTGATTTGGGCGCCGGCCTGACGATTGGTGGGCACCGATCGCGGGCCTGTCCCCTCCTGAGCACAGTCATGGTGCTCTTTCCTTTCTAGGCCACCTACAAGCCCCAAACGGGCTTCTCACTCCCGTTTCACGACGGCATCGACCAGGTGTGTTTGCCGCCATCGTGAAACAGCCGCGAACAGCAGGCCGCTCGGCCCGTCCGGGTCTGAGAATCGCCGTTCGTCGTGAAAAACGGCGGGCGGGGATTCTTCCAAGCGGGGGGGTGGGGGGGGGGGGGGGGGTGGGTGGGGGGGGGGGGTCGCGGGGGGCCGAGGGGGGCGTGAATTTTGTCGGGGGTCCCTCCCGCGATTCTCCCACGCCGCGTGGGGAGCGGAGAATCACGCCCAACATGTTTAAAGTTAGAATTTGATTGGAGGCGTTGCACCAGATGTGATGTCAATGCTTTGCAATGCCTAATGATGGGAATTGTAATTTACTCCCCTTGTGGTTGCTGATGACAAATTATTCGACTCAAATGTTTAAAATAATTGGATACTCTAAATTTTGGAAACAAAAAACAGAAAACTGCGACATTCTGATGACCGACTATATGTAGGGTCATTGCTTCTAATATGGCCATGGTTGAAACATAAGAGTCAGATGAGCTTCAGAGCACGTATCTTGCACCATCACTAAGGCCACATTTTCCACCTCGTAACATTACCCATCTTCACCCTCATCCATGCCTAAATTACTCCCAGGGCTTAACTATTCCAACCCATTCCTGGCCAGTCTTATATGTTCTGCCCTCAGTAAACGTAATGTAATCCAAAGCTCTGCTGCCAGTTTCCTAGTTCGCACCAAGTCTCATTCACTCATCACCCCTCCATTTGCTAATCTACATTTTTTAAAAATATAAATTTAGAGTACCCAATTCATTTTTTCCGGGATCGAACCTGGGACCTCAGCGCCGTAGACAACAGTGCTAACCACTGCATCACTGTGCCATCAAACAGTTTTCAAAGATCTATGTTCTGAATGATGAACTCAATACAACCCATGCCCATTTTACTGAAAATCAGAAGCTTTGGAAGCACACAGTTATCTTTGAACAATAGAGTAAGATGTCAATTTTTTAAAAATGTTTTTTTTGTAAAGTTGCTGGTTTCCTTCCTTTAAATTGACAGGCGGTAATTGTTTTATAAAATATTCTCATTTGGCTAGTTTTAGAACAATTTAACATTGTATATGTTTATATGTTCCACTCAATGGAGTACACATGACATCCTACATTATAATGCCACTTGTAAATCCACCTTTTGAAACACTTGTACATTTGCATGGCTCGATGACTAGATGTGGCCATTTCTTTCTCAGGTTTCAAATGATTGGGTGAGCTAAGGCAAAAGACACACTGGGGACGCAATGTTCCTGAATGGCGACAGAGTCTCGTACCGCGAGATTTTAAAATGGTGTCCCGATCTCTAGAGCAACCAGCGTGACCCCTGAACCCCAACCCAAGCCCCAACTCACTAGAAGGGAGTCCCAGGCCCCCCCCCCCCCCCCCATACCCGCACAGGGGACCACCAGGCCAGGCAACAAATTCCAGGCAGTGCCGGCCTGGAACCCTGGCAGTGCCCCCGCCAGCTGGCAGCGCTACCTGGGTACATTGGCTGTGCCAGGCTGACTCCCAGGTGGCACTGTCAGGGTGCCAGACTGGCATTGCCAGGATGCCCAGGTGGCACCAGCAGTGCCAGGGTAACACCCTGTACAGAGAGCATGCACCTGGGGGCCTCCAGTACTCTGGGAGACCCCCACAAGAGCTGTTCTGTCTGGTCCCCGTTTGTGGAGACCAGAACCGAACAGCACTCGCCTGAGGTCTCCAAGGTTATATCCCACACCTTGGGTAGATCTTTGGAACACAGGTAAGTACGGGGAAAATGGTGGGGTCAGATTGGGCCTTGTTAGGGTGGCAGAGTCCAGGACGGACCTTGGGATGGGTGTTGGGGCAGGCCTGGGGAGGGAGAGGTTCGGATTGGGCCACGCAGGAGGGGATTCAGGCCTCAGGATGGAGGTCGGGACTTATGGGTGTCAGGCTAGTCAGACCTCGGGGGCAACGGTAGCCAAATTGGGCCTTGGGGAAAGGGGCGAAGGATCAGGTTAGGTCAGGCCTCAGAGCAGAAGAGGGATGGTCAGGCTGCTAGGCTCGGGTCAGGCCTGGGGGTGGGTTGCAGAGCCAGGTCAGGTCAGTTCTGGGGCATACGGGGTGTTGTGTAGGGCCAGACCTTAGTGGGGTGTCAGAGCAGTGCCTGACAGGGTGATGTGGGATAGAGTATCCTTGGAAATGGGAAACATCCCATGGGTTGGGGAGTTCCTGTCGGGTGGTGTAATCCCTTGGAGATGGGGTTGGTGCCTGTGAAGGAATAGTTGGTGGGTGGGGACAGAAATAACACAATCTCACCTACAACATGCAGTCGAGCTATGGACCCTTCGGACCATATTATGGAGGAGTCCCAGTGTATTTAAAACCCAAGTACAATCCCATAAATGAAACAATCATGAAAGATAAGTGTGTCATGATATGTAGAGTCAATAATCAATAAAATGTTTGGGGCAATTTTGAACGGATATGTACAGTCTTGTTTTGATAACATTGTCAGCTAGTCACTCTTGCCCAAGAAATTAGGCTAAAATGGAGGCTGTCTGAACATGCCCACAAATTGTGTTATCTCTCTCTGCCCAAACATTCAAGTAAAGCAGGCTGTCCAAGCACACAGCCCTTGAAGCCCCTATAAGCATGCACCCGAGGAAGTTTACAAAATCCCTGTCAACCAGTTGCGTTTCAATGCAAGATTCCACTTGTAACTGCTCCTCCAATCACAAGCTGTTTCTCTCCCACATTTGCTGCTGGTAAGTTGACAGCCTATCAGCAGCAAATGAGGGAGAGACACAGTCTTCGATTGATGGAACAGTGAACAATGTGCTGAAGGCTGGTGGGTGAGAGAAGCTGAGGTAAATCAGGGCAAGAGACTGGGGAGCTGAGCAATGGGGGGGCTAGAGACTGGGGAGCTGAGCAATGGTGGGGCTGGAGACTGGAGAGCTGAGCAATGGGGGGCTGGAGACTGGGGAGCTGAGCAATGGTGGGGCTGGAGACTGGAGAGCTGAGCAATGGTGGGGCTGGAGACTAGAGAGCTGAGCAATGGTGGGGCTGGAGACTAGGGAGCTGAGCAATGGTGGGGCTGGAGACTGGAGAGCTGAGCATTGGTGGGGCTGGAGACTGGGGAGCTGAGCAATGGTGGGGCTGGAGACTGGAGAGCTGAGCAATGGTGGGGCTGGAGACTGGGGAGCAGAGCATTGGTGGGGCTGGAGACTGGGGAGCTGAGCAATGGTGGGGCTGGAGACTGGAGAGCTGAGCAATGGTGGGGCTGGAGACTGGAGAGCTGAGGAATGGTGGGGCTGGAGACTGGGGAGCTGAGCAATGAGTGAGTAACTATGTGTGTGTGTGGATGTAAGTGAGAGTGAATGACTTAGTGAGTGAGGGTGTGTGACTGATTAAGCGTGTGGGGGTGAGTGCCCTATGCCCAGTCTCCATTTTTTCACTCTCACCACTCTCAAACCGACCCTCTAATGTTCTGGCCATTTTTATTGCTTGTTCTTTTTTCAAAATAAATTTAGAGTAACCAATTATTGTTTTCCAATTAAGGGGCAATTTTAGAGTGGCCAATCCACCTACCCTGCACATCTTTGGGTTGAGGGGGCGAAACCCATGCAAACACGGGGAGAATGTGCAAACTCCACACGGACAGTGACCCAGAGCCGGGATCGAACCTGGGACCTCGGCGCCGTGAGGCAGCAGTGCTAGTCGCTGTGCCACCGTGCCACCCTAAACTTCAACGTTTTCTGATATTCAGTTAATCGTTTGCTGATCTTCCCTTGAGTAAGAAAAATGTGCCAATGTGGCTCCCGGAGAGAAAAGGTTGGACTAGCCTTAAGTAATGCATCCTGGCCTTGGAGACCTCGGACAAGTGCTGTTTAGTACTGGTCTCCACAAATGGGGACCAGAGGGAATGGCACTTGTGGGGGTCTCCCAGAGGATTGGAGGTGCTTGCCTTCTGGGCAGAGTGGTGACCTGGCCCTGCCAGTATGCCAGGCTGCCATTTTTCATGCAATGATCAAATTGGGGGGGTGGGGGGGAGGAGGGTCAGCTGGGAGCTTGCAGAAAGCGAGGCTGACTGTGGTCTTGGATTGTTTTTTTAAGTAATGCATCCTCACGTGGCTAATGAAGTCTTCCCCATTGTTGGAACAATTTCTGCACAAGTTCTGATCCACCAACTAAAGAGAAGTGCATTGATTGGCTTTCCAAAGCATAAACATTTCAGGAGTCAAGCAACCTGACCGGTATAATTTCATTTTGCTTTCTTTCAGAGTACTAGCAGGGTGAAGCGGTGTTGAGAGTGCTGTCTTTAAAGATTTAATGATGAGAAATCTATACTGACACCTCACTGTATTAGGAGGCTAGTTAATTCAGTTTTCTGTATAACCATGCATATGTAGTGTTATAACAACAGGCAGGAAGGGGACACAGGTAATTTCTTCCAACATTTATTACCTCCCATTCAGTCACGATGTAAAATTAATGAAAAATAAACTAATATTTGAAGAACTTTATTGGATTTTACCTTTAGAAATACATTTTAATTTCCATGAAGGTGCTGTTTAATATTGTTTTTATGACTTTTAATGTGCACTGTCATGACCTTGGTGCTTTTACATCTATTTTGTAAGCACATAGATAGATTGTTAAAATGTTCTAATGTTTAGGTTAAACACTGACACTGCCTGTGAAACACATCTGGGTGCTCCATCTTTTTCCCTTGTGCCTTGTGCAAGGTTGAACGTCATGGCTTGAGTTCTCACTTGCGTGTATTGGGAACGCAGAGCCGGGGAAAGTCTCTGCTCTGTAAGTCCAACTCCTCTAAAACTGCCCCAGACGTTTGGATTTTGGTTCCTGATGTGCGCGGGATCAAACCCGAGTTCGACCTATGGACCCTGAAATTTATTGTGGAGCCGGAGGTGGGCCCAGCATGGGTTGGGTGACTCAGTCACAAACAAAAGGCAGGTCGATAAGGAGGCCCAATTGTGAGGCAGGAAGTCGATGGGTGTTGTGCCTGTGGATTGAAGGAGATGTCATTGAGCAGTCAGGTGAGTGTAAGCTGTAATAGAGGTCCGACTGGTTTCTGACAATGGAACAGACGGCACATTGTGGGTTTTCCATAGATTAAGAAAAGTAATTGCTGTTGCTGATTCAAAATGTATTGATAGTATTAATAATCACGTATGTAGGGGCAGCATGGTGGTGCAGTGCAGTGGCGTGCAGAGGTCTGGTGATGCCCGGGGCAAATCTTGATTGTATGCCCCATAGACTCAAGTATAAGGCCTAATATACTGAGAAATATTATGAGAAAGGAAAACATTTTGAATATAACTTCCCGTACCAGCCTCCTGAACAGGCGCCGGAATGTGGCGACTAGGGCCTTTCACAGTAACTTCAGTGAAGCCTACTTGTGACAATAAGTGATTTTCATTTCAATGTAGATGATGTTCTAAACCGCTGTGTGCAGAGAGCAGTGAATGGTCTCTCCCCAGTGTGAACTCGCTGGTGTCTCAGCAGGATGGATGAATGACTGAATCCCTTACCACACAGAGGGCAGGTCAATGGCTTCTCACCTGTATGAACTCACTGATGTCTCAGCAGGATGGATGGCTGAGTGAATCCCCTCCCACACACACTGCAGGTGAATGGCCTCTTCCTAGAGTGAACTCTCTGGTGTGTCAGCAGGTTGGTTAATTTAGATAATCTCTTCCCACACACAGAGCAGGTGAACAGCCTCTCCCCAGAGTGAACTCGCTGGTGTGTCAGCAGTTGGGGTGAATGACTGAATCCCTAATCACACTCAGAACTGAGGGAGTGCTGCACTGTCAGAACAGCCTTCTTTCAAATAAGTTGTTAAACTGAGGCTCTGTCTGTCCCTATTAGGTGGATGTTGAAGATCCCACAGCCACTATTTTGAAGAAGAGCAGGGGAGTTACCCCCGTGTCCTGGTCAATACTAGGGGCTTTTCACAGTAACTTCATTTGAAGCCTACTTATGAAATGAAAATCGCTTATTGTCACATTCCGCATTCGCCACATTCCAGCGCCTGTTTGGGGAGGCTGTTACAGGAATCGAATCGTGCTGCTGGCTTGACTTGGTCTGCTTTCAAAGCCAGCAATGTAGCCCTGTGCTAAACAGCCCCTGACAATAAGCGATTTTCATTTCATTTCATGTGTCAAACTGAGGGAGCAAAGGATGTCAATATTTTTAAGAGAGAGATCTGGGCCAAGCTTTCCAGAGTCTGAACCCTCCCTGGATTCACTTCCTTTCCCTTCAGTTGCTGCAAGTGACCAATTGATGGTCAGAATGAAAAAAGAAATGGAAAGGGGGAGAAAAGAAAGTGTTTTACTCACAGATGTTGGAGACAGGAGGATGATTCCGTCGGTGTGAAAGCTCAATTATCACTCACACAAAGCCCGCGCTCTGATTGGCTGGAGAACCACAGTCCCTCCGGTCCTCAATCTTTTTTCATTGGTCAACATCTCAGCATGCAGATCAGGGGGCGGGGCCTTTCCCTGCATGTGAGGAGCTTTGATTGGCTGGTGAACCACAGTCCCTCCGGTCCTCAATCTTTTTTCATTGGTCAACATCTCAGCACGCAGATCAGGGGGCGGGGCCTTTCCCTGCATGTGAGGAGCTCCCCCTCCCTTGGACATGCGCAGTCCCGGGCCGCCCGCCCGCGGCGGCAGATAGAGCGGTTTCCCCACCGCGGGGGAGTCTGGGAGCGCAGTCACCTCACCCTGACACAAGGTACATATCGGTAGTCACTGGATTTGATTGTGACGCCCCCCCCCCCCCCTTAGCAAAACAATTTGTTAAATTCAGGTGGAAAAATTTAGGCATCTGGGTGACATTGGGGAGAGCAATAGCCTCTGATTGATGCCCCCATCCAATGGATGCCCGGGGCCAACGCACCGTCGCCCCCCCCCCTCTGCACGCCACTGGTGCAGTGGTCAGCACTGCAGTCTCACGGCGCTGAGACCCCCGGTTCGATGCTGGCTCTGGGTCACTGTCCGTGTGGAGTTTGCACATTCTCCCCGTGTTTGCTTGGGTTTCGCCCCCACAACACAAAGATGTGCAAGGTAGGTGGATTGGACGGGCTAAATTGCCGTTAATTGGAAAAAATTAATTGGGCACTCTAAATTTATTTTTTTAAAAGCATGTAAAGCATGAAGAAGAGCTACAAGACACAGCCACGGATGTGGTAGTATTTTGGCACCATTAAGTGAGAACAATATTCTGCATTAAAGAAGGTTACTGTTAAGACTCTGGGGAGGGCTGATACATTACGTTCTCCCATCCACCTGTCCTCTTGCCACCTACCTTTCAGGATGCACCCATTCAATTGACCCTTGGCCAGGTCCCTCAAAGCTGCGCACTATGTGTCACACCAATGTAACTCAGAGGGAGTAAGCATGCAATCTGGGAGTGACAGCAATAAAATTCATGCTACCATGTATCTGTACAGACCGATTCCATCCAAACCCTCCTTCCCCGCCAACAGTACTCATAGATAAGATAGAGAATATGGTTAGTGCTTGTAAGCATTCAATTGTGTGTGTGATCATTTGAAGCTAGATGCCTCACAAACTTTGTTGTTTTAAATATTTGATGACAGAATGTCTCACCGAGGTGAGAGTGGAGAAGGAGAGTTTCTGCACCCTGCTTCAGTGACCAGGGATCTCCAGATAATGGTGGAAGAGCTCCAGAGATGGAGAGAGATACTGTATCCAGTTAACTGCCCTAACCCACTCACATTATGACATCTGAATTAAGATGAACGGCAATTACAATGTTTCATAATTGACACCCTATTTTGACTTTACAACATCAATTTCAACTTTATGACGCTTCGCTACCACTTTCATAGATGCGTATTAATGTTCTGTGCTGTCCATCTAATTGGCTGGACAGGTCGAACTGTCTTTTTAAAAAAGTTTTTTAGAGCATCCAATCAATTTTTTCCAATTAAGCGGCAATCCACCTAGCCTGCACATCTTTGGGTTGTGGGGGCGAAACCCACACAAACACGGGGAGAATGTGCAAACTCCATACGGACAGTGACCCAGAGCTGGGATCGACCCTGGGACCTCAGCGCCGTGAGGCAGCTGTGCTAACCACTAGGCCACCGTGCTGCCCTAAACTGTCTTTATTAGGTTGGAAACAAGTGCTTATTTCTGTTATAAAAGCAAATTACTGCGGATGCTGGAATCTGAAACCAAAGAGAAAATGCTGGAAAATCTCAGCAGGTCTGGCAGCATCTGTAGGGAGCAAAAAGAGCTAACGCTTTTTCAAAGCTATAAAACAGAGTAAGTGGGAAATATTTATATTGTGGAGTGAGAATGAAAGATGAGGCAGAGTCACAGAAACCCAGGGAAACGGGGTGCTAATAGCCACAGAAACCACAGAGAAAGAGTGCTAATGGCAGTCCCCAGAGAGAACAAAAGGTGGGAAAGGCTTGTTCTGTTAATTCTATTAATTTTCTTTGATGCAACCATCACCATGTTAATGCTTATATTGTATTTAACATGTGCTTATATTGTAGTTAACATGTGCTCAGACTCGCGGAACTTCAAAGTTAAAATGGCAACTGACAGTAATCAAATAGCTTCATTATATCCCCCACACTAATAAAGGAATTTATGCTAAGGATTGCAGGCCTCAGCAACTTTCCAGAACAAGAGTTGAGAGCAGCGGTGCTACCCACTGCATCACCGTGCCGCTCTAAGCACATATCTATTCTAATCCCATGTTCCAGCATTTGGTCCGTAGCCTCATATGCTGTAGTGTTTCAAGTGCTCATTAAATGCTTCTTTGGCAGCACGGTGGTGCAGTGGTTAGCATCGCTGCCTCACGGCGCCGAGGTCCCAGGTTCGATCCCGGCTCTGGGTCACTGTCCGTATGGAGTTTGCACATTCTCCCCGTGTTTGTGTGGGTTTTGCCCCCACAACCCAAAGATGTGCAGGGTAGGTGGATTGGCTACACAAAATTGCCCCTTAATTGGAAAAAATGAATTGGGTACTATAAATTTATTTTTAAAAAATTAAATGCTTCTTAAATGCTGTGAGGGCTCCCTGCCTCTCGCACCCTTTCAGACATTGAGTTGTAAATTCCCATCACCATCTGGGTTAAAAAGCTTTTCTTCAAATTCCCTCTAAATCTTCTGCCCATTATCTTAAATCTATGCCCCTGGTTAATGACCCCTAGAATAAGGGGAAGGATTTCTTCCTATCTACCCTTTCGACATCCTTCATAATATTTTGGGACCTCAATCAGGTTCCCCCTCAGCTTTCTCTGCTCTAAGAAGAATTATCCAGCCTAACCAGCCTCTCTTCTTAGCTGAAATGCTCCAGCTCAGGCAACATCCTGGTGAATCTCCTCTGCAATCTCTCAAGTGCAATCACATCCTTCCTACAGTGTGGCGATCAGAGCTGCACACAGTGCTCTAGCTGTGGCCTAAATAGCATTTCATACAGCACCATCATAACCTCACTGCTCTTATATTCATTGTCTTGGCTAATAAAGGCAAGTATCCCATATGCCTTCTTAACCACCTTATCTATTTGCCCAGCTGCTTTCTGGGATCTATGGACATGCACACCAAGCCCCGTCTGGTCCTCTGTATGTCATAGTGTTCTACAATATTATTTGAAATTATTTTATACTGCCTATAACATAGCATAAATTTAAACTGAACAGACGGTCAAAGGACAGTATCAGGAAAACTATTGATCTGTGGAGAATTAGACAATGGAGATGAGCATAAGCAGATGGCAAGTTCTACTTGCACTTTTACTGATTGAAATGAGAGATTCATGTGTTCACCGAGTATAACACTCTTCTAAAGTAGTGACAATCAACGAATTGATGCTTTCTTCCGGCAACCTTCTAAAAACGTCACTTTGAAATCGCTTCATTTTTTCCCTTTAGAACAAAATAATTGCATCTTGAAAAGCTTCAGTTATCACTTCAGTAATTTAGTTTATGGTATATGCTCTGTATTCATACTGCTGAGCGAGATGGCAGCTACTAAGTCACAAATCTGTGAAATCCTCCTTTATTGGCAGAGCCCATGTTAGGTTTTTACAAAAAAACAATGTTAGATATGTTTCTTTATTGATCTATTGATCCAATATTTGAATATTATCATTGTGTAGTTTTTATAATCCACCTATATATACACATATATACAAGTTTGTATTGTAGTAAATTAATCAGGGCCTAGTTTTAAGGCCGATTAAATTGGATATCTTAAATGAAAGAATTGGGCACTTTAAAAACCACAGTCTGCAGAATCCGAATATACAGAACTCAGACAGGCTGCCAGGGCATGTCTGGAGCAGCCCCTGATAACCCATCAAGTGATTATCTATCCTACTTAAGATGCATTGGCCTGTTGTCCACAGTTCCTGGTACCCCATCAAGTGATTGTCGCTCCTACTTAAGATGCATTGCCCAATTGTCCACAGTTCCTGATAACCAATCAAGCAATCATCACTCCTCCCAGGGCAGACTCAGATACCCTGCCAACAGGTCATCAACTAGACCACTGGGCACTGAGACCCTACCTCCTGAGACTCCATTGGCTGAAGGCCAAGGGTAGGTGGAAAAGGAGGTGGGGGGTGGCAGGGTGATAAATAGAGGCATTCTGGACATCTAGGAAGCAAAGACTCGAAGCTTGGTGTGTGGGGTGACCTCGACCAGACCAGAAGGAAGGAAGGAAGCAAGCAAGCAACAGCCAGCGCGAATCGCCTTTGCAAAGAGGAAATAGAGGCACTCAGGGATCCGACCTATAGCTTACCAAACCACCTTTGCGGGTAGTATAGTCGAATCCTGGGTGTTTCTTGTATGTATCGTGGGTAATTTATGGGTGAACTATATTTAATAAAATGTGTTGCATTATATCTTTGTCCTACTTTGTTCTCATCAATAAAGACACCTGGGTAAACTTTAATTCAGGAGCTGGTTGAAGTATCTGAATGAGACAGATACAACAGTATGTTTGGATATCCATGTCCACACATGTACATACAAAACTTGCTTGTAAAATTATATGTTCAGGTGGATATATTTTGTTCATAATTAAAACATGTCACCATCAAACTATCCACCAACACATAGCAAGAACAAAATGCGTGCCATACTGTTGATCACCTACTATATTTGATATAGCTCTCCATTCATATACCTCTCCATTCACATGAGGAAGGAGCAGTGCTCCGAAAGCTCGTGTTTGAAACAAACCTGTTGGACTTTAACCTGGTGTTGTAAGACTTCTTACTGTGCTCACCCCAGTCCAATGCCGGCATCTCCACATCATGACTATATTTGATGTCACTTAAAATAGTTAATTTTATTAATAATATTCTGCATTTAGACATTTAAAGTGCGCGAGTTCTGTTGAAAATATTGGTCACTTTTATTAAACAGGAATGCACAGCACAATTTGTGTTTTTAAGGGGAGGTTTATTAAACATTACCTTTGCCACTTCAAGATTGGTAACAGAGTAATTTCTTCAGATTGATTTCCTTATCCAAAGAAAGAGGAGTTTGCTGCTCCTTGGTGCAAAAGAGAATGAAAGAGAGGTAAGATTCCTAGAGCTAGATTTTTATGAGGCAGGAATCGAGGCGAAACATGTTCCGTCCCAACTCCGATCTGTGAATGATACGTGCATACAATCAAGAAACAGGAGTGGGCCATTCAGCTCCTCCGGCTCGCTCTGCTACTTAATAAAATCACGGCTGATATGATAATAACCTCAAATCTGCATCGCGCCTGCCTCCGATAACCTGCCACCCCCTTGCTTACCAAGAAGCTATCTACCTCTGCCTTAAAAATATTCTGCGTTTGCTTCCATATCCTTTCCAGGAAGAGAGGGCCAAAGACACAGCCCTCCAAGAGAAGAATTTGCCTCATATCCATTTCAAATGTGCAACTTTTTATTTTTAAACGTTGACTCCTAGTTCTAGATACTCCCACAAGAGGAAATATCCTCTTCACACCCACCATGTCAAGGTCCCTCAGGATCTTTTATGTTTCAATCAAGTTGCCTCTTTCTCTTCTAAACTCCAGTCGATACAAGCCCAGCCTGTCCAACCTTTCTTCATAAGGCAACCCACCCATTTCAGGTCTTAGTCTGGTAAACCTCTGAACTGCTTCCCCTGCATGAAGGTTTAAAAAGGAATGAGTTCCAAATCAACTTTTAAGAAGAGTCCAACAGGCTTGAAAACATGAACTCTCTTACTCTCTCCATAGATGCTACCAGACCTGCTGAGTTTTTTGAGCATGTTCTGCTTTTATTAAAAAGGGAACGAACCAGCATCTTCAAATTGGCCGGTGTCGATGGAGAGCTGGACCCCGGGGGAGGAAATGAAAATGAAATGAAATGAAAATCGCTTATTGTCACGAGTAGGCTTCAAATGAAGCTACTGTGAAAAGCCCCTAGTCGCCACATTCCGGCGTCTGTTCGGGGAGGCTGTTATGTGAATCGAACCGTGCTGCTGGCCTGCTTGGTCTGCTTTCAAAGCCAGCGATTTAGCCCTGTGCTAAACAGCCCCACATTAATGCTATTAAACTTGAATTACAGTGCAATACATTAAAACATCCATTATTTGAGTCACTCAAATCACCTTTTCAACACTGCCAATCCTGTACCCAACAGGCTGGAGCTTTTCCGTTTTACACTGCTCCCATGGGCTGCCTGCCCCTGCAAAAATCTCGGGGTGTAAGAAAGTGAGATCTTAACTGTTTCCTTGATGGCTTAAATAATAATAATCTAGGCAACTTCCCTGTCCCAACCTGCCGACAAAGCTCTGGTGTGCGATTCAGCGCACGGATCCGGGCTTCCCGGTGAATAGCGGGAGAGGGCAAAATTGAGATTTGCATCGCTCCTCGGCCTTTTGGCTAAGATCAGGTGTAATGCCTGGATCTGGTATGTCTCTCTTGTGGGCCCATGAATTGGATTCAATTTGAATTGTTTTTTGGAGCAAGCAAGGAGATGGACGAAGGGTTTGCCCCTTTCCACTCTGTGCTTTGGCTTTGTAACTCTGATTAAAAATAAATCGAGATTTGTGCTGGGCATGAACCATTTTGCGACTCACCCAGCCCACTCCCAATAGCGAGTTCTGGAGCTCACCCCAAAATAGCGAGACTATCATTAACTCTAATTTACATTAATTTCAATCTCACTAACGAGATTGACGGTGAATGCACTGGCCTCCTGGGAGTTACCCAACTCCCCAGCGGGAAATCATGCGGGCGTCGTTTAGTCCTTTTCCAAAACTTGAAGCTGACGCAATTTTTGATTTGATTTGTTTTATTGTCACATGTACCGAAGTACAGAGAAAAGTATTTTTCTACGGCCGAGGGAACATACACAGTATGTACATAGTAGACAAAGAGTATAATCTGATGTGTTGGGCAGGCTGGGTCGACGTGGACTGCACTTGATGCAGTGTAGCGAGAGGCAGACCTCCAACACTTGATAAGATGCAACACGATTTTATTTAACGTCTTAACTACTATACATGTTCAACTGTGGGTTGACACTATGCTGACTTGACTGGAGACCTATGTGCTAGCCTGACCAGACTTACTAGCTACCGCATGGTGTTTGCACTGGCTAGCTTACGAACGCTGACTGTCTCAGTGGCTGGGTCCCGAGAGAGCTTTATAGTGGTAGTGTCCTGTCTGGTGATTGGCTGCTCTGTTCTGTGTGCTTACTGGTCATCCTGTGTGTCAATCACTGCCTGTCTGCACTCCATTATATACATAGATGTATATTATGACATAATCAACAGAGAACATTGACAATGGTATATCAACAAACAGTGATTGGTTACAGTGCGGAACAAGGGGCCAAACAAAGTAAATACATGAGCAAGAGCAGCATAAGGGGTCGTGAATGGTATTCTTACAGGGAACAGATCAGTCTGAGGGGGAGTCATTGAGGAGTCTTGTAGCTGTGGGGAAGAAGCTGTTCCTATGTCTGGATGTGCGGGTCTTCAGACTTCTGTACGTTCTGCCTGATGGAAGGGTCTGGAAGAAGGCAATGCCTGGGTGGGAGGGGTCTCTGATAATGCTGCCTTCCTGAGGCAGCGGGAGTTGTATACAGAATCAATGTGGAGGTGGCAAGCTTGTGTGATGCGCTGGACTGAGTTCACCATACTCTGCAGCTTCTTGCGATCTTGGACCGAGCAGCTGCCGTACCAGGCTGTGATGCAGCCGGATAGGGTGCTCTGATAGGGTGCTCTCTATGGCACATCTGCAGAAGTTTGTGAGAGTCGACGCATACGTGGCAAATTTATTTCGCTTCCGTAGGAAGTAGAGACGTTGTTGGGCTTTCTTGACTGTTTCATCAACGTGAGTGGACCAGGATAGACTGTTGGTGATGGTGACCCCCCAGGAACTTAAAGCTATCAACCATCTCCATTTTGGAGCCATTGATGCAGACGGGAGTGTGTGGCATGCTACGCTTCCTGAAGTCGATAACCAGTTCCTTGGTCTTTCCCACATTTAGAGAGAGGTTGTTTTCGATAGATCATGCAACCAAGTGATTTATCTTTCTCTTGTAGTCTGATTTGTCGTTGTTTGAGATACGGCCCACCACAGTTGTATCATCCGCAAACATAGATTGAGTTGGAGTTAAATCTTGCCAGGCAGTCATGTGTGTATAGGGAGTACAGTAGAGCAGTGTTCTTCAAACTTTTGTTCCGGGGACCCATATTTACCAACCGGCCAACCTTCGGGACCCAAACCGACTGACCTTCGCGACCCACGCTGGCCGACCTGCGCAACCCACCATTTTCTCTTACCTTGTTTGCTGCTGACAAAAATGGTTTTTGGTCCCTTTGGCCCTCGTACACGCTCCTCCAATGGAACCTGTTGGATGAAGGTGAAGCCTTCCGGTGTCGGAAAGTATGGAGTCTCCATCTGTCCAAAGTTCAGCATTTTTTTCCAGTCAAATTTTATCAAATAAAACTCTCCCGAACTTGTAAAAAAAAATGAACAAAATAAGTGAAAAAAATTAAAATTAAATGAATAAAATAAATTAATAAAATGAATAAAACTCCCCCAAACTTGTAAAACAAACAGCTGAGACCGTTTAAAAAAAAGCGGCCGCACTGATCTGGCACACATACTCCATGCGGTCGCTTTTTTTTACATGTTCGCCGCCATTTTGAAGACCGCTTGCAGCAGCCGTTATTAACAGCCGGCTTCTGGGGCTGTTGCGCACAGATTTGCGCGATTGGGAGCGCCGCGATGGACGGCTCCGTGACCCTCCGACATCTACCCGCGACCCACCGGGTTGCGCCCCCGGGTTTGATAATGCCTGCAGTAGAGGACTGAGTACATATCACAATGGCTGTTGAGGGAAAGTCAGGAGGTGAACAGACCTTTCCATTTACTCCAGGTGGGCCTGCCTTATTAGATGGAGATCCTGTGAGACAATGGACATGTGATCAGTGAAAGGGAAAGGTAAATTTTGTGGGACATCAACAACTCACTTTAGACAGGTCATCTGAGTGAAGGGGCAGTGAATGATCACCTCTCTAATGCAGGTCGACTTCACTAACAGTCACTGCTCTCTCCTCAGGCAACACCATGATCTCTAGGGCCCGTTCCTCATGGGAGGTGAGGACTCATATCTCTGGAACTCTGCCCCCATCTTCGGCCTTTCCATCTTATGGGCTATCTTGGCCTCCGTGGACAAAGAGATGGCATTCTGAGCCACATGCTTGATGGGCCATGGGGTCTATATTATGCGGCATGTATGACCGCCACACCTGGATGTCATAGTCACCACTGTTGTATATAATCACATAGGGGCTGGTTTAGCTCACTGGGCTAAATCGCTGGCTTTGAAAGCAAGGCAGGCCAGCAGCACGGTTCAATTCCCGTACCGGCCTCCCCGGACAGGCGCCGGAATGTGGCGACTAGGGGCTTTTCACAGTAACTTCATTGAAGCCTACTCGTGACAATAAGCGATTTTCATTTCATGTCATTCATATGAGTTGTAATACGGTAAGGCTCCTGTACTACAGGTACGGGGGTAGATCCCTGCCTGCTGGCTCCGCCCAGTAGGCGGAGTATCAATGTGTGTGCTCACCGAGCTGCAGCCATTTCGGCAGCAGCTGCGGGAGGCTACACATCTCTGCGTAATAAAGCCTCGATTACTCTATACTCTCGTCTCGTCGTAATTGATAGTGCATCAATTTATTAAGCAGAGATTTTACAACGATGGACCTCCGCAACAAGCCGGATCGCCTGCAGCTGCACCCTCAAGCAGGCAACGCCAAGTCGGCCTTCGCACATTGGCTAGCTTGCTTCGGATCTGCGACAGAACCACCCTCAGAGGCACAGAAGCTCCAGATCCTGTACACGCGGCTGAGCCCCGATATCTTTCCCCTCATCTGGGACATGCCGACATAAGCTGAGGCCATGGCACTACTGAAAGAGAACTACACCCAGCAGACCAACAAACTCTACGCCAGGCACCTCCTGTCCACGCGGCATCAACTCCCTGGTGAGTCTGTGGAAGGTTTCTGGCGTGCCCGGCACACCCTGGTGAGGGACTGTGATTACCAGGCCGTTTCGGCCGTTGAACATTCCAAACTCCTAATTTGGGACGCTTTCGTTACGGGCATAAGGTCGGCGTACATCCGCCACCGCCTCTTAGAAAGGGCTACCCTCGACCTCGCGGTGGCCAAGATCTCACTAACGGTCGCCTCCCGTAATGTACAAGTGTACGCCCCCGACCGCACGACGCCCCCCTCCTGGACATCGTGGACGCCACCAGCGAACACCCCATCGTGGACCCCAGCAGCGACCGCCCCCAGCCAACCCCAAGCCTGCGCCGCTCGGCAGCCAGCCAACCCCAGGGGAGCCAAGTGCTACTTCTGTGGACAGACAAAGCACCCCCGGCAGCGCTGCCCGGCGTGGAGCGCACTCTGCAAGGCCTGTGGGAAGAAAGGACATTTCACTGCTGTGTGCCAGGCCCGCTCAATCGCAGCTGTAACCAGGCCCATTGTCCCTGCTCCCTCCCACGTGCGACCCTTGGGGGCCGGCATTTTCGCCCCCGCAACCCACGTGTAGCCCGTGGGCGCCGCCATCTTCCTCGCCTCAGACCATGTGCGGCCCGTGGGTGCCACCATCTTGTTTGCCTCAGGACACCTGCGGCCCGTGGGCGCCGCCATCTTCCCCCCATCAGGCCTTGTGTGGCCCGTGGGCACTGCCATCTTTAATGCGCCGGCCACGTGCGCCCCGTGGGTGCCGCCATCTTCCCCGCCCCAGGACCCATGCTCGTCGGGCACCTCATCAGGCCGCACATCGCCTGCAACCGTCGCTGACCAGCCACAACTACAGCTCGCCTCCATCACGATCGACCAGTCCTGGCCACACAATCTCGCAACCGTGTCGACGACGGTAAAGATCGATGGGCACAAGACATCATGCCTTGTTGACTCTGGGAGCACAGAGAGCTTCATCCACTCCGATATGGTAAGGCGCTGCTCCCTCGCGCTACACCCCATTAACCAGAGAATCTCCCTGGCCTCCGGATCCCACTCCGTGGCGATCCGGGGATACTGCACTGGCACCCTCATCATCCAGGGCGTGGAGTTCAGCAACTTCCGGCTCTACGTCCTCCCCAACATCTGCACTGCCTTGCTACTCGGCCTGGACTTCCAGTGCAACCTCCAGAGCCTAACCCTTAAATTCGGTGGGCCCCTACCACCCTTTACTGTCTGCGGTCTCACGACCCTTAAGGTCGACCCGCCTTCCCTGTTTGCGAACCTCACCCTGGATTGCAAACCCGTCGCCACCAGGAGCAGATGGTACAGTGCCCAGAACAGGACCTTCATCAGGTCTGAAGTCCAGCGGCTGCTTCGGGAAAGCATTATCAAGGCCAGCAACAGCCCCTGGAGAGCCCAAGTGTTAGTTGTGAAAACTGGGGAGAGAAACAGGATGGTCGTTGACTGCAGTCAGACCATCGGTACACGCAGCTCGACGCATACCCCCTCCCACCCATATCTGATATGGTCAATCAGATTGCACAGTGCCGGGTCTTCTCGACAGTGGACCTGAAATCTGCCTACCACCAGCTCCCCATTCGCAAGGCGGACCACCAATACACCGCGTTTGAAGCGGACGGCCGACTTTACCACTTCCTTAGGGTTCCCTTCGGCGTCATTAATGGGGTTTCGGTCTTCCAACGGGTGATGGACCGAATGGTTGACTGGTATGGACTGCGGGCCACCTTCCTGTACCTGATTAACATCACCATCTGCGGCCACGACCAGCAGGATCACGACGCTAACTTTTCTAAATTCCTCCACACCGCCAAACTCCTCAACCTAATGTCCAACACGGAGAAGTGCGTGTTCAGCACCAACTGCTTAGCCATCCTCGGCTATGTGGTGCAAAGTGGAGTTCTAGGGCTCGACACCTGCCGCATGTGCCCCTTCATGGAACTCCCCCTCCCCCACTGCCCCAAGGCCCTGAAACGATGCCTGGGGTTCATCTCATACTACGCCCTGTTGGTCCCTAACTATGCGGACAAGGCCCGCCCACTCATTCACTCCACCGTTTTCCCCCTGATGGCTGAGTCTCACCAGGCCTTTAACTGCATCAAGGCCGACATCGCCAATGCCGCGATGCATGCGATCGATGAGACACTCCCCTTCCAAGTCGAGAGCGATGCATCAGACGTCGCTCTAGCTGCCACCCTCAACCAGACAGGCAGGCCCGTGGCATTCTTTTCACGCACCCTCCATGCTTTCGAAATTCGGCACCTCCATTGAGAAGGAGGCCCAAGCCATCGTAGAAGCTGTGCGACATTGGAGGCATTACCAGATTCACTCTCCTCACTGACCAACGGTTGGTTGCCTTCATGTTCAATAACACACAGTGGGCCAAGATCAGAAATGATAAAATCTTGAGGTGGAGGATCACGCTCTCCGACAATTAAGATTTTGTATTGCCCCGGTAAGCTCAACAAGCCCCCTGATGCCCTATCCCGAGGTACATGTGCCAGCGCACAAGTGGACCGACTCCAGACCCTACACGACACTCTCTGTCAACCAGGGGTCATCCGGTTCTTTCACTTCATAAAGGCCCGCAATCTGCTCTGCTCCATTGAGGAGGTCAGGGCTATCACCAGAGACTGCCAGGTCTGCGCGGACTGCGAACCGCACTTCTACCGGCCAGACCGCACGCATCTAGTGAAGGCCTCCTGCCCCTTTGAATGCCTCAGCGTGGATTTCAAAGGTCCCCTCCCCTCCACCGACCGAAACACGCACTTCTTTAACGTGGTCGACGAACACTCCAGATTCCCCTTTGCCGTCCCATGCCCCAACATGACATTTGCCACTGTCATCAAAGCAGTCAACACCATCTTCGCCCTGTTCGGTTTCCCCGCCTACATCCACAGCGACCGGGGATCCTCATTAATGAGTGATGAGCTGCGTCAGTATCTGCTCAGCAGGGGCATCGCCTCGGGCAGGGTGACCAGTTACAACCCGCGGGGAAACGGGCAGGTGGAGCGGGAGAATGAGATGGTCCGGAAGGCCGTCCAGCTGGCCTATGGTCCAGAAATCACCCGGCCTCCCGCTGGCAGGAGGTCCTCCCCGACGCTCTTCATTCGGTCGCTCCTGTGCACTGCGACTAATGAAACCCCTCCAAATAGAACGTCTCTTTGCCTTCCCCAGGAAGTCCACCTCCGGGGTTTCGCTACCAACGTAGCTGGCAGCTCCAGGTCCCGTTCTCCTCCGCAAGCACGTGCGGCTCCACAAGGCAGACCCGTTGGTTGAGAGGGTACAGCTACTCCATGCAAACCCGCAGTACGCCTACCCGACGGGAGGCTACACATCTCTGCTTAATAAAGCCTCAATTACGGTCTACTCTCGTCTCGTCGTAATTGATAGTGCATCACTGGGCATGGAGGGGTTGTGCTGGTGGATGCCCAGGGGTTCTGAGGAACAAGCACGAAGACCAGGGCCGGGATTCTCCCCTACGCGGCGGGGCTAGGCTCACGCCGGAGTGTTTCCCACTCCGCCGGCTGGCGTGAATGGCCTTTGGCGCCACGGCCACCGGGCCCGAAAGGACTTCGCCGGCTGGCATAAATCCGTGCATGCGCCAGAGCGTCAGCGGCTGCTGACGTCATACCGGTGCATGCACAGGGGAGGGGGTCTCTTCCGCCTCCACCATGGTGAAGACCATGGCGAAGGCGGAAGACAAAGAGTGCAACCATGGCACAGGCCCGCCTGCCGATCGGTGGGCCCCATTCGTGGGCCAGGCCACCGTGGGGGCACCCCCTCGGGATCAGATCGCCCCCCCCGGACCCCGGCGCTCGCCCATGCTGCCGGCTCCCGCCGGTAAGGTAGGTGGTTTAATCCACACCGGCGGGAGAGGCTTGTCAGCGGCAGGACTTTGGCCCATTGCAGGCCGGAGATTCGCTGAGGGAGGCCTGCCGACCGGCGCGGTGTGATTCCCGCCCCAGCCGAATCTCAGGTGGCGGAGAGTTCGGGACACGGCGGGGGTGGGATTGACGCCGGCCCCGGGCAATTCTCCGACCCGGAGGGGGGGTCCAGATGTGGCGACGGTGCGAGGTGTCAGTCAGTCGATTGGGGTGGGGCATGGTTTGGTAATTTGAAGGGTGGCAGGCAACTGATGCCAGTAGAGAGGTGGTAACTTACCCTTGCAGCTCGTTGCGGGGGTTGTTCGTCTTCTTGCGACATTGGGATGGCAATCCTCATGGTGATACTGCCTGCAATGACAGCTGCTGCCACTGCCTCCCAGGCGGCATTGCTGACCTTACTACTGGTTCTCAGACCCACTCAGGGGAACAGGGTGCCCCGCCTCTCATCCACTGCACCAAGGAGCCTCTGCAGGTCGGCATCCCCAAAGTGAGGAGCAAGTCTGCACTCTGCCATGCTTGTGCGTTAACTGGGAGTGAGTGGTGAGGGAGCGTTTAAAAGCAGTTCCCCCTTGTTAGTGGTGAGCAGCTGAGGGGCAGATCTGGCGAATCAGACAGCGACTGAGCCAGTAATGTTGAGAATCCCGTGGAGACTCATTTATTGCACCATGTGCAGTTGAATACGAGCTGCGATCTCACCAATGCGGCGACCGAGAAACACCATGCCGAACGCGTCCAAAAACAGACTTAGAATTATTTCCACTGAATCGTACTCCTGTTTCAGTTTTGTTATCCTACCTTGTGATTTCCAGTACTTCCTGAGGGATGGGTGTGACAAAAAGGTTATACCTTCAATAGATACAAGTATAAACCAAGGTGGGCCAATGAAAATTGGAGTGGATGTTTCCAG
Organism: Scyliorhinus canicula; assembly: GCF_902713615.1. NCBI lineage: Eukaryota > Metazoa > Chordata > Chondrichthyes > Carcharhiniformes > Scyliorhinidae > Scyliorhinus > Scyliorhinus canicula. Next base: position 48,062,049 of record NC_052161.1, read on the forward strand.
CTCATTTCTTTTACCTATTCTGACGGACACTATTTTCAGGGGCTCTCAAAAGCAGTAGGCCAAAAGTGCTTGAAGGATTGAGTGAGGCGACAAAAATTTAGGCTTATACAGCTCCTTTAAAATCGAAAAAACATTCCGGGGCACTTCAAAAAGGCATAATCAGGCAGCCACAGACTGAACTAAAGAGGACTGAAGGAAGGGTGATCACGTGCTTGAGGAGTGCAGCACGATGGTGCAGTGGTTAGCACTGCTGCCTCACAGCACCGAGGTCCCAGGTTCAATCCTGGCCCTGGGTCACTGTCCATGTGGAGTTTGCACATTCTCCCTGTGTTAGCATGGTTTTCGCCTCCACAACCCAAAGATGTGCAGGGTAGGTGGAATGGCTAGCTAAATTGCCCCTTAGTTGGAAAAAATAATAATAATTGGGTGCTCTAAATGTATTTAATTTTTTTAAAAATAGGTGAACATGGGCCATGATACACCAGGTAGGAAATTTACGGAGTTCAATACTGGTCAGAAGTTCAAGGTGATAAGGAGGTGTAAGGAATTAGAGTTGTCGTAAAGAGACTAGGTGCAGTCACATATTCACTTAGTGAAGATTGGCGAGAAACCCTGCCAGTGTCATATAGATCTTTTGCTTTAAAGAGGAAATCTGACAAATGGAGAGGATGATAAACCTCCTATAGTCCAAATTGTGCCTGCAGTCCAAAGTAAAAGTCAGAAAACAGAATCCATGGGTAGAATAAAGTGAATCAAAGTTTTTGATTAAGAAAAATCAGTCAGGAGCAGCATGGTGGTGCAGGGGTTAACACTGCTGCCTCATGCGTCGAAGAGCTGGGCCACTGTCCATGTGGAGTTTGCACATTCTCCGTGTGTCTGCGTGGGTCTCACCCCAAAGAGATGTGTAGGTTAGGTGAATTGGCCATGCTAAATTATCTCTTAATTGGGAAAAAAAGAATCGATACTCTTATTTTCTTTAAATAAAATAAAATAAGAAAAATGAAACAATGTCACAGCCCCGACCATTAAGTGGAGTTGGTAGTCAAAGTCAATGATCAGGGGCTGGATTCTCCCCTACCCGGCGGGGCGGGGGGGGGGGGGGTCCCGGCGGGATGAAGTCCTCCGCACCTTTCGGGGCCAAGCCCTCACCTTTAGGGGCTGGACCCCCGCCGGAATGGTTAGCACGCCGCCGGCAGATGGGGAAGGCCTTTGGCGCCACGCCAGCCGGGGCCGAAGGGACTCCGGCGGCCGGCGGAAGGCCTCGCATGCGTGGGAGCGTCAGCGGCTGCTGACATCATCCCCGCGCATGCGCGGGGGGGGGGGTCACCTTCGGGCCGGCCATCGCGGAGGCTGATGCCCGACGCAGCAGGGAAAGAGTGCCCCCACGGCACAGGCCCGCCTGCTGATCGATGGGCCCCGATCGCGGGCCAGGCCACCGTGAGGGCATCGCCCGGGGCCAGATCGCTCCGCACCCCCTCCCCCCCCCCAGGACCCCGGAGCCCGCCCGCGCTGCCTGGTCCCGCCGGTAAATATCTTGTTTAATTCGCGCCGGCGGGACCGGCATAACAGCAGCGGGACTTCGGCCCATCGTGGGCCGGAGAATCGCCAGGGGGGGGGGGGGGCACGCTGACATGCACGGCACGATTTCCGCCCCCGCCGAATATCCGGTGCCGGAGGATTCGGCGGCCGGCGGGGGCGGGATTCACGCTGGGCCCCGGCGATTCTCCGACCCGGCGGGGGACGGAGAATCCTGCCCCAGGTTTCACACAATCGGGTTTGGTACGTTTCGGCGTGGCCAGTTTGGCGTGGCCGATTCGGCGTGGCCAGTTCGGCGTAGCCGATTCGACGGAGGAATTTTTCGGCGGAGGGACGTTTCGGCGTCAAATTAGTTATAGTCGCAAAATGTTTGTGCAGCCCATTTCTTGTATCTTTTCCTTCCAGCCGCCTCAGATATCGTGTTTGTGCACCAAACCGGGTCTCTTAAAGAAAGGCACCAACATTAAACCAGTTCGCCAGTGATCTACACTGCTGTCTGACTTTACACAGCCGGTGTTACTGAAGATATCGTGTTTGTGCACCAAGCCGGGTCTCTTAAAGAAAGCCGGTGTTACTGAAAGTATTGAAGCAGCTGCCCAGTGATCTACACTGCTGTCTGACTGAACACATTGTGTAAAGTCACAATATCTTCAGTAACACCGGCTGTATAAAGTCAGACCCGGTTTGGTGCACAAACACGATATCTGAGGCGCCGAAAAACTCCTCCGCCGAATCGGCCACGCCGAAACGTCCCATTCCAATCGGCTACGCCGAACTGGCCCCGCCGAATCGGCCACGCCGAAACGTCCCATTCCAATCGGCTACGCCGAATTGGCCCCGCCGAATCGGCCACGCCGAAACGTCCCATCCCCCACACAATCAGAGATATTGAGAAAGCACAGCCAAGTTAATGGAAATTGAAAGAGATACTGAGACAGAAAGAGAAAGGAGCCAGGCTGCTTAACTGACAGTATGTAGGAAAGCAGAAGAACTTTAAAAAAATTTTTAAATTTAATTTTGTTTACCCAATTATTTTTTTCCAATTAGGGGCAATTTAGCATGGCCAATCCACCTAACCTACACATCTTTGGGTTGTGGGGGTGAAACCCACGCAGACAAAGGGAGAATGTGCAAACTTCATGCAGACAGTGACCCGGGGCCGGGATCAAACCCGGGTCCTCGGCACCATGAGGCAGCAGTGCTAACCACTGTGCCACCGTGCTGTCTTAGAGAAGAAATGTTATTTCTTTCATTACTTCTTGTCAAATAATTATATTTTTTGCTAAACACATCCTGGTGTTAAAGAAAAACACATTTTTGAACATAAATTGCTCTGGAAGTATTGGACATATTTGTTTTGATTGTGATAATGTGGTGGCTCGAGACATGGCTTCCAGGAATAAACAAAAGGGTTTATTGATGAAACGTAAAGGCAATTGGAAAACAGGTGCAGAACATCAGCACTTCCTGGCCCATGCTGCCCAGGGTCCTGCACAAACTCCCCATTGACCAGGGTTTGCACACTCCCATGCGATTGGCCCCGAACCGGTCACATGGCCAGTGGAGCTTGCCTCCTGAAAGGGGCCAAACTACCACATCCCTCTCACTTAAGTCCCTTAATACACCTCCCCATAACTATATACAAAAGTCACAATTTATTAAAAGGGACAAGCGCGGAAAGAGAGTCCATCAATAAGCCAATCAGTCCGGTTCCCCCTGGGTCCCAGTCAAGTTCGGCACTCCTTTGGGCGATTGGGTGGTCCACAATCGATGCCACCTCAGGCAGGACCACCTCACAAAGGGCAAACTAGCCTCACCAGCCTCAACAGATGCAGCTGGTTGAACAGAAGTGGGAGCTCCTGGCTCCCCTTGGCTGGACCGAGTTACAGGAGCATTCATGGTTCTTGCCGGACTCATCAACTCCAAGCTGGGGTCATCACCCTTCGATTCCCCAGGTGGTCGGCCTGCTTCTCGATGGTCTTCCTGTTAAAATCGACCACATAAGACACTGGCCCGACTGGGACACAACCCATCCTTCTCACCAAGGCGAACCTGCTGTGAGATCTCAGACCAAAGCCGGGTCTCCCACCATGAATAACCTGTCCTCTCTCTGCTCTGATTTCTGACTCTACTGAGAGGCCGAGCGTGCTTCCATCCTCCCAGCCACATTTGGAAAAACAAGGTCCAATCAGGTTTTCAACCAACGGCCCATGAGCAGCTCAACTTGTGTGATCCCCGTGGTTTAATGAGGGGTTGAGTTGTACAGCAAGAAAACAATTTGCAACCTCTGGCGAATTGGTTTATGGAGTTACTGAATTGGTTTATGGAGCCAGGCCATTCAATGCTGGATGATAGGGGGATTATTCTTGTATGTCATATGCCATTCACTCTCACAAAATGCTGGGAAACATCGCTGGTGAAGAGAGTACCACTGTCCAAAGCAATTGCCTCGTGAGGCCCATGAATGGCAAATTCACGGCACAAATCCTCCACCATGACTGTTGAGATAGTGGTCCTCATCTCCTGGACCGATAGCCACTTTGAGTGGACATCTACCAGAGCCAAAAACATCTTGCTCAAAAACAGGCCCACATGATCGACATGGACCCTGTTCCATGGGCAACCTCGCCATTCCCAGTGGTGATGTGTGGTGGAAGGTGACAAAGATTACTGGATTTGGCACTGTTGTATGAACTCTTCAATTCTTTTGCTTATTCCTGACCACTAGACGTAACTGTGCACCAACATTTTCATCTTTGTTTGCCCTGGGTGGGTGCTGTGCAACGTTTTGAAGGAGGGGTTCCCTAGTCTGAGGCGGGACGATCACCCGTGATCCCCAGAGAGTCACGCCATCTTCACATGTCAACTCATCTTGATGAGTGAAGTAAGGCCTAAGCAGTTCAGACTTCTCGTAGCACCAGCCAGACTGTATTATTTGTTTCACCTTTGAAAGAATAGGGTTTCTTTGAGACCAGCTTCGGATGTACGCCACGGACACTGGCAGGATGACTCGGAGGTTTCGGACTAGAATGATCTTCTTGGGTACTGGTGGTGGCGGAATGCTATTTGGTAGGGCCAAGAAACTTAATGCATCCATAAAGCAATTTCTGTCCCCATTTTAAGGGGTCTACAATTTACCCTGAAGATAATTTCAATCAGAGCCTTTTTACTCAACTGGACTGCATTCGATTGATCCATCAAAATCTCTTCTCCAGAACCCTTCTCCACGATGATCAGTGGCACTGTGCACTGCTGATGCTATTTTTTTCTTATTTTTTTGCAATGGTGCACTTTGCTTCGGACATCAATGTACTTGAACATGCCCTCTTTTATTGCAATGGAAGCACACGATCTCTGAAACATGTCATGTCTCCCCCGCAATGGTAGCAGTCCACCTCGGATTCGGTTTGTCACCCAGATTCCTTCCCGTTCCTGGAGCTCTGGTCCTGTCCTGAGTATTAAGTCTGCCTCTGAGCTGTGCCTGTTGATCCTGCCACAGACCTCACACCAGGATGGTTAACCTCCCCTTCAGCTATACTTTGAAACACAGTAACGCCTTTTTAGTGCACTCTATCGCCTGAGCTATCTCGATCGCTTTTTCCAACAGAATTGTGGCCTCCGTCAGAAGCTTCTTCTGGATATTAAGGTTATCAATCCCACAAACCAGCCGATCATGCAACATATCACTGAGTGCGGTCCCCAACTCACAGTATCAGCAAGGTGGTGAAGCCTGGCTATGAAAGCTGAGACAGACTCTTCATGGTCCCTCACCGCAGAGTTCAACTTTTAACATTGGAAGATAATCGAGGGCCATGGGTTGCCATGTTCTTTCACCAATTTCACTATCTGGTCAAAGGTCTTCAACTTGGGTGCCTCCAGACACGTAGGATTCCTAATCAAATTGTATCTTTTGGGCCTGGAAACTGTTAGAAGTATTACCTTCTGCTTGTCCTTGCCTGTGATCTTGTTCACTGTAAGGAAGAAATGGTGCTGCCCATGTATTGACTCAAGCACTTGGTCAATGGGTCTAGTTTCCCAATATTAGGCATTCCCACTCAAAGTTTAAATGATTCTTTTTTTTTAAATTTAGAGTAACCAATTACTTTTTTCCAATTAAGGGGCAAATTAGTGTGGCCAATCCACCTACCCTGTGCATTTTTGGTTTGTGGGGGTGAGATCCACGTAGACATGGGGAGACTGTGCAATCTCCACAAGGACAGTGACCCGGGGCTGGGATCGAACCCTCGTCCTCAGTGCCATGAGGCAGCAGTGCTAACAACTACGCCATTGTGTCACCCTTTGGCTTAAATGATTCTGATTCTTAATGAAGCCTCTTTGTTTTTTCAACTGTTCCTTCCTTCCCCTCTTGATTCACGATGAGTATCGACTGCGATTAAAAATTCTTACCTTGTTGCCGATGTGTTGGCTCGAGACATACACTGGAGGCTTCCAGTAATGTACAAGGGGGTTTATTGATGAAAGACAAAGACAATTAGGTAACAATGATGTGGAGATGCCGGCGTTGGACTGGGGTGAGCACAGTAAGAAGTCTTACAACACCAGGTTAAAGTCCAACAGGTTTGTTTCAAACACGAGCTTTCGGAGCACGGCTCCTTCTTCAGGTGAATGGAAAGGCTTGTTCCAGAAATGTTTATATAGACACAGTCAGAGATGCCCCGGAATGCGAGCACCTGCAGGCAATCAAATCATCAAAGATGCAGAGAGAGAGGTAACTCCAGGTTAAAGAGGTGTGAATTGTCCCAAGCCAGTACAGTCGGTAGGCCTCTGCAAGTCCAGGCTTGTTGGTGGGGGCCGAATGTAATGCGACATGAATCCCAGATCCCGGTTGAGTCCGCATTCATGCGTGCGGAACTTAGCTATAAGTTTTTGCTCAGCAATTTTGCGTTGTCGCGTCTCCTGAAGGCCTCCTTGTAGAATGCTGACCCGGAGATCAGAGGCTGAATGTCCTTGACTGCTGAAGTGTTCCCCAACTGGAAGGGAACAGTCCTGCCTGTTGATAGTCGCACGATGCCCGTTTATTCGTTGTCGCAGTGTCTGCATGGTCTCGCCAATGTACCACGCTTCGGGACATCCTTTCCTGCAGCGTATGAGGTAGACTACATTGGTGCGACTCGACCTCTGACTGTGTCTATATAGTGGTAGCCATGTTCACAACCACAACACCACAAAACCCTGCCAGGGTAATCTCTGCAAGACATGCCAGATCATCGACATGGACACCACCATTACACGTGGAAACACCACCCACCAGGTACGCGGCGCATACTCGTGCGACTCGACCAATGTAGTCTACCTCATACGCTGCAGGAAAGGATGTCCCGAAGCGTGGTACATTGGCGAGACCATGCAGACACTGCGACAACGAATAAACGGGCATCGTGCGACTATCAACAGGCAGGACTGTTCCCTTCCAGTTGGGGAACACTTCAGCAGTCAAGGACATTCAGCCTCTGATCTCCGGGTCAGCATTCTACAAGGAGGCCTTCAGGAGACGCGACAACGCAAAATTGCTGAGCAAAAACTTATAGCTAAGTTCCGCACGCATGAATGCGGACTCAACCGGGATCTGGGATTCATGTCGCATTACATTCGGCCCCCACCAACAAGCCTGGACTTGCAGAGGCCTACCGACTGAACTGGCTTGGGACAATTCACACCTCTTTAACCTGGAGTTACCTCTCTCTCTGCATCTTTGATGATTTGATTGCCTGCAGGTGCTCGCATTCCGGGGCATCTCTGACTGTGTCTATATAAACATTTCTGGAACAAGCCTTTCCATTCACCTGAAGAAGGAGCCGTGCTCCGAAAGCTCGTGTTTGAAACAAACCTGTTGGACTTTAACCTGGTGTTGTAAGACTTCTTACTGTGTCTATATAAACATTTCTGGAACAAGCCTTTCCATTCACCTGAAGAAGGAGCCGTGCTCCGAAAGCTCGTGTTTGAAACAAACCTGTTGGACTTTAACCTGGTGTTGTAAGACTTCTTACTGAATTAGGTAACAGGCACAGGACACTACTTTTTAAAATATACATTTAGAGGAACCAATTCTATTTTTCCAATTATTTGGCCCCAAACCGATCACGTGGTCAGTGGAGCTTGCCACTTTAAAGGGGCCATGTCAACACAGATAAGGACAAATAAGTTGATTTGATTGGATTTATTGTCACATGTACCAAAGTACAGTGAAAAGTATTTTTCTGCGGCCGAGGGAACGTACACAGTACGTACATAGTAGACAAAAGAATAATCAACAGACAACAGCACAACCCAAAGATGTGCAGGTTAGGTGGATTGGCCACACTAAATTGCCTCTTAATTGAAAAAAAATTGGGTACTCTAAATTAAAAAAAACATAGGGCGTCGTGAATAGTGTTCTTGCAGGGAACAGATCAGTCCAAGGGGGAGTCATTGAGGAGTCTTGTAGCTGTGGGGAAGAAGCTGTTCCTATGTCTGGATGTGCGGGTCTTCAGACTTCTGTACCTTCTGCCTGATGGAAGGGTCTGGAAGAGGGCAATGCCTGGGTGGGAGGGGTCTCGGATAATGCTGTCTGCCTTCCTGAGGCAGCGGGAGGTGTATACAGAATCAATGTGGAGGTGGCAAGCTTGTGATATGCGTTGGGCTGAGTTCACCACACTACAGTTTCTTGCGATCTTGGACCGGCAGTTGCCATACCAGGCTGTGATGCAGCTGGATAGGATGCTCCCTATCACACATCTGTAGAAGATAAGCACACCAAACTCTTAAATTTTCAAGTTTTATTGATATTGGTTTAGTCGCATTGTCTTCCGGGAAATTATGTCCATGTCTGATTTTACATTTAATGAATAAATTGTTGTTTTAAATAGGGAGTGCAGTACATCACTGCTGTCTCTCTGCTGCCATCTCTGTTGGGGAGGTGTAAATGAAGTTGCTCAATAATGGCAGCCTGCTTATAACAGTTCTGGTTATGATGTTACTCTTACTCAGTGCAATAAGCAACAGTAATGGGTGCATGGAACCTTATGTGGGGGGAAAAAGATTGTCAGCTAAGTTTTGATGTGCTGAAGTGTACAGAAAACGGAGTTTAAAAAGAATGGGAAGTCGGCCAGAACACCATTGGTATTGCTGAGTTTGAAGGTGACAAAAAAAATGACTTTTGGCAGCAGATCAGCTGAGGGCAGGATGCGGATCAGTTATTGACCAGTTCACTGACCTTGTTCATGCATGAGCAGTTGCCTTTTAGCAGGTCAGCTGAAAATTCCTAACAGCCACTCAATTTACTCCAACACGTGGTGGCACATTGGTTAGTACTGCTGCCTCACAGCGCCAGAGAGGTAGGTTTGATTCTGAACTCGGGTGGCTGTCTGTGTGGACCTTGCACATTCTCCCCGTGTCTGCGTGGTGCTCTGGATGCCCCAGTTTCCTCCCAAAGATGTGCAAGTTAGGTTGATTGGCCATGCTAAAATTGCTCCTTCATGTCTGGAGGTTAGGTGGGTTTACTGGGTTATGGGGATAGGGCGAGGGAGTGGGCCTAGGTGGAGTGCTCTTTCAAAGGTTCGGTGCAGACTGGGTGGGCCGAATGGCCTCCTTCTGCACTGTACGGATTCTATGATTCTACGAGCCGATGCTTCCGAGAGTGCAAGAAAGAAAACTGAAACAAAAACAAACAATACATTTGATGCAAAACTAAACTGACTCATACACTTTTTAATTGTTTTTATTTGAAATGAAATGAAATGAAATGAAAATCGCTTATTGTCACGAGTAGGCTTCAAATGAAGTTACTGTGTGTAGCTACCTGGGGTGGCCACTGCCCAACACAAAATGGAAGATTGCAAGGAATGCAGGGAAAATGGACATGTTGTAAAGCAAGCAGCTTGCAAAGCGATTGTATATTGGGACGACTGCAGGAACCAGTTTTGACTGTTGCAGAAACCAGACAGCACTGTGAAAAGAAACCAGTTAACATACTAATGAGGCGATACCGGGCGATCCCCAGATACAATGGAAACAAGTTAAACACAGATCGATACATTCAATGGAAGGCCAGACCCTTTGGCGCCAGAGAAGCCCAAAACAATAAGTCCCAAGAACCGCCCCAGTGACCGAGGAACTGCCCCATGATTGGGGGGTTCAAACATATCGATTGGGAAGAGACCCAATCGATTCCAAGCAAGTAAAGGAGTCCGCCCAAAGGGGCGCGGATCCCCTGGGACCTATAAAAGGCAGGTCCCACACATGGTTCAGTCTCCTGTCTCCTGTCTCCTGGCTCCTGTCTCCTGCTCCAGCCTTCGGACAGCAGCCACCAACAAGTAAGTGCCTCCCAACGACCGCTACCAGAGATAGGCACCTGACCCCCTTTTTAATTGATACCAACCTGAAGTCTGCAGACCAGAGCAGAGCAAGAGGCCTTGTTCCCTGACCCAGCAGTTCCTTCGAGATAAGTATTAGTTATTTAGCGGTAGGAGTCAGTTTAATCCTTTTAGCGTGTGCATGGGTAGTTATTATAATTCTATTATAATAAACTCAGTTGTTTGGACTTACTAATTGGTGTACAGTTTTATTGCTTTGAACTTCACCTTGAAGCTTGTGGCGGTGTCTTAACGGCACCTGGCGACTCCAGAGCTTAGAACAGAAACAGAGCCAAATTGAGTGTTAAGCACACTCACCCAGAACGACCAACATGTGAAAAGCCCATAGTTTAAAAGCATACAACAGTTACACTAAGCCTGCCTCCATTAACTATAATTAATCCTCAATTGTGAAGGAACATTGTTATAACACACTGAACATAAAATAATCTACATTCAAAATGGTTTAATTAGTTGGTGCAAATTTATAAACACCCGTTTAGACAATCTAATGATATTCCAAAGTTACTGTTTCAGCTGAATCGCAATATCCTGAAGTACGGCCACAACAACAGGATGCATGGAACAGCTCAAGTTACTTTATGCCTTTTTTGACACCTCACCATACTCTTTTTAATTGACAATACCCAAAATAAGCCCCTTCCCTGCACCAATCTGACACTATAGTTCCAGGGGATGGATGGGAATTCCCAAGATAGTTTAGCAAGATGACAAGAGGCCTGGGAAGGGAAAAATGCAGCTTTCACTTCCAGTCATTAGCTAACGACTCCTACTGGAAAGAAGTGAATGGAGATGATTTTTATATGGTGATCCAAGTCAGTTCTAAATGATTGAGAACTGGAGCAAATGTTGCTGGAATAATGTGGTAATAGCACTTAATCATCCACAGGCAGCTCATTATCATAATTACGTACTGCTTCAGGCACAGATTTGTATGGATGCAGGGCGACAACTTTAAGTTGGAAAGAGGATTTAATTTGAAGTGATTTGGACAATTAAAGGAAGATGATTAGTGCATGGAGGACTAGGAAGATAGAAAATCAACACCAACTCTTCTTTCATGCCCAACAACAGAATGCACGGCACACTGTGAATAGAGTGCTTCTGAGCGATCATCTGCCATTATTGTTAGTCAGGCATGCATGTGTCTTATTTATGCTGACAGGTCAGGTGCCACTGTCTCCCTTGGGAATTGGAGCTTTCACATGCATCAATCGTCTTGTCAAAGTGAGACATATGCACCTCTGTTTGCTGATCTGAGTGTAATGCAAACCAGCATGTTGGCACATGATACCTCTGGTATTCTCTGACCTTCCTCGTATCCCAACATTGGTACTTGTTTCTGCAAGCAGCACTGAAATAGATGGGAATTCATTTCTGGAAATGGATTGATTGCCGTCATGGTCCTGATTGTGAAGATTGGGGGGCTAAGCTTTGGAAGGAGGAGGTGGTGGAAGCAGGGCCCATCATGACGTTTAAGGGGCATCTTGACAAATACATGAATAGGATGGGAATAGAGCGATACGGACCCTGGAAGTGAGGAAGATTTTAGTTGAGATGGGCAGCATGGTCGGCGCGGGCTTGGAGGGCCGAAGAGACCCAAGAGGGCGCGGGCTTGGAGGGCCGAAGAGGGTCTGTTCCTGTGCTGTTCTTTTCTTTGTTCACTTTGTTGTTCTTTGGAACAACTGCCATGGGAAAGAAAGGAAAATAATTCAGAAAAGACTTAACATTATTAATTCACACTGCAGTATTAGACAAGTTAAATGAACATCAAAATACTGTTGTGTCTCAATTTTAATGGTCCAACCTTGTGCAGAGTGCAAATCGGCAGAAATCTGGGTTAACTGGGCCCCAACGGTGTAAAAGGTGGCACAGTGGTTGGCACTGCTGCCTCTCAGCGCCATGGACACGGGTTCAATTCCAGTCTTGGGTGAATGACTGTGTGGAGTTTGCACGTTCTCCCCGTGTCTGCGTGAGTTTCCTTCGGGTGCTTGCGTTTCCTCCCACAGCCCAAAGGCGTGCGGGTTAGGTGGATTGATAAATTGTTCCTTAGTGTCCATGGGTGTGCAGGTTAGGGTACGAGGATAAAACGGGGTTGGAGGGGGTGGAGAAGGGGGGTAGTGGATCTGGGTAGAGTGCTCTTTCGGCCGCTCGGTGCAGACTCAATGGGCTGAATGGCCTCCTTCTACACAGTAGGGATTCTATGAATCTATGATTATGATTCTAAAAGGAATCAAACTGATGTGAACATTGGGGAAGGATATGGTTAGTTATTTGAGAGTTATTCACTGCTCTCAGATGTAAGGCTATCTAATAATAATCTTTAATAATTAAAAAAAATAATAAATTTAGAGTACCCAATTCATTTTTTCCAATTAAGGGGCAATTTAGCATCTTCAATCCACCTACCCTGCACATGTTTGGGTTTTGGGGGCGAAACCCATGAAAACACTTTTTAAAAATAAATTTAGAGTACCCAATTATTTTTACCAATTAAGGGGCAATTTAGCGTGGCCAATCCACCTATCCTGCACATCTTTTGGGTTGTGGGGGCGAAACCCACGCAGACACGGGGAGAATGTGCAAACTCCTCACGGACAGTGACCCAGGGCCGGGATTCGAACCCGGGTCCTCAGCGCCGTAGGCAACAATGCTAACCACTGTGCCACCGTGCTGCCCCTAACCCATACAAACACGGGGAGAATGTGCAAACTCCACACGGACAGTGACCCAGAGCCGGGATCGAACCAGGGATCTTGGCGCCGTGAGACTGCTGTGCTACCACTGCGCCACCGTGCTGCCCTCATAATCTTCAATAATAATCTTTATTGTCACAAGTAGACTTACATTAACTCTGCAATGATGTTACCGTGAAAAGCCCCCAGTTGCCACATTCCACCGCCTGCTCGGGTACACAGAGGGAGAATTCAGAATGTCCAAATTACCTAACAGCACGTCTTTCGGGACTTGTGGGAGGAAGCTGGAGCATCCACGTAGACACAAGAGAACGTGCAGATGCTGCACAGTGACCCAAGCCGGGAATCGAACGTGGGTCCCTGGGGCTGTGAAGCCACAGTGCTAACCACTGTGCTACTGTGCTGTTCATCGGCCTAAGAAATGTTACAGTTTAGCAGAAGAAGTAAACCTTGCACGGTATTACAAAGTCACGGAACTCATGACACAGAATTTTGTTTCTTTTCACATCTGCGAGACAGCATAACTGCAGTTTACAAGAGGGATCAACGCACATTGTAAAACTAGTTACTGTCAACTGCACCATCTGTGACTTTGCTAACCATTGCCAGGAATTTCAATAAACTGGGGTCACGATACAAACTAACATTAAACCTGGTCCAGGCGGATGGATGCACTGTTCTGGCAGAAAATATCAAACCCAGTGAAAAGAATTTGGACAAGCTTAATCCTTTTCAAAGAGAGCACAAATCAACAAGACAAAGCTGTCCAAAATTCAGCCTTAAACTGAAAATCCTGGTCGGAGAAGCCGCTAATGTAGCTGGAGGCTGCATTGAAAAATGGATATGTTACATTGCTGCATGTTCTATCCTATATATAGCACTGTACAAGGAATTTATAGTCCTGTCAGTAAGACTGTCAAGTGTGTTCACTATATGTACCATTTGTCAGATATCCTGATTGCATTTAAATTCCTGTGTGCTAGTGACGAGAATACAGTGGAACTCGGGCGGCACGGTAGCGCAGTGGTACTGCTGCCTCACGGCGCTGAGGATTGGCCACGCTAAATTGCCACTTAATTGGAGAAAAAAAGAAACGAGTACTCTAAATTAAAATTTTATTTTTTGCTGCCAGACAACGTGGCCCGCGACCCACAATGGGGGTTGCTCCGGCCAAATTGCCGATGGGCTGCCCTCTTTGTACATATTTGAGTTTGGTTCTCCTAGACACTGGAGGGAAAATCTGCCGGTGCCAGTATAGAGCCGAGGCAAATGCAGGCCGGCGCACGCCTTTGCAGACGTTCGCTGTGGGAGACCCTGTGTATGTCAGCAACTTTGAGGAAGGTGCCACATGGATCCCAGGCCTTGTGTTAGCCCAGACAGGACCGGTCTCTTACCAAGTGATGGCACAAGGGCGAGAGTCAAATTGGCACGAGGATCATCACTGTGGGTGCAGCCCTGAGATGCCAGATCCGATTGCGGAGGTTTTGGACAAAATCCGACCCCAGATTGAGTTTCAACCTCCGCCCCAGTTGCCGCCTTTGGCCCCAGCTACACCTGCCGTGGTGAAGCTAGTTTCGGACATCGAGGATGCCGGACGAGGTGCCACTTACCTCCGACTCCAAGACTGACATGGACGTATTGCCACTATCAGAGCCCATTGTGCCACTGCGACAGGAACCTCTAATCCGATGGTCCCTCCAAGGTTCTCCGCACGGAAGTGCCACTCCTCTATCTAGTACATGCCCCCGGATGCTACACGGTCTGCCCCAGGTGAAATTTCCCAGGCTAAGGAGAGGGAAGAGGTGTTCTAACTCTCATAGAGGTCACTACATCAGATTTATCAGATTTCCTATGATCTCCACTGAATATAAACTCCCCCAGTAATGAGGGGGCAGTTCTTCCCCTTAACAGGAGGTTAGATCATTGGTATAAAAACCCGATCTGGGTGCAGGCCTGGGAGGGAGAGCTTGTATATCATAAATGTTTTAAGTTTTTCCAAATAAGGGGCAATTTATCGTGGCCAAGCCACCTACCCTGCACTTCTTTGGGTTGTGGGGGTGAGATCCAGGCAAACATGGGGAGAATGTGCAAATTCCACACGGACAGTGACCCGGGGCCAGATTAGAACCCGGGTTCTCAGCGCTGTGAGGCAGGAGTGCTATCTGCTGTGCTACCATGCTGCCTTTGCATGTTGTAAATAAAACCTAACCTGTATTTCCTGCCTGCTTGGTCAATGCGTGCTGCTTTAGTGGATTCTACACACAATTATTAAGAAACATTTGCGGGTTGACTTTTAGTCATTTTACCAAGATAATGGCTGAGTGCTCAACCATGCAGGTTCCATGCTCAGAAAGATCAATTAAAACCTAACAGATGCTCACCGTTAACATGTTAAACCTTGATAGACAGATGGACAACTATTCCCACTGCTGGAATTAATTTTTCCATATTGATTAGCGGTTGTTTGAAGTCTTTTGAAAGCTTACTGTTTGTGTTTCAATAGTGGGTGTGTTGGTTTGTTCTTTAGTTTCCCTGTAAGTCGCTAATTATGTTTCAGGCGCATCTATTACGTGGAAGCAATTTGGCATTTTCATTTCAAGTCATTAAATACTCCTTTGGGAATGCAAAGTGCGATGTTTTGTGAGATATGCTGAGCATTGTTTGAACCTTCTGCAGCTTCTCGTCATTTCAGAGCAGCTCATTAAACAGGAGCACATGATGAAACAATGCAATAAATTATTTTTAAACTGATTTGTACCAACCAAATGGGAACAATAATTTATGCAACCCATTTCAAAAGAGTTTTGTGTGTCATTGACGCGTTTAATACTTCTCGGGATGTCAAAGCTCTGGTCATCATGCTTAGTGATGTGATAAACACATTTTTATTAAAGATATTAACATTGTTCCTCCATACAGCAACCACTGAAAATTTTCAGTCTTTAATGACATTTCTTGTATTCTTGTGACATGTAGCAGTAACTATATCACTGATGCAGTGTAGATTGCCTGTGTTTCTTTAATGATGTAGGAAATACATTTTCCATGTTTCTGACATGGCATGCTTAGAATCCCTACAGTGCAGAAGGAGGCCATTTGGCCCATTGAGACTGCATTGGCCCTTGGAAAGAGTACCCTACTTAGGCCCACACCTCCACTCTTTTTTTTAAAATTTCGAGTACCCAATTAATTTTTTTCCAATTAAGGGGCAATTTAGCGTGGCCAATCCACCTAGCCTCCACATCTTTGGGTTGTCGGGGTGAGACTCACACAGACACAGGGAGAATGTGCAAACTCCACACGGACAGTGATCTAGGGCCGGGACCGAACCTGGGTCCTTGGCGCCGTGAGGCAGCAGTGCTAATCACTGCACCACTGTGCCGCCCTACCTACCCTCAAATTTACTTCCTCTGCCTCTATAAATCTGTTCAGATACATGACTGTTAGCCATGAACCCATGAAGATTGTTTAATAGCACTAACTAGAGGTTTTGTGGCCTCAGTCCCATTCCCTGTCACCTTATGTGGAACTAATGATCAAAGTTAGTGCTAATACTGTCCCAGCAAACTTATCATAGACATAGATATACAGGGCAGAAGGAGGCCATTCGTCCCATCGAGTCTGCACCGACCCACTTAAGCCCTCACTTCCACCCTATCCCCTTAACCTAATAACCCCTCCTAACCTTTTGTGGACACTAACGGCAATTTAGCATGGTTAATCCACCTAACCTGCACGTCTTTGGACTGTGGGAGGAAACCGGAGCACCCGGAGGGCACCCACGCAGACACGGGGAGAACGTACAGACTCTTCACAGTAAATTAAAATTTCATTAAGATTTTCTGTTTATGGTTTTAAAAAAGCAGATAGAGTGGTGGACAGAGGATTTCACTGTTAGATGCCTTATTATTTAATGATGACTTTGCACATCATTGTGTTCTACTCAAGCCCAGTGCCATCCACAGACATTTGCCAAGTATCTGTAAAATGCTTAAAGGTTTGATATATTTAGCAAGCAGCCTGCAAAAGGACACAGCAGAAAAAGGAAAATTTTAATGTGACCTCAAGACTTTATAATTGTGGAGGTTTGTGTTGAAAAAAATGTGAAGAATTCTAGACAGAGTAAAACTTCAAAAATAACAACCTACAGAATATCTTAAATTATTGGTGTGACATTGCCTGGCCAAAGAAGTCATACAGAAACTAACATTTTAAAGTTAAAATAAAGGTTAACTTTGCCCCTTTCAGGGCAGCACGGTGGCCTAGTGGTTAGCACAGCTGCCTCACGGCGCTGAGGTCCCAGGTTCGATCCCGGCTCTGGGTCACTGTCCGTGTGGAGTTTGCACGTTCTCCCCGTGTCTGCGTGGGTTTCGCCCCCACAACCCAAAAATGTGCAGAGTAGGTGGATTGGCCACGCTAAATTGCCCCCTTAATTGGAAAAAATAATTGGATAATCTAAATTAAAAAAAAAAACTTTGCCCCTTTCATTTTTTTAAATATAAATTTAGAATACCCAATTATTTTTTTTCCAATTAAGGGGCAATTTAGCATGGCCAATGCACCTAACCTGCACATCTTTGGGTTGTGGGGGTGAAACCCACACAGGCATGGTTTGCAAACTCTACACGGACAGTGACCCAGGGCCGGGATTCGAACCCGGGTCCTCAGCGCTGTAGTCTCTGTGCTAACCACTGTGCCACCGTGCTGCCCTAACCTTACCCCTTTTAGAACAAAGAACAAAGAAAATTACAGCACAGGAACAGGCCCTTCGGCCCTCCCAGCCTGTGCCAATCCAGATCCTTTATCTAAACCTGTCGCCTATTTTCCAAGGATCTACTTCCCTCTGTTCCCGTTCATATATCTGTCTAGATGCATCTTAAATTATGCTATTGTGCCTGCCTCTACCACATCCGCTGGCAAAGCGTTCCAGGCACCCACCACCCTCTGCGTAAAAAACATCTCACGCACATCTCCCTTAAACTTTCCCCCTCTCACCTTGAAATCGTGACCCCTTGTAATTGACACCCCCATGAGCCTGTCTACTACTGCCTTCCCCTGGTGAGTCATCTCCCCCAACAGTATCCAAAACGGTATACCTGTTTTGGAGGGAGATGACCGCAGGGGACACCTGCACTGCCATCCTGCTCTTTCTCTGCCTTTTGGTCACCCATTCCCTGTCTCCCTCACCAATCCTAATCTGCGGTGTGACCAACTCACTGTGTGGAAGAATAAAAAATTTGTCCAGCAATCTAATTTCTGTTCACCTATTTCACTGGTACCAAAGCTTTACCAATTTCCTAAAAAGAAAAACGCCCACCCTCCTTTCTCAATCTCTGCTGAAGACTTTGATCTCGTCACTGAGTTACAGTTCCATGGGTGTGAATGCTCTCTGTTTGAATGCCCAAAGGTCCATTATCCAGAGGACCTGTAAAACGTGATGGGCCATACACACTGGCCCATCCCTCCCACTGACCACGTGTTCATTCTCCCACAGGGCCTTGAGCCGACTGCGCAGCCCATCCGGGTGGAACCTCCCCCCCCCCCTCTTACCTCCCATGAGAACACCTTGGAGGAGAGTTCCGAGGATGCAACCATTGATGTCATTCCCACCATCCACCAGTGCAGAGACAGGCACCTTGGTGGGCAACGTTGGTGGTCAGGCTTCTGGGGCACATTCTGGTGAGCATCACACTGTTGGTGAAGGCAGTAATGCCCAGGCAAGACCAGTCAGAGGTCTGCTCGGATCCCAGGACCCAGCTGGGTCCCAGTCAGATACTGAGCCTCAGGAACAGGTTGACCCGGAGCTGATGGAGACATTAGGATCCACCTGTGGTATTCAGAGGGAGATGTCAGCGACATTCCAGCGGGTCCGTAGCTGATTGGAGGAGTCCCAGGCGTGCAGGAGGTAGCGCCGGCAATGCATGGCACCGAGGTCAACAATGCCAAAGTGTGGACCGCAGTGGCAAGCCTGGTGCACAACGTCAGCAGCATTAGTGGAGGTGCCAAGGTGTGCCGTAGTTGGTGACGGGCATGGCTGACGGCCTGGGTAGACTGTCCGACCTGCTGGGGGACATGACCCAGTACCAGGCGGACTTTGATGAGGTGCTGTGGGACATGTCCCGCTCTCAGATGGGAATGGCCGAGGCTCTGCAGAGCATGTCCCAGCCACTGAGGAGCATCACTGAAGGCATCAACACCATGATGCAGACATTGGGGAGCGGGGCGACACTATCAGGAGATTGGGGTTGTGGTCTACACTTTTATGAGACAAATTAAAATACCCGCACCACAACCAGTATGATGCTCTGGCTCTTTGGAATGAGTTGGATTTTGTTTATTGTCAGGTGTACCAAGGTTCTGCGAGCAGCTCAACAGATCATTAAGTACATGAAAAGAAAAGTAAATAAAAGAAAATACTTAATAGGGCAACACAAGGTACACGATGTAACTGCATAACACCGGCATCGGATGAAGCAGACAGGGGTGTAGTGTTAATGAGGTCAGTCCATGAGGGTCGTTTAGGAGTCTGGTAACAGCAGGGAAGAAACTGTTTTTGAGTCTGTTCGTGTGTGTTCTCAGACTTTTGTATCTCCTGCCCAAAGGAAGAAGTTGGTAGAGTGAGTAAACCGGGTGGGAGGGGTCTTTGATTATGCTGCTTGCTTTCCGCAGGCAGTGGGAGGTGTAGATGGAGTCAATGGATGGGAGGCAGGTTTGTGTGATGGACTGGGCTGTGTTCACGACTCTCTGAAGTTTCTTGCGGTTTGGGCTGAGCAGTTGCTATTCCAGGCTGTGATGCAGCCAGATAGGATGCTATGGTCCATCTGTAAAAGTCGGTAAGAGTAAATGTTGACATGCCAAATTTCCTTAGTTTCCTGAGGAAGTTTAGGGGCTGTTGTGCTTTCTTGGTGGTGGCATCGATGTGGGTGGACCAGGACAGACTTTTGGAGATGTGTACCCCTAGGAATTTGAAACTGCTAACCATCTCCACCTCGGCCCCATTGATGCTGACAGGGGTGTGTCCAGTACTTTGCTTCCTGAAGTTAATGACCAGCACTTTAATTTTTCTGCCATTGAGGGATAGATTGTTGTCACTGCACCACTCCACTAGGTTCTCTATTTCTCTCCTGTATTCTGACTCGTCGTTATTTGAGATCTGACCCACTATGGCTGTATCGTCAGCAAACTTGTAGATGGAGTTGGAACCAAATTTTGCAACGCAGTCATGTGTGTACAGGGGCTAAGTAACGCAGCCTTGCGAGGTCCCGGTATTTAGGACTCTTGTGGAGGAGGTGTTGTTTATTTTTACTGATTGTGCTCTGTGGGTTAGAAAGTCGAGGATCCAGTTGCAGAGTGTGGAGCCAAGTCCTAGGTTTTGGAGCTTTGATATGAGCTTGACTGGAATTATGGTGTTGAAGGCAGAACTATAGTCAATAAATAGGAGTCTGATGTAGGAGTCCTTGTTGTCGAGATGCTCTAGGGATGAATGTAGGGCCAGGGAAATGGCATCTGCTGTGGATCGGTTGTGGCGGTATGCGAATTGCAGTGGATCAAGGTGTTCTGGGAGTATGGAGGTGATGCGTTTCATGACCAACCTCTCGAAGCACTTCATTACTGAAGTCAGGGCCACCGGACAGTAGCCATTGAGGCACGTTGCCTGGTTCTTCTTTGGCACCGGTATCATGATGATCTTCTTGAAGCAGGTGGGGACCTCGGAGTGGAGTAGGGACAGGTTGAAGATGTCCACGAACACATCTGCCAGCTGGTCCGCGCAGGCTCTGAGTGCATGATCAGGGATCCTGTCCCGTCGCCTTCCGAGGGTTCACTTTCAGGGAAGCCGATCTGACTTTGGAAGCTGTGATGGTGGGTATGGATGTGTTATGGGCTGCTGGGGCATTCGACAGTAGATCGTTGGTTTCCTGCTCGTACCGAGCATAGAATGCATTGAGTTCATCGAAGAGGAGTGCGCTGCTGCCGGAGATACTGCTTTGCTTCGCTTTGTAGCCCGTAATGTTGTTTAGGCTTTGCCACAACCGCCAAGAGTCTGTAACGCTAGTCTGTGACTCTAGTTTGGTATGATATTCCCTCTTGGCATCTCGGATGGCTTTGCGGAGGTTGTACCTGGATTTCTTGTATAGGTCAGGGTCACCTGACTTGAACGCCTCAGACCTGTTTTTCATTAGGGGGTCAATCTCGCAATTGAGCCATGGTTTCCGGTTGGGGTATGTACGTGCTGCTTTCTTTGGCACGCAGTCTTCCACACATTTGCTGATGAAGTCTGTGACGGTGGTAGCATACTCATTTAAGTTGGTCGCTGAGTTCTTAAATATGGACCAGTCCACTGTCTCCAAGCAGTCATGCAGGAGCTCTTCTGTTTCCTCGGACCAGCACTGCACAACCTTCTTAGCTGGATTCTCCCACTTGAGTTTCTGATTGTAGGCCGGGAGAAGGAGCACCGTCTTATGGTCTGATTTCCCAAAGTGCGGTCGGGGATGGAACGGTAGGCGCCCTTGATTTTTGAGTAGCAGTGGTCAAGAATGTTGTTGCCCTTGATGCCATGGTATTCTGCGATGCAGGCCGACCACCAATCCCATCCCCCCATCTCCCCAGACAGGGGGTCTGGGCCTCTCCCTCAGCCCCTCCCCCCACTCGACACAACCCAATCATGCACACCTGGCCACGGGGGGACCCTGCTCACTGGACCATACACCCTGCACCCCAGACAACCGAAAAGAACATCGCCAGACCCCGGCCATGGACATGAGCCCGGGGCTGGGGCTTATCCATTTAACGTTGGTTGCTGCCGTGGAATCACCTTGGGATGTGTGAAGTGCTCACTTAACCACGATCGGCAATTCTCTATTCGCAATAACCTTCAGCCGCATGGCCAGAGGCCTCTGCAGTCAGTGGGAGTTATGGGTGGCTGGTGGAGCAGACAGGTAGGGACTAAGATTGCCCCCACAATGGGTACGCATGATCCAGATGTTGGCATAGAGGACCCACACATGGTTGCCCCCCTCCCCAGAAATCGTCCACCCAGCCACAATAACACCCTCCCCAGCCCCGAGATCCCCTGGTGGCCTACCCCAACTAGCGTTGCACCCCCTGGTTGCTACCCCATCCTCCCCTCTGAGCACAGGAGCAACAAGCCCAGTGTCCATGGGATTGCCTGTGAGAAAAGATGGCTACTCACCCCCTAGTGTCACTGCAGCAGCCCTTGCACCACATTCACATTTTTCAAAAGGGATACTAATCAACGCCAGCCTGACCACTTGCTGGAGAGGCGGCTGGATGATGGGAGGCCGTTGGGTCTTGTTAATTGTATGTAAATCGGACTTAAGTGGTGATTATTGATTTCTTGCCATGCTACAGCAGGATCTCTATTCCGCCTATGGAAGCGGGCTGGTTGCACTGCTAGCCGTTTGGCGCATGATGCGGTTCTCGTTTTTGGCCTCTCCCGCTTTCACTGGCCTCACCCGAGCGAGATGAGGCCGCTGAATTGAGTCCTTTGTTTGCATTATATAGCCTTGAAAATTTCAAATTTTTAATAGTTCTTCACTAACAAAACCATCTGGTGTTGGTTTTGGTCGCAGAAATTCTGTCAGGAAAACAAGTAATGTCAGCAAAATAGAAAGTTCTGAGGTACAAAATGTCAAAGGTTCAATTTCTATGCAAGTTGTTCTACTTGGGTTCAGTGTCACTAATTGTTCCTATAAACAGGGATTGTCATCTCAAGATCCAGAATATGTCTTTATCTGTCCAATAGCTACACAAACCACAAACAGATGGCTTGCCAGTTTACTGAAAGCATTGAAAGCATAACATGATATCATAAAATACTTCTCACCTGACAAAGCGCAAGGCTATAAAGCAACAAGTTATCTAACACTGGACAGAATTCAGTGTGAGGCAATATATGTTATAAACTTTACTATCCTCCATAATATACCAAAGTAATGGAAATGCTTTCACCTAAGCTATCAGAAAACAAATGTTCACTGCTTAAGTGTTGAATCTCTGCCTTGATCCACAGCTGACTGCAGACTATGGATTGATGAATGAAGTACATTTAGCCTAATATTGAAACCCCTGACAGCAATCCATCAGAATGATTGCAAAGAATTATTGGTCTTGTCCTACGTCTTTACCCTAGACACCCGTTGTCAATCAAGAATCAGCAATTCCAGGCCCCAGGGTATCAATCATATAGGACATGTTGGAAGTGAATGTCAGAACGCATTTGACCAATCTGTGCCAAATGCTTTGAATAACCTGCTAGACAGGCCCCCTTTCATATGCAGTGGCCACAATCAAGCCCTGCATACCAAGGACCCCCAGAGGTATGCATTGCTCTTTAGTGAGAATATTTGTCACACAGTAATTCAAACCCCTCCAGCCTGCAGAAGACAACTGGCAATAACTGATGTTAACCTTTTATTTACTATTTTCAGGATAAAAGAATACCCCATCAATATGTTGGTAAATTGAATAATGTTACAAGTGAGCTAAATTCCCCTTTGCACAATTCACAGAACCCCAACAACAGTTAAATATAGAATCAGTCTCTGATTTTATTTTCCCATTAACCCTAGCAAATTAATTTTCATTATCTGCACCAAACCCACTGTTTCTTTATACTCTCCCTGTCTGAAAATGTTATTAAAGTTGCTTAAAGCCTGTAGACTTGTGCACTCACTAAGGCAAAACTTAGTGCAAATGAAACTGTGAGAAATGTTGAGGGAAAGTCCTAATGGATGATTTATTCATGTTTTGTAAAGTCCTGAACATTCCTAGCTTCCTCGGAAAGGAATTTAAAATACCTAATAAGGAGTGGTAAAGAGGGCCAGTTTAACTCGGAAAACACCTTGGCTGGGATTCATCAATCCCGCGCCGGGTTGGAGAATCGCCCAGGGGGGGCACGAGAATTGCGCCAAGCCGCTCCGATGTCGGGCCGCTGATTCTCCGGCGCCCATGGGGTCGCCGCTGTGCCGGTTAGGGGCCATTGAAAGTGCCCCCCCGGCGATTCTCTGCTCCTCGATGGGCCGAGTGCCCGCTGAGTTCGGCCGAGTCCCACCGGCGTAGGTTACGCATGGTCCTACCCGGCAGGACCTCGGAGTTCTGGCTGCGGGGCCGTCCTGGTGGGAGGGCGGGGATCTGACTCTGGGGGGGGGGGGCCTCCATGGTGGCCTGGCCCACGATCGGGGCCACCGATCGGCGGGAAGTCTAATACCGTGGGGGGCCTATGTTCCTCCGCGCCGGGCCCCTGTAGGGCTCAGCTTATTGCCGTGGCGCACACGCGCGGACCCACGCCGGCCGTGGCGCTCCAGCTTTCGAGCGCCGTAGCAGAGGCACCACTGGCACCATACTAGCCCCCTAGGAAGGGGTGAATACCTGGGCCTAGAGGCCTGTTGACGCCAGGTGGCTCGTCCCACTTTTGACGCCGGCGTCAGAACTTGGCCACGGGATTGGAGAATCCCGGCCCTTGTTAAATGTCATTAAGGTAGGGCAGCATCGTGATGCAGTGGTTAGCACTGGGACTGCGGCGCTGAGGACCCGGGTTCGAATCCCGGCCCTGGGTCACTGTCCATGTTGAGTTTGCACATTCTCCCCGTGTCTGCGTGGGTTTCACCCCCACAACCCAAAAGATGTGCAGGTTAGGTGGATTGACCAGACTAAATTGCCCCTTAATTGGGAAAAAAAAAATTGGGTATTCTAAATTAATTTTAAAAAATGTCATTAAGGAACTCATGCATCATGCAACACTCTGTGGCCGCACAATCAAATCACAAAGTGAGTCTTGTACCCCAGGTGGATTCTGAATTCAATGGCCCGGATTTCCTGACTCTGCTTCCCAATCTTATCACATTTATTTCAACATGAGGACAATCATGTGAGTTGCACAGAAGTGGAAAATCTGCCCTCATGAGTTTAACAAATGGCAAGATATTAAAATATGGACTTCGTGATGGTCATAAAGGTTGTTTAACAAATTTGAGGATCATGAAATTGGAGGGCAGTTTCTATAAAATACTGGCTTAAGGACAGAAAAGGACGAGTGGTGGTAAATGATTAATTTTCAGAGGTGAGAATGCTATATCTGACTGGAGATGTGCATTGTGACCCTATGGAAGTCCTGAGGCATGGCCTCTGAGGGAATTGCCTGGGAAGATTCAACTTTTTTTAATATATAAATTTAATGTACCCAATTCATTTCTTTTTTTCAATTAAGGGGCAATTTAGCGTGGCCAATCTACCTATGCTGCACATCTTTGGGTTGTGGGGGTGAGATCCATGCAGGCACGGGGAGAATATGCAAACTCTACATGGCCAGTGACTCGGGGCTGGGATCAAACCCGGATCCTCGCCGCTGTGAGGCAGCAGTGCTAAGCACTGCACCACCAAGCCACCCCTGAAAACTTCAACTTCTAATGGATAATGCGCCTACTCCCTGTGATTCTCTGCAAATGCCTCTGACTCTTTTAAAGTTGGTGTTGTATTTGAAGACTTCCAATCTGCTAACCTGATGGTAACTCAGGAAATGTTGGATAGATTAAAACACAACATCTGGGCATCAACAGAACTGACTGCACCTCCCAATCACTCACACTGACCCCCTGACTACACCCTCCTAACCCCTGACTACTCCCTGACCTAACATGACAACCCACCCAACCACTAGTTTACCCCCTGACCCCTTGGACTAACCACCAAAACCTGACATGATTACCCCTCATGACCATGCTCCCCCTGATCACTCAAGTTCCTTCCCCAACCTCTCAGATCAAGCTCTGACCCCCCAGCTACCCTTTGTTCTCAATCTGACAACCCCCAAACCATGCAACCCCCAAAACACCCTACTACTTCCTGACACCCCCGCCCGACTATCTCCAACCTAACCTAATCCAACAGTGCCCTCCCCGACTTGACTAGCCCCTACCAGGCACGACTACCCGTCCCAACCATCTGACTCTCCCATTGACTTGACACGACTACCCCTCCTGATCACCCAGCTACCCACCTGACTCACCTACCTACTCATTTACTCACCCACTTACCCATCTCACCTGCCCACCCACCCTACTATTCACCAACACTGCAAGAATTACATTTAAACTTACCACACTGCAGCTAGTGCTATCTTTGAGGGAGCATATCCTGTCCTCTCCCAATGACAAAGTTCCCCAATATATAATACACTCCACATTCTGGAAAGGCCAGGCTTTGAAGGTCTTGGGGCAGTGTCCAAATTGGGGGAATTTTTGAGCGGACAGGCAATCCAGCAATGGCTGCTGCTCCTTGGAAGATCCAGGCCATTATTTTTAAACCATACTCCTTTCTGTAAACATTGTCTCTCTCCAACATGACAAATTAATTCCATTCCCCAGTTCAATGTGCCTGAACAAATTGACTTTACTCGCCTAAACAGCCACACCTTCCACCACAGGCCGGCAGTATGTTCTGTTCTCAGCATTTATTGCGGCAACCAAATAAGACTTCTTGAACAGTATCTTGCAAATCCATAGCCTCCACCACCGAGGACAAGAATGGCAGGTGGATATGAGCACCAGCTCCATCTCCAAGTCACACACCATCCACACACCAACTCCAACATGGATCACTGTTTCCTCATAGCCATTGAGTCAAACACCTGGAACTCGGTCCCACAGGATTAACGGACCAGTGAAGTTCAACAAGAAGGTTAACCAGTTCTTTCCCGAGAGCCACCAGAGATAGGCGATGGCAGTAATGCCCACATCCCAAATATATATATGTTTTAAAGTGTCCTTAAAGCATCTGAAAGATTCTTCTTTTTCTGAAACATTAAGGGGCAGCAGGGTAGCATGGTGGTTAGCATAAATGCTTCACAGCTCCAGGGTCCCAGGTTCGATTCCTGGCTGGGTCACTGTCTGTGTGGAGTCTGCACGTCCTCCCCCTGTGTGCGTGGGTTTCCTCCGGGTGCTCCGGTTTCCTCCCACAGTCCAAAGATGTGCGGGTTAGGTGGATTGGCCATGCTAAATTGCCCGTAGTGTCCTAATAAAAGTAAGGTTAAGGGGGTTGGGTTACGGGTATAGGGTGGATACGTGGGTTTGAGTAGGGTGATCATGGCTCGGCACAACATTGAGGGCCGAAGGGCCTGTTCTGTGCTGTACTGTTCTATGTTCTATGTTCTATTCTTTTAATGAGAGCCATGCTTCTTTTGATTTTCTTTAATGCCATAAAATGATTTATTTTGATGTGTTCCATCCATCTAATTTTATTTTAAACAAGGATTAAAATAGAATTGTCCAAGTGAGTTTAATCTCGGAAAATATGTGGTCATTGCCCTATGTTACACTGTACTGCCTTGCCTCTTGAACGTTCGACCACATTGCCGTAGTAATGCAATTTAGTTTACATGGCTCTCATTCCCGAAGGACATAAAATAAAATCCCACAGTCGAAATAATGCAGCCAAGTGATTTTGCAATTACTTTAACCTCATTCTTGAATGTGGAAAACAAAGGCAGAGTCAAGGTTGCTGTGTGGCACAGTGCTTCAGTGTTCCAGCACACCACACAACAGCAACTTCAACTTGCCACATGCTGAGCTTCCAATATTGCAAGGCGGTCATTAGGCTGTGGGGAGATGCATAGCCCTTAACATTTAGTTGTTTAGAGCATGTGAGATTGTGTAATGATGAGTAACTATCTCGGGGAGCTAGTCGTGTCTGAGCAAGAATAGATAAAACTTTTTTTAAAACGGCTTTGCGGTATCTAGGTTGAAGGTCACAAATTTATTCCAAAATGTTTTCAGTGCTTAGAAAACTGCTGTATCGTTTTGTTGGTTCTGTTCACTACGTAATACCTTGATGTACAATTAAAATAATGAGAATTCAGAGATTTAAATACTTTTTCTAATACAATGGGTGGGATTTTCCGGTCCGCCAGCGAAGTGTTTCTCGGAGGCGCGCAGTTGGTTGTAGCGAGATTCCTTCTGCAACCCCTGGTCCCCCGCTTGTGAACGGGATTTCCCATTGCAACCAAACCACGCTGCTGGGAAATGTGCTAGCAGGGTGCGCTGCCGGCGGGAAAAGTGAATCGCAATGACAGGAGAATTCCGGTCAATATATATAAAATGCAGACTTGCGGGGCACGATTCCCCGCTCCCCACGCCGGGTGGGAGAATCGCGGGAGGGCCGGTCGAATCACGACTCGCCGCCCTGGCACCCCCCGCGATTCTCCCACCCCCCCCCCCCCCCCAAAATGGCATGTCGCGTTTCGCGACACGTCGCTTGGAGAATCGCCGCTCGCCGTTTTTCACGGTGACTGCCGATTCTCCGGCCCGGATGGGCCGAGTGGCCTGACGAACTCGACCAGTACACGCCGGTGCTAACCACACCTGGTCGCTGCTGGCGTGAACAGCGTGCGACAGGTAAGTGTGGGGCCTGTGGGGGGCAGAGGGAGGATCGAGCACCACGGGTGTGCTCATGAGGTGACTGGCTCGCGATCGGTGCCCACCAATCGTCGGGCCGGCGTCTCTAAGAGACGCACTCTTTTCCCTCCGCCGCCCCGCAAGATCAAGCCGCCATGTCTTGCGGGGCAGCGGAAGGGAAGACAGCAACTGCGCATGCGCGGTTTGGAGCCGGCCAACCTGCGCATGCGTGGCTGACGTCACTTAGGCGCCGCCGGCCGCGTCATTCTCGGCGCAACGCTTTGACGCAAGCGTCAAGGCCCGGCGCCCGAGATTCACGCACCGCCGTTCCTAGCCCCCGGGGGGTGGGGGGGGGGGGGGGGGCGGGGGGGGAGAATAGGGGGCGAGGAGCGGCCTCCGACGCCGGAGTGAAACACTCCGGGTTTCACTCCGGCGTCGGCTGTTTCTCTCCGTTTCGGAGAATCGCGCCCGCGGTGTTTTGCTACAAGATACATATGAAACACTCCCTAATGCAGATAAAGTTACAAACCTTATAGCAAGAATGAAGGCGATAATTTAGTCAAAATGCTTATGAACTACTTGTAGTATTATTGCTACCTACAGTTGCACATGGGCAGCACAGTAGCAAAGTGGGTAGCACTGTTGCTTCGCAGCTCCAGGACCCCAGGTTCGATTCCAAGCTTGGGTCATTGTCTGTGTGGAATCGGCACGTTCCCCCCGTGTCTGCATGGGTTTCGCTTCGTGCTCCGGTTTCCTCCCACAGAGGAAGACGTGCTGTTAGGTAATTGGACATTCTGAATTCTCCCTCGGTGTACCCAAACAGGTGCTGGAATGTGACAACTAGGGGATTTACACAGTAACTTCATTGCAGTGTTAATGTAAGCCTACTTGTGACAATAAAGATTATCATTATTATTACATGCTTGTCTAGATGAACGGCTTAAATTGTTAACATTGTCAGAGTCGCCTAGACATTTGAGCAGAGGTGCTGCTTTTTTTTCAAAAAATATACTTTATTCATAAAATTTATAATAAACATTACAGAACATTTCAAAATGTCTTGACTGTACATTCCCATCAAAGTTACATTCATTTGTCTTTCTTCAATTCAATTGGGATAACATTACACAGATATCGTACTTTAAGTTACAGTTCTTTTACTGCAACTGGGAAATGACGAGCCTGACCCTCAGGACTGCCTGTCACTCCGACTTGCTCGATCTCCTGCTGCACAAAGACACTTATTGGTGGTGCTGTCTGACTTGTGGGGAAAAAAAATCTGCTCTGGGAACACAGCTTTAAATTACACCTCCTGTTTACCCAGTCAGCTAATTCACGGCCTCAACCATTAATGTGACGTACAGTAGGTCGAGGTAACGGCTTCATTATGGGAGAAAGAATGC
Source organism: Scyliorhinus canicula (assembly GCF_902713615.1). Lineage (NCBI taxonomy): Eukaryota > Metazoa > Chordata > Chondrichthyes > Carcharhiniformes > Scyliorhinidae > Scyliorhinus > Scyliorhinus canicula. Next base: position 48,091,463 of record NC_052161.1, read on the forward strand.
AACTCGATAAATAAGGAGAAAGTTGGCCTGTGACAATTCTTGGAAGGACTGCCTGATGTTACCAGTGTCGTCTAAGGTACAATTGGCTGTTTTATAGTCTAGACTAACATCAACAACTAACATTTAGGCATCAAACAACTTTTCCCACTGCAAAGAAACAGAATATTTTCCTAATTCATGTCTCAGTGCACCTTTAGGGCAGAATGGTATTTCTATTCGGGTGAAGCTTCTTCTGCTCTGTCTTTTAACCTTTGCCTCAGATAATCATAGAATCTTACAGTGCAGAAGGAGGCCATTCAGCCCATGAAGCTTGCATAGGTCCTCTGAAAGAGCACTCTATCCAAGTCCACGGCCCTGCCCACCCACCCTATCCCTGTAACCCCATATCGTAATATGCACATCCCTGGACACTGAGGGATCATTTCGAATGGCCAATTCATCTAACCTGCAAATATTTGGACTAAGGGCCTGATGGATGACATGAGTGCGATGCAGGCGGGTAAGGCCCAGGGCTGGATAGATTCCCCATAGAGTTTTATAAGAAGCTTTGTGCAGAGATTTTTTTTTCTTCTTTTTTAAAAAAAATTTAGATTACCCAATTATTTTTTCCAATTAAGGGGCAATTTAGCGTGGCCAATCCACCTACTCTGCACATTTTTGGGTTGTGGGGGCGAAACCCACGCAGACACGGGAGAATGTGCAAACTCCACACGGACAGTGACCCAGAGCCGGGATCGAACCTGGGACCTCAGCGCCGTGAGGCGGTTGTGCTAACCACTAGGCCACCGTGCTGCCCGAGCTTTGTGCAGAGATGGGGCTGTTGTTGGTGAGGACGTACAACGAGGTGAAGAATAGGGGGAGCTACTCCCCACATTGTCGCAGGGGTCCATATCCCTGATCTTAAGGAAAGTTAAGGACCCGGAGCAATGTGAGCCGTACTGCCCGATATCGCTGCTGAACCTTGATGCGAAGTTGTTGGCAAGGGTGCTAGGATCGCGAATGGAGGACTGTATGCTGGGGGTGATAGGGGAGGACCAGATGGGATTTGTGAAGGGAAGGCAGTTGTTGGCAAATGTGCGTAGGCTGCTTAATGTAATTATGATACCCTCGGAGGGGCAGGAGGTAGAAGTAGTGGTGACAATGAATGCAGAGAAGGCCTTTGATTGGGTGGAGTGGGTATATTTTCTGGAGGTGCTGGGATGGTTCGGGTTTGGGCAGGGTTTTGTGGATTGGGTTTGGCTGTAGTACAGAACACTTGTGGCGAGTGTTCGGATGAACCGCATGACCTCAGGGCACTTTAGGTTACATCATGGGATGAGACAGGGCTGCCCACTCTCCCCGCTGCTTTTCGCCTTGGCGATAGAGCTGTTGGCAATGGCATTTAGGGCATCGAGATGGTTGCAAAAGAGATTGAGCGGGGGGTGCCGAACATAGAGTTTTGCTATAGGCGGATGATCTGTTATTATATATTTCGGACCCAGTGGGCAGCATTGGAGGGGTTATGAAGATTTTGAGGGAATTTGGCCGGTTGTCGGGGTACAAATTCAACATGGGAAAAAGCGAGGTGTTCCCAATGAATGTTAGAGGGAAAGAGAGGAGGTTAGGGGAGCTGCCGTTCAGAGTGGTGGGGGTGAGTTTAAGGTGTTTAGGGCCCAGCTACGCAAATTGAACTTGGCATAGAACATAGAACATAGAACAGTACACCACAGAACAGGCCCTTCAGCCTTCGATGTTGTGCCGAGCAATGATCACCCTACTCAAACCCACATATCCACCCTATACCCGTAACCCAACAACCCCCCCCCCCCCCCCCCCCCCCAACCTTACTTTTTAGGACACTACGGGCAATTTAGCATGGCCAATCCACCTAACCCGCACATCTTTGGACTGTGGGAGGAAACCGGAGCACCCGGAGGAAACCCACGCACACACGGGGAGGACGTGCAGACTCCGCACAGACAGTGACCCAGCCGGAAACCGAACCTGGGACCCTGGAGCTGTGAAGGATTTATGCTAACCACCATGCTACCGTGCATGCCTACGGCATGAACGGTAGAGGGAATAAAGGCAGATTTTAAGAGGTGGCATGTGTTGTCGCTGTCATTGGCTGGGCCTGTGCAGACGGTGAAAATGATGGTGTTGCCCAGGTTCTTGTTCATGTTCCAGAACCTCTAAGAATTGGGTACTCTAAATTTATTTTAAAATAATTTTGAAAAAGATGCTTGACATATTCCGAGATAAAACAGCCCATTTGGTTGCTACCCCTTCCACAAATATTCAAACCCTCCACCACTGACAAACAGTGGTAGCCGTGTGTACTATCTACAAGATGTACTGCAATAACTCACCAACGTTTCTTAGGCAATACCTTCCAAACCATGACCACTACCGTCTAGAAGGACAAGAGCAGCAGATGCCTGGGAACTCCACCACCTGGAGGCATCCCTCCAAATCACTCACGATCCTGACTTGGAATTATATCCAAAGATATGTAGGTTAGCTGGATTGCTGTGCTAAATTGCCCTTAGTGTCCAAAAGGTTACACGGGGTTAAGTAGCCCAAACCATGACCACTTTATCTGAGATGTGGTGGTACATTTAGCCCCAGCGTGCTTAGTCTTTAGTTTTTTTTTCTAAATTTAGAGTACCCAACTCTTTTTTTCCAGATAAGGGGCAATTTAGCGTGGCCAATGCACTTTCTCTGCAAATCTTTGTGGGGAGACCCACGCAGACATGGGGAGAATTGTTCAAAGGCCACACGGAAAGTGACCCGGGGCCGGGATCGAACCGCGGACTGTGGCGGCGTGAGGCAGCAGTGCTAACCACTAAGTCACCGTGCACTGAGTGCGCTTGGTCTTTGAAGGAGCAAAATGAACCAGTGTTTACAAATCGCCCTCGAATTGAAATAAAAACAGAAAATGCTGGATAAACTCAACAGATCTGGCAGGATCTGTGGCGAGAGAAATAGTGTTAATGTTTCAAATCTAAATGATCCTTCTAGTGTTCTACTGATCCTTCAGTAGAGTGACCATTTAGACCCAAAACATTAACACGTTTTCTCACTCCGCACATGCTGCCAGACCTGCTGAGCATATCCAGCGTTTTCTATCTTTATTTCAGTTTTCCAATATCCGCAGTATTCTGCTTATATGTGCTTCAACTGATCCCGGTTGGGAAAGTACAGGTATGTGGATGTAAATTGAAGTCATGAATCAGGTGTGATTGCGATTCCATCCCTCCCCCACAAAGTCAAATAGCCATCTTAATGTCACTGAGTGAGCCGACATTAGGAGACAGAGCACTTTTGTTGAGATACTGGAACCAGAGTGCTGCTCATGGGACTGTATCACGGGATGTTCTTGTGAGGGAAAAATAACGTGAGTCATGAGGTATTTTTCTTAATTATGAAAAAAACCCTGGCTATTCCCCCACCATAAAAAAAGCTTGCAGAATGAAATTGGAAACTGAAATCCTTTCAGCTTTCAGGAATAATTTTTATTATGTTGTCGTACCCCATTCTGGCTGCAGTTGGTTTCTTTTTGTCTGATATTCTTTGTAATTAGTATTTTTGTTTGTCATTTACATGTTTTTCCTTTTGACCTAAGACTGTTTTGGTCGATGAAATGGATCTATTATTTACTTGAGTACTTCCTTTAGGAATGACAACACTGTGGCGAAATAAGGCTAACCTCTCAGCTCAATGGGACACAGTGACCTTTGTTAATGTGAAAAAGAGGCAGATTAAGATTAAGAAGATCCTTTTTAAAATAAATTTAGAGTACGCAATTCTTTTTTTTCCAATTAAAGGGCAATTTAGTGTGGCCAATCCACCTAACCTGAACATCTTTGGTTTGTGGGGGTGAAACCCACACAGACACGGGGAGAATGTGCAAACTCCATGCAGACAGTGACCTGGGGCTGAGATCAAACCCGGTCCTCAGCGTAGGCAGCATTGCTAACTACTGCGCCACCGTGCCGCCCCAGTCAAGAAGATCCATAGCGAAATCCATACCCACCTGTATACAAACAGCATCTGCTGTACCTATCTGTTCCTGACTGTATTGCTTCAGAATCATGATTTAAATAATTACCGTAGAATGTTTGAGGTGAGGGACACCGTCAGTGTCCCTGCTGATTTCTCCTGTGGGAAGTGCACCCATCTCCAGCTCCTCAGAAACCGAGTTAGGGAACTGGAGCTGGAGTTGGATGAACTTCGGATCATTCGGGAGGCAGAGGTGGTCTTAGATAGAAGCTTCAGGGATGTAGTTACTCCAAAGAATAAAGATAGATGGGTGATGGTGAGGGGGCTGGGAGGAAGCAGTCAGTACAGGGATCCCCTGTGGTCGTTCCCCTTAGTAACAAGTATACCGCTTTCGATACTGGTGGGGGGGACGACTTACCAGGGTTAAGCCATTGGGTACAGGTCTCTGGCACAGAGTCTGTCCCTGTTACTCAGAAGGGAAAAGGGGAGAGGAGTAGAGCATTAGTCATTGGAGACTCCATAGTTAGGGGGAAAGATAGGAGATTCTGTGGGAACGAGAGAGACTCGCGGTTGGTGTGTTGCTTACCAGGTGCCAGGGTCTGCGATGTCTCGGATTGTGTTTTCGGGATCCTTAAGGGGGAGGGGGAGCAGCCCCAAGTCATGGTCCACATAGGCACCAATGTCATAGGTAGGAAAAGGACTAGGGATGTAAGGCAGGAATTCAGGGAGCTAGGGTGGAAACGTATATCGAGAACAGAGTTATTATCTCTGGGTTGTTACCCGAGCCACGTGCTAGCGAGACAAGGAATAGGGAGAGAGAGCAGTTGAACACGTGGCTACAGGGATGGTGCAGGACGGAGGGTTTCAGATACCTGGATAATTGGGGCTCATTCTGGGGTAGGTGGGACCTCTACAAACGGGATGGTCTACACCTGGACCAGAGGGGTACCAATATCCTGGGGGGGAAATTTGCTAATGCTCTTCGGGAGGGTTTAAACTAATTCAGCAGGGGGTTGGGAACCTGAATTGTAGCTCCAGTATACAGGAGATTGAGAGTAGTGAGGTCATGAATAAGGTTTCAAAGTTGCAGGAGTGTACCGGCAGGCAGGAAGGTGGTTTAAAGTGTGTCTACTTCAATGCCAGGAGCATCCGGAATAAGGTGGGTGAGCTTGCGGCATGGGTTAGTACCTGGGACTTCGATGTTGTGGCCATTTTGGAGTCATGGATAGAGCAGGGACAGGAATGGTTGTTGCAGGTGCTGGGGTTTAGATATTTCAGTAAGCTCAGGGAAGGTGGTAAAAGAGGGGGAGGGGTGGTATTGTCACCATGGCTTTTCCATGCATCTCGATGAAGAACTCGTCGAAGGTGAAGAAGTTGTGATCCATAATTAAGCAGATGAGTTGCAGAATTGCGCCTGGAGATTGGCAGTTGTCGGTGTTGAGGACTGAGGCTGTTGCAGCAATGCTGTCGTCATGGGGGATGCTGGTGTAGAGTGCCGAGACATCTATTGTGACGAGTAATGTTCCTGGTTCAACTGGTCCATGGGTGTTGGGTTTCTGTAGAAAGTCAGTTGTTTTGCGACAAAAGCTGGGCGTTCCTTGTACTATGGGTTTCAAGATGCCCTCGATGTAGCCAGAGAGGTTCTCACACAGGGTCCCATTGCCTGATACGATAGGCCTGCCTGGTGTGTTGGCCATGTGTATATTCGGGAAGCAGTAGAGATCTCCGACACAGGATGTACGTGGGATGAGAGCACGTAGGGTGCTCTGAAGGTCTGGATCCAAGGTCATGATCAGTCTGTTGAGTTGGCGAGTGTGTTCCTTGGTCGGGTCTGCAGGTAACTGTCTGTACTGTTCCTGGTTGTTGAGCTGGCAGTATACTTCTTTGCAGTAGTCCGTTTTGTTCAGTATTATGGTGGCCCCTCCTTTGTCTGCTGGTTTGATGACGACATTGCGGTTGGTCTTGAGAGTGCGGATGGCGTTGGGTTGTGCTTGGTTGACGTTCGGGGCTGTCTTGTGAATGCGACTGATGAATCTGGCATTGACGCGACTCCTGACGGCTTGAGCATACATGTCGAGTCTCGGGCAGCGGCCTTCCAGAGGGGTCCAATTTGACTCTTTCCTCTTCGGCTGCTGCACCGCAGATCTCTCAGTCTGCTGTTCCGGTTCATTGGTTGTCTCTTTGGGTTCGCTGTCGGCCTCTTGTAGTCTGTGGAAGAAATTGCGGAGCCTCATTCGCCTGATGAATGCCTCCATGCCTGCTGCGAGACTGATGGGGTCCATTTTGGTGGTGGTGCTGAAATTGAGCCCTCTGCTGAGGACTTCGATTTTGTCTGGTTGAAGGGTTTAGTCCGACAAGTTGACAATAGATTTCCCTGTATTGTTTCCTACTGTGGTGCCAGGGGAGGCTTGGTTGCTGCTGGCCGTGTTTCTCAAGCTTCCTGTTCTTGATGTGCTTATCGGTGGCATAGTATCGTTGTCTCATCTGTTTGGCGATGTTCCGCAGTTGGTCTGCTGCATTCTGAGCGCAAGTTGAGAATATGGACTCCAGCTTGGTTTCCAGGTTGCAGCGTCTGCTGTAGAGCTGGCGTACGAAGCGTTTGAGGAGTGTGAGAGAGGTGCGACGGCAGTCTACTGTCTCTCAAAAATACACAAGGCTAACACACCAGGCTGGCCTATCATATCATGCAACGGGATCCTGTGTGAGAACCTCTCTGGCTACATTGATGATATCATAGTACAAAGAACGCCCAGCTTTTGTCGCAACACGACGGACTTCCTACAGAAACTCAGCACCCATGGACCAGTTGAACCAGGAACATTCCTCGTCATAATGGACGTCTCGGCACTCCACACCACACTCCACATAGCCTCAGTACTCAACACCGACAATTGCCAATCTCCAGATGCAATTCTGCAACTCATCTGCTTCATTCTGGATCACAACGTCTTCACCTTCGACTACAAGTTCTTTTAACAAGACGCATGGAACAGCCATGGGGACCAAATTCACACCTCAATATGCCCACATCTTCATGCACAAGTTTGAACCAGGCCTCATTGCACAGGACCTTCAACCGATGTTATACACCAGATACATCAATTACATTTTTTTCCTTTGGACCCATGGCGAAGAATCACTGAAATGACTACACGATGACATCAATAAGTTCCATCGCACCATCAGACTCACCATAGACTACTCTCCAAAATCGGTTGCAAACTTTGACACACTTATCTCCATCAAGGACGGTCACCTGAGCACTTTGCTTTACTGCAAGCCCACGGATAACCTCACGATGCTCCACTTCTCCAGCTTCCACCCTAAACACATTAAGGAAGCCATCCCCTATGGACAAGCCCTCCGTATAGACAGGATCTGCTCAGACGAGGAGGAGCATAACAGACATCTACAGATGCTGAAAGATGTGTTCGTATGAACGGGATATGGCGCTCGACTCATCGATCGACAGTTCCAACGCACCACAGCAAAAAACCGCACCGACCTCCTCAGAAGACAAACAAGGGACACAACCGACAGAGTACCCTTCATCGTCCAGTACTTCCCCGGAGAGGAGAAACTACGAAATTTTCCTCGCAGCTTTCAACACGTCAAGATGAACATCTTGTCAAGGTCATCCCCACACCACCACTACTTGCCTTCAAACAAGCAACCTTAAACAAACCATTGTTTGCAGCAAACTACCCAGCTTTCAGAACAGCGACCACAACAGCACACAACCCTGCCATGGCAATCTCTGCAAGATTTGCCAGATTATCGACATGGGTACCATGAGAACACCACCCACCAGGTATGTGGTACATACTCGTGCGACTCGGCCAACGTTGTCTACCTCATACGCTGCAGGAAAGGATGTTCCGAAGCGTGGTACATTGGCGAAACCTTACAGACGCTGCGACAACAAATGAACGGACATCGCGTGGTAATCGCCAGGCAGGAATGTTCCCTTCCAGTCGGGGAACACTTCAACAGTCAAGGGCATTCAGCCTCTGATCTCTGGGTAAGCGTTCTCCAAGGCGGCCTTCAGGACAAGCAGCAACGCAAATCGCCGAGCAGAAACATATAGCCAAGTTCTGCACACATGAGTACGGCCTCAACCGGGACCTTGGATTCATGTCACATTACATTTACCCCCCACTGTCTGGCCTGGGCTTGCAAAATCCTACCAACTGTCCTGGTTTGAGACAATTCACACCTCTTTAACCTGGGGTTACCCCTATCTCTGGATCTGTAAAGACTTAATTACCTGCAAATGCTCGCATTCAAAGCATTGTCTTGCATCTTTGACTTTGTCTATATATATATGTTTCTGGAACATACTTCTTCGTTCACCTGAGGAAGGAGCAGTGCTCCGAAAGCTAGTGTTTGAAACAAACCTGTTGGACTTTAACCTGGTATTGTAAGACTTCTTACTGTGCTCACCCCAGTCCAACGCCGGCATCTTCTCATCATAAATAATTACCGTATACTTATATCTACATTAGAACAGAAGGTGAGTTAATTCTGGAGATGGTGGCACAAGTTCTCTGTACAATCTTCCGCACCTCCCTCTGTTACTTGAGTGGAAGACTGATGACATTTTGAGGTGAATACTGCTCCAAATCATCTCCCTGAAAGAATTATACTTGCAATTTGACTGTTGATTAAAAAAACCCTCCTGTTTGAGTGATACAAATTTACTGTCCTTACAATGAAGACCTTGTTTCTGGGAGATTCTGTAAGAGAGGGCAGCACGGTAGCATTGTGGATAGCACAATCACTTCACAGCTCCAGGGTCCCAGGTTCGATTCTGGCTTGGGTCACTGTCTGTGCGGAGTCTGCACATCCTCCCCGTGTGTGCGTGGGTTTCCTCCGGGTGCTCCGGTTTCCTCCCACAGCCCAAAGATGTGCAGGTTAGGTGGATTGGCCATGATAAATTGCCCTTAGGGTCCAAAGTTGCCCTTAGTGTTGGGTGGGGTTACTGGGTTATGGGGATAGGGTGGAGGTGTTGACCTTGGGTAGGGTGCTCTTTCCAAGAGCCGGTGCAGACTTGATGGGCCGAATGGCCTCCTTCTGCACTGTAAATTCTATGATCTCTGAACTAAGGAAACCAATTGTTTCTATGATCAGGTAATGGTATGTTCTATGATTAAGTGCCAATTGGAAATAAGAACAGAGGTTTTCTAACAGGACAGGATTTACCAAAATGCAGTACGACACTGTGCCCTCACATCCAGGGGGCGATTCTCCGCAGTGCGGACCAAGTGCCCGCGCCGTCGTGAACGCCGTCATGTTTAACGACGGCGCGAATGTAGCCTGGGCACGACCTATTCTGGCCGCCACAGGGGGTCAGCATGGGGCCACAGGGGGCCATGGTTCACGCCGCTCCAGCATCCTTACACGGCACCAAATGGGCGCCATGCCAACCTGTGCATGCGAGGGGAACTTTTTACGCGCACCGGCCCCTCACCAACATGGCGCTGGTGTTCTGGGGCCGCCCGCGGAAGGAGGTAGGCACGGACGGGGGGGGGGGGGGGGGGGGGGGGGGAGAGGCCGGCCAGCCCGCCGATTGGTGGCCCCGATTGTAGGCCAGACCCTATCGGAGGCCCCCCTGGTGAAGGAGCCCCCTCCGCCCCCCCCATAGGCGACACTCCTAGCGTTCCCGCAGAGTTCGCGCTGGCAGCGATCAGGGGTGGATGGCGCCAGCGGGAACCTGTCGTGTCGTGGCAGCCGCTCGGCCCATCCGGGCTGGAGCATCGCCGCTCGCCGTTTGCGGCGATTCTCTGAGCGGCCCGGCGTGAATTGCGCGCCGCTGGTTTTGGGGGGGTTGGAAGAATCACGTGCGGGTGTCGGGATGGCGTGGCTTGATTTACGTGGCGCCCCGGTGATTCTCCCAACTGGTGTGGGGGGGAGAATCCCACCCCAAGGTGTGTTGAAAAGGGCAAGACATTAAATAATTTGAAATATCATGGTATCTTGTGTCACAGAGTACAGGAAGTCATAAAATCATCACATAGTTGCAGCACAGAAGAAGGCCATTCAGCCCATCATGCTGGTGCTGACTCCCTGAGAGAGTAACTTTGTTAGCCCCACTCCATTTCCCTGAAGCCGTACACGTTGTTCTCTTCAGATAATTATAGAACTCCATTTTGAAAGCCATGATCAATCCTGTTTCCACCACACTCCCAGGCAGTGCATTCCAGGTCCTAAGCTGCTCCCTGCTTAAAAAGGTTTTCCCTCATGTCGCCTTTGGTTCTTTTGTCAAACACTTTCAATCACTGTCCTTTGGTTCTCGTCCCTACCCCTCATGATTTTGAGCACATCTCTATCAATTATCCTCTCAACATTCTCTTCTCTCAGTACAGGACTAGTTCTCTAATCCAAGAAGGGAATAATTAAGGTGGATATGTGGTGCTGGTCTAATATTGGGTAAACCAGCCGGCTGAATCCTGGTATGTCAGGCCTTGGTTTCCTGTTCAGGACAGTTCCAATTTGTTCAGAGTGGTTGGAGGAGCTCTACAGTTAAAACAAAGGGAATGGGGCCCAAAAGGAATATTGAATTAGGAAGATACTAGGAAGAAAGGGAACTGGAAGAGAGCAAGGAATGCTAAAGAAAGGGCAAAGGGAACAAAAGTAGGGATGTGACCGAAGAGCCAGATAATGGAATAGAAATTATTTCTTTAAAACACCATGAAAGCACATTCTCCTGTGTTTGCGTGGATCTCTCCCCCCACAACCCAAACAACGTGCAGGGTAGGTGAATTGGTCACGCTAAATTGCCCTCAGTTGGAAAAAAAAAAGAATTGGATATGCTAAAATTTTAAACAAAACTCCATAAAAAAATGAAGTGATGTTTATTTATAATTTTGTATTTATAGTTACTTATGAGCTCTTTTACTTACACCTTACTTGCTGTCCCCAGGAGCAAATCATTGGTACTGAATTAATTTTGAAGTTATCTACATTTTTCCTCAATTGTTTCTTCTCGGTTGGAGGCTTTTCTGGAGGGTGGCGATTGAGAAACGTTGAAAAGCTTCACTTCTTAAAATTTTTTTTGTAAGGGCATGGCACAGGTGCCATACCATCTCTTTGTTGAGGTGGAATCTCCTGTGGCACACGCTGTCCGTCATCTGTTCAAAAGACCAGCGACGCCTGGACACCTTGGGCCGACACGGGCCACCCACTCTGGGTCACTCCCTGGCCTGATCGGTGGCCGGGTCCTCAGTGTGTTGGGCGGGGACCTGGAGATGGGCCGCTGCCTCGAGCTTCTGTCGACGCTGCTGCCACCGCCACCTTCTCTGCCATTTGGCCACCTGTTCAGTGTTGAGTCACAGTGTCCAGGCATCACGGTCTGATTGGGATGCTGGACAAAAACTCCCACATGCCACAAGGCACGCTTAAAAACGGGGATGTGTGAAGTGTGCACTGAACTAGGATTGCCAATTCTCAATTAGCTGCCAGAGGCCTCCGTGGTCAGTGGGAGTTATATTGATGGGGCTAGTGGGCCGGGCTGGGGTTGACCCGGAACAGGACCACACGGTTCATGGACGGCCACCACCCCTGCTCCACAATCCCCTCTCCCCCGATGGCGGCCCAACCTGACCGAGGCTGGCACCCCTGGGGCACCCCAACCACACCTTCCCCCCCCCCCCCCCCCCCCCCCCACACCCCCCAGCACCGGGGCAGCAAGCCCTGTGCTCCCGGGCTCTTTGCCTGTACGTGAAAATGGCTACTCACTTCCTCAGGTCCACGCAGCAGCCGGTCCGTCAGCTTCACGTTTTTAAAAATGAGTACAAATCGGCACCCGTGTGACCACTTACTGAGGAGGCCAGTAGATCACGGGGGCGGGGAGGAGGGTGGTGGAAAGTAGATAGCACGACTGTCTCACAGCACTGAGGACCCAGGTTTAATCCCGGCCCCGGTCACTGTCCATGTGGAGTTGTGGAGTTTGCACATTCTCCCTGTGTCTGCGTGGGTCTCCCCCCCACAACCCAAAGATGTGCAGGTTAGGTGGATAGGCCCCCCCCTTAATGGAAAAAGGAAGAATTGGGTACATTAAATTTATTTAAAAATGTATCACAGGGGTCCGTTATATAAGGGTCGCTCCCAGGGCAGCATGGTGGCACAGTGGTTAGCATTGCTGCCTACGGCGCTGAGGACCCGGGTTCGAATCCAGGCCCTGGGTCACTGTCCGTGTGGAGTTTGCACATTCTCCCCGTGTCTGCGTGGGTTTCGCCCCCACAACCCAAAAGATGTGCAGGATAGGTAGATTGGCCATGCTAAATTGCCCCTTAATTGGAAAAAATAATTGGGTACTCTAAATTTATTTTTTTTAAAATAAGGGTCGCTCCCGTTAATTGTATGGAGATTGGCCTTAAGTGGTGATTATTGGTTTCTTGCCACATTATGGCTTGAACCTGATTTCGCGAACAGGAGTGGGTTGGTTAGATCCCAAATAGATTGGCGCCCGGAATGGTTCTCATTTTTGGCCTCTCTTGCGAGTAAATGGCCTTGTACAATGGGGCCATTAAATCGTGCCCAAGACGATTGGCAAATGAACCTGAGGTGACATGAGGAAACTTTATTTATACAGTGAGTTGTTGTGATGGGAATGCACTGCCCGGAAGTGTTAACATCTAACAGCCAAATGGTGAAGGCGGAGACGGGATATCAGTCTTTACTTTGTTTGAATTAATTCACAAAGTGAAACATTTCAAGACTATAGTTCCTCACCACCCAGTGTCAAACGTGACCCTTTATATATGCTGAAATAATGAATGCCCTCGACTTGTTTATCCTCGCTTTTCATTTAAAGAGTGGTGGAAGCAGCCTCAATGGTATTCTCCAAAAGAAAAGGTCACAATGTGCAGGGCAATGGAATGGGGAAAGGGCAGGAGGTTGGAACTAATTGAATCCCTCCTCCAAAGAGTCGGCACAGCCACGATGGACCAAATGGCCTCCCTCTGTGATGTTTGATTCTATGGAATGAAAACAGGGCCATCTTGATAACGGTGGCTGTTGCGCTGAACCCACCCCTCCCCCATCCCCACCACACCCGTCATGATCAGACTTGTTTTCCTTTCTACGGATGCAGTAGAAAACCTTTCAACCAGGTAAGGTTTGTACCAAATTGAAGGGAGCGTCTCATGACAAAACATTGCAAAGAAGTGTTCCCAGTAAGTCCCTGAGGCTTTAATTAAAGATAAATCACAGCGAGCAGTACTGCTTGGATAATCCTGTAACCCCGAAGAGCTGCAGAGATTCACAGTTCAAAAAGGTCACCATCAAATGTATTGTGAAGTCCATTCAGGATGTATAAAAAGAGACAACGCTGGAAAGACATAGTAGCTCAGTCAGCGTCTGAAAAGAGAAAAGATAGATTAGCATTTTGGGTCAGATCATTGTTTTCCAATATTTACGGTTTTCTTTTTTTACTTAACGCTCAATAGAAAATTGCAGTCAGGTCAGCTTTTGTGCAGTTGCACTTGCTTTCGGCCAGATCCATTTGAAGCATCATATCTATTTTGAAAAGAATTGGTGCAGAAGCATCTTGCGTGTTGATTTCCTGATCCGATTAATGCTTTCATTTCTTGTATCTAAAGGTTGATGGTTCGTGACATTGTTGAAATGAGGCGTGAAGCGCAAGTGGTGTTTCATGAAGTAAAAAGAGAACTTGCACCTAATTACTCCAGCACTGCTCTCTTTTTTTTCACCCATCAGTAATTTGCTCAGTCAATCGAGCATTCATTTCCCTATTTCAACACAAGGATTCAATAAGAGCGTTGAATGAATACTGATTTTGTTCGACTTGGCACAATGTCCTGGTATTGTTTATCCATTCTGTTCTCTTCAACACTGTGCACTAATAAGCACGTCAGGTTGAGGTACCATGTGACCTTGCACTAAAATAAAAACAAGATACCCAGGATACTGGAAATTGGGAATTAAAAAGAGAAAGTACAATATGTACTTAGCAGGTCTGGCAGCATCTGTGGAGAAGGAAACAGTTATTAGCCAGAGTTTTCCGGCTGCTCACGCTGGCGGGATCCTCCGCTGTGGGTTTCCCAATGGCAAAGGTTGTGTTCATCAGGAGACTCTGCTGGCAACGGCAGGACCGGAAGATCGCACCACTGGCCAATGGCAGGCCACCTCCTGCGGTGGGTAGCTCGGAAAATCCCACCCAATCTTTTGAGTTGAATATAACTCTTACTCGGAATAACATTGGGTGGAATTTACCCTGTATTTGGCAGAGTGTGACAGCGGGTGGGAGGAGAGGCATTGAAGCCGCTGGCACTAACAACAGCTTTCTGTATCATCAGCAACATCGAACAAAAATGGCAAGGGGTAGATCCTCGGGCATCATGCTAGATTGAGCCCGCCCTGCCCCCCCCAGCAACTTAGTTTGTTAAGGGCGCCATTTTTAAAGGCCACACCAGTGCACAAAGGTTCATACGCGACCACCTCCCCTACCTCACAACTGACCAGGCCCAACCCTGGCACTGCCAGGACATGACCCTCTCCCCAAAGTGAAGTACTCACCTGAGCCCCTCTAGGAGGTCTGCTTCCAGGTGTACACCATGGACAGGTAGCACAGTGGTTAGCACTGTTGCTTCACAGCACCAGGGAGCAGGGTTCGATTCCTGGCTTGGTCACTGTGAGGAGTCTGCACGTTTTCCCTGTGTCTGTATGGCTTTCCTCCCACAAATACCCAAAGACATGCTGTTAAGTGATTTGGACATTCTGGATTTTCCTCAGTGTACCTATAAGACCATAAGACGTAGGAGCAGAATTAGGCCACTCGGCCCATCGTGTCTGCTCTGCCATTCAATCATGGCTGATATTTTTCTCATCTCCATTCTCCTGCCTTCTCCCCATAACCCCTGATCCCCTTATTAATCAAACATACCCGAACAGGCGCTGCAATGTGGCGACTAGGGGATTGTCACAGTAACTTCATTGCAGTGTTAATGTAAGTCTACTCATGACAACAATAAAGATTATTATTCTTATTTGAAGACCAGTCACGATTCACGTTGGTCTGCCCAAACCCCGACGTGAATGGATTATCTCACTGTGGGAATGGTGGTGATTCAGGCATGGAGGCCTGATAATGAGATGTAAATGTATTCTTTTTTAAAAATAGATTTAGAGTACCCAATTCATTTTTTCCAATTAAGAAGCAATCCACCTAGCCTGCACATCTTTGGGTTGTGGGGATGAAACCCATGCAAACACGGGGAGAATGTGCAAACTCTATATGGACAGTTACCCAGAGATGGGACGAACCTGAGACCTTGGCGCCGCGAGGCAGCAGTGCTAACCACTCCACCACTGTCTCACCCTAGATTTAAGTGTATTCTAATGTTTTTTCCTATGTTGAATATCGTGAATCCTGTTATATGACTGGCAGTGTGGGGGGTGGGGACCATCGCGTCCTGTTTTATGCCTGCATGATTTGGGCATCTCGCGAGATTTTACACTCTCTTCGCCGATCCCACATGATGCAAACGGGAGTAGAATTGCTCCCCCCCCCCCCCCCCCCCCCCCCCCCCCCCACCTCCCCCTATTAACTCTGTTTCCTCTCTACAGCTGCTGCCAGGCCTGGTGAGGTTTTATAGCATTTTCTGTTCTTTTTTTTAATAAATTTAGAGCACACAATTCATTTTTTCCAATTAAGGGGAAATTTAGCGTGTTCAATCCACCTACCTTGCACATCTTTTGGTTGAGGGGCCAAAACCCACGCAAACACTGGGAAAATGTGTAAACTCCACACGGACGGTGACCCAGGGCCGGGATTCGAACCTGGGACCTCGGTGCCGTGAGACTGCAGTGCTAACCCACTGCGCCCTCGTGCTGCCCGCACTTTCTGTTCTAACTATGAAACATGGCACTACTGTCTGAGAATCCTCTGAAGTAACAAGGTGATATGCAAGGGACAGTTTGTATTTTTTGAGTAATTTTAATGCCAATAACTTCGCCTTTTTAATGATGAGGGAAAAACCCCAGCTCACCCCAATAGTTCAGTCAATAAATGTACCTCTTGGTGAGGTACTCAGTCATACAAATCAGGGTACATCCAGAGCTGATTCCTATAGGAAGATATCTTTTGGAATATAGAAGTCTAGTCTGGGCTCAGTTAGCTGGTCTCAGCTTTGGGCATGTGGATGCTGCAATTGGCCTCACAACCCTGGGCTAAAGAATGGGAAAATCAGCAAAGGCCCAGTCCCTGTTTGCTCTCTCAATGATTCCGAATGGAAAGTGCACGGATGTTGATGCCAAACAGGAATAGGATTGGAGGTTGGACCAATACTCAGTGATGCCTGATTAACCTGAATGTAAAAAAGTAACTGCTTCAGAGAGGCTCCATAAAATTGACAGTACTCACAGAAATAGATCCTCGCACATGTTGCAATTATCAGGAAAAGGGATTAAGGAACTGGAAGGCTGAGAAAGAAAAGGAACGAGTAAGGCCTGGAAGGATCAAACTAATCTTTGTGTACCACAGTAATATATTCACTGAGTCCCCAAGGTCTAGAAGATTAAGAGGTCAGACTTCAATGACACAGCTCAAGCTTTGACCTGCTTATTTGAATGGGTTTCTTCTGCATTGTTTTGTTTAACTTTATGCTTTGATTTTTAAAAAAGTAGTGGAAATCTTTTTTTAAATCTAGATACTTGGCCTTAACTTGCAACAAATCACGTATGGCCGGCAATGATAATTAATTCCCATTTATTAAGGAAAAGGGAGGGCAGCACGGTGGTGCAGTGGGTTAGCACAGCTGCCTCACTGCGCCGAGGCCCCACTGTTCAATCCCGACTCTGGGTCACTGTCTGTGTGGAGTTTGCACATTCTCCCCGTGTTTCTGTGGGTTTCGCCCCCACAATCCAAAGATGTGCAGGGTAGGTGGATTGGTCATGCTAAATTGCCCCTTAATTGGAAAAATGAATTGGGTACTCAAAATTTAAAAAAAGGAAATTATGGAAAGGGGGTTGATTTTTTTGATGGGCTCTTGAATGGCCCCGTTGATGATACTCCTCACATAATTAGATTGATTTTAAAAATAAATGTAGAGAAACCAATTCTTTTTTTTCCAATTCAGGGATAATTTAGCGTGGCCAATCTAACTACCATGCACATCTTTGGGTTTGTGCGGGAGAATGTGCAAAGTTCACACGGACAGTGGCCTGGGGATTGAATCCGGGGCCTCAGCGTCATGAGATTAGATTGTTTCACTGAAATGGTGACGATGTGATCAATGTGGTCAACTTCAAGTTGTGCTGCTTTCAGGAAAAAACACATTTCGTAAAGACTGCTTCTTTGTTTAGACAATGCGATGTGGCCACAATGGCATTGAGCAATGAAGCATCGGTGACATGGAGTGAGAAGGTGTTATAGTTCAATTATACTTCACTCCATCCCGAATCTGCACTGTGATGCACCGTCAATGGCCACAAGACGAGAATGGTGGAACAATCGAGGCTTTATTGAACAAGATGTTGTGCCTCCTGTAGCTGGAATCAGAATGGGTGGAGCCAGCAGGCAGGGATTTTTCATTATACCCTTAATATATGGGCAGTGCCGTAATACATATAGGGCGTAATTATCCGCAACGCCCGACACCGTCGTGAAACCCGGAGTGTTTCACAATGGTGCGGAGGCCGCTCCTCTCCCCCTATTCTCCCCCCCGGGAGGCTAGGAGCGGCGTTCCGTAAATCTCAGCCGCCGAGAATGACGCGGCTGGCGGCACCTAATGACGTCAGCCGCGCATGCGCAGGTTGGCCGGTGCCAACCCACGCATGCGCGGTTGCCGTCTTCCCCTCCGCTGCCCCGCAGGACATGGCGGCTTGATCTTGCGGGGCGGCGGAGAGAAAAGAGTGCGTCTCTTGGAGACGCCGGCCTGACGATCAGTGGGCACCGATCGCGGGCCAGTCCCCTCCCGAGCACGGCCGTGGTGCTCACTCCCCTCTCCGCCCCCCACAAGCCACAAACTCACCTTTGGCGCCATGTTCACGCCGGCAGCGACCACGTGTGGTTGCCGCCAGGGGAACAACTGTGGACTGAATGAGTGGGCGGGCCTTGTCTGCATAATTAGGGACCCACTGGGCGTAATAGGAGAAAAACCCCAGGCATCGTTTCAGGGTGTTGGGGCAGTGGGGGAGAGGGAGTTCCAGGAGGGGGCGCATGCGGTCGGGGTCGGGCCCTAGGACTCAATTTTCCACGACACAGCCAAGGATGGCTAAGCGGTTGGTGCGGAAGATGCATTTCTCCTTATTGTGTGTGAGATTAAGGAGTTTGCCGGTATGGAGGAATTTTTGGAGGTTTGCGTCGTGGTCCTGTTGATCGTGGCTGCAGATGGTGACGTTATCTAGGTACGGGAAAGTGGCCCGCAGTCCATACTGGTCAACCATTCGGTCCATCTCTCGCTGGAGGACTGAGACCCCATTAGTGACGCCGAAGGGAACCCAAAGTAAGTGATAGAGACAGTCATCTGCTTCGAAAGCAGTGTATTGGCGGTCCTCCGGGCGGATGGGGAGCTGTTGGGAGGCGGACTTCAAGTCCACTATGGAAAAGACTCAATACTGCGCAATCTGATTGACCATGTCAGATATGCGTGGGAGGTGGTACACGTCGAGCTGCGTGTACCGATTGATGGTCTGACTGTAGTCAATGACCATCCTGTGCTTCTCCCCAGTCTTCACTACCACCACTTGAGCTGTCCAGGGGCTGTTGCTCGCCCCAATGACCCCCTCCCACAGAAGCCGTTGGACCTCCGACCTAAGGAAGGTCCTGTCCTGGGAACTGTACCGTCTGCTCCTAGTGGCTTGCAGTCCGGGGTGAGGTTCGCAAACAGGGAAGGTGGATCAACCTTAAGGGTCGTGAGGCCACAGACGGTGAGGGGGGTAGGTGTCCGGCGAATTTTTAAGTTAGGCTTTGGAGATGGCACTGAAAATCCAGGCCGAGTAACAGGGCAGTGCAGAGGTGGGGGAGGATGTAGAGCCAGAAGTTGCTGAACTCTACACCTTGGACGGTGAGGGTCGCCATACAGTACCCCCGGATTTCAACGGAATGGGATCCGGAGGCCAGGGAGATTTTCTGGGTGATGGGGTGTACCAAGAGGGAGCAGCGCCTTACCTTAGTGGGGTGGATGAAGCTCTCTGTGCTCCTGGAGTCAAAGAGGCAGGTCGTCTCGTGCCCATTGATCTTCACCGTCGTCGTCGCAGTTGCGAGGTTGCGGGGCTGGGACTGATTCAGGGTGATAGAGGCGAGCTGCGGTAGATGCCGGGCTGGTCAGTGGTGGCGGAGGTAGTGGTACGCGGTGAATGGCCAGACGAGCAGGGGTCCTGAGGCACAGTCCAAAATGGCGCAGAAGATGGCGGCGACCACAGGGCGCACATGGCGGGCAGCATGAAAGATGGTGGTGGCCACGGTCTGCACGTAGCTTGCGACGGGGAAGATGGCGGCGCCCCGGGTCGCACGTGGGGGGTGTAGAAATGCCCGGCCTGGAAACAGCGGCGACCGACCGGGCCTGACAAACAGAAACAAAGTGTCCTTTCTTCCCACACCCATTGCAGGTCGCGCTCCGCACCGTGCAGCGCTGCCTGGGGTATTTGTTTTGTCCGCAAAAATAACACTTGGGCCCCCCAGAGTTGGCTGGCTGCCGCGCGGCGCAGGCTTGCAGTGAGCTGGAGTCGGCAGCTGGTGGGGCCCACGATGCCCACGAGGGTACCGCGTGGTCGGGGGCGTAGGACTGAACGTTACGGGAGGCCACTTCTAACGAATTAGCGAGCTGCCTAGTCCCCGCAAGATCGAGAATACCCCCTTCCAGTAGCCGCTGGTGGATGTACGCAGACTTTATGCCCGTGACGTAAGCATTTCTAAATTAAAAGTTCAGTGTGTTGGACTGACGAAACTGCCTGGCAGTCACAGTTCGTACCTAGGATCTGCAGGGCACACAGGAAATCGCCCAGTGTCTCCCCGGGGAGTTGCTGTCTCGTGGTCAGGAGCTGCCTGGAGTACACTTGGTTCACAGGTCGAACGTAATGTCCCTTCAGGAGCGTCATCGCTTCGGAGTAGGTGGGCGTATCCCGGATGAGGAAAAAAATGTCAGGGCTCATCCGTGAATAGAGGACTTGGAGCTTCTGCGTGTCCAAGGGTTCTTCAGAGGCTGCTCTGAGGTAGTCTTCGAAGCAGGCTAGCCAGTGGTTGAAGGTGGATGTGGCGTTGGCTGCTTGAGGGCTCAGCTGTAGGTGATCAGGCTTGATGCGGGAATCCATCGTTTAAGAAATCTTGTTTAATAAATTGATGCACCGTCAATTACCACAAGACGAGAATGGTGAAGCAATCGAGGCTTTATTGAACAAGATGTTGTGCCTCCTGTAACTGGAACCAGAATGGCTGCAGTGCCAGAGAGCACACACTTTTATACACCGCCTGCTGGGCGGAGCTAGCAGGTAGGTATTTACCATTGTACCCTTAATATACGGGCAGTGCCGTATACATATAATATGCCACTAGTGGTGACTACCACACACTGTGACAAACAGGAATCTTCGTGTGGGAAAGGAGAGGGGAAATTGGTCTAATAAGTCTTCATTTAGTCATTGGCCAAAGGAGAGATTGGTGTAGGTATGGGAGCAGGCTGACACCTGTCACATAAACTAAACAGACGTTAGCCTGCATACGGAGAATAAATATCCCTAACTCAGTTTGGAAAGTGTCACGAATAAGCAAAGTAATCAACGACACAGTGTGGTTAATCAATATTCAAAAATGCATCACCATGTTCCTGGGCAGCACGGTAGCACAGTGGGTAGCACTGTTGCTTCACAGCTCCAGCGTGCCAGGTTCGATTCCTGGCTTGGGTCACTGTCTGTGTGGAGACTGCATGTTCTCCCCGTGTCTGCGCGCGTTTCCTCCGTGTGCTCCAGTTTCCTCCCACAAGTCCAATGCAATTTGGACATTCTGAATTCTCCCTCTGTGTACCCGGAATGGGACAACTAGGGGCTTTTCACAGCAACCTCATTGCAGTGTGAATGTAAGCTTACTTGTGACAATAAAGATTATAATTATTGTGAACGCCACCATCACTGTCAAAAATTAAATATTTGTTGATCCTTGAGAAGCTAAAACAATGGTGTGCCAAATCCTTTTATGAAGCATGCACCTGACAATAAGGAAACTTCAGAAAAATTACATAATTCCAGCCTTTCTGGAATTCCCTACCACTCCGATGGTAGAACAAAACGCTAGAAGCATCCCTTTGCTCTGTAGTTATGGCACTGACATCACCAAGCTGAAGTAATAAGAACTCGTAATCTCCCTGCACAGCATGCTGTTTGTAAATCCAGATCGTTATCCATCTGCCCCTCTCTCTTTGCAACATATTACAAACAAATAGTAAAATAAACAGCGATTCACACGAATAACTTGTTCGGGATCTTTCTTTTAAAGCCTCTCCTAATCATTCTTTTTATTTTTAAATGTCTTTCATTTTTCACTTTGGTACCAATAGGCAAACCCAATATGGTATTTGGATTAATTTAGTTGATATTAGCTACTGGAGTGCTGAACTGGTTGCATTTGAGTGCTACAGTGAGAGTTTGGTGACTGAGAGAGTATAAGGGTTCATTTTTTATTTAAAGTCTAGTATTTCTTTTATTTAGATAATTAACTTAAAAGTTGCTGTTTGGTCTATAAGAAGGTGAATTTTGAATCAGCTTTAAACAAGGTTCTACTTGTAGGTACTTGCAGCTGGAGCTTGTGTAGCCACCGAAGTTGGCCATTCCCTCAATACAAAATGGAGGAACGCAAAGCTTGCAGGTTAAAATGGACAAAGTTTGCAGCACAAGCAGGCTGCACCAAGCCAATGTGTATTCTGTCTGCTAAGAGAGCAGACAGCACCGAAACGAACATTCCGCATACTCATGAGGCAATCTCCGGGATAGTTAACAAAGCAATGGAACGATCCCAGGGACAATGGACACAAATAGGGAAGTGATTGCAACATTGTATAGGACACCAGACACCCCGGCAGCGGGGTTCGAAGACAAAGCACCTGAAGGCCCGCCCAGTAGCCGAGGGACAGCCTCAGTATTGGGGGGATTCAAACAAATCGATTGGGAAGAGATCCAATCAATCCCCAGCAGATAGAGGGTCCGCCCAAAAGGGCGCGAAGCCCTGGGACCTATAAAAGACAGGTCCCAAACTTAGTTCGGTCTTCTTGACCAGCCCTCCTCTCTTGACCAGCCCTCTCGACCAGTTTTTACCGAAGAAGACCTTGACCGAGTGAGAGGAGAGGTTTGGGACAGCAGCCGCCAGCAAGTAAGTGTCTCACAGCGATCGCTATCAGAGATAGACACTCCTGACCCCTTTTAACCCGTACCAACCTGGTCTGCGGACTCAGAGCAGAGCAAGAGGCCTTGTCCCCTGATCCGGCAGTTCCCTTTAAGATAAGTATTGGTTTATTTAGTGGTAGGAATAGTTTAGTCATCTTAGCGTGTGCATGGGTAGTATTATAATTGTATTATAATAAACTCATTTGTTTGAACTTACTAATTGGTGTATGGTTTTATTGCTTTGCACTTGACCTTGAAACTTGTGGCGGTATCTTAATGATACCTGGCGACTCCAGAGCTAAGTAACGAAACAGAGCCAAATTGAGTGTTAAGCACACTCACCCAGAACGAGCAACACTTGTTAATTAGTTAATTGGATTAGGCCAGTTTTCAGAGGCTAGAGTCACAGTATAAATCTGAGCTAGTTACAGTGCAGACTTTGTTTGCACTGGAGTGCTGAACTGGTTGCATTTGAGTGCTACAGTGAGAGTTTGGTGACTGAGGGAGTATAAGGGTTCATTTTTTATTTAAAGTCTAGTATTTCTTTTATTTAGTTAATTAACTTAAAAGTTGCTGTTTGGTCTATAAGAAGGTGAATTTTGAATCAGCTTTAAACAAGGTTCTACTTGTAGGTACTTGCAGCTGGAGCGTGTTAATTAGTTAATTGGATTAGGCCAGTTTTCAGAGGCTAGAGTCAGTATAAATCTGAGCTAGTTACAGTGCAGACTTCGTTTGCATTGGAGTGCTGAACTGGTTGCATTTGAGTGCTACAGTGAGAGTTTGGTGACTGAGGGAGTGCTGAACTGGTTGCATTTGAGTGCAACAGTGAGAGTTTGGTGACTGAGGGAGTGCTGAACTGGTTGCATTTGAGTGCTACAGTGAGAGTTTGTGACTGAGGGAGTTAGGGGAAGAGGGAGTAAGGTGCTCCTTACATTTCATTTCCTATGTTTATCAAAGAGCGTGAAGGGAGCCAGGAGTTTAGAGTGCAGCTGACTGGAAGCAGAGTCGGAGGGCGGAGGTCCAGTTGGTCTACGGGGCAGCTAATTCTGTAAAGTAAGAGGGGATGGAGGCTAAGGCAGTTGCATGCTCCTCCTGTAGGATATGGGTGGTGAGGGATACCACTGGTGTCCCCGCTGACTATACCTGCTGGAAGTGCACCAAACTCCAGCTCCTCAGAGACCGTGTTAGGGAACTAGAGCTGGAGCTGGATGAACTTTGGATCATCCGGGAGGCAGAGGGGGTTATCGAGAAGAGTTACAGGGAGGTAGCCACACCCAAGGTACTGGACAAGAGTAGCTGGGTTACAGTCAGGGGAAATAAAACTAACAGGCAGACAGTGCAGGGATCCCTCGTGGCCGTTCCCCTTCAAAACAAGTGTACTGTTTTGGATGCTGTTGGGGGGGATGACCTACCGGGGGAAGGCCCTAGCGGCCAGGTCTCTGGCACTGAGTCTGGCTCTGGGGCTCAGAAGGGAAGGGGGGAGCATAGAAAAGCAATAGTAATAGGAGATTCAATGGTTAGGGGAATAGATAGGAGATTCTGTGGTCGCGAGCGAGACTCCTGGAAAGTATGTTGCCTCCCAGGTGCCAGGGCCAGGGATGTCTCGGATCGTGTCTTCAGGATCCTGAAGGGGGAGGGTGAGCAGCCAGAAGTCGTGGTGCACATTGGTACCAACGACATAGGTAGGAAAAGGGGTGTGGAGGTAATAAACAAGTTGAGGGAGTTAGGCTGGAAGTTAAAGGCCAGGACAGACAGAGTTGTCATCTCTGGTTTGTTGCCGGTGCCACGTGATAGCGAGGCTAGGAATAGGGAGAGAGTGCAGTTGAACACGTGGCTGCAGGAATGGTGTAGGAGGGAGGGCTTCAGGTATTTGGTTAATTGGAGCGCATTCTGGGGAAGGTGGGACCTGTACAAGCAGGACGGGTTGCATCTGAACCAGAGGGGCACCAATATCCTGGGCGGGAGATTTTCTAGTACTCTTTGGGAGGGTTTAAACTAATTTGGCAGGGGAATGGGAACCGGATTTGTAGTCCAGCAACTAAGGAAGCCGATATTCAGGACGCCAAAGCACTTAGTGATGCAGTGGAGAAGGTAACACTGACAAAGGAGAGTACTTACAGGCAAGGAGATGGGTTGAAGTGTGTATACTTCAATGCAAGAAGCATCAGGAATAAGGTGGGTGAACTTAAGGCATGGATCGGTACTTGGGACTACGATGTGGTGGCCATCACGGAAACCTGGATAGAAGAGGGGCAGAAATGGTTGTTGGAGGTCCCTGGTTATAGATGTTTCAACAAAATTAGGGAGGATGGTAAAATGGTGGGGGGGGGGGGGGGGGGGGGGGGGGTGGCATTGTTAATTAGAGATAGTATAACAGCTGCAGAAAGGCAGTTCGAGGGGAATCTGCCTACTGAGGTAATATGGGTTGAAGTCAGAAATAGGAAAGGAGCAGTCACCTTGTTGGGAGTTTTCTATAGGCCCCCCAATAGCAGCAGAGATGTGGAGGAACAGATTGGGAAACAGATTTTAGAAAGGTGCAGAAGTCACAGGGTAGTAGTCATGGGTGACTTCAACTTCCCAAACATTGAGTGGAAACTCTTTAGGTCAAGTAGTTTGGATGGGGTAATGTTTATGCAGTATGTCCAGTAAGCTTTTCTAACACAGTATGTAGATTGTCCGACCAGAGGGGAGGCCATAATGGATTTGGTACTTGGTAATGAACCAGGGCAGGTGATAGATTTGTTAGTGGGGGAGCATTTTGGAGGTAGTGACCACAATTCTGTGACTTTCACTTTAGTAATGGAGAGGGATAGGTGTGTGCAACAGGGCAAGGTTTACGATTGGGGGAAGGGTAAATACAATGCTGTCAGACAAGAATTGAAGTGCATAAGTTGGGAACACAGGCTGTCAGGGAAGGACACAAGTGAAATGTGGAACTTGTTCAAGGAACAGGTAATGCGTGTTTTTGATATGTATGCTCCTGTCAGGCAGGGAAGAGATGGTCGAGTGAGGGAACCATGGTTGACAAGAGGGGTTGAATGTCTTGTTAAGAGGAAGAAGGAGACTTATGTAAGGCTGAGGAAACAAGGTTCAGACAGGGCGCTGGAGGGATACAAGATAACCAGGAGGAAACTGAAGAAAGGGATTAGGAGAGCTAAGAGAGGGCATGAAAAATCTTTGGCGGGTAGGATCAAAGAAAACCCCAAGGCCTTCTGCACATATGTGAGAAATATGAGAATGACTAGAGCGAGGGTAGGTCCGATCAAGGACAGTAGCGGGAGATTGTGTATTGAGTCTGAAGAGATAGGAGAGGTCTTGAACAAGTATTTTTCGCCAGTATTTACAGACGAGAGGGGCCATATTGTTTGAGAGGACAGTGTGAAACAGACTGGTAAGCTCGAGGAGATACTTGTTAGGAAGGATGATGTGTTGGGCGTTTTGAAAAACTTGAGGATAGACAAGTCCCTCAGGCCTGATGGGGTATATCCAAGGATTCTATGGGAAGCAAGAAATGAAATTGCAGAGCCGTTGGCAATGATCTTTTCGTCCTCGCTGTCAACAGGGGTGGTACCAGAGGATTGGAGAGTGGCGAATGTCGTGCCCCTGTTCAAAAAAGGGAATAGGGATAACCCTGGGAATTACAGGCCAGTTAGTCTTACTTCAGTGGTAGGCAAAGTAATGGAAAGGGTACTGAGGGATAGGATTTCTGAGCATCTGGAAAGACACTGCTTGATTAGGGATAGTCAGCACGGATTTGTGAGGGGTAGGTCTTGCCTTACAAGTATTATTGACTTCTTTGAGGAGGTGACTAAGTATGTGGATGAAGGTAAAGCAGTGGATGTAGTGTACATGGATTTTAGTAAGGCAATTGATAAGGTTCCCCATGGTAGGCTTATGCAGAAAGTAAGGAGGCATGGGATAGTGGGAAATTTGGCCAGTTGGATAACGAACTGGCTAACCGATAGAAGACAGAGAGTGGTGGTGGATGGTAAATATTCAGCCTGGAGCCCAGTTATCAGTGGCGTACCGCAGGGATCAGTTCTGGGTCCTCTGCTGTTTGTGATTTTCATTAACGAGTTGAGGGTGGGTCAGTAAATTTGCTATTGATACGAAGATTGGTGGAGTTGTGGGTAGTGAGGAGGGCTGTTGTCGGCTTCAAAGAGACATAGATAGGATGCAGAGCTGGGCTGAGAAGTGGCAGATGGAGTTTAACCCTGACAAATGTGAGGTTGTCCATTTTGGAAGGACAAATATGAATGTGGAATACAGGGTTAACGGTAGGGTTCTTGTCAATGTAGAGGAGCAGAGAGATCTTGGGGTCTATGTTCAAAGATCTTTGAAAGTTGCCACTCAAGTGGATAGAGCTGTGAAGAAGGCCTGTGGTGTGCTAGCGTTCATTAGCAGAGGGATTGAATTTAAGAGCCGTGAGGTGATGATGCAGCTGTACAAAACCTTGGTCAGGCCACATTTGGAGTACTGTGTGCAGTTCTGGTCACCTCATTTTAGGAAGGATGTGGGAGCTGTTGTACGTTTTACTATGGGCGTAAAACGCGTTTATTGGAGTGTATTAACACGCCTCCGAGTTCGACGTGTGCTTAACACTACTAGGCTCTGTTCTATGTAATTATTTAGCTCTGGAGTCGCCAGTTGCCGTATAGGCAACGTCACAAGTATTCCAAGGTCAAGTTCAAAGTAATAAAGACGATACACCGATTAGTAAAGTTCAAACGATCAATATTTATTATACAGTTATAATAAATACTCATGCACACTAAGAGACTAAGCTATAACTAAACTTAAGTGAACAGAATACTTATCTAACAGGAACAGGCAAGGTCAGAGAACGAGGCCTTCGTCCTGGTCTTGTACTGCAGCCTTCAGCAAGCGTTCTGGTACTTTGGGGTCTAGTGGGCTTGGATCGCGTAGCGAGCGTTGAACTTACGGTTTCGGCGGCTGGTGCTCAACGGCTGGAGTCAGGATGCAAGATGTCAGTCAGAGCCGGAGCACGAGTTTAACAGACCGGGCTCTGTGGGGAATTTGCTTTTATACCCCTCTCTAATGTCCTTGCCCCCTTCTAGGCGGGCTCTACCTTTCGGTACCGATTGGAACGTTTCCAAACGGCTACCTTCGAAATCCTCCAATGCGGGGGCTTCCCTCGATGTTGGGGGGTGGTTTCGATATTCGTTACTCTGGTGCCATCCTGTCTGCTCCACCAATTAAGTGCTACATTGAGATGGAAATGTTGCCATTGTGTGTGCCTGGATCTGGGCTGCCTCATCAGAATGTTAAGCGCTTTGCCATTAACACCTTTGGCTTGGAGATCTGCACCTGGCCAGAAAACTGGTTTGCTGCTTACAAAATGCTAATTAGTTGAGAGCAGGCTGTCTGTTCTCACTAAACAGGCTTTCCCTGCTGTCTTCCATTTTAGTTTGGCTCAGTGTCCATTTTGCGTGGCCAGCATGGCTACATTCCCTCCTTGTGATCCTCACAATCATACTATTGTGAAGGATCACCTATGTACTTTGCCTTCCTTGTGTTCTGACCTCTTGCCAGTTCCTGTTCTACTCTATTCTTAAACTATGGGAAGAAGAGAAAAAATTTTTAACTAACATTTCTACTTGGCCCTATGTCAAAGGGACATGCATTACTACAACTGGGAACCTCTACCTATCACTATTAACCTTAACCTTAACTTAACATTTCATCACTCTAAAATCTTAACCATTCACACCACAACATCACACTTCCCAACTCGGCAGTCGAGTATGGAACAATATAATACATGGCTGAACCTTTTATTTACAGAGTGTTGTAATCAGTGAGGGGTTGAGGGGTTTGGTGGAATCCGAAGATGGGGGATTGAACTCTATAGATGGGTGAGGTGCTGGAACGAGAGGCTCTCCTCTTCCATTTCCTCAACCTGAGGGTCTGCACTAGTATGATGAGGATCGCGATCACCAACAGTGATTCGATTATATAGGACATGGAGTACCACGTCATGAATTTAGTACACCAGGTCTGAACCTCGCTGATCAGAGCTGAGCACTGGGGGTTTGCTGTAATTGAAACATTTACGGTGGGGGTTGTGGGGGAAACGTGTCTTGTTTCCACACATATACATATGACATTAAACAGTAATAAGTGGGCTTCCATCATTTTGCTGTTCTTCTTCTTTCTCTTCCTTCTTCCTCCGGTATTGACAATCCTGGCTTCGACCTCTGTCTCGTCCTTTGAAACCTTTGGGATCAAGCACAGTATCTGTCAATACACAGTTTAAGACCTTTACTTGTTAGTGCATCTGTCTTTCAAAACCCAATTGACCCTTTAAAATGACTGGCTAAGTCACACCCTGTGACTCCCCTCATTTTTTTTTTCAAAAAGCGAATTTAAAGACCAGCATACACCTAACAATCCTTCCTTCTGCGAGCCGTCTCGCAGGCTTTGCTGATTTACCATCCGAATGTTCCCGGATGTAAATAGCATGTGGGATGGCGGCCGAAGGGCTACCTAACGTAAAATGAAAACAAACTTTGAAACAAACATCCGAATGAGTTGCGTATGGGCCGCGACGGGTACGAGTTGGATGGGATCCCCGGGTAGGGCGTGCTGTGCCATACCCGAGCTTGGCTGACCAAGGGTTGGTTCTCAGACAGGGCGGGTCCTCAGTGCCGTTTGTCCACTGCCTGAGTAACCTGGAAAGAAACGGGTACGAATGTGTTGACCATGACTTGCAGCCTCTATTTCGCCGAATAGAGGGGCACCTAAAAAAACCAAGGGAGCCAAGATGCTCCAACTGAGGACATCACTGAAGTTCTCAGAGATATCTGCGGACAAGCTATTTGGCGTGTGGCCTTACAACTTTGGAAAAGATCTCCAATCAAACCGAAGTTCTCAAAAGTTTCGGCAGACAAACTAACGTGTATGTGAGGTGGTCACAATCTTTTCAGCTGAAAAGAAGATGTCCATCCTCCAGCTGAACAATGTGCAATCCTGAGACAAACAAACATAAAACGAAGACAAACATACGTGCAGGTTCCATCAGAAAGGACATCGTTTCCCTCAAACGATTCCTATTTTACATCATCTGGACACCTCACTTTGATTCTGCCTCTGTGAACAGGGTCACAAAGGGGTTGCCGTGTCGGGAGTCAGACACCGTGTCGTCCTGCTCTCCCGGATCCCACACCCTTGTGTGGATCAGGCATGAAACTTTGGAATTGTGTGACCGGGGGTCACTTTCATCATTGCGGACAAGTCTGTAGGAATTGTCCCTGTGCCATTGTGTAGTGTCGAGTGTGTTGTCGGGGTAGTCGGGGTCGGGTGGTGGTTCTGGATATTTGAGGTAGGTGACTTCCATGGGGTCAATGGAGTCGGGGTCGTAGCTGGTGCAGTGTGGGCTGTATGGCTGTGTGCTGTCGCTGTCTTCAGAGTCAGTTCAGTCCTGCTGTCTCTGCTGTGGCAGCTTGTGGGCGTGTCGGGGCGTGGTCTGTAGTGGTCTGTGGGCGGAGTCGTGGGCGAGTCCGTGGATGAACTGGTCTGTGAGGGGGATGGTGGAAAAGTGTCTCTGGTGGGCGGGGTGAAGTGTTCTGCTGCATCCAGCAGGACATGGTGAGCATGGTTGGCCTGTGTTCCATATGCCTTTAACTGGTTTATATGGAACCACGCGGTCTTCCCATTAGGATATTTGATCCTGTAAACGGAGGGGCTAATTTTGTCCGAAATTGAGTAGGGACCGGAATATTTTGGAGCCAAAAAACTGCTGGGGTTATAAACAGATAACATTACCTGTTGCCCAACCTGGAATTCTGTGGTGTGTACGGTCTTATTGAAACAGGCAGTACGTTGCTGTCGGCGTTTCCCTAGCTGGACTGCGGCTGCGATCTGTGCAGACCTCACAGTCTCAACTAGATCTTTAACTGCCTTTTCATGTGTGAGGGCCGTCACTTTGGGGCTTGTCATGTCCAGTCCTAAAAGGAATTCTGTACCTTTCATAGGGCGTCCGGTCATGAATGTATGTGGTGTGTATCCTGTAGATGTGGAGACAGTGTTCCTTATGAACATGAGTGCAAAGGGGAGCACTGAATCCCATGTGGAATTGTTCTGTTGAACCATTTTCCTGAGGGTCGTTTTTAGGGTCCGATTCATGCGCTCCACAATCCCGCTGGACTGTGGATGATACGCAATATGGAAGTTTTGTTTGATACCGAATATTGTCAGGACGTTCCTCATGACCCGTCCTGTAAAGTGAGATCCCTGGTCCGAATCGATACTTCGGGGTAAACCCCATCTCGTGAAGATGTGGTGGGTCAGGATCTTTGCAGCTGTCTTTGCTGTATTTGTTCGTGAGGGAAATGCCTCTACCCATTTGGTAAAGGTGTCGATGACCACCAGAACGTATTTATAGCCATTCCTACAAGGGGGCAATGGACCTATAAAATCGATCTGGAGGTTTGTCCAAGGGCCGTTAACTGGGCGAGTATGCCGAAGTTGTGCCTTCTTAGAATACCTCTCCGGGTTATTCTGAGCACAAATCAGGCAATTCTCAATGTAGTGTGTGACATCAGTCCTGAGATTAGGCCACCAACAGAGTTGCCTGAGGTGCCTCGTTGTTGCATCAATTCCCTGATGCCCGTGTCCGTCATGGAACAAGGCAATCATCTGATTCCTGTCCTGCTTCGGGACCACATAAAGTTGGTCCTTAATGATCACACCCTCATGTGTGGTCAGTGTGTGTTTAAAGTGTTCGTACGCAGGCACAAAGTTTCCCTTGAAAACCTCCCTGAGGTCTCCGTCCTGTTTCTGTGCTGCTACGAGATCTTTAACCTCTGTTTGTGAGACTTGTACTGCGCTCACAGGGGCGCTAGCTGGTGCGCTAGCTGGGGGGGTCCATAAGTGTCCTCTCCTGGAACCTGCCTTAGCCAATGCGTCGGCTTTTACATTCCCAGGGGGTGATGACCTATGGTGGCTGCGAACTTTTATAATGCCGAAGGTCCTGTCCTTCGCTTTCTCTAGGATATGCTGGAGTAAGGGGGCTGATGGAAGGGGTTTTCCGTCTGCGGAGACAAAACCTCGTGTCCTCCACAGGGGCAGAAAATCTGTTAGGCTATTGCAGACATATAAGCTGTCTGAATATATGTCTGCTGGGCTGGGGAAAGAATCGGGGTGGTCCACTATATACGCTATGGCCGCTAGCTCTGCTGCCTGCGCGCCTAAGTGACCTGGTAACTTAAGAGCTATCTCTTCGAGAGCGCGCCCCTGCGCGTCCTCTACATAGATGCCGCATCCTGTGATACGCTCACCATTTAAAACTGTGGAGGAACCGTCTACATAAATCCTCAAGGGTCCACACGTGTCTGTGGGCTGGGGGCTTTGTTTTGGGTTCCCTATCTTCCTGGGGGGTGTTTTTGCTAAAAAGGGTCCTGTGTTATGCAGGGGAGCTACAATTTCACAGTCATGGGGCTGTCCGGGGTATTGGAGGTTGTCTGCTAAATATGTGTGTGTGCGTGTCCGTTTTACTGTAATGTCCCGTCCTTGTAAAAGTAGGGTCCACCTAGCTGCCCTAATCTGGCTAACTGAACCGTCCTTCAGTCGACCGTCTAGTAGTAGCTGTGTGGGTGTGTGTTCGGTTAGAATGGTGATGGGGTTTAGTCCGGTTATGTATGAAAAGTACTGTACTGCCCAGAAGACAGCAAGGAGGTGCCTCTCACAGGCAGAGAATCCTTGTTCTACTGGGTCTAACAGTCGTGAGGCATAAGCCACTGGTCTTAGCTGCTCGTGCCGTTCCTGATGCAACACGGCCGAGAGGGTCAGATCGGTGCTCGCTACCTCAATTGCGAAAGGGGAAAGTGGGTCTGGGACTAGCAGCGCGGGTGCTGCACTAAGGGCTCGTTTTAACTCCTCCACAGCGCCTGTATGCTGCGGAAGCCATTCCCAGGGGGCTCCTTTCTTAAGGAGGTCTGAAAGTGGGGCGGCTTTTGTCGCGAATCCGTCTATGTGGTTCCGACAATAGCCAACCAGTCCTAAAAACGACCGGAGGGCTGATACATTTTGGGGAAGGGGCAATTTGACGATCGAATCAATTCTTTTGAATTCGATCTCGCGTTTGCCGTGCGTGATGACTGTTCCCAAATACATCACTTTATCTGCCAAAATCTGGGCCTTTTTCGGGTTAACTTTACAGCCAATTTCAGTCAAGAGTTCCAGGAGTTCGGCCAGAAGCGTAATGTGCTCTGCCTTTGTGTCTGTCTGCAGTAGTAGGTCGTCTACATACTGTACCAGACATTCGGGTCGGGAAAATTTCTCTAATCCACTTGCCAGCTGTCGGTGGAAAATGGAGGGGGAATTGTGGAATCCTTGTGGGAGGCATGTCCACGTGTGCTGCTGAGTTTTAAAAGTGAATGCGAATTTGTATTGGCACGCTTTTGCCAATGGTATGGACCAGAATCCGTTACTGATATCCAATACCGTGAAGTACTTGGCGTTGAGACCCTGCTTGAGCATGGTCTCGGGACTAGTAGCTACCGTTGGGGCTACTGCGGGGGTTACTTTGTTGAGTTCCCGATAATCGATGGTCAGACGCCATGATCCATCGGGCTTCCTCACTGGCCAAATAGGGGCATTGTTGGTGGAGGCTACCGTTCTCAGTACACCTTGGTCCAACAAGCTACCTATAACCTTTTCTATTTCCACCTCTGCTTCAAGGGGAAATCTATATTGCTTTTGCGGTCGGGGGTCCTGTCCGGTAACGTGAACTTGTCCAGTCATTCTGCCACAGTCATGACGGTGACTTGCAAATGCTGTCCTGTGTTTGTTTAGTAGGGCCTTAATTTGTCGGTCGGTGTGGAGTGTAGTGAGGTCGAATGAGTACTCTCCCACTGCGCTAATCCGATTAGCGTAGTCTCCTACTGTGAGGGTGGCTGGGGCTCTGTCTGATCTAGCCATTCGCCAGACACACTGGTTCACTGGGTCGAACGATAAGCTGTGTGTGTTCATAAAATCTATCCCTAGGATGTGTTCTGCTGTCCTGGGAAGGTTTACTAGAACTACGGGGTGCCTTGTGCTAATGTTCCCTAGCTGGATCGCTACGGGTGCTGTGATATGTCCCTGCTGCGAGTGTCCGGTGAACCCGCTAAGTGTAATGGTGGAGGTGGTCGGCCACGTGTCTGAGTGTGCCGTGGTTGTGGAGTTAATGGTGGTGCGGGATCCTCCTGTGTCCCACAGTAACTCTATGGGCTTCCCTTTGACTTTCGCTGTGACTATGGGCCTCCCTGATGGGTCCCATAGTGTGTCACAGACCCAAGTGGGGGAGCCCGAACACCGTCAGTTCGTCTCGTCCACATTGGTGGGTCCTGACTGTACTATCACATTGTGGATGGGTTTTGCCTTACTGCGGTTCAGAGTGCCTGTCTGCTGGCCTCTCTGAGATCGCTGGGGTGCATTGCACTCTTTTGCCCAATGCCCTAACTGTCCACAGTTATAGCATTCCTGTCCTTTCTGTTGAGGGCTGCTCTTGCCTTCATTTACCCATGCGGGCTTCTGGTGCTCTCTGACTGCTTGGATATCTGCAGCAGCCTGAGCCTCTTCTGGGGATCTAACTTTTCCTTTTCCCTGAAGCGATTGCTCCCAAGCGCGGGACAATCTTTTCAGGACCCATTTCTCGTTATGGGCCTCTTCTGAGGGGTCATAGCTATTGCAAGTGCTCTGTCCTGCTTCTGTTGCGTGTGAGATAATTGTGCGCGTCCACTTAACCATGTTTTCACGGGTTAAATGCGCTCTATCTAACTGTCCGAAAACTGCGCTGAAATGAATCCACAGCCTTCCTGCGAATGCTGTGGGGTGTTCGGATCTTTTCTGCCTGCACTTATTCAATCCTTCTACGGGGTCACCTCTATTGTACCCGATGGCATCTAAAATGGCGGTGTGCATCTCCTCTAGGCTGCTTCCTGCCACGTTCTGTGGGTCGGGGAGGGCTGCTACTACACTTTGGTCTAAGCTCAGCACGGTGAGCTTAACCTGCTCTCTCTCATCCAGGCCGTACATGGTAGCCTGCTGTTTTACTTTAGCGAAAAACTGGTGGGGGTCTGCGGTGGGGAGGAACGGAGTGATCTTTTCACAAGCGTCCCTTAGCTGGGTTACTGTTAAAGGGGTGGTGTAAGTTATGTCTGGGGCGCCTTCTGATTCGGCTTTTCTCTGCGTGGTTACGGGATTCATGGGTGCGGTTATGGTCTGAGCTGTGGGGGGTTGGGGTGCCTGTCGTTTCTGCTGAGCTGCGGGCGCACATGTTCCCTGAACATAACGCTGCGCTGTCTCACTTAATTCCTGCCAATCTGGGGCGTTTTCTCCATCTAACTGTGCTCCAAAGGTGCTTTGGAAGCCATTCTGCACCGAAAGCAGAGATTGCAGTTCCGCAATCTGTTTCCTGCATTTCGCGTGGTCAACTGTGCTTTGTCTTTGTTCGGTCGTTGCAGCATGGAGTGCTCTCAAAGCTGCTTTGAGATCGGAACATTGCCTCTGCAATGCCTCCACCTGCTTTTCCGATTCCTGTCTTATCAGAACGGCACGTTGCACGTCCTGATAGGCTTTCTCATACTGGGTCTGGGAACTGTTCAGATGAGCTAGACAAGACTGGTGAGCCCTCTTGGCATCATCCACCTCTCTATCCTTCTCTGCCAACTTCCCTTTTAATTCCAGGTTTTCTTTCTCGATGTCCCTGACATCGACCTTACTCATCCTATTCCTCTCTTCTAAATCTGTCCGGAGCGTCCTGATGACCTCCTCTGCGCCTCGCAACTGTGCCAAACAGGACACAATCGCCATCGGCTTGCGTGCTTTACCTAGATTCCTTTTGTGTATTTGAGAGAGGTTCTCCCACCAAGTATGACCTATACTCCTGGGACCTGTCTCCTCATTTGCACAAAACTCTTTCCAAAGGGGCCATCCCTTTCCTTGTAAATATTTGCGGAGTTCCAGCTCCCACGTGGGACACTGGCCTACTCTGCTACTGCTGCTGGTCGCTGCGACCACAAACTTTGCTGGATCCATCAGACGTTCCATTGCCTGCATGGCCATTTCCTCTGACTCTCTTTGTATAATTTGGAACAGGGGGTTGCTGGGGTGGTGTTTCGAGAAAAGGGTACGGCTTACGCTATTTTCCGATCACAAAACTACCGAAAGTTTGTCGCAACAAAAAGCTTTCAGTTTTACCTTACAGCCCTGTTAGTACGCATGCACTAAACACACTTCCGAATTACGCTTATTATTTTGAACACCTTGAATACTCGTGATTTTCTTTACTTTCTTACTTTCTCTGTAATTTGGAGTTCTAATTCAAATTTCAGGGTCCTGGACGGTGTGGGGTTTCCACTTACAACCGTGTCCCGCCAGGAGGTCGCCACTAAATGTTGCACGTTTTACTATGGGCGTAAAACGCGTTTATTGGAGTGTATTAACACGCCTCCGAGTTCGACGTGTGCTTAACACTACTAGGCTCTGTTCTATGTAATTATTTAGCTCTGGAGTCGCCAGTTGCCGTATAGGCAACGTCACAAGTATTCCAAGGTCAAGTTCAAAGTAATAAAGACGATACACCGATTAGTAAAGTTCAAACGATCAATATTTATTATACAGTTATAATAAATACTCATGCACACTAAGAGACTAAGCTATAACTAAACTTAAGTGAACAGAATACTTATCTAACAGGAACAGGCAAGGTCAGAGAACGAGGCCTTCGTCCTGGTCTTGTACTGCAGCCTTCAGCAAGCGTTCTGGTACTTTGGGGTCTAGTGGGCTTGGATCGCGTAGCGAGCGTTGAACTTACGGTTTCGGCGGCTGGTGCTCAACGGCTGGAGTCAGGATGCAAGATGTCAGTCAGAGCCGGAGCACGAGTTTAACAGACCGGGCTCTGTGGGGAATTTGCTTTTATACCCCTCTCTAATGTCCTTGCCCCCTTCTAGGCGGGCTCTACCTTTCGGTACCGATTGGAACGTTTCCAAACGGCTACCTTCGAAATCCTCCAATGCGGGGGCTTCCCTCGATGTTGGGGGGTGGTTTCGATATTCGTTACTCTGGTGCCATCCTGTCTGCTCCACCAATTAAGTGCTACATTGAGATGGAAATGTTGCCATTGTGTGTGCCTGGATCTGGGCTGCCTCATCAGAATGTTAAGCGCTTTGCCATTAACACCTTTGGCTTGGAGATCTGCACCTGGCCAGAAAACTGGTTTGCTGCTTGCAAAATGCTAATTAGTTGAGAGCAGGCTGTCTGTTCTCACTAAACAGGCTTTCCCTGCTGTCTTCCATTTTAGTTTGGCTCAGTGTCCATTTTGCGTGGCCAGCATGGCTACAGAGCTTTGGAAAAGGTGCAAAGGAGATTTACCAGGATGTTGCCTGGAATGGAGCGTGGGTCTTACGAGGAAAGGTTGAGGGTGCTAGGCCTTTTCTCATTAGAACGGAGAAGGATGAGGGGCAACTTGATAGAGGTTTATAAGATGATCAGGGGAATAGATAGAGTAGACAGTCAGAGACTTTTTCCCCGGGTGGAACAAACCATTACAAGGGGACATAAATTTAAGGTAAATGGTGGAAGATATAGGGGGGATGTCAGAGGTAGGTTCTTTACCCAGAGAGTAGTGGGGGCATGGAATGCACTGCCTGTGGAAGTAGTTGAGTCGGAAATGTTAGGGACCTTCAAGCGGCTATTGGATAGGTAGATGGATTAGGGTAGAATAATGGAGTGTAGATTAATTTCTTCTTAAGGACAGCACGGTAGCATTGTGGATAGCACAATTGCTTCACAGCTCCAAGGTCCCAGGTTCGATTTCGACTTGGGTCACTGTCTGTGTGGAGTTTGCACATCCTCCCCGTGTGTGCGTGGGTTTCCTCCGGGTACTCCGGTTTCCTCCCACAGTCCAAAGATGTGCAGGTTGGGTGGATTGGCCATGATAAATTGCCCATAGTGTCCAAAATTCTATGATTAACCTAGGACAAAAGTTCGGCACAACATCGTGGGCCGAAGGGCCTGTTCTGTGCTGTATTTCTCTATCTATCTCTATCTATCTGTATTGGAATAAGCCAAATTTTCTCCACCCATTGGAGGGATTTTCTGTTTCAACATGACTCTTTAGAAAATAATTTCTTCTATTCCAGCGAAATATTGAAATATCGGTATGTCACATCTCCAGGTTCATCCCTCAGTATTATAATTTAGTCTGCACACCTTATACTTAACTGCTTCCTGTGTGCTTCCCATTCCTTGATTGTCTAATTATACTAATCAAAAGCATTTCAGTGAATTTATATCACCAGGACTATGGTATTTTGTTGCATTATTGTTAACAGTGCACGGTCACCTCAATGAGGCCATGTGGCTGCCTCTGAAAACTTTGCACAACAACACCAAACTGGTTTCTATGGATGCCCTGAGAGGCAATAGAACCTCAAGCACCAATAGAAATGCATGTAAGGCGGCACGTTGGTGTAGTGGTTCGCACTGATGCCTCATGGCGCTGAGGACCCGGGTTCAATCCCGGCCCTAGGTCACTGTCCGTGTGGAGTTTGCACATTCTCCCCGTGGGTTTGACCCCCACAACCCAAAAAGATGCCCAGGGTAGGTGGATTGGCCATGCTAAATTGCCCCTTAATTGGAAAAAAATAATTGGGTGCTCAAAATTTAAAAAAAAGAAATGAATGTAAAGCTGCCACTGGAGATGGACGTGTTTTGCAGCTTCCTGGATGCCTGCAGCATCAAAGGGTTTGTATTAGACCTTCCTCAGCCAATGGCTCACCAAACACTTTCAAGAAAATGTGCACCTATTATTGGGATACATGAGCTGGAGACATCATTGTAGCTTAATGCTGCATTATGTGCTCAAGGCGGGTGTCAGTTCCTGAGGGGCCAATAAATGGATCATTAGCAAGGAGTTTATGCCATTGCATTATTCACCTAACATTGGGAACAGTTAGGGCAGCACGGTAGCACAGGGGTTAGCATCGCTGCCTCACGGCGGCGTGGTCCCAGGTTCGATCCCGGCTCTGGGTCACTGTCCGTGTGGAGTTTGCACATTCTCCCCGTGTTTGCGTGGGCTTCGCCCCCCACAACCCAAAGATGTGCTGGGTAGGTGGATTGGTGACGCTAAATTTCCCTTTAATTGACAAAAATTAATTGGATATATTAAATTTTAAAAAAAATAATTGGGAACAGTTTCCCTATTACCAGTCCTATAAATCTGTATGATCAAGAAAAAGTGATGAAGGGAGCACGGTGGCCTAGTGGTTAGCACAGCTGCCTCACGGCGCTGAGGTCCCAGGTTCGATCCCAGCTCTGGGTCACTGTCCGTGTGGAGTTTGCACGTTCTCCCCGTGTCTGCGTGGGTTTTGCCCCCACAACCCAAAAATGTGCAGGGTAGGTAGATTGGGCACACTAAATTGCCCCTTAATTGGAAAAAATAATTGGGTAATTTAAATTTATAATAAAAAAGAAAAAGGTGATGAGGTACGTACATAGAATATAAGAGCAGGGAGGTTATGATGGAACTGTAGGGCAGCACAGTGGCACAGTGGTTAGCATTGCTGCCTACGGCGCTGAGGACCTGGGTTCGAATCCCGGCCCTGGGTCACTGTCTGTGAGGAGTTTGCACATTCTCCCCGTGTCTGCGTGGGTTTCACCCCCATAACCCAAAGATGTGCAGGTTAGGTGGATTGGCCACGTTAAATTGCCCCTTAATTTAAAAAAATTATTTTTAATGATGGAGCTGTATACAAACCTCGTTCGGGCTACAGTTAGAGTACTGTGTGCAGTTCTGGTTGCTGCATGATAGGAAGGATGTGATTCACGAGAAAGGGTGCAGAGGAGATTCACCAGGATGTTGCCTGGACTGGAGCATTTCAGCTATGAAGAGAGGCTGGATAGGCTGAGGTGGGAACTGAGTGTTTTATGAGGGGGGGTAGATAAGAAGATTTTTTGCCCTTCGTAGAGATGTCAATAACCAGGTGCATAGAATTATGGTAAGGAGCAGGAGATTTAGAAGGAATTTAAGGAAAACACATTTTCACCTGAGGGCAGCACAGTGGCGCAGTGGTTAGCACTGCTGCCTCACGGCGTCGAGGACTCGGGTTCGATCCCGGTCCCGGATAACCGTCCGTGTGGAGTTTGCACATTCTACCCATGTGTGCTTGGGTCCTTGGCTCCCCCCACAACCCAAAAAGTTATGCAGGGTAGGCGGATCGACTGTTAAATTGCCCCTTAATTGGAAAAAAAATTATTGGGTACTCAAAATTTATATTAAATAAAACATTGTCACCCAGATGGTGGTGGGAATCTGGAACTCACTGTCTGAAAGGGTGAGCGAGGCAGGAACCCTCACAACATTTCAGAAGCATTGAGTCGAGCACTTGAAATGCCACAGCATACAAGGCTGCAGGTCAAGCACTGGAAAATGGAATTAGAATAGATAGGTGCTTGATGGCTGACACAGACACAATGAGTCAAAGGGCCTCTTTCTGTGCTGTAAAACTCTGGGCTGAGCTGGTTTCATTGAGAAAACCATGGAAAATCCAGTTACGGCCAGTGGGAAAACTCACCGTCTTTTCAGCCTCGTTAAAGACACTTTTTTTCTCCACGTGATTCACGTTGCACTCGTGGTGACTTGCTTCTGATTTGAGCACCCTGGGAAAACATAATCTCTGCAATCAGTTGGGCGTTCCATTTAAATGCCTCTCCAGCACTTGTTCTAAGTCTAATCGGGAGGTGGGGGCGGGGGGTGGGGGGGGGGGGGGGGGGGGGGAGGGGGTGGGGGGGTGGCTGCCAGAAAGACAGCACCATGTTTTACAAAGGGAGCCCTCAGCAATCTTCTCAATGAGGTCGAGCAAGGGCAGCACGGTGGCGCAGTGGTTGGCACTGCTGCCTCACGGTGCTGAGGTCCCAGATTCGATCCCAGCTCTGGGTCACTGTCCGTCCGTGTGGAGTTTGCACATTCTCCCCATGGTTTCGCCCCCACAACCAAAAGGATGTGCAGGTCAGGTGGATTGGCCACACTAAACTGCCCCTTAATTGGAAAAAATGAATTGGGTACTCTAAATTTATAAAAGAAAAATGAGGTCGAGCAGAATTGGGAAATCCTCAACCACAATCTAAATATTTTATTTTTTAAAAGTCATCAGACCAGGCCGGACTATTCTCGCAGGCCCTGGACACCCCAGACCTTTTTTTTTTGTTTTCTTTTTAAAATTTGAGGTACCCAATTCATTTTTCCAATTAAGGGGCAATTTAGCGTGGCCAATCCACCTACCCTGCACATCTTTGGGTTTTGTGGGTGAAACCCACGCAAACGTGGGGAGAATGTGCAAACTCCACACGGACAGTGACCCAGAGCCGGGATCGAACCTGGGACATCGGTGCCGTGAGGCTGCAGGGCTAACCCACTGCGTCACCGTGCTGCCCCGACACCCCAGATCTGAGCAGCTCTGTGGCAGACACCTCAGGGACCAGCATTGAAAAGTCATTACACCTGTCACCCACACCCTGCATCAGCACAGATACTCGCACCTTGGTGAAAATAATTGGTAGGCAGGCTGATGGGTCACTCACTAGTGAGCACCTCAAACCTGATTATCCACAGCAGGCTAAGGCAGGGATGTCCCAGGGATCTGGTACTTGAAGGGATGCTGGGGCCCAGGTGTCTGTTGAGCCCCATGCTGATGACGTGCCCTTGGGGTATGGTCATCCCAGAGATGTTGGGACTGCAAAAGCAAAGTCACGAGAATCAGGAAGGAATGACAGCATCCCTTCTCCGACTGCAGGGCTGACTGGAAGAGTGCCATTGCCTTCTGTCTGAGGAGATGGTCCTGTCAGTCCTATTTAATGAGATTAACATTGCGATGCTGGCATCCACAGTAGAGATGCAGGATGGTGCAGGATGTGCACTCCATGGCGGGGGATGTCTGCTCCATGGTTCAGCTCATGACCTCCAAGGCTGAGGAAATGAGCTCCATAGTGCACGTCTTCAACACCCGTGCTGCCCAAAAGCAGGCCGGGACCCTCATGTCAAAGCCCACAAGGGATGTCCACCTGAAGTCAGCAGGCCGCCTGAACGCAGCTGTGAATCCTAGACAGAGCGGGAGGGTGAGAAAGAGTAAGAAACGATAGATACCTTGAGGACACGTATGATCCCAGGCACCAGTAGAGATAAGTCACCATTGTAATAACTAGCTAGCATGAATATTCACTATGCCACCCATAAAGCACCTCCATGCTGTAACGTCATGGTGCCACGCTCCACAAACCCCTGGAAAAACCTGTGCTTTCTCCCTGTGCAGTGAGGGGGTGGCAACATAATGCCTCTCCCACCTTCCATACTGATGACATCGTAATGTTGCGTCACTCCTGGTCCAGACCTCGCAGGCCCACTCCCCTCTCAGCATCCCATCCATGGAAGGTCACACCAAAGCTCAGGCCTCTCTAGTTATGGCGATGCCTTTGGCTGAAAACGTGTGATAGTATGCCTACCTGGTCAGTAGGTGGAGATACACACCGGGACCCCTGACCTTGGAGGAGGTAGTAGTAGCTGAGGTGTGTCATTCAAACTCACTGGGCCCTTGGGTCACCCCATTCAATGACAGGTTGTGCTCAGCTCTCTGTCAGGCAGGAGTCAGACATATTGCAGAGGATCAGAGGAGCATCGCTCTGTCCTCACTGCATGTTATCATCATTCTCCTGCAACGTCCAGTCAGTCACTTTAGCTCCACGCCCATGAATGGAGTAACTATATTGATGACCTCCCGCAGACCCCATTATAGTGAGAATAAGTGAGGCCCCATGTTAGGAGAGGTCTTCTCACCATAATTCTAGGTGTCACCAAACCGAGAGTCAATGAGGACATCCCCAGTCCTGGACCACATCCAGGCCCTAGCCATTGCTCGAGGTCCTTCCTCCTCCTCCTGTTCCAATTGCTCGTTCCGCTGTAGTGCCAAGGCGTGCAGAACACAGCAGACCACTATGATATGGGGCACTCCCTGGGGTTGTGTTGGAGGGCTCCTCCTGACTGCTTCCGGCACTGGAACTGCATCTTGAGCAGGCTAATTGCCTGTTCGACCAGCGTTGATGCATGAGCCTCATTGTAGCGAGTCTCAGCGGGTGTTTGTGGCCTTCGCACCGGCATCTTCAGCCACCTCCTGAGTGGGTACCCTTTGCATCCCAGGAGCCATCCCTCCAGCCGCTGCTCTCCCACAAAAGTGGCTGGGATCTGTGAGTGCCTTAAGATGTAAATATCGTGGATGCTCTCCGGGAAATGGGCACACACCTGCATGATGCACATCGCAAGGTCACAGATGATCTGAACATTGAGGGAGTGGAATCCCTTGTCTGTATGCTCCCCCCATGGGTTAGGAGTGAGGACAGTTGAGTGTATTCAATGGACCTGTG
This sequence comes from Scyliorhinus canicula, assembly GCF_902713615.1. Classification (NCBI taxonomy): domain Eukaryota; kingdom Metazoa; phylum Chordata; class Chondrichthyes; order Carcharhiniformes; family Scyliorhinidae; genus Scyliorhinus; species Scyliorhinus canicula. Next base: position 48,134,198 of record NC_052161.1, read on the forward strand.
TTCACTGGGGAACAAGAGGCTGTCATCCCTTGAACGGGGTGACCGATGAGAGAATTCACCTTAACGCCTTGCACCTGTATCATCTCTTTGTTATGTCGACGTGTGTGAGCCTTGGAGTTCAATATTTGGTAGCTACACTTCCAACTATTTTGATTAACATAATTAACCAAGTAAACTAAATCAGATAAACTGAGGGACAAATTAAAGGGACACTGCCTTAAAGGGAAACTGCCTTAAACAAAAAGAGAATAAACCTTCTTCCCTGATCGGGAATCAAACCCAGGTCGCAGCGGTGAGAGCACAGAATCTGAACTGCTGAAACACAACCAACTGTTTTGATCAACATAAATAACCAAGTAAACTAAGTCAAATAAACTGAGGGACAAATAAAAGGGACAGTTCCTTAAAGGGAAACTGTCTTAAAAAGAAAATCACAAATAAAACTTAAAACATCAATCCATAATGTGATAAGAGGGGTCAATAAGGCACCCCAGCCCCTGCGAAGCCTAACGGGCATGAAATGGACACCTGGGGCTGGATTCTCCGACCCCCCGCCGGGTCGGAGAGTCGCCGGGGGCCGGCGTGAATCCCGTCCCTGCCGGCCGCCGAATTCTCCGGCACTGGATATTCGGCGGGGGCGGGAATCGCGCCATGCCGGTGGGCCCATCCCCGGCGATTCTCCGGCCCGCGATGGCCGAAGTCCCGCTGCTGTAATGCCTCTCCCACCGGCGTGAATCAAACCACCTCCCTTACCGGCGGGACCAGGCAGCGCGGGCGGGCTCCAGGATCCCGGGGGGGGGACGCAAGGCGAACTGGCCCCTGGGGGTGCCCCCACGGTGGCCTGGCCCGTGATCGGGGCCCACCGATCCACGGGCGGGCCTGTGCCATGATGGGACTCTTTTCCTTCCGCGTCGGGCATCAGTCTCCACGATGGCTGACACGGAGCTGACCCCCCAGGGCATGCGCGGGGATGACGTCAGCGGCCGCTGACGCTCCCGAGCATTCACGGACTTCCTCCGGCCGGCGAAGTCCCTTCGGCCCAGGCTGGCGTGGCGACAAAGGCCTTTCCCGCCGGCCGGTGGCCGCCAACCACTCCGGCGAGGGCCTAGCCCCTAAAGGTGAGGGCTTGGGCCCTAAAGGTGTGGAGAATATTGCACCTTTGGGGCGGCCCGACTCCGGAGTGGTTCACGCCACTCCATCCCGCCGGGATCCCCCGCCCCGCCGGGTAGGGGAGAATCCAGCCCCTGGTTGCAAATGTAGCTGCGGTAGAGGGCAGATAGTTGGGTCGGATGATCCCATCGTTTGCCCGCTGCCTGGACCTGTTAATGGCAAGTTTTGATGGGTGCAGGTTCATGAAGTGATCCTCCTCCTTCCCCGCCCCTCTCCATATTGGGCGGGCGTACATCAGGAGTATGGGGCTGAAGTGCAAAGAAAACTGCAACAAAAGAATTTTTAAATAACTGAAAAAGGGGTGCAGAACAACCTATATAGGTTTTGTCCATATATTCCACAAGGCTGCCAAAAGGGCAGGCATCTTGGGAGTCCATGAAGCGATGCATCCTACAGTTGTATGGGATTGCTGCGCGCAACAACTTGCTTCCCAGGTCCTCAAAATGAAGGGGGGGAACTCCCTTGTAAAGGGACCTCCAATGGGGACCTCTGCCGACGGATGGCAATAAGGTGTGCCAAAGCATGTCCAGGTGACGGGCGAGGGCAACGAAAGGGCGTGCAGCAGCCATTCCGTGAAATGCAAAAGGGCACGGAGGGCACTTACGTGAGGTGGCTCAAGCTGTGGGGCTTTGACTCCCGAGACGGTTAGTCAGGGCTTGGGACCAATGTGAAATTCCGTCTGAGCAGGGATCTGCTCAGATGAGAGTCCACCACACACCTGCGCTGCCTCGAGACCACGAGTGCCATCGAGTCCAAGCACGACACTTTTGAGGTCATTGGCGGCATTGGTCTTGAGCCGGAAACTCCCCACCGCGGGTTGCGCTATTTCGTGGGGTGTCATCCAGCCCACTTCTCTGCCACCCAGCACATCCCGATTCTGGTCACCCCGGCAGCCACAACCCATCCCTCCACCAGGCATAGGAAGCGGTATTGGTGGAGGTCCGGATTCCTGAAAATTGGCTCCCTGACGATGGCCACTACTCCAGACGGGAGAGAGCTTCAGTGCAAGGTGACCATGCCCCAGACATTGTATAGATCCTATTGAAAGATTGGCAATGCCTGTAAGGGGTGACATAGACCTGTCAGAACTATGAGGAACTTGCAGGAGCTACATGTCATAGTTCAGGCCGTGCACCTGGTGTAAGAAATACATCAGTAGGGCACACCATCTGGGAGGGGCTCGGCATAGAGGTATCACTGCAGGGTCTGAAAGCGGAACACTGGCACATGGGTGTCAAGGCACATCAGTGCCTGGCCACCCTTCCTAAGCAGGAGATTCACAACCTCAGCAGCGACCCAATGCAGTCTCTTTTCCCAGAAGAACTGTATGAGTATTCTCTGGATGTTTATGACAAAGTCAGGGGGAGGGGTCAAAGTGACCAAGCAATACCACAACATGGAAGCAATCAGCTGTTTTGAGACCAGAACTCAGTTCAGGGACTCACCACACGGAGGGTGACAAATTGGGCAGCAATCAATGGCACACTCAAGCATTGCAATGCTGGCTAAATTAGCACAGTTGACTCATCAAGGAAAGTTCAGGGAGCTGATTAGGTAACTTGCTTCCCTTTGTGGCAGGCAAGGCACACCTGATGCGTGTGAAGATTGCAATTAGCACGTTAACTTCATCCTTAGAAGGCATCCTCATTCCAACAACTCTCAGGGGCTGTGGATTAAACAAACTTCCCAATTTGAGCGGCCAGCCACTCATCCCTGATAGACTGGCCTCCATAACCAGTTGCCATGAACTGCCAAACATCTCATGCCCCCTGGCTTCACTGTGCTGCCTGAGTGTGGAGATTCATTCTCATTGCAGTTGTCCTCCACACTTCAGGTCTCATGAGTCTAGAAACCACCCTTTGCCAGAGCCCCCCACTCTGCCCATGCAGCCTGGCATCTCACGTGACCCCGCCCATGAACCTCACAGTTGGCCCAGTGAAGACCCCTTTGGAGTCACCTGCTCCTTCCATTTTCCAGCTGCCACTCTGGCAGGGAAATCCTGCCTCAGCAGTAATATCAGCACAAGTCCAGAAAGGACAATGGAAGCATTGCCTGTACAACCACCGCCAGAAGGCCTTAAACCTAGAGACTTCCAGCCATGAAGGCCGCAAAAAGTCTGCGAGAAGCCCCTCACCCTGAGATGCCAATACTGAACGGTAACACCCCCCTCCCCCTGCCATTCAGCCCCATGTTTCACTTATCTGGGTCCCTTGCTTCATCTCCGCTGCCCCTTCTGGCACCCTGGAAGGTGATGGTGACCTGAGTGCTCACCTCCGATATCCCTTTCAGAGGTGAGGTCACCTGATTCTTATTTTCATACAGCTGTTGTAAATCCCGCCGGAGTGATGTCACACCAACGACCGATGAATTTTGAGTGGGGGGGGGAAGTCCAGGAGGGAGAGCTTGCTAACGATACTACAATGTATTTCAATGAGGTTCCCGGCCTTCTGTGGCAGGATTCTCGTTATGCCACCGGCAAGGGGCCTGGAGTTTTGGAAAATGTGATCTTGCCGGTGAGAATCACAATTCCCGATTCTCGCCGTATTTTCCTTCTGCATCACCGTTCTCACTGATGTCTAACGCGGACTCAAAATTCTGCCTTATGACTCTATAATGTATCACATATGTGCTGCTCTTATAGTAACTCCACTATACTAAAGATCTTGAGGCCAATTAAAATGCTCTAATTGAGATCCAGGAGGTAACTCAGTACAGCAAATGTCAAACCTAGAACTTATTGTGTGATGAGTCCTTGGACACACAGCACAATTATTCATCAGGGAAGTAAACCAACTATTTTCATTCTTGTTTAATTGATTCGGTAGCCCTGTGTCAGATGGCATTCCAACTCAAAGAGAAGGCAGACAGTGTTCTCTAGTCTTCACTAGTGTCAAATAGGAAGGGTACCACAGGGGGCAGCACGGTGGCACAGTGGTTAGCATTGCTGCCTACAGTGCTGAGGACATGTGTTCAAATCCCGGCCCTGGGTCACTGTCTGTATGGAGTTTGCACATTCTCCCCGTGTCTGCGTGGGTTTCACCCCCGCAACCCAAAAGATGTGCAGGCTAGGTGGATTGGCCATGCTAAATTGCCCCTTAATTTGATAAAATAATTGGGTACTCTAAATTTATTTTTTAAAAAGGGTACCACAGCTGCACTGACCTCTGGCCCTCTCAATTTTGCTTCCCCCTGTTTCAAATGTAAGTATTTTGCCTGCTCATTATATCAATGTAAAACATGCTGCAAGAACCAACCAGTATATACAGATGACCTTATACATTTGTATATATTTTTAATGCCCTCTAAAAACCAGTGCCAGTGGGTCTAATGTTTTAAAAGCCAATTACTGCGGATGCTGGAATCTGAAACCAAAGAGAAAATTCTGGAAAATCACAGCATGTCTGGCAGCATCTGCAAGGAGAGAAAAGAGCTAACGTTTCGAGTCCAGATGACTAAGAGATTTTCCAGCATTTTCTCTTTGGTCTGATGTTTTGGTGGGTTAAAGATAATGCCCAGTGTGGTACGCAGACTAGAATTTGGGAACATAGGAATTAGGAGCACAAGTAGGCAATTCAGCCCTTCGAGCCCGCTCCCCCACTCAATCAGATCATGGCTGATCTCTTCCTGGTCTCAAATTCACATCCCTGCCTGTTCCCCAGATCCCTTTAAACCATTTTCTTTTTTAAAAATAAATTTAGAGTACCCAATTATTTTTTCCAATTAAGGGGTAATTTAGTGTGGCCAATCCATCTATCCTGCACATCTTTTGAGTTGTGGGGGTGAAACCCACGCAGACACGGGGAGAACGTGCAAACTCCCCACGGACAGTGACCCAGAGCCGGGATTCGAACCGGGGTCCTCAGCGCCATAGGCAGTAATGCTAACCACTGTGCCACCGTGCTGCCCCTTCTTCTTGAAACCATTTAATAATTCAGACTCCGCCGCACTGTGGGACAGCGAGTTGCACAAATTCACCACCCTCTGTGAGAAATAGTTCTTCCTCATCTCAGTTTTAAATCTACCTCCTCTCAATCTATATCTGTGAGTCTCATTCCAGATTGCCACAGAAGGGGGAATATTTGGTCTACGTTTACTTTATCAATCCTTCTCAGTATTTTATTTACCTTGATCAGATCCCCTCTCATTCTTCGAAACTCCAGCATCTATAAGCTGGAGTTGCTTTTCAGCTCCAGGGTCCCAGGTTCGATTCCTAGCTTGGGTCACTGTCTGTGCGGAGTCTGCATGTTCTCCCCGTGTCTCCATGGGTTTCCTCCTGGTGCTCCGGTTTCCTTCCACACTCCAAAGATGTGCAGGTTAGGTGGATTGGCCATGCTAAGTTGCCCTTAGTGTCCAAAAAAGGTTAGGTGGGGTTACTGGGTTGCAGGGATAGGGTAGAGGTGCGGGCTTAAGTAGGGTGCTCTTTCCAAGGGCCAGTGCAGACTTGGTGGGCTGAATGGCCTCCTTGTGCACCATAAATTCTATGATTCTATATACAATCTTTGTGTGCACATACATGTGTGTATGCATGAGACCGAATGTTGCATTAATTTGTGAGAATGAATACCCATCTTTATATTTAACATCAACATAGCTTGCTGCTGTCTTGTTTGATTGGAATACAGACTCCAGGGATAAGAAAATATACACCTGTTTTCATACAAAACAAACTGATTGCAGGCAGGAAGAGAGCAGATACATTCTGTCTGTGACATGATTATTCACACAGTGTTAGATGGATAGGTCCTAATAAGTAGAGACAAATATGGAGATAATTTATCCTCCTTCACTGTCTTTTTTTTGTTAACAAATATATATATATATATTTTAATTTAGAGTACCCAACTCACTTTTTCCAATTAAGGGGCAATTTAGTGTGGCCAATTCACCTACCCTGCACATCTTTTGGGTTGTGGGGGAGAAACCCACGCAGACACAGGGAGAATATGCAAACTCCACACGGACAGTGACCCAGAGCCGGGATCGAACCTAGGATCTCGGCACCGTGAGGCAGCAGCACTAACCACTGCACCACCGTGCTGCCCAACAAATATATTTTATCAGTTACCTGCTAGCTAATTATTAGATGAATTGGAAGGAACAATGGCAGGAGAATGATGGGGGGGTTACATTCTTAGTGATGAGAAACTTGATTTCTAACCCATCTCAAACTTCCAGGTTAACTAGGGTGGACTGGGTGTCAGTTTCAGGCAAATAACATGCTCTCAAGAGGCAGTTTGATACCTTAAATGTGTTAACAAGGCTATGTATGCACCTCTGTGTGCTATCTTGGAAGTTAGCGAGCTGTGAAACACTAATGGCAACAAAATGCAATAGTTTCACTTGTTTTGACACTCTTTATGACATTCGGGCACCAGGACAAGGTCAAATTCTGCTTTTGTTACATGGAGTTCTGGGCTTTTGACCATATTTTATGGATCATGAAGAAGAATTTAATATTTATAGCCTCCTTTTATTCGCATGAAATTGGTGTAACACTGATAAATATAGCAACAGAACAGAAGAGCAGCAGGATTGCTCCCCGACTGTTATGTTATTATGATAATACAATACCTTGGGCTTATTTACTGTACAAGGCACAATGCACCAATTGCTCATAAGGGATTGGGTAAACACTCTATTTATTAAGACTAGGCACATGAGAACAGTTATACATAGATATAAACCTGGAAGACATCCGATTTGTGTGCCTGTGAGTGAAAGTTATACTGGATCACATGCCAGATATCATGCTGATATCCCTTGAAGGCATATTGATATTTGTTACATCCTTTTGTTGGTATGCAATGGGTGAAATACTGATCTATATTGCGACAGAAGTGCAGCAGGAGTGCTCCCGTACCAGCCTCCCCGGACAGGCGCCGGAATGTGGCGACTAGGGGCTTTTCACAGTAACTTCATTGAAGCCTACTCGTGACAATAAGCAATTTTCATTTTTCCCCAACTACTCAGCTCCCTGTCCACAAACAAACAGCCCGCCATTGACAATATGCCTTAGGTCAGCAGTCAATGAGGTCTGAGGCCCAAACATGCCTTGACCTTGGAGCTCCTGGTTAGGTGCCGTGTTGCCTGCACTGCGTGCAGGGTCATAGATAGGAGCTTCAGGGAAATTGTTACACCAAAGACTGGAGATAGATGGGTAACTGTAAGAGGGACTGGGAAGAAGCAGTCAGTGCAGGGACCCCCTGCGGTCGTTCCCCTGAGTAACAAGTATACCGTTTTGGATACTTGTGGGGGGGACGACTTACCAGGGGTAAGCCATGGGGTACAGGCCTCTGGCACGGAGTCTGTCCCTGTTGCTCAGAAGGGAAGGGGGGAAAGGAGTAGAACATTAGTAATTGGGGACTCAATAGTCAGGGGCACAGATAGGAGATTTTGTGGGAGCGAGAGAGACTCACGTTTGGTCTGTTGCCTCCCAGGTGCAAGGGTACGTGATGTCTCGGATCGTGTTTTCCGGGTCCTTAATGGGGAGGGGGAGCAGCCCCAAGTCGTAGTCCACATTGGCACTAACGACATAGGTAGGAAAGGGGACAAGGATGTCAGGCAGGCCTTTAGGGAGCTAGGATGGAAGCTCAGAGCGAGAACATACAGAGTTGTTATCTCTGGGTTGTTGCCCGTGCCACGTGATAGTGAGATGAGGAATAGGGAGAGAGAGCAATTAAACACGTGGCTACAGGGATGGTGCAGGCGGGAGGGATTCAGATTTCTGGATAACTGGGGCTCTTTCTGGGGAAGGTGGGACCTCTATAGACAGGATGGTCTACATCTGAACCTGAGGGGCACCAATATCCTGGGGGGGAGATTTGTTAGTGCTCTTTGGGGGGGTTTAAACTAATTCAGCAGGGGCATGGGAACCTGGATTGTAGTTTTAGGGTACGGGAGATTGAGAGTATAGAGGTCAGGAGCACAGATTTGACTTCGCAGGAGGGTGCCAGTGTTCAGGTAGGTGGTTTGAAGTGTGTCTACTTCAATGCCAGGAGTATACGAAATAAGGTAGGGGAACTGGCAGCATGGGTTGGTACCTGGGACTTCGATGTTGTGGCCATTTCAGAGACATGGATAGAGCAGGGACAGGAATGGTTGTTGCAGGTTCCGGGGTTTAGGTGTTTTAGTAAGTTCAGAGAAGGGGGCAAAAGAGGGGGAGGTGTGGCGCTGCTAGTCAAGGACAGTATTACGGTGGTGGAAAGGATGCTAGATGGGGACTCTTCTTCTGAGGTAGTATGGGCTGAGGTTAGAAACAGGAAAGGAGAGGTCACCCTGTTGGGAGTTTTCTATAGGCCACCTAATAGTTCTAGGGATGTAGAGGAAAGGATGGCGAAGATGATTCTGGAAAAGAGCGAAAGTAACAGGGTAGTTGTTATGGGAGACTTTAACTTTCCAAATATTGACTGGAAAAGATATAGTTCGAGTACATTAGATGGGTCATTCTTTGTACAATGTGTGCAGGAGGGTTTCCTGACACAATATGTTGACAGGCCAACAAGAGGCGAGGCCACATTGGATTTGGTTTTGGGTAATGAACCAGGCCAGGTGTTAGATCTGGAGGTAGGTGAGCACTTTGGAAACAGTGACCACAATTCGGTGACCTTTACGTTAGTGATGGAAAGGGATAAGTATACCCCGCAGGGCAAGAGTTATAGCTGGGGGAAGGGCAATTATGATGCCATTAGACATGACTTAGGATGTGTTGGTTGGAGAAGTAGGCTGCAAGGGTTGGGCACACTGGATATGTGGAGCTTGTTCAAGGAACAGCTATTGCATGTTCTTGATAAGTACGTACCAGTCAGGCAGGGAGGAAGGGGTCGAGCGAGGGAACCGTGGTTTACCAAAGAAGTGGAATCTCTTGTTAAGAGGAAGAAGGAGGCCTATGTGAAGATGAGGCGTGAAGTTTCAGTTGGGGCGCTTGATATTTACAAGGAAGCGAGGAAGGATCTAAAGAGAGAGCTGAGACGAGCAAGGAGGGGACATGAGAAGTCTTTGGCAGGTAGGATCAAGGAAAACCCAAAAGCTTTCTATAGGTATGTCAGGAATAAAAGAATGACTAGGGTAAGAGTAGGGCCAGTCAAGGACAGTGGTGGGAAGTTGTGTGTGGAGGCTGAGGAGATAAGCGAGATACTAAATGAATACTTTTCGTCAGTATTCACTCAAGAAAAAGATAATATTGTGGAGGAGAATGCTGAGACCCAGGCTATTAGAATAGATGGCATTGAGGTGCGTAGGGAAGAAGTGTTGGCAATTCTGGACAAGGTGAAAATAGATAAGTCCCCGGGGCCGGATGGGATTTATCCTAGGATTCTCTGGGAAGCCAGGGAAGAGATTGCTGAGCCTTTGGCTTTGATTTTTAGGTCATCATTGGCTACAGGAATAGTGCCAGAGGACTGGAGGATAGCAAATGTGGTCCCTTTGTTCAAGAAGGGGAGCAGAGATAACCCCGGTAACTATAGGCCGGTGAGCCTAACGTCTGTGGTGGGTAAAGTCTTGGAGAGGATTATAAAAGATACGATTTATAATCATCTAGATAGGAATAATATGATTAGGGACAGTCAGCATGGTTTTGTGAAGGGTAGGTCATGCCTCACAAACCTTATCGAGTTCTTTGAGAAGGTGACTGAACAGGTAGACGAGGGTAGAGCAGTTGATGTGGTGTATATGGATTTCAGTAAAGCGTTTGATAAGGTTCCCCACGGTCGTCTATTGCAGAAAATACGGAGGCTGGGGATTGAGGGTGATTTAGAGATGTGGATCAGAAATTGGCTAGTTGAAAGAAGACAGAGAGTGGTAGTTGATGGGAAATGTTCAGAATGGAGTTCAGTTACGAGTGGCGTACCACAAGGATCTGTTCTGGGGCCGTTGCTGTTTGTCATTTTTATAAATGACCTAGAGGAGGGCGCAGAAGGATGGGTGAGTAAATTTGCAGACGACACTAAAGTCGGTGGAGTTGTAGACAGTGCGGAAGGATGTTGCAGGTTACAGAGGGACATAGATAAGCTGCAGAGCTGGGCTGAGAGGTGGCAAATGGAGTTTAATGTGGAGAAGTGTGAGGTGATTCACTTTGGAAAGAATAATAGAAATGCGGAATATTTGGCTAATGGTAAAATTCTTGGTAGTGTGGATGAGCAGAGGGATCTCGGTGTCCATGTACATAGATCCCTGAAAGTTGCCACCCAGGTTGATAGGGTTGTGAAGAAGGCCTATGGTGTGTTGGCCTTTATTGGTAGAGGTATTGAGTTCCGGAGCCATGAGGTCATGTTGCAGTTGTACAAAACTCTAGTACGGCCGCATTTGGAGTATTGCGTACAGTTCTGGTCGCCTCATTATAGGAAGGACGTGGAAGCTTTGGAACGGGTGCAGAGGAGATTTACCAGGATGTTGCCTGGTATGGAGGGAAAATCTTATGAGGAAAGGCTGATGGACTTGAGGTTGTTTTCGTTAGAGAGAAGAAGGTTAAGAGGTGACTTAATAGAGGCATACAAAATGATCAGAGGGTTAGATAGGGTGGACAGCGAGAGCCTTCTCCCGCGGATGGAGGTGGCTAGCACGAGGGGACATAGCCTTAAATTGAGGGGTAATAGATATAGGACAGAGGTCAGAGGTGGGTTTTTTACGCAAAGAGTGGTGAGGCCGTGGAATGCCCTACCTGCAACAGTAGTGAACATGCCAACATTGAGGGCATTTAAAAATTTATTGGATAAGCATATGGATGATAAGGGCATAGTGTAGGTTAGATGGCCTTTAGATTTTTTCCATGTCGGTGCAACATCGAGGGCCGAAGGGCCTGTACTGCGCTGTATCGTTCTATGTTCTATGTTCTATGCGTTCAGTTTGCCTGGTCCCCAAAAAGGAGCCCAGGCTACATTCTGCCATTCTGCCCCTTATTCCACAAAACACTCCTAAATCAGCGGGCAACGACATTTATTTCCCCACATTTGGACCTCTCACTATTACAGGAAAGTAATGAAGGTTTCCAGACTAAATGCTGTATCTTGAAACACAGTTCGTAAAATGCCTGTACTTAACAGTGATTATTTAAAACTCTGCTCAACCTACTGTGGAAGGTTCGATTTGGAAAATTGCAAGAGCAAATGCTGCTGTGCTGTGGATGGTATTCTCTGGCATTTTGGTATTTAATCTGCATGGTAACATATACACAATGTCCTGCCTCAACTGACCTTGTGAAATGTTTTTGTATCTGAATGATTTCTGAATCACTGAGAGATTTTTTCCGAGTGAGCTAAATGGATTGGAGTCAGCATTAGCAAATCACATACTTAAGTACCAAAGTGCTTACTAAGCTCTGTGTTTCCATTCTCTCCCTCTCTCCCCCCCCCCCCACCCCACCATTCCATTTCCTAATATGGCCTGGTGGTCAGAGTGATAGTTTATCCATGATGGACGGCTTGGTTTAATGTGACTCAGGCCACTTGAAAGGAACCAAATATTCGTCATCACTTTTCAAAGGGTCGTTGATAAAAGATTAAAATATTTTCAGAAGTATTTCCACTTTTAATATCCCATTTTGATTTATAATTTTGCATCATCCCAACCTCTAATCAGCCCAGTTACTAGTATAATTATAATTGGCTGGTGGATGGCTTTGCATTGATTTAGAATTTTCCAGGACATTTTAATGTTATAAAGGGATCATCCACAGCCATCTACAAAGGTATTTTCTAACTTTGTACTTATTCAAAGTTAATTAGTTTGCCATAACAATGGGACTTGTCCCCCATTCACACTGTGGTCTCCCTTCTATTTCAATTTGTGAAACTGAGGTTTCTGAGTCACACGGATTTCGTTGGGCAGAGGCTGTGCCTGTGTTTTGTCCACATTTCATGATGCTCAAGAGCACTGTTAAATAAATCATGGTTACTTAGTTTGAATTAGTTGGATACACTGAGTAGAATCAGTTCAAGGTCAAAGGTCACGTTAGCATCACCCATAATTTCCCCAATGTTATACAGTCCAAAGATGGGTAGATCGGGTGGGGTTGTGGGGATGGGGCAGGACAGTGGGCCTAGGTAGGGTGCTCTTTCATGGGCGGCATGGTACCACAGTGGTTAGCACTGTTGCTTCACAGCTCCAGGGTCCCAGGTTCGAATCCAGCTTGGGTCACTGTCTGTGTGGAGTCTGCACTTTCTCCCCATGTCTACGTGGGTTTCCTCCGGGTGCCCCTGTTTCCTACCACAGTCCAAAGATGTGCAGGTTAGGTGGATTGGCCTGGCTAAGTTGCCCGCAGTGTCCAAAAAGGTTTGACGCGATTCTCCGCCCCCCCATGCCGGGTGGGAGAATAGCGGGAGGGCCTCCCGACATTTTTCACGCCCTCCCGCTATTCTCCCCCCCCCCCACGCCCGACCCACACCACGAATCGCCGCTCGCCGTTTTTTACGCCGAGCGGCGATTCTCCGAGGCCGATGGGCCGAGCGGCCGGGCCTTCACGCCCGTTTCAACACGGCAGCAAAGACACTTGCTCGCTGCCGTCGTGAAACGGGCGCCAGATGCCCGTTTGGGGCATCTAGAGGCCTGATTGGCACGGGAGCACCACGACTGTGCTCGGGAGGGGACAGGCCCGCGATCGGTGCCCACCGATCGTCGGGCCAGCGTCCAAAACAGACGCACTCTTTCCCCTCCGCCGCTCGGCAAGATCAAGCTGCCACGTCTTGCCGGGCAGCTGAGGAGAAAGACGCGAACTGCGCATGCGCGGGTTGGCGTTGTCCAACCTGCGCATGCGCGGCTGACGTCATCGGCCGCATCAGCCGCCGTGACGCTTGACGTGCGGCCTTGACGACCGTCGTCAAGGCCGCGCCGCCGTGACGCACGGGGCCGCGCTCCTAGCCCCGCCCGGGGGGGAGAATCGGCCCTGGAAGTGGCCGTGAAGGCTGCCGTTGGTCACGGCCTGTCCCACGGCAGCCTTTACGATTCTCCGCATTTGCGGAGAATCGCGCCCGTTGTGTGGGGTTACTGGGTTGCGAGGATAGGGTGAAGTGGGGTTCGCTTTCCAAGGGCCTGTGTGGGTCGACTCGCTTCCTTCCGCATTGTAAATTCTATGATTCTAGGGTCAGTGCAAACCAAATGGCCACCTTCTGCACTGTAGGAATTCTATGGTTACCGTCAAACAGTGAGCAGGCAAATCTTCTAGAATTTGCAGAGTGACATAATTGAAGCTAATGGGGGTAACAGCAAGGTGAGGATACTGTTCTGTCATGAACAACACTCTTGCCAACACGCAAAAGGCCTATATTTCTAAGTCAAATCTAACTGACAAATCTAATACAGTGAAGCCGTAATTAGTGGGAATTCAAATAGTCATTCTTTTTCACACAAGAACACTTGAATGTGAAGGACCAGGAACAACAGTCATAAAGCCAGAACAAAATCTGAAAAGGCTGGGAATACTGAATGAGTCTGGCAGCATCTGTGGAGAACAGAATTACCATCAATGGCCTTTCATCAGAACTGGAAACTTGGGGGCAGTGGGTAGCCCTGCTGCCTCACGGTGCCTAGGTCACAGGCTCGATCCCGGCTCTGGGTCACTGTCCGTGTGGAGTTTGCACATTCTACCCGTGTTTGCGTGGGTTTTGTCCCCACAACCCAAAGATGTGCAGGGTAGGTTGATTGGCCACGCTAACTTGCCCCTTAATTGGAAAAAATTAATTGGACACTCTAAATTTATTAAGAAAAAGAACTGGAAACTTGCAACACTTCTAAAATAAAGTCACCATAATCGCAGATGACCATAGGCCAGTGTTCTTCAAAGTCGGGGGCGTGACCCGCGGATGGGTCGCGACCGGGTGTCGGGAGGGTCGCGGAGCCGTTGTCCATGGCGCTCCCGATCGCGCAAATCCCGGCGGAGCGGCCGGCTTTTCATAACGCCAGCTGCAAGCGGCTGCGAACATGTTAAAAAACAATTTGGCCGCATTGCGCATGCACGCACGATAATCGGGCACGCATGCGCAGTGCAGCCGCTATTTTTTAAAATGGTTGCAGCTTTGTTTTACAAGTTCTGTAGTGGTTTTTATTCATTTATTTTATTCATTTTATTTTTTTTACAAGTTCGGGGGTATTTTATTCATTCTTTTCATTTATTTTATTCATTTTATTTTTTTTACAAGTTCGGGAGGGGTGGGTTTATTTGATAAAATTTTACTGGAAAAAAAATTCAGAACTTTGGACAGATGGAGGCTCCATACTTTCCGACACCCGAAGGCTTCACCTTCATCCAACAGGTTCCATTGGAGGAGCGTGTATGAGGGCCAAAGGGACCCAAAACCATTTCCTCCATTTTTGTCAGCTACAAACAAGGTAAGAGAAAATGGTGGGTCGTGCAGGTCGGCAGGCGTGGGTTGCGAAGGTCGGCCGGGTTGGGTCCCGAAGGTTGGCCGGTTGGTAAAAATGGGCCCCCGGAAAAAATGTTTGAAGAACACTGCTACGGCTGCTTTCCCCTTCGAGGGAGGGAGCTGACTGGTGGTGATATAACCTGGGGATTACCACACCTAAGGTGAAGAGCAAGGTTTAGAAGGCGGGGCCTTCAGCTGGTACAGGAATTGCGCTGTGCTGTTGGCCTCGCTCTGCATCACAAGCAGCTGGAAAGGTAAACAGCTCAGGTAAATAGGGGAATTGGGGGATGAGAGGAAGAAAGCAAAAAGGGATGTCTGTGGTAATATGGAGAGCAGCAGAGATTAAATGAAGGGCTGAAAAAGCCAAAATAAGTGGATGGAAATGGGGAAGTAAAGAAGCAAACGATGTGTGTAAAGGAAGTGTAAAAAATGATAACAGGTCATTACCAACAGTTGTGGTCCATTGTCTGCTCCACGGACGGGATTCTCCCCTACCCAGCGGGGCGGGGGGTCCCGGCGCCGATGAGTGGCGTGAATCACTCCGGAGTCGGGCCGCCCCAAAGGTGCAGAATCCTCTGCACCTTCAGGGGCTAGGCTGGCACCGGCATGGTTTGCACTGCGCCGGCCAGCGGGGAAGGGGTTTGGCGCTACACCAACCAGCGCCGAAGGGCTGGAGCGCAAGGGTGTGCTGGCGTCATCCCAGCGCATGTGCAGGGGGAATTATCTCCGCGTCAGCCATCACGGAGGACCATACCAGCCGACGCGGAGGAATAGAGTTCCCCCACGGTACAGGCCTGCCCGTGGATCGCTGTGCCCCGATCGCGGGCCAGGCCACCGTGGGGGCAACTCTCGAGGCCAGATTCCCCCATGCCCCTCTGAGGACCCCGGATGCCGCCCGCGCCGCCGGTAAGGGCCTACTTTAATTTACACTGGCAGGACCGGCAAAAAAACAAGCGGCTACTCGGCCCATCGCGGGCCGGAGAATCGCTGGGGGGAGCCGCTGCCAGCGGCCACCGATCGGCGCGGCGCAGTTCCCGCCCCTGCCAAATCTCCGGCGCCAGAGAATTTGGCAGCCAGTGGGGGCGGGATTCACTCTGTCCCCCGATGATTCTCCAACCCGGCGGGGGGTGGGGGAATCCCGTGGGAGAATCCCGCCCCATGGCCGCGATTCACCCAAAGGGAGACAAAGTGCCGACGCCGGAGTGAAAACCGGAGTGTTGTACTCCGGCGTCGGAGGCCGCTCCTTGCCCCCTATTCTCCCACCCCCAGAGGGCTAGGAGCGGCGGCGCGTCAATCTCGCGCGCCGGGCCTTGACGTTTGTGTCAAAGCGGCGCCGCCTGAATGACGCGGCCGGCAGCGCCTAAATGACGTCACCCGCGGATGCGCTGGTTGGCCGGCGCCAACCCGTGCATGCACGGTTGCCCCGCAAGACATGGAGGATTGATCTTGCGGGGCGGCGGAGGGAAAAGAGTGCGTCTTTTAGAGACGGTGGCCACCGATCGCGGGCCAGACGCCTCCTGAGCACCCCCCTGGTGCTCGATTCTCTCTCCGCCCCCCACAGGCCCCACACGCAGCGGTCGCGCGCTGTTCCCGCTGGCAGCGCCCAGGTGTGGTTGGCGCCGGCGTGAACCGGTCATATTAGGCAGGCCGCTCGGCCCATCCGGGCCGGAGATTTGCCGCTCGACCGGAGCGGCGATTCTCCGAGCGGCCTGTCGCAAAACGCGACATGCCGTTTGGGGGCGGTGGGAAAATCGTGTGCGGGTGCCAGGGCGGTGTGGTGTGATTCGCCCGGCACTCCTGCGATTCTCCCACCCAGCGTGGGGGTCGGAGAATCGCGCCCCATGTCTTTAAAGTTGTGCATGATACCTTAAAAAAAATTTTGTGCGGCTGTTCTTGTGCGATATTTTAAAGGGGAGGATTTCTGAGTGGTCTACATGGTAACATCTAAGGGCACTTGAGCATTTAAGAGGTAGAACTGCTGCCATCTTAAATAATGGGTGCAGAGATTAAAATCGCAAATAGTCAAAATTAGTTTTGAGCCTGAGGCTGTTAAGTGTCTATTTCCATTTTCTGTTCAGTTCATTCATGGCATGTGGACCTCTCTGCTAAGGCCAGCATTTATTATCCATCCCTAATTTGCTTTAAGAAGGCGGAGGGGTGCCACATTCATGAATCAGTGTTCTTAGACAATACGGGCATTTGTGCAACTTCATTATTTGAGGAGTAATGAATGGGACTGTGCCATCTTCAGTGAACATCCCCACTTCTTGCCCATCTGATGGAGGGAAAGTCATTGATGAAACAGCTGAAAGTGGTTAGACCTTTAGGACACTTCGCTGAGGGGCTCCTGCAGTGACATTCAGGGACTGAACTATGACTGTAGTTTCTGGTCATTCACATTCAAGTGGTATTTGTGAAAAAAGTAATTACTATTTGAATTCTGACTAATAATGGTTTCAAAGATATGTCACTTTGATCTGCAATAACCACAACCATCTTCTTTTGTGTTAGGTATGACTCCAACCAGTGAAGAGATTCCCCCATCGATACTCATTGGTTTCAGTATTACTAAAATTATATTTGTACTTTTATTGTTTATATATATTTATACCAGAGCTTTTTGATGTTATGCGGTACTGAGTCAAACATTGCCTTGTTGTCAAGGGCAGGCACTCTCATCTCACTTCTGAAATCCATCTCTATTGCCAATGTTTCGACCAAGGCTTTATTCAGGTCCGGAGCGGAGTGACCCTGGTAGAGGTAATGAGCATCAGTGAGCAGGTTATTGGTGAGTAGCTGCTGCTTGATTTCAGTGTTGGTTACACCTCTCATCAATTTGCCAATGATTTTTTAAAAAATAAATTTAGAGTGCCCAATTCATTTTTTCCAATTAAGGGGCAATTTAGCATGGCCAATCCACCTACCCTGCACATCTTTGGGTTGTGGGGGCGAAACCCACGCAAGCACGGGGAGAATGTGCAAACTCCACACGGACAGTGACCCAGAGCCGGGATCGAACCTGGGACCTCGGCGCCGTGAGGCAGCAGGGCTAACCCACTGCGCCAACTTTGCCAATGATTGACAGTAGACTGATGGGGGTGTCATTTGTTAGTTTGGATTTGTGCTGTTTATTGTGGGCAAGATATATGGACAGTTTTGCGCTCTATTGAGTAGATGCCAGTGCTGTCGCTGTGCTGGAACAGCTTGGCTAGCGGCAGGGTTAGTTCTGGAGCACAGTCTTCAGCACTACAACTAAGATATTGGCCGGGATTCTCCCCTACCCGGCGGGGCGGGGGGTCCCGGCGTGTCGGAGTGGCGTGAACCACTCCGGCGTCGGGCCGCCCCAATGGTGCGGAATTCTCCGGACCTTTAGGGGCCAAGCCCTCACATTGAGGGGCTAGGCCCGCGCCGGAGTGGTTCCCACTCCACCAGCTGGCGTGAACGGCCTTTGGCGCCACGCCAGCCGGGGCCGAAAGGACTTCGCCGGCCGGCGTAAGTCCGCGCATTCGCCGGAGCGTCAGCGGCTGCTGACGTCATACCGGTGCATGCGCAGGGGAGGGGGTCTCTTCCGGCGGAAGAAAAAGAGTGCCCCCACGGCACAGGCCCACCAGTGGATCAGTGGGCTCTGATCGCGGGCCAGGCCACTGTGGGGGCACCCCCCGGGGTCAGACCGCCCGCGCCCCCGCCCCAGGACCCCGGAGCCCGCCCGCACCGCCAATCCTGCCGGTAAGAGAGGTGCTTTAAACCACGCCGGCGTGAAAGGCCTATCAGGCGCGGGACTTTGGCCCATCGCGGGCCGGAGAATCGCCACGGGGGGCCCGACGACCTGCGCGGGGGGCCCGCTGACCGGCGCGGCGCGATTCCCACCCCCGCCGAATATCGGGGGCGGAGAATTCGGGACACGGCGGGGGCGGGATTGACGCCGGCCCCAGGCGATGGGGTCGGAGAATTCCGCCCATTGTCAGGGCTCAGGGCCTTTGGCGTGTCCAATGCGCTCAGTCACTTCTTTATTTCATAGAAGTGGATTTGATTGGTTGAAGTTCGGCATCTGTGATGGTGGGAAACTCAGGGAGAGGCTGAAATGGATCATCCACTCGGCACATCTCGTTGAAGATAGCTGAAAACTTATCAGCCCAGTTTTTTTTGCACTGACATTCCCTGCTCCATTATCATTGAGGATGTTTTTGGAGGTTCCTCCTCTGGATAGTCCTTTCATTGTCCATTACCATTCACAACTGGATGTGATTGCACGGAAAATGTTTGATCTGATCCGTTGGTCGTTACTCCTATTAATACTGTCATGGACAATTCTATCTATGACTGGTAGATTGGGCAAGGACGTGTAGGTTTTTTGCTTTTATTTACTCCTTCACCATCTCCCAATCTGACAAATATTTCCTTCAGGATCTGACTATCTAGGTCAGTAGTGGCACTTCTGAGCCACTCTTGGTGATGGACCTTGAAGTCCCCCACCCAGAGTATGTCTTGTGTCGTGCTCCACTCAGTGTTTCTTAAAACCTGGCATTCAACATGGAAGAGAACGGATTCACCAGCTGAAGGAGAGCAACAGTTGGTAATCAACCAGAGATTCCCTTGCCTGTGTTTGACCTGAACCATGCACGCGATTCTCCAGAAAGATTTCTAAGTGTTGTCGTGAGCGGGTACTGCCGCGAGCTTCCCGCTCTTGGCCCTGCGAGGCTGGCAACGCTATTCAACATTAATTGATCCACTTCATGAGGCTTCACGGACTTCTCGCTACAAATAAAGGCTCATCAGCTGATCCGCCAGCACTGTGCTTACCAGCACTGCACTAACAAGATGGAGCAGCACTTAAGCAGCACTTGCTCAGCCAACTCCAGCCAGCTCACAACAATGGCGCCCAGTCACCACCTTCGAGGAGCGGCCCTGGAGGTGACTGGGGTGGCCGAGGACAGAGTGGTCACCAATGTGGAGGCTGCTCAATGCCGTAGAGGTGAGGAACCACCGGTCCCCAGCCAAAGGACCTGTCAAATGTGAGTTGTTATTGTCTTACTGACTGACCTATCCATTCCACTGACCACATATCCATTCTCCCACATGTCCTCCAGCCGATTGCACTGGCCCTTCCCAGATGGCCCCTTCACCAGCCTCCCAGGAGAACGCCTCGGAGGAAATCTTTGAGGAAGACATGATCAAGGTGTCACAGTTGTCATCCCAACCCTCCACCAGTGCAGATACATGCAGCTTGGTGGGAACAATAGTGGCCAGGCTTCTGGGGCACAATCTGGTGAGCACCACACAGCTGCTGATGTACATCAGGTGGAGGCAGGAACCCCCAGGCAAGACAGCAGCCGGACATCAGCTGGATCCCATCACCCAGCTGGGTCCCAGCCTGATGCTGTGCCTGTGGAACAGACTATCCCAGAGTTGATGGAGACGTTGGGGAGTGACCGGGACATTTAGAGGGAGATATCAGCGACACTCCAGCAGGTCCATTGCGGATAGGAGAAGCCCCAGAGGTTATGGGCACTGGAGATGTCGCCAACAATGCGTGGCACCGAGGTCAACACTGCTACACTGGTGACCACAGTGGAGAGCCTGGTGCACAACGTTGGCACCATTAGTGAAGGTGTCCAAGGCATTGTGCAGTCGGTGACGGCCATGGCTGAGGATCTCGGCAGAATGTCCGACTTGCTGGGGGATGTGACCCAGTACCAGGCCGACCTTATTGAGGTTCTGCGGGACATGTCCCGCTCAGATGGGAGTGGCCGAGGCCCTGCGGAGCTTGTCTTAGTTGCAGGTGGGCATTAGCGTGGCCCAATCACTGAGGAGCATCACTGAGTGCGTCGACACCATGGTGCGGACCATGGGGAACGACCAGGGTCGGCAGAGACAAATGATGCAGGTGCAGCCGGGGCTTGAATCAGCTGCCCCTCCATCCCAAGGTAAACCCCAGGGCTCTATGGGCACTGAGCAGGAGGAGGAGGCGCTGGGTGCCATGGAGTGGTGATGGTGGCAATCAGCTCCCCCGGGTTCCACCCCTCTGATGAGGCCGCGTCTCGCAACCAGCACACTGGACAGGGCGGCACAGCTGTGCATGTGCCGTTGACATGTGAGCCGGGGCCCTCTGGCCCCAGAGCCCCCAGAGGATGCCCGCCAGGGGCATCAAAGGCCATGGGATGTGGTAAGCAGCTAGCTGCCTCCATCCCAGGTGTGCAACCTGGGAACACACCTAGATCTAGTGGTGAACTAGGAAGAAAAGGCACATCGAGGATCACTGAGGGCACCGGGGTGGAGGAAGGAGGGATGGGGGGGATAGTTAGGGGGTGAGGGGGGATGGGCATGTTACCATCGGGAGAGTGGGGACTTGTCACACATCTTTGTGCACAACTAGTATGATGCCTCTGTCACTTTCTTCCTCAATGCGAGCCGGCCCATCTCTCCAGGTAGCTCCCCACCCCATGGCACTCATCCACCCTTCGGCCATGAATATGTCCCTGGATCTGTGAACACCCCTGGGTGTTCGCATGTTGGCTGCTGCATGTGTGGTATTGCCTCCCACAATATTCAAGCACAGTGTCCAGGCATCAAGGTGTGATTGGGATGCTAGGCAATGAGCTGCACATTGTACATGGCACACCTACCCAAGGGTACTTGGGTTGTGTGAAGTGTTCACTTAACCACTATTGCCAATTCCCTATTACCAATACCCTTCAGCCAAACGGCTCGAGGCCTTGGCACCTGTGGGGGTTATGGGTGGTCGGTGGGGCAGATGGCCCGGAAGGGATACACATAATCCAGGGGTTGGCATGCTGGTGCCGCGCACGTTTGCCCCCCGGTTACCCCTCCACCCAGCTCCCCCCATGGTGGCCCACACCTGCAGAGGGTCTTCCACTGCCAGCCAAGGGTCCCTCACCCTCCTGCCGAGCACTTGGGTGCCAAGCTCTGCACCCACGGGGTCTTTGCCTGTGAGCGAAGATGGCTACTCACTTCCTCGGCTGCCCACAGAAGTCCTTCCGCCAGGTTCACATTTTTAAAAAGGAGTCCTAATCGTGGTCAGCATGCTGGGGAGGCCGCTGAATTACAGGAGGCTGTTGGATATGGTTCTCGTTAATTGTATGGAAATAGGTCTTAAGTGGTAATAATTGGTTTATTGCCACGCTACGGCGAGATCCTGATTTTGCTTACGCAAGCGGTCCGGTTGCATCACAAGATGTTTGGCGCCTGTGGCAGTTCTCATTTTTGGCCTCTCCCCCTCTTCATCGGCCTCATTCCGCTTGAGCGAGAGAGCAACCAGGTCAGAGAATCGCGCCCCATGAATTTTTGTGGGTTCTGGAGTCACTGTTGAGGACTCCCAGGGTCACTCCATTCTGAGTTTTTACCAATGTCCCATCACATTTAGTGGATCTGTCGTTGGGACAGGACAACTCAGGGATGATGATGGTGGTGTCTGAATTTTTCCATTGTCGGCACCTTGCCCGTGGAGTTCTTGCGGCTGGCAGGGCAGGAGAATTCAGCCCATTGTCTACAAGGTATGATGCTGTGAGTGTGACTGCATCAGGCTGTTGTTTGATAGGTGGGACAGCTCTTGCAATTTCCCCAGGCATTAGCCATTTCCCCGATGCTCTGTGGCTTGCTGTATGTTTTATTTTTTATTTCAGATTGACAGCAGTTGCAGTAATTTGATTTCAGCATGTCTAGTACGTTGACCACTTTTTGTTCCGAAACCAGACTGCTGCCCTGCCTCAATCTAGATTTTAATTTTAAACTCTTCTTCTGCATCGGTGGTCCAGTCATTGGGATTCTTCTTTAACTCTGTAGATCGGAGTCTGATGACATCCTTGGGCCTTAACCCTGATTTTACCTCTGGCCTGTGCTGGGAAGCTACTGCAGCTTTCTGATGAGTGGAACTCAAATGAGAAGAATATCGGAGGCAGTCGCCATTGAAGATACTTTTTCTTTCAACCATCCTTTGTGGGGCCAGAACTAGCATCAGTAATCCTCTGGGCTCCACGAGGAAATTTCAGGCCCTCTATCTCGCTTGCATTACAAGAACCAGCACATCCTTCCCCGTTTCCGTCATTCCCAGCGAGACCAGCCTCCCCCTATTTGACCACTTCCTGCCCAAGTCATCAGGGCATGGCTACAATTGCCTTGGCCACATTCTGGGTAGGAATCCAGTTAAAACCTGCAAATTCCCATTGTAAACAAACTGACAGCTGAAACAGGCCCCCATACAGTTGGTCAGGGCAAGCTCATCACCTGAAGGAATGGGCAACACATTTTAGAAGGATTAAAGAATCATTTGATTTAACGATAGATGAAACAGGGCTGCTGCTTTCTGTGGCTTGTCAACCTATCAGTAACACACAGCCAGCTGTCCTCTAATGTTGAGTACATTTTAAAAACAAACACAATTTGACTGTTAATCGAATATTTGTTGGTTATTGATTGTTGTTGGGTGTAAATTCGGGAGAAAAATTGTGAAAAAGGAGAATAAAAATATTTTTAAAAATTTGTTTTTTACTGTTAAAGGTAAAAGTTTGCTTTAAATGAATCATTGTTCGATTTGATCACGATACACTTTCATTGGTTTATGAGGCTTTTCAAGGTTTTGTCTACAGCACTTCAATTTCAATGTCATGCTGTGTATGCAGTTTGTTTAAATTGCTGTGTATCAGGCAGTACATTATTGATCTGCATGTACTAACACTAGCTTCAGTGTACTTTGGTGTAACTCAGTCTTTCAGTCTGTTTATCCTGGTTATTCAAGGTGTTATGTGTGATGTGCCTATTTTGGCACGAGGCAGTGCAAATTGAATGTGTAACAGCTTAAAGATCACAAATCTCTCAGTATCGGCTTTCTGTACTGACTGGCATGCATTTCACTTGATCAGAAGCATATTCAGGAATTATAAAGACCGGCGTTGGTCAAATGGCGGAAACCTGCAACAATTCCAGAAGGCTCCATTTTTGAAGGTATAGACGTGACCTTTGTAACCAGGAAACGGTGTGAGAAGCCACTGTGCAGTGTGCAGCTTGAGGTTCCGCATACAAAACACGCAGCTGGGAGAAGTGGGAAGCACGCAGAAAGGGATCAGAGCGAGCAAAGAATCAGATTAGTCCGAGAGCACAATGGAACCAAGGTGGCTTGTGTCATCTTAGAGAATGTAACCAAGCCAAAACAGGCCCTCACATTAATCTCATAAAAAGCCTTCTGAAATTAATCCAAGGAAATTAAAGACTCCATTTTCCCCTGAATAATTCCTTTGGGCACTATTCCAAAAAAGGGCTCAATGTATCTTCGTCAACCGTGTGGCCTGAGACAGAAGAGGGTGTGTCAAGGGATTATTTGTACTTTTTGATAAATTATAGTTTAAGTGAGTAACTTTAATTGATTAATTATTGTGGTACGGGAGGTTGGCTACATCATGTAAGAGTATTGGTTACACTGTTGACCAGCAGCACACGTTAACCATAAGCACGGTAGCATTGTGGGTAGCACAATCGCTTCACAGCTCCAGGGTCCCAGGTTCGATTCCGGCTTGGGTCACTGTCTGTGCGGAGTCTGCACATCCTCCCCGTGTGTGCGTGGGTTTCCTCCGGGTGCTCCGGTTTCCTCCCACAGTCCAAAGATGTGCAGGTTAGGTGGATTGGCCATGATAAGTTGCCCTTAGTGTCCAAAATTGCCCTTAGTGTTGGTTGGGGTTACTGGGTTTGGGGATAGGGTGGACCTTGGGTAGGGTGCTCTTTCCAAGAGCCGGTGCAGACTCGATGGGCCGAATGGCCTCCTTCTGCACTGTAAATTCTCTGTAAATAACTGCTTTGCATAGTGTCCCAATTACTTTGAGCAAAACAAAACAGAAAATTAGAACCATAGAATACCTACAGTGCAGAAGGAGGCCATTCGGCCCATCGGGTCTACACTGGCACTCTGAAGGAGCACCCGAGCTAGGCCCACTCACCCCACCCTATCCCCATAACCCCACCTATCCTGCACATCTTTGGACTGTGGGAGGAAACAGGAGCAGCCGAAGTTAACCCATGCATACACGGCAAAGAGTGCAAACTCCACACAGACAGTTACGCGAGGTTGGAATTGAACCTGGGTCCCTGGCAGTGCTAACCACTGTGCTGCTGTGCCACCCTGTAAGAACTAATTACAATAAAGATTTGAAAATCCAGGACACTTCTAAATTTCCAATGTACATTGTTAATGTCTAAAGTAAAGCAGTGACACTAATCAGACAGTTATAATATCGAGAACGGGCAGAACGGTGGTGCAGTGGTAGCACTGCAGTCTCACGGCGTCGAGGTCCCAGGTTCGATCCTGGTCACTGTCCGTGTGGAGTTTGCATTCTCCCTGTGTTTGCATGGGTATCGCCCCAACAACCCAAAGATGTGCAAGGTAGGTGGATTGAACACGCTAAAATTGCCCCATAATTGGAAAACATTAATTGGATACTCTAAATTTATAAATAAATAAAAACTAATAATATAGAGAACATTTCTGTGCTGATTTTGAATTCAGAAGCTGAGCATTTTAAAAATAAACCTAAGAACTGATGTTGCTCACAGCTTCAACGATAATTAGACTCCATTTCCTTGTTATATTTGGCATTCATCCATCTTGGGAGATGATAGACTGTACCCAAGGTGTATGGCACTTCTGTGTTGAATATTGTCTGTTGTAGATCTGGAGGCCGATTCATTAATGGCAGTCTCGTCTGTAGATTGCACAGATTAACAGCTTTGGACCGATCTCGATTCATATTTCTTCCTCTGATGGGCTGTCTTTTCCACCATTTGGACATCTTGTTGGCCCTCTGCTTTTTCCCATGCCCTTCCTGACTGTTTGTCTCCAGGCACTCCGATTAGCAATGAGGACTTCCCATGCATCTACCCGATTCCAATCAACTCGGGCGTCCATGTACAAAAGATGTGGGCAATCTGTTGGTCTCGTGCTGATAGCAAGCTCGCCATAAGAGCATATATTTGGGGATACTGCCATTATCCATTCAGTTCACATGGACCAGCCAACAGAGGCACCACTAACTCAAGAGGGCAAACATGCTGAGGATCCCTGTACACTGATGCACTTGTATGCTCTGCAATCTGTTTTACTAGGAGATGCCAATACTCATCTGAGGCAGCAGAGTTGGCAACAGTTCATTCACGTTTCTTGGTTTGCATAAATTGTCCATGCCTCACTTCTGTATAGGAGGCTGCCGAGAACATAGGCCTGGTATACATGGAGCTTTGTATTTTTGGATAGTTCATTGTTGGCCCAAACTTGACTTCTCAACTTTGACTTGAAAGCTGGGGCCTGGTGCTGAGATCAAGCAACGGTTGCTAGTAATTGTTGATCTAAGGTACGTGAAGCTGTGAACAACCTCCAGGATCAATGTTGATGGAAGCTGGAGTCTCTACGCCACGGCCCAGCTGCGAGATTCTCTGTCGTCGGGATCCTTTGCTTCGCCGGCAGCGCGTCCAAGCCCACGGATTTCCCGATGGCGTGGGGTGGCCACAATGGAAAACCCCTTTGGCCAGCTGGGGGAATGGAGAATCCTGCAGCCGGCGGGGTCGCGCCGTGCCAGAAAATAGGGCTGGCGGGACAGAGAATCCCGCCCCATAACTTTGATCTTCCTAATTGTTGGTCCAAACTCCTCACAGGCCCTGGAGAATCGATCGAAAGCTGTCGCAAATGAAATTCAGTATGGGATACCAGGGTGGCATCATCAGCAAACAGCAACTCACAAACTAGGACATTACGCACTTTGGTCTTGAGGCACGGCCTTGCTAAGTTGAACAGCTTGCCATCGGCACCGGCATGCAGGTAAACACTCTCATTTGAGTTGCTGAAAGCATACAATAGCTGCATGAGAAAAATATGCCAAAGAGGGTTTGTGCCAGGAGGCAACCCTGCTTTACCCTGCCTCTGATCTTGAAAGCCTCTGATGATGCTCCAATGTAATTGACAAAACTAAGCATGTTCTTGTGGAAAGAAGAATTCAAGAGTCTTGGTGGACAGCCTGTTTTTTGAGCATTTTAAAGATTAATTCTCTGCTGATGAGGTTGGAGGCCTTGGTGAGGGCTTCAGTGCAGAACACTCTATTTTCTTGCAGTCCACTGTGAGATATTATGCATGGACAATATGTGCATTTTACAGGGCAGCAGGTGTTTAATACTATATGAGTGGGAACCATAACTAGCCAAGCATTAGAACACAGATGGTGTCCATATTATTTACATTAAAACCAGGCAGAAGATTGTCATTTGAAAGCTATTTTTCCATTGTCCCATAATATTGCAAAATATCATTTAAAAGTTGTGTGACTCAATTTGCAAACATTTTTTGGGGGTTGTATAGTGTTTCTTGCAAAAGTGTTTTTCCAGTTCACTGTACCTTCAGTGACCTATATATTTCTGAATCTTAATCTTAACCCAATCTTTTTTGCATGGTTGCAATAAATTGAATTTTGCCTGAATAGCTTAGCTAAATTTTTCTGATGTAAAATATTTCTACAAAGTTGAATTCAGCAGCTTTTTCCAAAATAGCTACAAGTGATCACTCAAAGTGTTAATTAACTATTCAATGGGCAAGAGAACCATCATTTAAAACCTCAAACATTTGGGTTTATTGTGAGCAGAGGACTCTTTGCAGTACCTGAGGGGGCCGCAAATCTTCCCATTTCATTCAAACAGTCGGGGGCTGAGTTGAGGTCGACATTTGGAAGAAATGTTTACACATCAAAGAGTTGGCATTACTTCATAATTACAACCTAGACTGACAGCTCGGTGGGCCAAAACTCCCAGCTCACAGTTTCACAGCGAGAAGGAGCTGCCTCTCTCTTCTCGACACAGACAGAATCATTTTAACTCAACAGACATGTTGGGAAAGTAATGGGATTGTGTACCCCCGCAGTGATTTGTGATCTAGGAGGCAGAAGCTGACGGTTGCTTGTAGTGACTGAACCTGCTAACTTGGAATAGCGGTTCTAGGAAAGTAAGCTATGCTTAGAGAGTTGGTATTTTTATTATTTTCTATACTGCCGATCAAAGAATTGTTTTCTCTATTGAAGCTGTACTATGGCATATATAATGATTGAATACCTGGGATATGGGGCAACTGGGGCTCTCTGGTATGATTCCTGAGTTTTCAATCATGTATCCAGCTATGGGTGGAAAATGGTGTACTCAAGGTTGTAGGGAACATCTGGTCCACTTGCTGAACTGGAGAGGGCATCTAACGCAAAATAATGAAAATTTTGAAAATGTTATATTTTTGAGTTGCATTACTCTACGAGCACAGTCATTTCTCCCTGAAAGTACTGGACCGCTTTTTTCGAAGCCATGTCCAAGGTTGTGGGGGTGAGGGTAGAGCCATGTCCATTAGTGGCTGTCTTTGGGGTACTGGAGCAGCCAGAGGTCTTTACAGGGAGAGGGGCAGACACCCTAGTCTTTGCCTCCATGATCGCCCACGGTAGACTCCTGCTCGGCTGGAGTCAGACTGGCTGTCTGATCTAGCAGAATTCCTCAAGTGGGAACTGCTAAAATTCACCATCAGTGGATCGGAAGAAGGCTTCTGCAAAACATGGAAGCAATTTACCAACCTGTTCTCGGACCTGTTTGGAACCAGCAACCAATAAGGGAGGGAGGGGGTGGTGAGCAAGGAATGGGGAGGGGGGGGTGGAACCGAAATAGGCAAAAGAAGAAGAAAGAGAGAGGTGAGGTTTAGTTACTTATACTGTCTTTTGCTTCAAGTAATCTATTGGACGCTGTGCAGCTGATGACAGTAGTAAGAAGGCACCAATGGGGCTACATCAGTGAGGAGGGAGAGGAGCATTCTTGCAGGATCACTACAAAATATTCCAAACTTGAATTGACTCATTTTTCAGAGGCCATTTTACTGGTCTTTATACCCCCTTCTCCCTTTCCCCTCCCCACCCCTCCAGAAGACTCAACTACCAGATGAAAAAGACGGAAGAAAGAGGTGGGGAGCAATTTCACGCTGTCCATTTTGTGCTGTTCTCGGATTTCAGGGGCAAAGGAGCAATTCCCATCCCAGGCCTTGCCTACCCAAGTAGGCTGCTGCATGGTCGGGGTAGGCAGGAACCCGAAGTGAATCCAGTTTGAAAAATTTCACACTCTCCCTCGTCTAATGATCCGCAGTGAAGGAGCGTGAAGTTATAGCCCAGATGTTATGGCTAATGCAGTCGCACAGATTAGGGGGTCTAAAATGTCAAGTCAAATCTTATACTAAACCCAGATAAATGGTGTCAAATCTAGTTTTAAAAAGAACACCGATAATGTACAAAACTGGGGATCCTCCCAGTAAACCCATTACATTCACAAAGGTACTTTACAGTAATTCTAACACAATGTTGTTGAATCATACAGCTCCTGTCAAAGGTAGGAAATGAGTAAATATGGTACTGGCACAGTACAGTCATTCCTGATTTACAGGCTCAGCTTGCAAATAAGCATTTTATGTATCCTGACTTGTTGTACAAATAATGACATTGTGTGAAAGGAATCTCCTATTATAATATAATCCTGAGGACATTGAAGTGAAGAATATTCATTTGAATACAAATGATGGGGCTGTTTAGCACACTGGGCTAAATCGCTGGCTTTGAAAGCAGACCAAGGCAGGCCAGCAGCACGGTTCAATTCCCGTAACAGCCTCCCCCGAACAGGTGCTGGAATGTGGTGACTAGGGGCTTTTCACAGTAACTTAATTGAAGTCTACTCGTGACAATAAGCGATTTTATTTTCATGTTTCTATGTAATCCATACCTAGTGAGATAAACAATCCCATAGAAGTTGCCACAGACCCAGATGACCATCGGCGGCTTTCCCCTTTGAGGGGGAGAGCTGACTGGTGGTGATTTAACCTGAGGATCACCACACCTCAGGCGAGGGCCAAGGTTGATCTCAGCCGTTATGGGAATTGAACCCGTGCTGCTGGCCTCGCTCTCCATCACGAACCAGCTGTCTGGCCAACTGAAGTAAACTAGCCCCCAACCCCATAATTGCTGGTCTGTTACACCAATGGGGAACACGTGTGCCAATAACTAGATTAATTTGTTTGCTGGGAGTGAGAGACAGTTGCAAAATACCACACGTAGCTTTGGCAATGGAATGCAACTACGTTGAATTTTATTGAGGCTGTGTTAAATTTTCTTGAATCTATGTTGAATTTTATTTGTGCTGCAGTAGTGTAAATCCCATGTACAGCTCAGACACTTTACAACTGCAGTAGATTTTCTTTTTGAATATCTGCATTGCTTTATGATCAAAACCGTGTTGGTTTTGCTTACACTCTTTGCAGATGCAAGTTGCAGTTTATTATAGATATGGTGGCTGGAGAATCAATATCTATTTTTGTGCAGCTTCAGATGGTAACTCTGGGTGTTGGTTCCTTTTCTGTATGGAACATGTGCATGGTAAAAATTCTATTCATGTCACAGCAAATGTATATGGGTGGAACGGTGCCTCCATGTTCAGTCAGATATGTGCTTGCACTTACAGATCCCTATTCAGTAAGTTACTGACCTAAACTGTACCATTGCAAAAGGTCAAGCAACGGTGTAGCATAGAGAAGGCATAGTGGTCGGAACCACTTCTAAAACAATATTGGTTGAGCTGTGAACTTGCCTTGAAGAGAGCACAAGTGGGTGAGAGAGGATATCTTGTTAAATCATTTATGCGCATTAAAGATGAGTCCTGTTTGATAGTCAAATCATGAGCAAATTGAGCACAGTGGTGCAGTGGTTAGCACTGCTGTCTCACGTCACTGAAGACCCGGGTTCCATCCTAGCCCAGGGTCACTGTCTGCGAGGAGTTTGCACATTGTTGCCGTGTCTGCGTTGGTCTCACCCCCACAACCCAAAGATGTGCAGATCAGGTGGATTGACCACACTAAATTGCCCCTTAATTTGAAGAAAAATAATTGGGTACTCTTTAAGTTTATAGAAAAAAAACTAAAATGGAATGAGTAAGCTGCTCGTGCCCCGGGGCTGGGATTGAACCCTGGGCCTTGGTGCCGTGAGGCAGCAGTGCTAACCACTGCACCACCGTGTCACCTGTTCCTTTAAGGTTTCAGTGAGTTCTTCAGTGAGCACTTGGTGGTGTTGGTGAGTTGGAAAAATGCCTGAATATGTTTAATTGAAAAGGACGTGTATTGTGTTTTTGGGAGAGTATGGTGGGATCGTGCAGATGGATTTTTTCAGATACGGAGCCAGATTTCTATATTTGGGCTGGGCCATGGTTTTGTGATAACATCAAAGACCTGACCCTGCACAGCATCGACTTGACATGTATGGTCTGATTTTTGATTGAAAGGACAATCAATGGCGAAAAGGGCATGTTTGCCAACCAATCAAAGAAGATGGAGAGTCAATAGGTGAGTCTCCATCACTGGCCAATGCAGCTAAGGAACGCAAGGACACCTCAAGATGGAGATGCATCCTCAGTACCTTTGACAACCTTTTAAAAAGAGAAAGCTGCTGGTCCACCATTGTGGAGGGGACACCCTCACCTCAGCTGTATCTGCAGCTGTTGCCATCCTGAGCCAGGTTTTGGAATTGGGAAAAAAACCAATCCATTCCCTTTTTTTGGAAATAAGAGATTTGAGGCGATTAAACTGTGAATGCTTGCAACAACCATCGACATAGCAATGTAGGAATTTCTACTGAGCAGTGACCAAAGTTTGTGTCACTCACCTTCTCCCATCCAGATAGTCTCATGGTATCACAATAATGTTCATCCAGATGGTGAATGCAGAATTTGATTTAAAATCAGGTGTTTCTCCTTTAAGTTGCAGAGAGTTTGTTAAAATGGACTTTTGCGATGAATATTTATACTGAACAATGGCCGGGATGTTATGGTGGGGAATGTTCCCCAGTGTGAGCTGCAAGTGATTTCCAGGTCAGCTATAACCACTGGTTGAAGTTTACAATGACACATTTTTAGAGTAATGGGTGGGATTCTCCGTTTCTGAGACTAGGTGTTGACGACAACACAGAATTCGTGGACTTTTACGACAGAAAAACTGGCGCTGCACCTGGACTGTTTCTGCTACTATTAAGGGACTAGGACCGGTACTGCGTGGAACACAATCAATTCTGATAAAAACCGGTGCAGGATCTGCTGGGTGCATGATTGATACTTGGGAGGCTGACAAGCTGCAGCTGCACATACACATTACAATTCCCACACACGATCAGCCCAGCTAACAAAATGGCACTGGTTGTGCTGGAGCGCGCCCATGCAGCTGATGGGTCATCTGGGGCCAGAGGGCATCCGGGGGGTGCCCTGGGGGACACCCATACGACCCATGGCACTAGGTTCAAAGTGGGCTGTTTTTTTTTTAATTTAGAGTACCCAATTCATTTTTGTTTCCAATTAAGGGGCAATTTAGTGTAGCCAATCCACCTACCCTGCACATCTTTGGGTTGTGGGGGCGAAATCCACGCAAACACGGGGAGAATGCGCAAACTCCACACGGACAGTGACCCAGAGCCGGGATCGAAGCTGGGACCTCGGCGCCATGAGGCAGCAGGGCTAACCCATTGCGCCACTGTGCTGCCCCAAAGTGGGCTGTTAGCAGTTTGCGCAACTGCATGGCTGCTTGATGGCTGCCGCAATGGTGTCCGTCCATCTCATAGCTCACCTCCTGGTCACACCCTACTACTCCCCCAGCCCTGGCAGAAGCCCCCCCCGGCCAGCGGCCATGCCAGTTCCACGATTTTCAAGTGAACCGCGCCATCAGGAACTCAGCCCAACGGAGGCGGAGAATCACGGAGGTCCCGGAGAATACTGGGTTGGGCCCTTCAATGATACGCAAATGGTGTCTACCAGAACACAGTGACACTACTGTCAAGGTGCTGGCGCATTGTGATTTGCCGTCAAATTGGCATCTGCCGGGATTTTGGCGTCGGAACCAATTCTCCGCCCAATCGCCTTTCCCGCTTTCTGTGTCGGCTGACGGAGAATCCCGCCCAATTTCCAACACCAGGTATTCTGAGTGAAAACTAATTACAAGCAGTTTTGTTCTGAGGGCTAACATCTCTACAAGGAACAAATTTGAGACCACTCTAACTCCTCACCCATAGAACTGAAATGAAAGTCGCGATAGTCCCCGAGGACCGTAGGCTGATCTCACCTCTTTATGAGAGAGAGCTGACTGGTGGTGATTTAACCTGAGCGTCAGCACACATCAGGCGAGGGATAAGGCCTCAGTCAAGATGGGAATTGAACCCACGCTGTTGGCGTCACTTCACATCACAAGCCAGCCATCTGTGCTAACTGACCCTCACCAATAGAGCTATACATCTAACAGAGAGTGAGTTTCAGTTTGGCTGGGTTCATCCCCAGCTTTAAGAAATGTAAGGACAATGCACTGACCCACAGTGACATACAATCTCCGAACAAGAGCAAGGTGAACCATGATTATCTGTACTTGCTTGAGATTTCCAGTAGATTTCAAATGATACTACTTGTTAAAATTCCTCCTCTCTGCTGGGGATTTATAATCTGCTGAGTATGAGGAAATATATATGCCACTGTTCTGACTGAATGCAAATCTCCTGTGGCGTTCTATGAATCAGTAACGCAAAAAAAAAAAAAATCATGTCAGTGTGTAATTCAATAAACAGAATTGAGTCAGAGATCAATGTCATTGCTGGAAGAACATACAGAGATTGAACCTAAACTGAATATGATCTTGTTGTATAAATACAAATCCAAGGTAGCAAATGTCGTCAGATCCAGATGAAGATATGGGCCTTATAATGATGTTGGTGACATTGGAAAATGAATATTCAATAGGTTTCTTTGACACTTTGCCTGCTGTTTTCTAACCTGGTCTTTTTAAATTGGTAAATGCCTCTGATGAAGTAATGGGCAAAAAGAAAATGATATTAAGGTGTTAAGTGTGGTGCTATTAATGTCTTTTAATCTTTTTCACCCTTTCCCTTCTGAAGTCACTCATTCATTCTGAGCTAAGGGCCTGGATTCTCCAATCCTGCGGCCAAGTTCTGACGCCAGCATCAAAGGCCGCACGAGCAACTCTGGCGTCAACGGGCCATCAGACCCAGACATTCACCCCTTCCTAGAGGGCTAGTACAGCGCCGGAGTGCTGTCCCCTGCTCCAGCTCTCCGGCGGGCTGCTCATGTGCGAGGATTGCCATCTCCGCCCCGGCCCCCGGGCAATATGGTGGAGCCCTACAGAGGACCGGCACGGAGGAACATAGCCCCCCCCCCCTGTTTGTGGGCCTGGCCACCGTGGAGACCTCCCTCGGAGTCAGATCCTCCCACCCCGCCACCAGGGCGGCCCCCACAGTCAGAACGCCGAGGTCCCGCCGGGTAGGACCATACGTAACCCACGCTGGCGGGACGCGGCTGAACTTGGTGGGCACACAGCCTGTCGAGGCGTGGAGAATCGCGGGGGCGGGGGTGGGCGCTTTCAATGGCCCCCGAACGACGCAGCGGTGACCCCGCGGGCGCTATTGGTGCCGATTCTCCAGGCGACCAGCGCGGAGTGGCGTGGCTCAATTCTCGCGCCCCCCCCCCCCCCCCCCCCCCCCCCCCCACCCCCGCCGATTCTCTGATCCAGTGCGGGATCAGAGAATCCCGGCCAAGATTTCCCAGTAGCCTTTCATCACTTGAATTTAGCCACTGAGGTTGGCAGATTATTGAACAGGGAGGGTGGGGTTGAAGGGCTTGGGATAGAGGGGGAGGGAGAAGGAAGAACTGAATCTCATCCTCACCTCACCCAATGCCGTGGCAACCCAGGAACAAATTCCACCAAGGCAGCCGGAGGAATTTACATTCAATCAATTAACAGAAATTTTTAAAATCTGATTGGTTGGCATCTGAGTATTGCCAGCAATGTCAGAACACAATGGTGATTGCTGCTGGGACTACAAAGAGTATACGGATGCTGGACTTGTAGCTAATTGTGGGGATTTTGGACAAGTTGGAATCCCTAGTGTAGAGGGCCAGGTTTTAGAGGTTGAGGGCTGTCATGTGAGAGTACCTTTAAGAAATGGGTGTTTGCCAGCACGGTGGCCTAGTGGTTAGCACAACCGCCTCACGGCGCTGAGGTCCCAGGTTCGATCCCGGCTCTGGGTCACTGTCTGTGTGGAGTTTGCACATTCTCCCCGTGTCTGCGTGGGTTTCGCCCCCATAACCCAAAAATGTGCAGAGTAGGTGGATTGGCCACGCTAAATTGCCCCTTAATTAGAAAAAATAATTGGGTAATCTAAATTTATATTTAAAAAAAAGAAATGGGTGTTTATTACTGCAGTGATGCCAGAGAGTGGGTGGAGCTGGGCTGTCTGTCAGCTTTTTACTTTCATTTTAGGCTCTTTGCTGCAGGGTGTGTTTTAGTTTTGTTTTCAGAGCTGGATAGCTGCAGTCACAGCCAGAAGGTATATGAATCTCTCTCTGTAATCTAAAGACTGTAAATCGATCCTGGTGATTTAAAACTAATAACAGCAATGACTTTAACCTGATGTGCTTATGGTAAAAGGTGTTTCAAGTCTTATGGATGTTAAAAGAAAAGCTTAAAGGATTACTCAGTGTTGTATTCTTTGGGGGTTGTATTTGAATTAATAGTTGCTATGATGTTCTCTGTATGTTTCAAAAAGGTTAACTTGAGTTCATAGAATAAACATTGTTTTGCTTTAAAAATAGTACTTTTCCATTTCTGGTGTACCACCCCTGTAGAGTGGGCCATGTGCTCCCCATACCACAATCTATTCAAAGATGTGGGTCAGGTGAACTCCATGATACACTTTGGGGTTCTCTAAACCCTGACCCATAACAGGGCAAAGGCAGGGAGGAGACTAGGAAGGAAGGATGGGGCTGGGGGGGGGTTCAGGTCGGACCGGAGTGGAGGGTCGTCGGGTCAGACCAGAGGGGAAGGAGGGGATTGGGTTGAACCGAAGGGGGGGTGGGGGGTGGGGTGGGGGGAGGGGGGAGGGGGGTGGGGGGGGGGGGGAGGGCAGAGAGGGTGGGTCAGATGGGTGAGGAGAGGGAAGCGATTGGAATGGGAGTTCGGGAGTTGGACCAGATTAGCAGGATGCCAGACCTGGATGTGGGAGGTTGGACCGGGACTGAACCTGAGGGGGACAGGTCAGGTTACTTCAGATCGGGAGGGGGAGTTGGAGCTAGACTTGGAATGGGGGTCAAAGTTGGGTGGGGTGGGTGGGGGGTGGTACAGACCAGTCCAGAGGGCCAGCGGGGAACGGTGTCAGGTCTGGTCAAGAATAGGAAGGTGTGCGGAATCCTATCAGGGACCTGGAAGTTATGGGTGGTGTCCTTAAGTGGCCTTTAATTAGCAACTTAAAGGCCCCAATAGACCTAAATGCGGATGAGCTGCCTAGCACTTTACCTGTCTGCCATAAAATGGAGGACAGCTAAGTGGTGGATGAGAAAGTGGTGAAGAAACTACCTGCTTTTGTTTATGTGGCTCCTTAAAATTAACCCCCCCCCCCCCCCCCGCTCCCCCCACAAGGGTAGCATCACTACCGATCAAGCTGTGTGAGTCCTGAAGGATATAGCTGCTACTCAGTGCCTACATCAGATGTTGAGGCATATAGGCAAAGCCTACTTTTCCTCACCAAATGCGCTACAGGTTTATTTATCCATATAGGTGGTCTGATTAGCAAGTTTGCAGATGATACTAAGATTGGTGGAGTTGCAGATAGCGAGGGGGACTGTCAGAGAATACAGCAAAATATAGATAGATTGGAGAGTTAGGCAGACAAATGGCAGATGGAGTTCAATCCAGGCAAATGCGAGGTGATGCATTTTGGAAGATCCAATTCAAGAGTGGACTATATGGTCAATGGAAGAGTCCTGGGGAAAATTGATATACAGAGAGATCTGGGAGTTCAGGTCGATTGTACCCTGAAGGTGGCAACGCAGGTCGATAGAGTGGTCAAGAAGGCATACAGCATGCTTGCCTTCATCGGACGGCGTATTGAGTACAAGAGTCGGCAGGTCATGTTACAGTTGTATAGGACTTTGCTTAGGCCACATTTGGAATACTGCGTGCAGTTCTGGTTGCCACATTACCAGAAGGATGTGGATGCTTTAGAGAGGGTGCAGGAGAGGTTCACCAGGATGTTGCCTGGTATGGAGGGTGCTAGCTATGAAGAAAGGTTGAGTAGAGTATGATTGTTTTCATTGGAAAGACAGAGGTTGAGGGGGGACCTGATTGAGGTCTACAAAATTATGAGAGGTATGGACAGGGTGGATAGCAACAAGCTTTTTCCAAGAGTGGGGGTGTCAATTACAAGGGGTCACGATTTCAAGGTGAGAGAGGGAAAGTTTAAGGGATATATGCGTGGAAAGTTTTTTACGCTGAGGGTGGTGGGTGCCTGGAACGCTTTGCCAGCGGAGGTGTAGAGGCGGGCACGATAGCATCATTTAAGAGGCATCTAGACAGATATATGAATGAGCGGGGAACAGCGGGAAGTAGATCCTTGGATAATAAGCGACAGGTTTAGATAAAGGATCTGGAGCGGCGTAGGCTGGGAGGGCCGAAGGGCCTGTTCCTGTGCTGTAATTTTCTTTGTTCTTTGTTCTTTGACAGCATGGGTGGGAATGACCAGCAAACAATCATTGTGAAAATGAAGTTCCATCTCCACACTGATCCAATTTCTAGGATTTTGTTCATCAGCTGATTGTGCTCAAGGGTATCCCAGGCTGTGGGCAGCACGGTGGTGCAGTGGGTTAGCCTTGCAGCCTCATGACGCCGAGGTACAATTTCAATCCCGGCTCTGGTTCACTGTCCGTGTGGAGTTTGCACATTCTCCCTGTGTTTGCGTGGGTTTCGCCCCCACAACCCAAAGATGTGCAGGGCAGGTGGATTGGCCACGTTAAATTACCCCTTAATTAGAAAAATGAATTGGGCACTCTAAATTTATTTTGAAAAAAAGGGTATCGCAGGCTCACTCTCTTTCCCTGCTTTGCCTCCCTTTGAAGTGGTCTCTGGTCTTGACAGGACTCTTCCTATAGTGGCATGGGTGAGATAGGTATCTCACCCTCCGTAGATTATGGCTGCAATGTTGGCCTCCACCAGTTACCATGGTGAGATTTAATCCCATGCTCCCAGACTATTTGCTTAGGTCTCTGGGTAGTCAGTGTCATGACCATCATGCCACCATATCCCCATTACCTGCACCTAAACCAGAACAATTGTGCGCATCATCTGTGCATTATGAAGGACGTTCTCAGAGAACTTTGCTATCTCTTGAAACCAGATCTTTAGCCTCAGAACAGAAGGAAGGCAGAGGTGACAGTGACCATGGCCTCAAATTTCTTTGCGAGGTGTTCTTCAGGGTTGAAGCAGGCAACATATCCAATATCTCCCAGTTGCCTTCCACTCCATCATCAGAGACAGGGGAGCTTATTGTGTTCTCACTGAAGAAAGAGAAGCAGGCAGAGTGAGTGTGCATGCACGTTTGTCAGGGCTGTGAGCTTTCCCATGGTGTAGGCCTCTATTGACGGCATACACACATTGCTTTGCGGTAGCCGCCTCTAAATGTTGAATGCTCCACAACCACAGGTCAACCGCTTCACTCAGCACGTCAGAGTGGTGAATGCCTGCTTTGCTGGCAAGTTGTGATGTTAACATTCTGTGTCCACCTGTTGTTTCCTACATGTCTGAGTCACCATGTTAAGTCAGAGGATGGCTACTGGGAAATAAAGGCTATCCACTTTACACTTGGCTCAGGACTCCACTGTGCAATCCAAGCAGTGTAAGTGCAATGTGAGCCAGGCTGCCAGGTCACAGAGTGGGACAATGGGGTGCTGTATGTAGCAACAGTTCCGCAGCCTCGGCTACTCTGGAGGACCCTCCAGTACCTGCCAGAGTGGGTGTCTGGATCTTTGGTGGTCTGCTGTGTTCTCCATAGCCTGACCATCATAAAGCCACAGCCCCTGTCACTTGGAATAAAGTGAGGAAGAGAAAAAGAAGGAAAGGAAGATACAGCCACTATATCCATGTCCCAGTCAGGTTGTCCGTGAGTGCATCATTTGACACAAATTTCTGTGAATAAAATTCCAGATCTCACCGTACAACAGTCTCATACTTTACCATCTCTCTCTGATAACCATCACAGTGTCCTCCTTGCCACAATGCTCAATTAAAAGCCACACAAAAAACAACTGTTCCTCACAAACTTGATCAAACAAAATCCCCCAGTGCTGCATACAAAACTCAACTAATCATTTTGTTGTGCATTCTCTCACTGCTTGTTATATGGATGTCTTTGCCTGTCCTAGTGCTCCTTGCAGCATGGCTGGCAGAAGGCAGCTGAATTTCAGTGGGGGAGATGCAGATGGCCTTAAAGGCAACAGGAAGGGCACTGGCAGGATTAGGGCCATAAATGAATATAGCCTTGCAGAAGTGCCGGGTTCCCTGTGGTGTTCTCAGGATTGACTTTAGGAGGCTGTGGAGGTTCAACAAAAACCAAGAGCTTTATTCAGGAGAAGTTAACACTACAGGCACTGCCCAGTTACCCACGCAAATAGCCGATGAGGTGATGACACCATGCAAGCATTTTCTTAAAGTGCCCCGTCAGCTGAAAGGCTGCTTGTAAGGAATCACTGAAAATACTATAATTACACAACATTTCCAAATACTGACAACAAGGACTTGTGACAAACAAAACTTCATGCACTAGCTGAGCAACTAATCCATGCATGTGCTCTGCCTGCAATCCACAGGAGAACTCCCGTGTTCCCGTAACGTGACCCTTTTTGCAGCTTCAACATCACGGCCACTTAGTCTACACCTTTCCTGTTTAAGTTGGGACAAGCGGTGGTATTGAGATGTAACGGTGTTTGCAAACAGTAAACGTATATGAACCTTTATATAACAGACTGATTGATGGCGAGACATAGATTCAGCCATTACAGTTGGTGCATAGCCCACCGTATCTCCTTCCCCCCCCCCCCCTCCTTTCATGTTATTGTACAAAGATGAGATTCAAAGACCAGTTGCAGACTGGGTGATGGCATAGCTCTGGAACATTGTGATCAGTTTGATCACATGCCCTGAGCCTGTGGCTATGCCAATTGGTTGTGCAGTAGTTTTTCTCAGGCTGGTGGCCTCAGTGTAGACAACCTGGGGCATTCCTTCATTGTACTCAGTGGGTGCAGAGTTTGCTGCTCGGGCCACTGGAGAAGTCTCCATTTCCACTTGTGCAGTGCTCCAGTGTTGTAGGCTGGCGTGCTGTGGCATCTGTTTTCTCTGGCACTGATACCTGTCAGAGGTTACGGCAGTTGCGTACATAGTGGGCACGGTCTGAGGCTACCACATAACTGGTCAGTTAAGGATCACTATCAACTTGTCATGGCCACGTGCG
This sequence comes from Scyliorhinus canicula, assembly GCF_902713615.1. Lineage (NCBI taxonomy): Eukaryota > Metazoa > Chordata > Chondrichthyes > Carcharhiniformes > Scyliorhinidae > Scyliorhinus > Scyliorhinus canicula. Next base: position 48,174,087 of record NC_052161.1, read on the forward strand.
GTCTAGACCGTAACCATTTGACCAGTTGTTTGAGGGCCAAATGTGTGGGAATTTCGATCATAATGCTATTTGCTTCTCACTCAATGTTGCACGAGGATATAATGCATGTTGGTTTCAGATTTGGGGTGCAGCAGAGCCTTTCCAGGATTGTGGTCCTGGTGCGCCTGGAAAAGTCATTATGCTGATGAGGGAGGCCCTGTCGTAGCAGATTTCACAGGCTGAGGAATGCAGCATAGTAATTTCCGTGATCCTTTTTACATAGCCATTTACTTTTTTAAAATTTCTAAAAATAAATTTAGAGTACTCAATTACTTTTTTCCAATTATGGGGCAATTTAGCATGGCCAATCCACCTTGAAAGATGGCCCCACATCTTTTTGGGTTGTGGGGGTGAGACTCACACAGGCACGGGAGAATGTTCAAACTCCACATGGATAGTGACCCAGGGCCGGGATCGAACCCGCGTACTCAGTGCTAACCACTGCGCCACCGTGCAGCCCTCAGCCATTTACACAAAAGAACAGGCATTCCATTATTACACAGCAGTATACAGTCAATAGCAAAGACAATCTAACGGGCATCTGTTCCACACTGGTTGCCTGCGCAGTTCAGGGATTTGCTTGTTCTTGATCTTAGATGTATTCTTAGGTTTATCTATAGACGTCTCTACCTTGGAAGGCGTTGTAGTTTATTTTGCAGAAGGAAGATTAATAGTAACGGGATTCTTTGGCAATCTCTGCTTTGGGGGATTGCGCAGAAGTCACAGTCACATGATCTAGCTGTGTGGAAGGTGTTTCCTCTTGAGGTAGTTCTATTGTTCATAGTACTGGGACATAGATAACAGCTGATCTATTTGTCATCTCCAGTTTGCACAGTATAAGAGATTAGATCAGTTTGAGCCAATACAGTTGCAGGAACCCACTTCTCGGGTGTCTATTGCCAAGCTTGTTTTTTTTTTATTTTAAAAAAAATTTAGATTAGCCAATTATTTTTTCCAATTAAGGGGCAATTTAGCGTGGCCAATCCACCTACTTTGCACATTTTTGGGTTGTGGGGGCGAAACCCACGCAGACACGGGGAGAACGTGCAAACTCCACACGGACAGTGACCCAGAGCCGGGATCGAACCTGGGACCTCAGCGCCGTGAGGCGATTGTGCTAACCACTAGGCCACCGTGCTGCCCTTTGCCAAGCTTGTTTGATGCACAATAAAGTATGTAACGGTTTAATTGCGAGATTGGGAATGAATTTTCCACGGTACTTAATTAACCCTCGGAAATATCTTAACTGTGCTGCATTCGTTGATTATGGCGCCTCCATTACAGTCTCCATCTTCTTAGGTGCCTTGTGTAAACCCTTACTATCGATTACGTGGTCTAGATATTTGACTGATGTTTGAAAGAAATCACACTTATCTTTCATCACATGTATCTGAAGGCATTTCAATGTGGCTTCTAAGTTACGTAAGTGTTATTGGTCATCAAGGTAACACTGTACCCCCTTTAAACCACTTAAGGATCAGGTTCATGGACCATTGAAATAAAGCAGGTGCTCATGTCATTCCTAAAGGTAACCTCGTATAACGGAAAAGGCCTTTATGTGTTATAATGGTGAGTAAGTGTTGAGATGCAGCTACAACATTCATTTGCAGGTAAGCGTGCTATAGGCTGATCTTGCTGAACTTTTGTCCTCCTGCTAGGCTGGCAACAAATCCTCAATCAATTGTAGTGGGTAATGATCTACACATAGAATCGGACTGATGGTTGTTTTAAAATCTTTGCAGATGCAAATTGTTCCAACCTGCTTCATTACAGGCACAACAGGGGTTGCCCAGTAGTAACAGGTTCTAAAACCACTGTATCCACGAGTCCCAGTCGTTCAGATTCTACTTTTAGACCTACAGTGTAGGGTACTTCTCTAGCCTTGAGACACTTCAGTTTGCTATGTTGCTTGAACAACACGTATTCCTTTCATGGACATCAGTGAGGCCTTGAATAGACTGCTGTATTTTTCTTGGATGGTTTGTAAACCTACATTTTAATCAACTATGCTGCTTGCTGCATTCCAGTTTAATATGATCATTCCAGCCAACCACAGCCAAAGAGAGCTGGAAAATGTCTTCAGACCACATGGACTGGTAGTTTCACAGTCTGCCCACTTCACTCTACTTTGACTGCGACAAATTATCTTGGAGGCACTATTTCGTCAGTGTAGGTCCTCAGGATGACATTAGCTGTCTTCAATAGTAGGTGATTCAATTTCTGTTAATAGATGGTCTCATGAGGGCAGCATGGTGGCTCAGTGGATAGCACTTGGACTGCGGCGTTGAGGACCTGGGTTCGAATCCCGGCCTGGGTCACTGTCCGTGTGGAGTTTGCACATTCTCCCTGTGTCTGCGGGGTTTCGCCCCCACAACCCAAAAGATGCGCAGGTTAGATGGATTGGCCATGCTAAATTGCCCCCTAATTGGAAAAAAAATAATTGGGTAAGCTAAGTCTAAAAAAAAAAATAGATGGTCTCAGGGCTGCACGATGGTGCAGTGGTTAGCACTGCTGCCTCAAGGCGACGAGGACTCGGGCTCGATCCTGGCCCCGGGACACTGTCATCGTGTAGTTTCACATTCTTCCTGTGTCTGCGTGGGTCTCACCCCCACAACCCAAAGATGTACAGGGCAGGTGGATTGGCCATGCTAAATTGCCCCTTAATTGGAAAAAATTATTGAGTACTCTAAATTTTATTTTTTTAATCTCAGGAATAAAGGAGATGGCAGCCCCCTATCGACTTCCATTTTTACAGATTGTCCATTCAGTTTTGGAACTTGCCAGAACTGATGGGATTCACATTACACTGATAATACATTCAATTTCAATTCTTCATCAGAATTATGTGCTTAGTTATATTGCTGTTATTCTTATTTTCTTCCACAGGGTTTTCTGAGTTGAATTTGTTTTGTTTTATCTTTTAGAAGTGTTATGTGTTTTTCCTTGAACATCTGCTCTGGAGAAACTGTTTTGCAAGTTTTGCATTGGCTATCCTGGCTCCCGCAATCAGCCTGTGAATGACCCAATGGCATGCCTGTTGTCGGGTAGACTTTTTCTGGGCGACAGCCAGTTTATGGAACCTTGTACCTGCCCCAAACCTCATTAGCAGCAAGCTCCATTGAATTGGCAATATCTAATGCTGTTTTCAAACTTAGATTTTGTTCCGTTAGTAATTTTCTCTGAATGGCCTCATTTCCCAACCCACAATCAAACGATCGCTAATGGTAATCGCAAGTGAGTCCGCAAATTCGCAGAACTCCACGAGGTGCTTGAGGATCCCAAAATACTGCATGATGCTTTCCCCCTGTAGCTGATTCCTTCAGTGAAATCAGAAACTCTCCACAATACTTAATGGCTTTGGCGCATAATGGTCTTCTAATATTTTAACTAATTTTTGATATGTTTTGTCACCAGGTTTCTCAGGTTGCAACAAACTTCAACAAACTTCTGAGTAATTTAAATTTTTGCTTCCAACTGTACTGATAAATCCAGGGAGCTGAATATCTTCTGAAATTTTATTGGCCAGGATATAACAGGGGAATCTCTCTGCATATGGATTTCCAGTTTCCTGAAGCTTCTTCGAATGGACACATGGTGCCAAATTACTCTCCATTTTTCAGCGATATTGCAATTCTCTTGCAACTTCCCAAATATCGATGGTTTATTTTAAATATGGTGAATAAGCCAATTGTAGAATGTTTTTCCTCTTTGTTTCCCCCCTCCCCACCTCCATGTCTAACGCTACTGCACATGGTGGGCTCTACAGCCTGAACTCCTTGGGTTGTCACAATAACGTTAAGGTATGGATCCCTTTCTTTCTTTTTTTGTTTGTCCAACACCCTTGCTGGTCTGATGCCAGGTGAAGGGTGCAATTGCTGACCTACTGTACATCTGCCTCAATGTTGACCATCGAACGTTTCGACTTTTTTTTCACTTCAGAATAAATTTTCTATTCTAATCCCATCCTCGTCACCAGTTTACATTTTATCCTGTTGTGTATTGTACTTGCCGGATTAAAAATGGAAATGCTGAGGCACATGCGTTGATTGTAATAATCAACAGAGGTTTGTTAGATGGCGGTTAACTGTACAAAGGCGCAGCATGGTGATGCAGTGGTTAGCACTGGTGCCTCACGGCGCCAAGTACCCGGGTTCAATCCCGGCCCTGAGTGAAGTTTGCACATTCTCCCTGTGTCTGTGTGAGTCTCAGCCCCATAACACAAAAGATGTGCAGGGTAGGTGGATTGGCCACGCGAAATTGCCCTTTAATTGGAAAAATGTTTTTAAAAATTAAAATAAAGAAAAAGAACTGTACAAAGGCTTGGTCTAAGCTGACTCTAAGCTCGTGAAGTAGTTGATGATGTCATGGACTATCACGTGACTCTACTTTTAAAGGGACCATGCAACAGCTCATGAACAACCCACATAAATAACAATCCCGGGCACATTTCTTTGGAAGATACCCGTTCCACAGGCCGTTGGACTGTGGGTATGGGGGCTACTCGTGATATGTTCAAAGTCTCATGTGTGTGCAAACTTCCAACATTCAGATGAGGCGAATTGGCGACTGTTGTCTGTCGTGAGTCTTTGTGGGATACATGTGTGACGAAGTGTCTCTTGAGGTTTATGATGACTGTATTACTTATTAAAAAATTTTTTAAAATCAATTTAGAATACCAAATTCATTTTTTCCAATTAAGGGGCAATTTAGTGTGGCCAATCCACCTACCCTGCACATCTTTGGATCGTGGGTGGGCAAAACCCACGCAGACACGGGGAGAATGTGCAAACTCCATACGGACAGTGACCCAGAGCCGGGATCGAAGCTGGGACCTCGGCACCGTGAGGCAGCATTGAGATTGTAACATTGTAACATAGAACATAGAACGTTGTAGCTTTAACATCCTGTGCTGCAGTCATGCAGATGAGTGTGAAGAGGCTTTTTGCAGGTAGTTATGAGTGGCTAATGGTCCATTTCAACAGTTGCAGGACGACGATATGTGAAGTCATGACATTTCTGATGGGTGAAAACCCAAGTGAGGAGTTCCTTTTCGCTCTTGAGCCATACTGCCAATTCCTGGTACCATGTATAAGTGCTGAGTTCCCAAACACTAACAAGGACTTGTAACAAACAATACTTTATTCTGGAGTTACTCCATACTTGTGCTTTGTCTGCACTCCCAGGGAGAACTCCCACGCTCCCGTCACGTGGCCCTTTTTGTAGCCGTATCATCATGTGACCACTCGATCTACAAGTTGAATGCGTTTTGGTGATGTGGTAGTCATCGTTCGGTATCTCTCTTTGTGTGCAGGCAGCAATTCTCAGTATGTGAGAGTGAAATGAAGTCACAAGTCATAAGTCATGTTTGGCAGAGGATGTTGGTGGCCGAGTGAAGAGGATGAACCAGGAGTGAGGAATGCCGTTCAGTTTTAAGGATAAAACATTTGAGGATGAAATCAATGACCTTGAAGTGATTTGTGAAATCATTAAACTGCTTCCAGCACTATATTCAAATCCCATCTGGGACAGTTGTGTTCACATTAACCCCTATGCCTATCTGCTCCCATTCTCTCCTAAGCACTAAGGAGAGGCTTTTAGGCCATGTAGGTGCAGCATATCTCTCCTCCTGTCTAATTCCTACAACACTGCCTTGAGTGCTACATCAGCAAATTTGTATCCATTCACTGCCAACATTCATCAAAAAAATGAAGGCAGTGAATGGATCTATTCAGGCTTCTACAAAGCCTACGTGCCCTTTTGAGAGTATTTTTTTTAGATTGTGCTGGCAAATAAATAGTTACATGATCTGTGATACAACGGTGTATAAACTGGTTATTTTCACCAGTTGTGTGAAGCAAATCCACTCTAAGAATTACCCAATCTATGAACCCTGACACCGCATGCTGGAAATATTCTGCAGGCGTGCCACTATATTTTGAAAGGCCTGAGGAAGGGCCCATCTGTCAGTTCTCTCAACAGGTACTTCCTAACTCACTGAGTGTTTCCAGTGACTTCTGTTCTCATTTCAAAGATATCAAATATCGGCAGTAATTGGCGCTGTGGAGCAATGAGCATTCAGCAAGATTCTAATAAGTACCGAGGAGTTCCACTGCTGTAATTCTGTAAAGGAATGCTGCATCGGTATGGTTACGAGACTAAAAATACCATCTGCCCACTATTTAGCTTGTCGACATAGGCTGGCGGCCAGGAGTTTTTGATTTTTGTCCACCTTGTTCTTGATGCAGAATCTGTCATATCGTCTTTTCTTGTTGTTCATTATTGATTTTCAGTCTGTTTGTCAGGAGATTGGAGGCTTTGCAAGAAACAATTTTCTTTGACATTTCTGTGTACCCAGCTGTAGATGTAAAATCAGTAGCTGCAGAGACGCAATGTCGATATCTTGTAAGATGGTCTGATATATTCCTGGGAGATGGTTACTGATGAGAACAAATTGTACAGCATATGCTGGACTTTCTTCACAGGGAGCCAATCTGTTACCTGAGATTTTTTCCCCCCACTGTATCTGCTGCACAGCGCTGCTCGCCTTGCTAAAAATGGAAACATTCTTAGCATATTTATTTAGTTGGTAACCTAACAAACCAACTTAAATTGTGGATCAACCCCACTTTGGGTTTGCTTATTCATAGCTCTTTAAGAGAAAGGCTTGCAGCATCTTTCGAAACCTCAGGGCATCTCATTCGAAAGGCAGCAGCAGGGATGGTGTGGCACTGTCTCCCTCAATACCACAATGGTGTGTCAGCCTAGATTTAAATGCTGACCGAGCTGCAGTGGTATCGAACTAAACATTCAACCAAAGTGGATAATGATATGTGAACCTGACCAACTTCAGACCAGTTTGGATTTGGGCGCCTCTCCCACTCCTCTCTTGCTACCTGATAACGTGTTAGCCAGTTTTATTTTCTGTTGATGAGGATATTTATTCTAAATTCTGAGGGGCAGACTTTGATTCCTGCCTGTCCAGATGTAGAATATGCATGCAATTGTGAGCAGTTTGAAGGTGGAGTGCGGATATGAGCCCTTTAGAAAGTAAATAAGCCGGGCAGCACGGCGGCGCAGTGGGTTAGCACTGCTGTCTCACGGCGCCGCGGTCCCAGGTTCGATCCCAGCTCTGGGTCACTGTCCGTGTGCAGTTTGCACATTCCCCCCACCGTGTTTGTGTGGATTTCATCCCCACAACCCAAAGATGTGCAGGGTAGAGGGATTAGCCATGCTAAATTGCCCCTTAATTGGAAAAAATGAATTGGGTACTCCAAATTTTTTTTTAAACTTTCTAAAATAAAAGAAAGTAAATAAGCAATAATTATTTTTAGACCTGCAGTCAATGAGTATTTGATCGTGGCAGGATTAGTGTGAGTGTGTAACCAGGTATTACTCCAATACAAGATGGCAGGTTGGTGTGTCTGTGTTCGGTTTCAGTTGGTTACAAGGTAGGGGAGAAATGCACCCTTATTCCTCTGTGGCCTTGTGGTGTGTATCCCTCCAATGTCTGCGAGTGGTGGGAGAGCTCAGAGAAGAATATGCTTAAGGCTGGGTGCAGCTACATGAATAGCAGTATTTCTCTGATGCAAAAGCCAGCACCATAGATTCCCTGTTCAACCACCTTCTGCAACTGTTGTAGCCCATGTGGTCCAGGTACACCCACTGTGCTGTTAGGAAGGGTGTGCCAACAGGGAAGGGACTATAGTCTGTCGTCAGGGTGGTGTGTGGCTTGAAGGGAAAATGCAGGCTTTTACGGCTGCACCTGCTGCCCTTGTCCTTCTAATCTAGGTGATAGATGTTGCAGGTGTGCAATTTGGAAGGTGCTGTCGAAGGAGACTTTGTGAATTGCTGCAGTGCACCTTATATATGGCACAGACCTCCACTGCTGTGCATCGGTGGTGCAGGGAGTAAATCTTTAAGTTGGTGGATATTGTGCCGATGAAGTGGGTTGCATTAACCTGAATGGTGTGGAGCTTCTTGTCTGCTGTTGGAGCCTAAGATTGTGGTGGAGGCAGATTCAACTGTGGCTTTCAAAGGGTAATTGGCAGATTAAATTCAATGCAAAGAAGTGTAAGGGTGACACGGTGACACAGTGGTTAGCACTGCTGCCTCACAGCACCAGAGATCCAGGTTCAATTCCGGCCTTGGGTGATGAGTGGAGTTTGCACGTTCTCCCGGTGTCTGCGTGGGTTTCCTCCGGGTGCTCCGGTTTCCTCCCACTGTCCAAAGATGTGAAGGTTAGGTGGATTAGCTGCGCTAAAATTGCTGCTTAGTATCCAGCGGTTAGGGCTATGGGGATAGGGCAGGGGGAGTGGGCATAGGTAGGGTGCCCTTTTGGAGGGTTGGCGCAGTTGGCGCAGACCCGATTGTCCAAATAGCCTCCATCTGAACTGCAGGGATTCTATGATTAGACAATTATTTAAAGAGAAAGATTAGCAGATCGATGAGGAAATGGTAGAGGAGTATAACTAACTGAGTAACGCTTACCAAGAGCCAGCAATGGGCGGAATATCCTCCAGCTGTCTGTAACTATTCTGTAATTCTGTGACATAATTGCTCTGGATTCATTGCATTATTTTCACTTAAACCTTTGGAATGGAATTGTAGTTTCAAAACCTTTGAGACCGACCCTAAATGAAACGGGAAACTGTGAAAGGAAACTGACTCTCCCAGTTTCTGAGGAAACTAAGACTGAAGCTGAGATTGGAACCCAAACCTCTGGAAGACTGAACCTGGCTGAAAAGGGCATAGAGAAACTTCAGATCTCAGTAGAAGCTAATGAGTCCAGTGATGCAGTACAGGCAGAACAGCATGCAGAAGGAATAAAAGAAGTTAAGGGGAAAGTCAAGTTAACCAGTTATTTTTTATTTTTGCTTTAATTTAAAGTATGCAATTCTTTTTTTTTTCCCAATTGAGGGGAAATTTAGCATCACCAATTCACCTACCCTGCACATCTTTGGGTTGTGTGGGTGAGACCACGCAGAGATGGAGAGAATATGCAAATTCCACACAAACAACTTAACCAGTTATAAGCAGGGGAAAAAACTGAAATAAATGAATGGGGAACTGGATTTTATGGCTACAAAATGGGGAGAGCAGCAGTTGCCGTACTGCCATTTAACAGCTGAGACTGGAGGTGCATTTTTTCCCCTCAGGGACAGGAAGTCCTCCCTCAGAGAGCTGTTGGACAATCAGATTCTGGCAACTCTCCAGTCCTAGCAACACCACTTGGAGTGGTGGCCACTGTTGGTACTGCACCTGGATTGCTTGAGGAGCACCTATGGATTAGGAATTGTTACATGTTTTGGGGTCTTGCCAGCTTGGTGAGGAATGTGAGGGTGCAGGGAATTAAGAGTTTGTGGGAGCGGGATGCCTTGGGGGTGGTGATTCATTGGAGGTCCTTCGGATGGACTCAGGGTGACTAGTTAGGGAGGGTCCCAATCCCCTGCTCACCACCGGCCCATGCAAGGAAAAGTGCCAGGATGGGCGGTTGGAATGAGCTTTTTCAGCTGCCCATTAAATCCCAACGATGGTGGGATGAGACCATTAAGTGGGTATCAATTGGTGGTTAGGCATAAGACCGTAAAATGGGGAAGCAAGGTGGCGCAAGTGGTTAGCACAGTTACCTCACAGCGCCAAGGTCCCAGGTTCGATCCCGGCTCTGGGTCACTGTCCGTGTGGAGTTTGCACATTCTCCCCGTGTTTGCGTGGGTTTCACCCCCACAACCCAAAGATGTGCAAGCTAGGTGAATTGGCCACGTTAAATTGCCCCTTAATTGGAAAAAATGAATTGGATACTAGAAATTTGTTTAAAAATAAGACCGTAAGATGTAGGAGCTGAAGTAGGCCACTCGGCCCATCGAGCCTGCTCTGCCATTCAATAAGGTCATAGCTGTTCAGATCTGATAATCCGCTAATGAATTAGTGGGTTTACTGCCAAGCTGGATATAATATTAAAGTCGAGATGCGATGGCGTATCAAATTAAACTCTGTACAAAAATGTATATAAAACCTTAGAAATGCCACATTTGATGTATATATCCCATTGGGGAATGAGGGCACATAGAAATACATTAAATTTAAGGCGCTTACAATGCACACCAAAGAGTAAGATTTTGAACTGTCATGCCCTGGAATGCTGGTGTTTAAGCCTGATGCTCAAGCACAAGACCCAGACAGACTGGTTGGGGTGAGTTGCCTATTACCACATTGGAATTTCAGTGCATGCAATTCTGTGGAGGTCACGAGTGAGAAGATAACACGGTTGCGCAAGCTCCATAGTTGTGGCTGAACCGTGTAAAAGAAAGCCTTGTTCGTTGGTGACTCAGCAGTCTGACAGGAAATAAAGTTTAGTAATCTGTACATCTGATGCAGATGAGACCCTTGTGTAATCAGTCACTCCCAATCACTCCACTTCCCTTCTTGTGGCACAAGGAGGAGACCATACTAGTTGTAAAATCTTTGCTGCTTTTGATGGATGACACCAGAGTAAACAATGTCCACCTCGGTTGTAGGTGTTATCACATCTTCCTACGGTTCCCATTTTAGACAGGTGTAGACATAGAACATACAGTGCAGACGGAGGCCATTCGGCCCATCGAGGCTGCACTGACCCGCATTAAACCCTCACTTCCATCCTATTCCCATAATCTAATACCCCTCCTATCCTTTTTGGACACTAAGGGCAATTTAGCATGGCCAATCCGTCTAACCTGCACGTCTTTGGACTGTGGGAGGAAACCGGAGCACCCGGAGGAAACCCACGCACACACGGGAAGAACGTGCAGACTCCTCACAGATAGTGACCCAGCGGGGAATCGAACCTGGGACCCTGGTGCTGTGAAGCCACAGTGCTAATCACTTGTGCTACCTTGCTGCCCTAAATCTTGATCATCTAAAGCAGTCAATCCAACAAAACATATTCTGAAGTCTTGCTCTGCCCATTGTTGCTCAATGTCCCGCCATCATACACCACTGCACACATCAGATGGGAATTTGTAAAAAAAAAACATACCCACATCATAGATTGAAAACTAAAAGTACATGCCCAGTTATGCATGTTCCGATTGCAGAGATCAAGGCCGGAATTGTTCCCCGGGTTTCCCAGCGGCGTGGGGTGGCTTCAATGGGGATTCCCATTGACAAGCGGCAGTAAGAGAGAATCCCACCACCAAAGAACAGTGTGTCTCTGAGAAACACACGGCTGGGAGACTGGAGAATCCAGCACAAGATCATAATATCTGATTTGAGCATAATTGAGTGCAGGAATTCAGCCTCAGCGTACTTAAATGTGAGCACCTGCCTAAACGTCAATCCTGGGAGCTTATTAGAAACAGCCTGAACTTATCATTGTGACAATTCAATTCTAAAAAGTTTAAATGACAATCATTGAAGCTATTTTTGACAGCACAAGTCAGTAATTATGTCACTTAGCCCAGAAATGAAATTACTGGAACAAGAATTTAACGGTACATTTCCATTAAATCTGTCGCACAGATTTGGGTTTTCTTCCCTGTCAGAACATTTTTCCCATTCACCAACAAGTTAATTTTTTTTATGACTGTGCTTGGCTGGAGAAGGAGCCGGGCTTAGTTTCTTGATGATCCTTTATCAGCAACGGAGGTGGCAGATCTGCAGCTCTCCCAGGCAACTATCATTCCAGCGAAAACTGGAATAATTCAGGAGCTGGCAAACCTCTGTTCTCCACGTGTGTGCGTGGGCTTCCTCCGGGTGCTCCGGTTTCCTCCCACAGGCCTAAGACGTGCAGGCTAGGCGGATTGGCCATGCTAAATTGCCCTTAGTGTCCAAAAAGTATAGGAGGGGTTATTGGGTTACAGGGACAGGGTGGAAATGAGGGCTTAATGCAGGTTGGTGCAGTCTTGATGGGCCGAATAGCCTCCTTCTGCACTGTATATTCTATGTTCTATGTCAACACCTGTCTAAAATGGGAACCATAGGAAGATGTAATAACACCTACAACCGAGGTGGACATTGTTTACTCGGGTGCCATCCATCATGACAAAAGCAGCAAAGATTTTACAACTAGTGTGGTCTCCTCCTTGTGCCACAAGAAGGGAAGTGGAGTGATTGTGAGTGACTGATTATACAAGGGTCTCATCCGCATCAGATGTACAGATTACTAAACTTTATTTCCTGTCAGACTGCTGAGTCACCAACGAACAAGGCTTTCTTTTACACGGTTCAGCCACAACTGTGGTGCATGAATTCTGTGCTGTAACCAAAATGCACACTGGATGCAGACATAGTGAAGTCCAGGTAGAAATTAGATCATTTCACAGCACACAATTATGCCACACTAGATATGCATTGCACACGTTATTGTTTGTACTCATCCAAGGTACCTGCCTGCAATTGCATAATGGTCTCCATTATTATTGGCAACATGCCTAATGCCTGTTACAGGCCCCATTCTGATTTGGAACACAACAGACTACAGTACATTCCATGCAAGGCAACATTAGTTTTTTCAAGTGAGTAGCAGCCAAAAAGGATTACTTTAAAAAAAAAAGACTTACCTAAAAGTTGAGTCAGAAAGATGAGGAGTCCTTGCGCTTCCTGGATCCATGTTAAAAATGTGGACTGCGAAATGCCAAACAATAGATTCAATTATTGGTCCTTTAGAGGATGAGAAGGGAGTTTTAATAATGGGAGATGAGGAAATGGCTGAGGAGCTGAACAGGTTTTTTGGGTCGGTCTTCACAGTGGAAGACACAAATAACATGCCAGTGACTGATAGAAATGAGGTTATGACAGGTGATGGCCTTGAGAGGATTGTTATCACTAAGGAGGTAGTGATGGGCAAGCTAATGGGGCTAAAGGTAGACAAGTCTCCTGGCCCTGATGGAATGCATCCCAGTGTGCTAAAAGAGATGGCTAGGGAAATTGCAGATGCACTAGTGATGATTTACCAAAATTCACTAGACTCTGGGGTGGTCCCGGTGGATTGGAAATTAGCAAAGGTGACACCACTGTTTAAAAAAGGAGGTAGGCAGAGAGCAGGAAATTATAGGCCAGTGAGCTTAACGTCGGTAGTAGGGAAGATGCTGGAATCTATCATCAAGGAAGAAATAGCGAGGCATCTGGATAGAAATTGTCCCATTGGGCAGACGCAGCATGGGTTCATAAAGGGCAGGTCATGCCTAACTAATTTAGTGGAATTTTTTGAGGACATTACCAGTGCAGTGGATAACGGGAAGCCAATGGATGTGGTATATCTGGATTTCCAGAAAGCTTTTGACAAGATGCCACACAAAAGGCTGCTGCATAAGATAAAGATGCATGGCATTAAGGGTAAAGTAGTAGCCTGGATAGAGGATTGGTTAATTAATAGAAAGCAAAGAGTGGGGATTAATGGGTGCTTCTCTGGTTGGCGATCAGTAGATAGTGGTGTCCCTCAGGGATCCGTGTTGGGCCCACAATTGTTCACAATCTACATAGATGATTTGGAGTTGGGGACCAAGGGCAATGTGTCCAAGTTTGCAGATGACACTAAGATGAGTGGTAAAGCGAAAAGTGCAGAGGATACTGGAAGTCTGCAGAGGTATTTGGATAGGTTAAGTGAATGGGCTAGGGTCTGGCAAATGGAATACAATGTTGACAAATGTGAGGTTATCCATTTTGGTAGGAATAACAGCAAACGGGATTATTATTTAAACAATAAAATATTAAAGCATGCTGCTGTGCAGAGAGACCTGGGTGTGCTAGTGCATGAGTCACAGAAAGTTGGTTTACAGGTGCAACAGGTGATTAAGAAGGCAAATGGAATTTTGTCCTTCATTGCTAGAGGGATGGAGTTTAAGACTAGGGAGGTAATGCTGCAATTGTATAATGTGTTAGTGAGGCCACACCTGGAGTATTGTGTTTAGTTTTGGTCTCCTTACTTGAGAAAGGACGTACTGACACTGGAGAGTGTGCAGAGGAGATTCACGAGGTTAATCCCAGAGCTGAAGGGGTTGGATTACGAGGAGAGGTTGAGTAGACTGGGACTGTACTCGTTGGAATTTAGAAGGATGAGGGGGGATCTTATCGAAACATTTAAAATTATGAAGGGAATAGATAGGATAGATGCGGGCAGGTTGTTTCCACTGGCGGGTGAAAGCAGAACTAGGGGGCATAGCCTCAAAATAAGGGGAAGTACATTTAAGACTGAGTTTAGGAGGAACTTCTTCACCCAAAGGGTTGTGAATCTATGGAATTCCTTGCCCAGTGAAGCAGTTGAGGCTCCTTCATTAAATGTTTTTATGGTAAAGATGGATAGTTTTTTGAAGAAAAAAGGGATTAAGGGTTATGGTGTTCGGGCCGGAAAGTGGAGCTGAGTCCACAAAAGATCAGCCATGATCTCATTGAATGGCGGAGCAGGCTCAAGGGGCCAGATGGCCTACTCCTGCTCCTAGTTCTTATGTTCTTATGTTCAATGCAATCCACTTTTTAGGTGACACGGTAGTGTACTGGTTAGTACTGCTGCCTCATGACACCGAGGACCCGGGTTCGACCCCAGCCCCGGGTCACTGTACGTCTGGAGTTTGCACATTTTCGCCGTGTCTGCATGGGTCTCACCCTCATAACCCCAAGATTTGGAGGGTGGATGGATTGGCCATGCTAAATTTCCCCTTAATTGGGAAAAAAATATTTTAAAATGAAAAGAAAATGTGGACTGCTACCTGCAGTCACCAAATGCCTTCCGTTCCTAATCACTTCCCCCTCCCCTACTGACCAATGCCTATGTCCCAGCTGACCAATCTTTGTCTTCTTGTACTGGTCTTGCCAGAAGGTCAGTTTTATGTGATCCTTGTGATATGCCTTTAAGGGATAGAAGCATGACATCAGTAGGAGGGAAGTGCGTCATGCAATCCAGTCTTCGTTTCACTTTGCCTTTGGGCAGGGCACACATGCACAGCTCTGCTGCTGGTGTCTTTTTACCTGTGTAGAAATATTCTTTTGTGCCTAGCATCAATGTATGAACCCACAACATGTTTACCAATCTCTTTGAGTAATTGGTGCCTTTAGCACAACTGTTCTGCTGCTCATCAATTTTAGCATGGTATTTGGAAGTTTGTATTCCTGACTGTGGACAAAGGCTGCAAAATCACCACATCAACTGCTCTGGCACGGGTGATGGACCAAAAGAATTGCAGCTCCGTAATCTCTCAGGAAAATAGATGGTGGTGATGGGGGGCAGGGGGGTGGGTGGTTGCAGGAGATCATTTTCGCGGAAAATTTGTCATGGGTGTAATACTGGAAATCCCACTTAATTTTTAGGCAAAACCTTTTGCTGAAATTATTGACAGGAAAACTTTATCCCCTGAGTGTAAATGCCAATTGAGACTGAAGAAGAATTCAGGATGGCAGCTGTTAGCTGCCTTCAAACTATCTGAGTTAATTACTTTCAAAATGAATCATAAATGAGAAAACAATGCTCAGATCTGTTTCAGAATCTTCCCCCTCGAAAATTACTTTCCAGCATTGATATTATCTGTGTACACCTGTTCAGCAAAGTTTCATCATTTTCAAGGTGAGAACGGGAGTGAGGTGGGGGGAGGGGCTGCGGCCATCGGAGCCTGGCCGAACAGGGTCCGAGTGGTCTAGCCGGGGTGGAAAGTTGGGGGGAAGGAGGGTGGGGGGTGAGGGGGTGGGGGGGGGGGGGGGGGGGGGGGGGGGGGTGGGGGGGGAGAGGAGGGAGTGAACTCTATTGTGACCATGGACGGTCCCGGACTTCTTTTTCTTTTTCTGCTTTGTTTTTTGTTTCCACCGTGGGAGGGTTTGTTTTATTGGATGCACAGGTGGGCCGTTGTTTGGGGTGGTGGGAGGATGGGATCGTTGTTATTGTTAAGGGGATTGATTTTGTATTTGTTACCATTTACTGTCTGTGGTTGGGGTGTAAATTTTGAAGGAAAATGTGAAAATGAAGAATTAAAACATTTTAAAAATAAATTTTCAAGGTGAGAACAAAAAGCTTAAATAATTAGGAAGAGGAAAGCCCAGTGGCTCATCTGCCTGCCTTCGCTTCACTGTAGCATCAAATCTTTTCCCCTCAGGAACATGGGTTTATCTTATTAGTAATACTATCTCTGTAAATGATCTTTTCTGAAACCTCATTTATAACTTTCTGTTATTCTATCAATGAAAATGCTCCACCCAACATCCCTGATTTCTAAAAATGTCCTCTTTTTTATGTGTGTACCTTGGTGTGTGAATCATTTGCTTTGTTAATAATTTGGATCAGGAATTTGTTGAATGAGGATGCCGGCTTGGGTCACTGTCTGTGTGGAGTTTGCGCTTCCTCCCCGCATCTGCATGGGTTTCCTTCAGGTGCTCCGATTTCCTCCCACAGTCAAAAGATGTGTAGGTCAGGCCATGCTAAATTGCCCCTTTGTGTCCAAAAGTTTAGGTGGGGTTACTGGGTTACGGGGATAGGGAGGAGGCAAGGGCTTAAGTAGGGTACTCTTTCCAAGGGCCAGAGCAGACTCGATGGGCCAAATAGCCTCCTTCTGCACTGTGAATTCTATTATTCTCAATTCTATGATGCAATGAGTACTATTTGGGGACCATTGCCGGGACCCCTAACATTTTCACCTTCCCATCAACCTGGATTCAGAAGCAAAGTGCACGTCAGAAAAATGTGACCAATCTCAGCCTTGAAATGAGCCAACCAGGAGTAGCACGGGCAGCACGGTTGCGCAGTGTTAGCACTGCTGCCTCACGGCGACGAGGTCCCAGGTTCGATCCCGGCTCTGGGCCGCTGTCCATGTGGAGTTTGCACATTCTCCCCGTGTTTGCATGGGTTTCATCCCCACAACCCAAAGATGTGCAGGGCAGGTTAATTCAGTGTTCTTCAAAGTCAGGGGGCACGACCCGCGGGTGGGTCGCGGGCGGGTGTCAGGTGGGTCGCGGAGCCGTTATCTGCGGTGCTCCCGATCGCGCAAATCCCCACGCAGCAGCCGGCTTTTCATAACGCTGGCTGCAAGCGGCTGCGAACATGTCAAAATAAATTGGCCGCATTGCGCATGCGCGCACAATGATCGGTGCACATGCGCAAATCGAGCACGCATGCTCAGTGCGGCTGCTATTTTTTTAAAAACAGTTGCAGCTTTTTGTTTTATAAGTTCTGTCGTGGTTTTTATTCATTTATTCATTTCATTTTTATTTTTTTCATTTATTTTATTCATTTTTTTTTACAAGTTCGGGGGGGGGGTTTATTTATTTTTTTCATTTAGTTTACTCGTTTTATTTTTTATTTATTTCACAAGTACGGTGGGGGGGGGGGTTTATTTGATAAAATTTTACAGGAAAAAAATTCAGAACTTTGGACAGATGGAGACTCCATACTTTCCGATACCGGAAGGCTTCACCTTCATCCAACAGGTTCCATTGGAGGAGCGTGTACGAGGGCCAAAGGGGCCCAAAACCATTTCCTCCATTTTTGTCAGCTGCAAACAAGGTAAGAGAAAATGGTGGGTCGCGCAGGTCGGCCGGCGTGGGTCGCGAAGATCGGCCGCCGTGGGTCGCAAAGGTCGGCCGGGTTGGGTCCCGAAGGTTGGCCGGTTGGTAAAAATGGGTCCCCGGAAAAAAAGTTTGAAGAACACTGGGTTAATTGTTAAATTGTGAAAAATAAAAGGATTGGGTACTTGAAATTTAAAAAAAAAACTATGAGTAGCGCCATAGAGGAATATAAAAGATTAAGCAAAATAACAAAGGTAAGTCAGAGCATTATTTCAATTGAAAGCAGCACCGTCTGATAACAGAACAAAGCTATAAACAAGGGCAAGACCGCTTCCGGACAGATATCACAAAACATTTCTTAACTTTTGCTCATTGCGTGATACCTTGCGTGATATCTTACTCTGTGCAAATTGGCTGCTGTGCTTCCTACAGTGACCATATTTCAGTCGTACATCATTTGGCTTTAAAGTGCTTTGGTATGTCCTGAAGTCGTAAAAGAGTCAAGACACTGTAGAAATGTATAGCCCAAGGACTACAGCAGTTTAGCAAGAAATTCCACCATCACATCTCAGGGCTACTAGAAATGGGCACAAAATGAAGTCGAGCCTGCAGCATCCACATTCCCTAAGCGAGCAATAATACTGGGGTATCGTATTTAGTCCTGTCCTCCTAATCAAATTGCAGATTAAAAGGTTATTAATTTAAAATAGCTTCACCTCAATTAGCTTCCCACAAAATTCAAAACAGACGCTTGAAATGCATGCCTGTGGTGAGCAGCACAGTGTAGCAGTATGCAAGTGCAATCCTCTCACATACCTCCTGTCAGATTCTTGCAGAGCCGCATTGGCACTAGACCAGGAGTTGGCTGTCTTCCAACTTTCGGGACTATATAGCAGTATGTGCTGGAAAGAAACCTAAATTATGCGCATTGGGCAGGAATGTAAAAATAGTAGGGCCAAAAAATCCCCTATACAGGTAATCCTGCTTTTCAAGGAAGTAGGAGCCTGACAACATCTGTATCACTCAGAAGCAGAGTTTGCAATCCCGTCAATATGACTAAATTCAAAGCCCTGTGTTAAATTCAGGTTTCAGGCACATTATACGAATTATATAAAAGCAAATTACTGCAGATGCTGGAATCTGAAACAAAAACAGAAAACGTCGGACAATCTCAGCATCTGTGGAGAGAGAATGGAGTTAATAATAATCTTTATTTGGTTCTAGATGGAGAAAGTGGTTGTGGACCAGGGAGGTAGGTATGTGATAGTGACAAGGGCATTGGAGAGGAGGCTGGTGGCGCTGGGAAGCATGTATGGTCCCAACTGGGATAGAACATACAGTGCAGAAGAAGGCCATTTGGCCCATCGACCCACTTAAGCCCTCACTGCCACCCTATCCCCGTAACCCAATGACCCCTCCTAACCTTTTTTGGATATTAAGGGCAATTTAGCATGGCCAATCCACCTAACCTCCATGTCTTGGGTCTGTGGGAGGAAACCGAGCACCCAGAGGAAACCCACACAGACACGGGGAGAACGTACAGACTCCAAACAGACAGTGACCCAGCGGGGAATCAAACCTGGGACCCTGGCGTTGTAAAGCCACAGTGCTACCCACTGAGCTACCGTGCTGCCCAGGGATGATGTAGGGTTTGTAAAGAAGGTGTGTGGGGCCATCCCAACTTGGATTCACATGAATTGATACTGGGTGGAGACTGGAACTTGATGTAGGAGCCAAGATTGGACAGGTCACGCTTGTCCCGTCAGGGGTGGGGGGATGGGGTGGGGGTGGGGGGTGGGGGGGGGGGGGGGGGGGGGTGAAGGCGTTGGCTGGACTAATGGTGGAAATGGGAGGGGTGGGCCCTTGGAGGTTTTTGCACCCGGGGGAGCGGGAGTATTAATTTTTCTCTTCGGTCCATAAGGGCTATTTGTGGATAGACTTTTTTGTGGTGAGGAAGGCATTGTTGGCCGGGGTAAAGGGGTCGGAATATTCGGCAATTGCGATATCGGATCATGCGCCGCATTGGGTAGATATGGTGTTGGAGAAGGGAGCAGTGCAGAGGCCGGAGTGGAGATTAGATGTCGGGCTGTTTGGGGACCGAGGGTTTTGTGATCAGGAGCGGGATTCTCCCCTACCCGGTGGGGCGGGGGGTCCCGGCGTAGCGGAGTGGCGCCAACCACTCCGGTGTCGGGCCTCCCCAAAAGTGCGGAATTCTCTGCACCTTTAGGGGCCAAGCCCTCACATTGAGGGTCTAGGCCCGCGCCGGGGTGGTTGGCGCCACGCCGACTGGCGCCAAAACCGGTGCTAATGGCATTTGACGCCCGCCGGCGCGGGGCTGGCCGAAAGGCCTTCGCCGGTTCGCGCATCCGCCGGTGCGTCAGCGGCTGCTGACGTCACCACCGGCGCATGCGCGGTAGGGGGGGTCTCTTCCGCCTCCGCCATGGTGGAGGCCGTGGCGGCGGCGGAAGAAAAAGAGTGCCCCCACGGCACTGGCCCGCCCGCCGATCGGTGGCCCGCTCGCGTCGCCAATCCCGCCACCACCAGAGGTGGTTGAAACCACATCGGCGGGAGAGGCCTGTCAGTGGCGGACCTTCGGCCCATCGCGGGCCAGAGAATCGCCGCGGGGGGCACGCCGATTGGCGCGGCGCGATTCCCGCTCTCGCCGATTCCCGGGTGGCGGAGAATTCCGGCCACAGCGGGGGAGGGATTTACGCCGGCCCCGGGCGATTCTCCGACCCTGCGGGGGGTCGGAGAAGTCCGCCCAACATTGGGAATGTAATTGAGGAGTACGTAGGGTTTAATTGTACGGGGAACGTTTTGCAGGCCATGATGTGGGACACTCTAATGGTGGTGGTGAGGGGGGAGGTGATCTTGTTTAAGGCAAAGGTGGATAAAGATGAGAGGGTGGAGCGGCAAAGGGTAATAGATGAGATGTTGGAGGTGGACAGGAGGTATGCAGAAAACGGGGATCCAGTGCTGTTGGAAAAGAGGAAGGAGTTGCAGGCGAGCTTTGACCGGCTAACCACAAGGAGTATGAGTATGGAGAGAAGGCAGGGTGCATGCTGGCAGGCCATCTTTGGAGGGAGGCAGCGGCGAGGGAAATTGTCCAGGTGCGGGATAGGGCGGAGAAGCTGGCGGTGGCTCCGGACCAGATTAACAGGGTATTTGAGGAGTTCTAAGAGATTGTATAGGTTGGAGCCACCGGGGGAGGATCGAGAGATGCAGAAATTCCTGGATGTTTGGAATACCCGAAGTTGGGGGAGGAAGATATGGCCACATTGGAGGCGGCGATAGTGGAGCCGGAGATAAAAGATGCAATTGGGAGGATGCGGTCGGGGAAGGTAGCAGGTCAGATGGATTTCCGATGGAGTACTACAAGTAATTTAAAGATACGTTTGCGTTACTTATGGTGGGGATATTTGAGGAGGTGACAGGGAAGGGGGTGTTGCCACAGACTTTGGAGCAGTTATCAATCACCCTGTTGCTCAAGAAGGATAAGGATCCGACAGAATGTGGGTCGTTTGGCCCATATCACTTTTGAACGTAGATGCAAGGGTGTTGGCGAAGGTATTGGTGGGTAGGTTGGAGGAACGCCTCCCGAAGGTGATAGGAGAAGATCAGATGGGGTTTGTGAAAGGAGGCAGCTCTTTTCCCACATTTGGAGGGTATTGAACGTGGTTATGGCAACGGCGGAGGGGAGGAGACAGAGATGGTAGTGGCATTAGACACTGAGAAGGCATTTGACCAAGTGGAGTGGGATATTTGATGCCGGTTCTGGAGCGGTTTGGAATTGGGCCATGATTTCGGGATTGGGTAAGACTGCTGTATAAGGAGCCGAGGGCAAGTGTCTGCACGAATAACATCAATTTGAGATATTTTGGTCTGCACCGAGGGACCAGGAAGGGATGCCCTATGTTCCCCTTGTTGTTTGCCCTTGCGATCAAGCCATTGGCCATCATGTTGAGGAGTTCGGTGGTGTGGAGAGGGATAGTGCATGGTGGGGGGGGGGGGGGGGGGGGGGGGGCGAAGAAGCATAGGGTTTCCTTGTATGCGGACGGCTTGCTATTGTATGTATCGGAACTGAGTGCGGCGATGGGTGGTATATTGGAGCTGCTTTGAGTGTTTGAGTCTTTTTCGGGGGAAAAGCTAAATTGAGGAATATTTTGTGGGGTCTCGGCCGGGAGTGAGGGCACGAGTGGGGGGGCTACCATTTCATAGGGTGATGACCCACTTTAGATATCTGCGGTTGCAGGTGGCACGGGTTTGGAGGGGGGGGTTTCCCATAGGCATAATGGGCGGGAATCTCTGATAATCAGCACGATGATCGGGACCCAGAGCCAAAAACGGTGCGGATCACTCCGGCGTCAGGCCCCCCCAAACAGCGCAAATTCTCCGGTGTGACGCCATTCGCGACGGTGCCACCCGCTGTGGATGCGCGGCATCACAGCACAAAAGACGCCACCCCCTCCCCCCCCCGGAGATCCGACAAGATGGTCGCCTGCCGCGTAGCCCCGAGGTTCCAGGAGAGCGACATCGAGGCGCTCCTGGACGCAGTAGAGTACAGGAGGGAGGCCCTGTACCCCGGACACGGCCGCAGTGTTTCCCCACGCCTCAGCCGGTGCCTCTGGAGGGAGGTTGCAGAGGCCGTCAGCGCTGTGGCCCTGGGTCATTATCCGTGTGGAGTTTGCACATTCTCCCCTTGTTTGAGTGGGTTTCGCCCCCACAACACAAAGATGTGCAGAGTAGGTGAATTGGCCATGCTGAATTCTAAAGTTATCAATAAAAAATAATTAATGTGTTGCCGTGGTATTTGTTTATTTTTCAGTGCCTGCCGATCTTCCTGCCAAAGGCATTTTTAAAAAATAAATTTAGAGTACCCAATTCATTTTTTTTTCCAATGAAGGGGCAATTTAGCGTATTCAATCCACCTACCCTGCACATCTTTGGGTTGTGGGGGGTGAAACCCACACAAGCTCGGGGAGAATGTGCAAACTCCACACGGACAGTGACCCAGAGCCGGGATCGAACCTGGGACCTCAGCGCCGCGAGGCAACAGGGCTAACCCACTGTGCCACCGTGCTGCCCCAAAGGCATTTTTTAAGGAAAGTTGAAAAGATGATTACCTCACTTATATGGGGGATGAGGAGGAGGGAGGGGGAAGATGGCCAGGATTAGGAAAATGCTGTTGTAAAGAGTATGGCAGTCACGGGGATTGAGTCTCCTGAATTACTGTATAATTATTGGGCACCAAATGCGGAGAAGGTGAGGAGTTGAGTTAGTGGGTGGGCACTCCCAGTGGAATACACTGGAGGAGAGTCTGTACAGGGAGTCGAGGCTGAAGGTGTTGGCAACAGTGCCGCTCCCGATGGCCCCGGGAAATATTTGGGGAGTCTGGTGATAGTAGCGATGTTGAAAATCTGGAGGCAGTTGTGCCAGCACTGCATGCTGGGAGCGGGATCAAGGGAAATGCCGATTCGGGGAATCATAAATTTGAGCCAGGGAAGTGGGATGGGAGTTTTTGGAGATTGGCGGAGTGGGGATTTAGGGTACTAAAGGATTTGTTTTCGGGAGGCCGGTTTGTGGGATTGGAGGAGCTGGGGGTGAATTATGGGTTGGGGCGGGGGGGAGATGTTCAGGTATATGCAGGTCTGAGATGTCACTAGGAAGGTGATACAGAGGTTTCTGGTGGCGCCGGCCCACACACTGTTGGAGGAGGTGCTGACGACAGGTGGGAGTGGAGAGGGAGGTGGTGTCGGCGATTTATGGGGTGATTCTGGGAGAAGAGAAGGCATTGCTGGAGGGGATTAAGACAAAGTGGGAGGAAAAGTTGAGGGAAGGCATGGAGGAGGGGTTGTGTTGTGAGGTGCTCCAGAGGGTGAATGCTTCAACTTTGTGTGCGAGGTTGGGGTTGGTACAGCTGAAGGTGGTGTATAGGGCGCACCTCACAAACGACGAGGATGAGCGGACTCTTTGAGGGGGTAGAGGATGCTTGTGAACATTGTGGGGGAGGCCCCGCAACGCACGGTTCTAAAAATTTGGTCCTGTTCAATGCTGGAAGGGTATTGGAGGGAGGTCTTCAGGGTGATCTTGAAGATGGTGCACATGAAACATGAAACATGAAATTGGGGCAGCAGGGTAGCATGGTGGTTAGCATAAATGCTTCACAGCTCCAGGGTCCCAGGTTCGATTCCCGGCTGGGTCACTGTCTGTGTGGAGTCTGCACGTCCTCCCCCTGTGTGCGTGGGTTTCCTCCGGGTGCTCCGGTTTCCTCCCACAGTCCAAAGATGTGCGGGTTAGGTGGATTGGCCATGCTAAATTGCCCGTAGTGTCCTCATAAAAGTAAGGTTAAGGGGGGGTTGTTGGGTTACGGGTATAGGGTGGATACGTGGGTTTGAGTGGGGTGATCATGGCTCGGCACAACATTGAGGGCCGAAGGGCCTGTTCTGTGCTGTACTGTTCTATGTTCTATGTTCTATGAAACTCGAACCGGGTCCCTTGGAAGCCATATTCGGGGTATTAGATCGGCTGGGGTTGGAAGTGGGTAAGGAAGCAGATATCTTAGCCTTTGCCTCGTTGATTGCCCAAAGGTGGATCCTGGGGGTGGAGACCAGCTTCTCCATCCAGTGACCTTGCCTGGCGGGGGGGATCTGCTGGAGTTCTTTTTTTAAATAAATTTAGAGTATCCAATTCATTTTTTCCAATTAAGGGGCAATTTAGAATTTACAGTGCAGAAGGAAATAATTTGGCCCATCGAGTCTGCACCGGCCCTTGAAAAGAGCAGCCTACCTCAGCCCACCCTATCCCCATAATCCAGTAAGCCGAAGGGACCCTTATTTCTTTCTGTTCTGGTTGGTAAAAATTTGTGAAAACTTGAATAAAAATTATTTTTTTAGAAGATACTGGTCAAGAATCCTAGGAGAGGCTGGGATATTTTTCCCTGGAGCGTAGGAGGATTAGGGGTGAACTTATAGAGGTCTATAAAATAATGAGGAGCATTGATAAGGTAGATAGTCAACATCTTTTCCCAAAGGTAGAGTCTAGAACTAGGTTTAAGGTGAGAGGGGAGAGATACCAGAGGGGAAATATTTTCACATAGAGTGTGGTGAGCATCTGGAACGGGCTGCCAGACGCAGTGGTGGAGGAGGGTACAATTTTTTTCTTAACAGACAATTACATGGGCAGGGTGGGTATAGAGGGATATGGCCCAAATGTGGGCAAGTGGCACTGGCTTGGTGATAGAAACTGGGCGGCATGGAAAAACTGGGCCGAAGGGCCAGTTTCTATGCTGTAAACAACTATGACTATGACTCTATGACTGAGGCGGAGGAATGATATAATTTGAGTTGCACTGTTACCAGAGCGACCATCAAAAAGACCATCAGGCTCCTCAAAATGAGATTCAGGTGCCTGGACTGATCAGGCACCCCAATGAGGTAATCTGCAGCACCTTGCACAACTTGACACTTTAAGGTGAGGCTCTGACTGCAGAGGACATGGTGGAGTGAGGAGGGTGATGAGGAAGCTAAAGTGGAGTCACAGCTCCTGACTGGCCTGTGGCACCTCTTGTGGTGGTTACATGTACAGGTACAAGGGAAGTTTGGGAGGTTTTTTGTACTTAGGTGTTACTCTTGAACATCACCACTTCAGCCATCTAGTCCATTAAAGATCCACATTCCAAACTCAAGTGCAGCTACTGGTGTCTGCTGAAGCACAGATTCCCTCGCCCATTGGCACCTGGCTCTTCTGCAATGGTCCATCTGATTACCACATGCTATGGTCAACCCCAACCAACCCCTGGGCCACCACATCCCAGCCATGCCTCTCACCATGGCCATTGTCACTTCACTGAGACAGTCAGAAGCAAATGTTTACATTTAATAAAGTGATACTGGAACAGACATATTCATGAAATGCAATTAGTTATAATACTTACCCTTGCCCTCTGCAGCCTTTTGCTTCTTCCCCAACATGTGGCTGCTTGCCCGCCTCTCCCAATTTCTCTGGTTATCCTCCTTGCTTTGGAATTCTCAATATTCAGTGGGTGCTTAGAAACCATGGGCGCGATTTTCCGCACTCACGCCGGTTCGGAGAATAGCGGGCCGCGCAAATTTTCACGGCGACGCTGGTCCGACGCCCTCCCGCTATTCTCCGAACCCCGCACAAACAGCACGTCGGCATTCCCGGCAAAGGCCTCGAACGCGCCCCCGACACGACCAGAATCGCTACTTATTGGCCCCCCGCTATTCTCCGGCCCGGATAGGCCGAAGTCCCGACGTCATCACGCACTGTTTTCACGCCGGCCAACACACCTGCTTTTCAAGTTCGTCAACCAGTCGTGCTGGCTGACGAGAGCTTCGAGGAGGTGAGCGCACCGCTCAGCGCACTGCTCAGCGCACTGCTGGAGTCTGGCCACAACGGGGAAGGCATCCCCGAGAACGGGAGGGGGTCCAGAGCGGGGGGGGGGGGGAGACTGAGGGGGGGAGTGGGGGAGACGGAGGGGGGAGTGGGGGAGACGGAGGGGTGAGTGGGGGAGACGGAGGGGTGAGTGGGGGAGACGGAGGGGGGAGTGGGGAAGACGGAGGGAGGGTGGGGGAGACGGAGGGGGGAGTGGGGGAGACGGAGGGGGGAGTGGGGGAGACGAAGGGGGGAGTGGGGGAGACGGAAGGGGAAGTGGGGGAGACGGAGAGGGGAGTGGGGGAGACGGAGGGGGGTGGGGGAGACGGAGGGGGAGTGGGAGTGGGGGGGGGGGTAGGGAGAGAGTGAGCGAGTGACCCGTCCAACCCCGGATACAAAATGTCTGCCACCATGCCATGGCGTGCCGGTCACGAGGACACGGCCGCTGGTTGCCCTGTGGCTTCCGGACACAGGACACTGACACACCGGTGAAGAGGACGTAGTTAACTGCCCGTTGGATGCAGAAAGTGACCAGGGGTTAGGCTGGCCGCGTGTCAGCAGCGCGACCAGGCCACCGGGACACACAGGTATCCAGTGGCAGGTGGCTGCCGAGGTGTCGACTAACCTCCGTCTAACATGTCCCGTTTCTCTGCCCCCCCCACCACCCTTCTGTAGGTTAGCACAATGTCTGTGAACAGAACGGCTATGTTCTGCGCAGTGGTTGGGGCCGCTGCACTGCATTTGGCGATGCAGCAGCATCCACACCCACAAACCGCAGTGGATGCAAGGTTCCCAGGGAGTGTGCATGACTCCTACATACTGGCGCAGTCGTACATCCCTGCGATGTTTGAGGGGTGTCCCCCCCGGCTGAGGGGCTGGTTGCTAGGCGACAGGGGTTATCCGCTGAGGTCTTGGCTGATGACGCCTATACGGAGGCCTCAGACCAATGCGGAAACACGATACAACGAGGCCCATGCAGCAACCAGGGGTGTGGTGGAGCGCTGCCTTGGCCTCCTGAAGATGAGATTCAGGTGCCTGGATCGCTCCGGAGGGGCCCTGCAGTACCAGCCCGACAGGGTCGCTCGCATTGTTGTGGTCTGCTGTGCGCTGCACAACATCGCGATGCAGAGGGGAGATGACCTGCTGCAGGAGGCGGAGGGATAAGCCAGTGGCAGTGGTGCCAGCACAGAGGAGGAGGAGGAGGAGGAGAGGGAGGAGGGGGAGGCTGGCGGAGTGGCGGGCGCAGCACGCAGACACGACCCAGGTGCTGGTGATGTCCAGGAGGCGGCACGACGGACCCGGCAAGGACGGCGGGCATGCGACGCCTTGGTGGCAGCACAAGTGACGCCTTGGTGGCAGCACGGTTCACACGTCGCATGTGACGTCCCCGCTGAACACCAAACCACCACCTGCATTGCTAGTCGTGCAGAGGGTCAACACACAACTGCCACCACCACAGCCCCCCCAACCCCCTCTCAGTGTACACTGCTCCACTTCGACATCACCCTTACCACTGGGTCCAGACGGTATGGCACAACATCGATGGCTGTGTCAGCGGGTGTGATCAGTGCCATGTGGAATGATGACAGTCCGCTCTGCGAAGAGCTGTGAGCTCAGAATCGTTAGAGAGAGTCTGACCCATGGCAATAGCTGAACCATCCACCTTGGTGGCCGCTGAGATCGTCACGGACACTCTATCACGTGCCCGCGTGGGCTAGCTGTGGGAGGGGGTGGGGGGGGAAGGGACTGCACACCCGGCACCGAAGTTTCACCGCTCGTCAACCCCAGCGACACTCGGTCACCATCACGAATCCTGTGGCTGTGGAACAATCACACGGTATTACAAGTAAGGTGGAACAGTGCGTTTAATGTGAACAAACATTTACAGGTGCCCTAGCCCCTACAACTGAACTGTGCCCTTCACCCGTGCCAACTTACTCAGTGTCTCTCTTTGTTGCCTTATGGGCCCTACCACTACGTCTAAGTGATTCCCCAGATGATACAGCAGGAGTGGAGGAGGACTGCTGCGAGTCGCCCCCTTCAACTAGTTTCTCCTTCGGCAAGCATTTCCTGGGGCGACCCAGCCTTGATGGGCCAGGCTGCTCTGCGGGCGTCTCGGGTGACGTTGTGCCACCCTGCTCTGCCTGCTGCCCACCCGATGCACCAGGGATGGGACGGGGGGAGGCCGAGAATTCCGGGACGTCCCGTGATGGAGTTAATGGGACGGGCCCCGAAACCTCCTCCTCCCTCGGGGAGCCCGGTGGCCCCCGGGCCTCACTTTGGGACAGAGGTGCGAGCGGGGAGGTGCCCCGTCGCGCCACCGACACCTGGCGCTGCCAGTCCTGGAGGCCTGCAACGGTATCCACCAGGATCCGAAGGTTTGCAGAGACGGAGTCCAGGGAGTTAGACATTCCCGCCAGGGACTGTGCGACCTCAACCTGTGAGTGCACGACGCCATCCAGCACATGTGTCAGGCGGTTGACGCTCTCCGCGACTGACTGCTGCGATTGGGCCATGACCTGCTGAGACTCAGCCAAGGCCTGCAGCGCGCCGGCAATGTCGTTTTGACTCTGGCGCATTGCTGCCTGTGAGAGGGCAACCCTGTCCAGGGCCGAGGATGACGCCTGCACGTGAAGCCCAACGTCTTGCATAACCTGACCCATGGCCAAAACCGTTTCACCCATTGCCTCCACCGCGGATGCCACCCGTGCGGTGTCGGCCTGGGTTTCTGCCATGAGCGGCACCACTCCCTGCTCGTGGACGCGGTTCAACTCCTCTAACAGCGTCTGCAGAGTCTGGAAGACAGCCCTCATCCCGTCGTTGTTTCCCTGGGTTTCTTGATGCATCGGCTGTGCGGGTGGGTTGAGAAAGTCCAGGAACTCTGAAAACGTCTGGGAGCCAGCTGCATGCTGGGCCTGGTCTGGCCTCTGCCACTCCGGGCCCTCGGCTGCTCCGACCTCCACCTGCTGTACCTGCTCAGCTGTGATGTGCGCCCCAGACTGTGACCCAGGAGCCTCATCACTAAATAGGCCAGCCGGGGTGAGTGTCTCTGGGATGGTGGATGGTGTGGGAGATAGCTGTGCTGCAATCTCGAGGTCGTCTTGTGTGGACGCCTCCTCGATGTCATCGGCCCGCTGAGAGGCCGCAGGGCGTTCGCAGGCCATTTCTTTATCTAGTGGTGTCCTGCTCCACAGATTCTGTTGGGGAGGATGGGACTCCCCGCTGATCAGGCACCCTCTGTTGTGCGGCCCCGGGTGAGGTGGGGCCTGTGTCCGTCTGGAGCCAGACGGCCCCTGGCCGTTCGGCATCTCCGTCCTAGGGAAGAGAATGAAACGGGTTATTTAGAGACGCTCGGCCGGGCGCTGGACGGTCCCAGTGGGCAGACTGTGAAGGGACAGAGGATGGGGGAGGTGTTCCAGTGGGCAGGGTGTGTGAAGGGACAGAGGATGGGGGAGGTATCCCAGTGGGCAGGGTGTGTGATGGGACAGAGGATGGGGGAGGTGTCCAAGTGGGCAGGGTGTGTGATGGGACAGAGGATGGGGGAGGTGTCCAAGTGGGCAGGGTGTGTGATGGGACAGAGGATGGGGGAGGTGTCCAAGTGGGCAGGGTGTGTGATGGGACAGAGGATGGGGGAGGGGGGGATGTTTGTCATGCAGGGTTGTCTCACTTGTTGCAGCTCCACCAACCTCGCATTGCGCGATCTCCCGAGTAGCAGATCCCCCAACAAGGTCCAGTGCCCTCTGCTCAAACGTGGTGAGGGGCCGCAGGATGGGCGAACCCCCTCCCGCCTTGTTCCGCTCACGGGTGTTGTGAGCGATCTTGTCCTGTTGGGGGAGGGGGCATAGATAGATTATTACAATATGGCAGGTATCAGCAGTCCGTTCAGATACTGGTACAGTTTGGGGAGTCAAGTTGTAATAAGACGATTGCATCTCTCCACGGGGGCCAGAGCGCTGGGTCTGTGACAGCTTTGTGAACCACCCTCAACTCACTCTACCCCAATCCCCCTCCACCCCCCGTACCGGGGGGGGGAGGTGGGTGATTAAGTAAAGGGGGGGGAGGGATGGTTATGACCCGGGGGCACCCTCTTGGCACTTACCCTGGCAGCCCTGGTGAGGTCGTGCCTCTTCTTCCGACACTGGTCAGCTGAACGAGAGGTCTGCCCCACAGCACTGACGGCAGCAGCAACTTCACGCCAGGTCTGGCGCACCGCGCTGGCAGGGTGGCGATGCCCTCTACGTGGGCAGATGATGCCCCTCCTCTGCTCGATGGAATCTTGGCCTACAGTTTCTGTGTTCGCCCGCGCCCTTTTAACGGCGTCGGGCGGCGTCACGTGGGCGTGATCGTAGCGTCGCCGCGTTCCGGCGTCATCGCACACGTGATTGACGCAGCCCCGTTCCTAGCCCATTTCCCGGACGTGAATACCTCGGGAAATGGGTCGTGTCGGGCCGTCGCAAAACTCGGCAGTTTTCACGGCCAACTTCGCGATTTTCCGCGGGTGCGGAGAATCTCGCCCCATGTCATCTTAACCACTTCTTAACTTTTTCTTAAGAACCTTTTCAAAGTTGTCCTACCAGTTGGGCCATTTGCACAAATGGGCCTGAACTATTTTGAGTTCAAAAATTAAATTAAACTAAATCAGAAAAACTGAAGGACAAATTAAAATAGGCAGCTCCTTAAAGGGACACTATCCTAAACCGAAACAAATAGCAAATAAAACATAAAACATCAAATCAAAATGTGACTAAAAGAGTCAGCAAAGCACCCCAGACCCTGTGGTGCCCACCGGGCATGGAACAAGTGGGCCTGAATCAGCCAAAGGTAAAGGTGCCTGCACTTCTCCTTGTCTGCTCATTAAAAGAAAGCCTCAGTCACAGCAGCCTGAGTTCGTCTGACCCCCCATTCAATGGTTAATTGGTTTGCGTTTGAATATATTAGTCTGTTCACTGATCCATGCTTGATTGCTTAAACCTGGATGGAGCATCTGAAAAATAAAGTAAACTGAAGCCAGATATCTGATGCCTAAGCTTTGGAAATGTGTGCAGACATCTCGTAATTGTTGAGCAATTTTAAAGCACTGTGAATGAATTTATTGTAGACCAATGTCATTTCCACATTGCTCCTCGGTATAGAAAATGTACAACAAACCGACAATAATAAAAATACTGACAGCTGCTGTTCGAAAAAGCTGTTACATCTTTAACTTTTTCTGAGGTAATTTGCCTAAATGTAAACATTGTTTCCCGATCCACAGATTCTGCCTGACCTGCTAGTTGACCATAAGAGACAGTATGAGCTTGATGTCGTAATATTTCCAGCATTTTCTGTTCTTATTTAAATGCAAGTTCTTTTGGCTTTTATTGGCAGATGCTCATGAGGAAATGATTATTGACTTTGACTTTGTTATCTCCTGTTGAGAGAGAAGTTCACACAAGTATGTATACTGCCTTGGCTAGTTTCACCATGTTAGCCCTGGAAACAGAATCACTTAACTGCCAAGTGTAGCCACCTGGGGTGGCCACTGCCCAACACAAAATGGAAGATTGCAAGGAATGCAGGGAAAATGGACATGTTGTAAAGTAAGCAGCTTGCAAAGCGATTGTATATTGGGACGGCTGCAGAAACCAGTTTTGACTGCTGCAGAAACCAGACAGCACTGTGAAAAGAAACCAGTTAACATACTAATGAGGCGATACCGGGCGATCCCCAGATACAATGGAAACAAGTTAAACACAGA
This sequence comes from Scyliorhinus canicula, assembly GCF_902713615.1. Taxonomy (NCBI): domain Eukaryota; kingdom Metazoa; phylum Chordata; class Chondrichthyes; order Carcharhiniformes; family Scyliorhinidae; genus Scyliorhinus; species Scyliorhinus canicula. The sequence continues at coordinate 48,205,717 of NC_052161.1, forward strand.
GCGATACATTCAATGGAAGGCCAGACCTTTTGGCGCCAGAGAAGCCCAAAACAATAAGTCCCAAGAACCGCCCCAGCGACCGAGGAACTGCCCCATGATTGGGGGGTTCAAACATATCGATTGGGAAGAGACCCAATCGATTCCAAGCAGGTAAGGGAGTCCGCCCAAAGGGGCGCGGATCCCCTGGAACCTATAAAAGACAGGTCCCACACATGGTTCAGTCTTCTGATCCAGCCTTCGGACAGCAGCTGCCAACAAGTAAGTGCCTCACAACGATCGCTACCAGAGATAGGCACTCCTGACCCCTTTTTAATTGATACCAACCTGAAGTCTGCAGACCAGAGCAGAGCAAGAGGCCTTGTTCCCTGACCCAGCAGTTCCTTCGAGATAAGTATTAGTTATTTAGCGGTAGGAATAAGTTTAATCCTTTTAGCGTGTGCATGGGTAGTTATTATAATTGTATTATAATAAACTCAGCAGGGGCAGCACGGTGGCACAGTGGTTAGCATTGCTGCCTACAGCGCTGAGGACCCGGGTTCGAATCCCGGCCCTGGGTCACTGTCCGTGTGGAGTTTGCACATTCTCCCCGTGTCTGCGTGGGTTTCACCCCCACAACCCAAAGATGTGCAGGGTAGGTAGATTGGCCACACTAAATTGCCCCTTAATTGGAAAAAATAATTGGGTACTCTAAATTTTTTTTAAAAATAATAAACTCAGTTGTTTGGACTTACTAATTGGTGTACGGTTTTATTGCTTTGAACTTCACCTTGAAGCTTATGGCGGTGTCTTAACGACACCTGGCGACTCCAGAGCTTAGAAAGAAACAGAGCCAAATTGAGTGTTAAACACACTCACCCAGAATGACCAACACAAGGTAGAAAGTGACGAAGAACGGTCAACGTGAGAGGATACTTGACGAGCCACTTTTTTATGCGAAGATAATGGCACATTAATTTAAACTGCAATGAAACACATCACCATGGTCACTTTGGGTGGCACAGTAGCACAGTGGTTAGCACTGTTGCTTCACAGCACCAGGGCTCCAGGTTCAATTCCTGGCTTGGGTCACTGTCTGTGCGGAGTCTGCACGTTCTCCGCGTGTCCGCGTGGGTTTCCTCCGGGTGCTCTTGTTTCCTCCTACAAGTCCCGAAAGACGTGCTGTTAGGTGAATTGGACATTCTGAATTCTCCCTCTATGTACCCAAACAGGCGGTGGAATGTGGCGACTTGGGGCTTTTCACAGTAACTTCATTGCAGTGTTAATTTTAAGCCTTCGAGTGACAATAAAGATTATTATTATTATTACTTGCACCAAGGGCAGCATGGTGGCTCAGTGGGTTAGCACTGTGGCCTCACAGCGCCGAGGTCCCAGGTTCGATCCCGGCTCTGGGTCACTGTCCGTGTGGAGTTTGCACATTCTCCCCGTGTTTGCGTGGGTTTCATCCCCACAACCCAAAAATGTGCAGGGTAGATGGATTGGCCACGCTAAATTGCCCCTTAATTGGAAAAAATTAATTGGGTACTCTAAATTTTAAAAAAAATATTACTTGCACCATATACCATCATGGTGAAAGTAACACTGGGTTCTCCACATCTTCTCTTCACCTGGACATGAATAGATTTGTTCCATTACTTACTTCAGTTGTCATCACTCATTTAATTTACTGTGTGGGGTTTGGGAGTGAAAGGGCAGGGAATGAAGGATTTTATTTGTTTTTAATGGGAAACAACTCATGATAATCTTGAACTGCCTTTTACAGAGCCCAGGCTTCAATCACGGCCCAAGTATTTTAGGCTTGTGAACCCTGCAAACTGATTCATTTGGCAATCATCTATTGCGGAGATTAATACAATCTGTGAGGACCAGAGCCTAGCATAACAACTACACAGCTCACCAATTAAATGAATGCCTGGTGTATCATCCACATTTACATTGACGTCAAACTGCACAAACCACACTTCGTTCAAATTACATTTTCCAGCCATCTCATATGTCAGTTGTGCAGCTAATAATAAAATAATTTTCATCATCTGTGCTGTTATTGCTGCATCAATGTTGACATTTTTATGTAGAACTGAATGAAAGTGACTGGATCCGCTGTCTGCAGAGCATATTACTGTCATTGTATCAATGAGAAGTTGATTGATTGTTTCATTTCCTGCTTATTAAAAGATCCTTCCACCACCACCCCCCATCCCAGTTTTCCGTGTTATTTTCACCCCTCTTTGGGGCATTTCACGTAATTTCCTCATTCCTTACTGTGTTTGTGAACAGGCACAATCTCATCCTAGACCCTCCCAGGCTGCCGACAACAAAACCCTGAGGGCACCACGTTTGCACAGTGGTCGCACTGCAGTCTCACGGCGCCGAGGTCCCAGGTTCGATCCCGGCACTGGGTCACTGTCCGTGTTGAGTTTGCAAATTCTCCCGTGTTTGCGTGGGATTCGCCCCCACCACCCAAAGATGTGCAAGGTAGGTGGATTGAACACGCTAAATTGTCCCTTAATTTGAAAAAAATGAATTGGTTACTCTAAATTTAAAAAAAACATTTCTCTGTGTAATAACTTGACCTCACTGCCTCTTTTAGCAGCTTGGTGGGGGTTATGAACTTGTCCGAACTGATAGCTGCCCAAAATTGGCCTGGTTGCTATAAATGACATAGCAAGGTCAAGCAGATACACCCCGAAAAACGCTCTGACTAGCTTCCATTCAGAGACCGAATTTTGTGGAGATTTAGGATTTCATTTTTGTTTTCAGTGGAAGTAAAATTTGGCATTTGGGGAGCTGCCGATCTGATTCCAATCCACACGCCTTGAAAATGGATAATTCTTCCCCATGAGGTAAAACCCAGGTTCCTACTTTATACTTACTCTAAACAGACAGTGACCAGTTGCTGACCCCATTCTCTGAATTAAGCAACTAGGAAAACACTATTAGATATCCCTGTTTACCTCATTAGCTGAGACCACCAAAAATGCACCTACATGGGGTTTTACCTCTTGGAACCTGCTAGAAAAACATGCATTCTGATAATTTGTCGAGTTGGAATCCAGTGACGCCACAAAACTACTTTTTTAAAAATGTCTATCTTCAGTAATGACGTTTCACTCACAGACTATTATCAGTCACCTACTGTCTGCTACTCACCATAGCAACGGTTGGTAATTAGGAAGACAACAGTGCTACACATGTGAGGAGAGATGTTATTCAACCCAAAGCTAAATGATCAAACCTGACCAAGTTCAAAGGTTCACGTGTAATCAAAACTAGGTAATTTCATATCCTGAATTCTGCCCAATCGATTTCCCAAATGCATTAGATAAAGTAACAATAGGATGTGCTCAAGGTTTGTAACTGATGTAAGGAGTCAAGTGCAACTCATTAACTGAGCGAAAAAGCAGAGTTTCCCACTTTCGAAACATGCCGGCTTTTTGCTAAAACGAGTGAGCAAAGGAAAGTATCGCCAGAGAGCAAATATTTGGGTTTCTGGTAAAATAGAATTGGTGAAATAAGGTAGTTTTAAACAACACCTTAAGGGATGCGGATCGTTGGCAATATCTCATTGAGGAGGTTAACAAGCCCAAGTAGCTCAAAAATAACTTAAAGGCTAAGGAACGTAAGCTTAAAATATACAGATGCGATTTAACCACCGCGTTGCACCTGGCACAGTTTTGGGTGCGGCGGTTAAATAACGGGAAATGCCAAAATCGAGATTTGCTGCAGGCGCAAATCAGTCTGCTATCTAACTGGCCCCCTCCCGATGGTGCGTTCCAGATCACGCCAATTTATGGCGAGCTTATCAATAACCCTCATTTGCATTAACTTCTATCTCATTAGCAAGATTGAAGTTGAATGCAATGGCCTCCCGGGAAATCACCAGCTCCCCATAAGAAGTCATACGGGTGTCATTTAGTGGCCCTTTTTTTAAAACGTAAAGCTGCCGCAATGGCTACTAAGGGGAACTGAGGAGGTGAGTAGCCATTTCCTTTTTCCAGCCTGCAGCTCCAGGTCACTGGCTGCTGCCCCAATGCTCGGGGGGGGCGGGTTACAGTGGGCAGTACGTCGGGGGGGGGGGGGGGGTTCGGGCTTTGTCAGGGGGCTGACGTGATCCAGGTTGGGGTCACCACTGGGGTCGCCCCCGGGGTGAGGGGCTTTTCATCAGCGAGGCCTTCAAGCCATCTTTAAATATGGTGGATACCCATAACAGGGCAACTGAATGTCCATCCGTCCGACCGACTGACCGACCGACCAAACACTTCCAGGATAGAGCCCTGCTCTTGATTCTCTGCTGAATGTCACTTTGGACTGTGAGCAGCCTCTCGTTTTGCAGCTGAATGCTATTGTTGATGACGAATTGTCCTTGTTAGTAATAAGAGCACTTCCCAGCTGCAGGTTGTGTTTGCTGCTTGCTCCTGTTGGTGACTTGCAAATGCCTGAAGGCTGCTGTAGCTGAGAGTTTGTTTGCTGCTTGCTGCTCGGCTTGACTGCGCAGACCAGAGGTTTCATGGGCTCCCGGTGATATTTTATGTCCAGTAGCCATCTGTTGCTCCCATTATGGGAGCTGTGCGGGTTGCTAATGTTCCTTGGTTTCCTTTTGCACTGTGTTTGGTCTATATTTGTGTAGGGGAGGGGGGAATTGTATGACAGATACCATGTAACTGTGGATAATCTTTTTGCCAGTCCCTCCTGCATCTGAGGCCTGGGAGTCACTGGAAGATGCTGCCAGTGTTGGTGAGGGTGAGATGGTTTCGCTCTCTCTCTATCCTTCGCTGTGCTCCAGGTCGGTGAGACCTTCTGGTGGTTAGCTTACCAAGATGCATGTCCACTGCAGGTGCTATGGGGGTGAGTTGTTTTGGCACCTTTGGCAGTGTATTGCTTTTTTTTCTGGCGGCTGTGTGCTTGTCTGCTGCACCCTCTCTCGCTTCTGCTACCTGGACACTGGCAACTTACCAGTGCTGGAGTTCTTCCGCTGTGCCCCTGTTGGTGTCCTTTTCCAGTGGTTAGCGTAGCTTCTTAGCACCTTTCCATCGATGTGCGTCTGCGAGAGTGGGGGGAGGCATGGGGGGATGTCCCCTGACTTGGAACCTGGTCGCATTGTATTATTTTGTCTTTTTGTCTCAATTTTGTCTTTGATGTGCAGCTGGTGTCATAAGAACATAAGAACATAAGAACTAGGAGCAGGAGTAGGCCATCTGGCCCCTCGAGCCTGCTCCGCCATTCAATTAGATCATGGCTGATCTTTTGTGGACTCAGCTCCACTTTCCGGCCCGAACACCATAACCCTTAATCCCTTTATTCTTCAAAAAACTATCTATCTTTACCTTAAAAACATGTAATGAAGGAGCCTCAACTGCTTCACTGGGCAAGGAATTCCATAGATTCACAACCTTTTGGGTGAAGAAGTTCCTCCTAAACTCAGTCCTAAATCTACTTCCCCTTATTTTGAGGCTATGCCCCCTAGTTCTGCTGTCACCCGCCAGTGGAAACAACCTGCCCGCATCTATCCTATCTATTCCCTTCATAATTTTAAATGTTTCTATAAGATCCCCCTCATCCTTCTAAATTCCAACGAGTACAGTCCCAGTCTACTCAACCTCTCCTCATAATCCAACCCCTTCAGCTCTGGGATTAACCTAGTGAATCTCCTCTGCATACCCTCCAGCGCCAGTACGTCCTTTCTCAAGTAAGGAGACCAAAACTGAACACAATACTCCAGGTGTGGCCGCACTAACACCTTATACAATTGCAACATAACCTCCCTAGTCTTAAACTCCATCCCTCTAGCAATGAAGGACAAAATTCCATTTGCCTTCTTAATCACCTGTTGCACTTGTTATATTCCTTGTTATATTCCTACCTGTTTTTGTGTTTTCTTTTGGTGTATAATGTTCTGAATTTGGCTATGGTTATAATGTGCCGGACCTGAGCCGGATTGAACTGTGCCCCAGTTGGGAGGGGCGGAACGTTTTTCTCTCTCTCTCCTCCAGAGGGTCCCCAACTTTGTGGTGGTCTGCTGTTCTCTCCTCAAGCTGCACAGCAGCACGGCTCCCCTCAGCAATGCTCCTCAGAGACTGGACTGCATCTGGGATATGCCCCTCATCGACTGGAATGTGATGTCGCAGCCCTCAGCTATGGTTATCACAGACTGAGCCATGCCTTGGACACCACCACTCAAGATGCTGATGTGGTGCTGCAGGTTTCCCACTGTGGTCGCCACCCTAGCAATGTTGGCCTCAGTGCCATGCATTGTCAGCACCATCTCCTGCATCCGTAGCCTTTGGGACTCCTCCAATCGCCTTGCAGTTGCTGGAATGTTGCTGGCACTGATGAATCTCCCGGCTGTGCGGCATCATCTGCATCAACTCTGGATTTGGATTTATTGTCACGTTTACTGAGATACGGTGAAAAGAATTGTTCTGTGTACAGTCCAGACAGATCATTCCATACATGAAAAAATCGTAGGACACACAAAATATATAATGTAAATACATTGTCACAGGCATTGGGTGAAGCAGACAGGAGTGCAATACTACTCAGTAGAGAAGATGTGTGAAGAGATCAGTTCAGTCGATAAGAGGATCATTTAGGAGTCTGGTAACAGCGGGGAAGAAGCTGTTTTTGAACCTGTTAATGCGTGTTCCCAGGCATTTGTATCTCCTGCCTGATGGAAGAAGTTGGAAGAAAGAAGAACTTGGATGGGAGGGGTCTTTGATTATGCTGCCTGCTTTCCCAAGGCAGCGGGAGGTGTAGTCAGAGTCAATGGATGGGAGGCAGTTTCTCGTGATGGACTGGGCTGTGTTCATGACTCTCTGTAATTTCTTATGGCTGTCGGCTGAGCAGTTGCCATACCAGGCTGTGATGCAGCCAGATAGGATACCCCTATCTGGATCCTCAGTGGGTGCCTCTTATCCCCCAAGAGCCAGCTGCCCATCCTGGAGTGTTCCTCGAACAGGTCGGGGTTGACCGGCCGTCCCAGGAAGTAGCTGTCATGCACATACCCTGGGAAACGTGCACACAGGTGCATTATCTTCATCTGGTTGTCGCACATGTGCTGGAAGTTGAGCGAGTGGAACCCTTTTCTGTTAATGTAGAGCACCCCCAGATGGCCCCACTAGGGCAAGGTACAGGTGCCACACTGTTTCCTTGTTGAGGTAGAGCCTCTGGCATCAAGCGCTGTCCGTCATCTGTTCAAACAACCAGCGATACCTGTACACCCTGGGCTGTCGTGGGACTCCCCCTCTGGGTCTCTCCCGGCCTGATGGGTGGCCGAGTCCTCAGGGTGTGGGGCAGAGTCCGTTACATGGTCCGCCGCCTCAAGCATCTGCAGACGCTGCTGCCGCCGTCACCGCTGTCTGGCCACCCGGCCAAGCAGAAGCACCACTAGGGCAAGTTCTGCGTCAAATTCCCTGCCATGTCATTTAATATCTATGAGGCATTAGAAGAGGGCATTGGACTGACTGACAATGGTGGCTCCCACCCGGGTCCCTCCATTCCCCATTGATTTCCCCCCCCCTTCCCTCCCCCCACCCGGAATGCCCTGCCCACGCACAGCCTGCCGCAGCGGATCCCCCTCTCCGGACCCCAGACCCTGAACCCCAGACACCCACTCATAACGTTTCCTGGACCAGGCGCCGACCCACCTTCCGGCTGTTGACATGTTTCCGGAGCTATGTCCCATCCCCTGGATGTTCCAATGTTGGCTTCTGCGTGTGTGGTGTTGCCTCCCGCAGTGTTCAAGTACAGTGTCCAGGCATCAAGGTGTGATTGGGATGTGAGGCAATGAGTCCCACAGGGCTTACAGGGCCTGTCCACCCACGAGGATCCACTTGGTCAGTGTGAAGTGCTCACTTAAGCACAATTGAAACAGGCAGGGACAAGGTGTGGTGAATGTATTCACCAGGAGATGTGGTGCCTGTATAACCTTTTACCTTTAAGGATGGAGCTGGAACCCTGGTGGGCTCCGCCTCTGGCTCCGCTCCCCCCGGGCTGGTATATAGTCCTGTGCCCAGTGGGTGGCGCTCATTTTGTACAGAAGTCACTGGCAGGCTAGTTCTTTATGTAATAAAGCCTTCGTTCACTTGTTCATATGGTCTCGCTGTGAATTGATGGTATATCAATTTATTGCACAAACAACGTCATGATGGACGCCGTTCTCAAGCCAGAAAAACTCGACTTAGATGCCCGTGCCCCAGAAGCCAAGGGGATTTTCTCTCACTGGCTCTGCTGCTTCGAGGCCTATCTCGGATCCTCCGAAGCGTGTATCCCCGAAACTCGTAAGGTGCACCTCCTCCACGCCTGGGTGAGCCATCGAATTTCAAGTTTTGATCGAAAAGGCGGCCACATACGAGGCAGCAGTCGCGATTCTGAAGAAGCGCTTCATCAAGCCTGTAAACGAGGTGTTCGCGCGGCATCTGCTCACTACCCGCCGGCAGCGCGCAGGAGAATCTCTGGGCAAATATCTGGAAAACCTGACCCTACTCGCCAGAAACTGTAATTATCAAGATGTGACGGCTCAGGAGCACATGAAGCTGCAGATCCGGGACACCTATGTGGCTGGGGTCCACTCTAATTATGTCAGGCAGTGACTGCTGGAAAATGAGGCTACCGATCTGCAGGACACGGTAAAACTAGCCACCTCATTAGCGATGGCCTACCAGAGCCTCAGCGCGTTCCCCATGGACCCAGCGAGCCCCATGTGGGCCCCACCGACGTGGATGTCGCCAGACCCGGCCACGCCACAGGCCTGTGCCGCGCGGCTGCCCGCCCAGACTGGGGGACCGTCATGCTACTTCTGCGGCCAGGGCCAACACCCACGGCAGCATTGCCCAGACAGTTCTGTGACATGCAGCGACATGCTGCAAAAAGGGTCATTTCACCAGAGTCTGTCTGGCCAGATCGAAAGCCCAGAAGCTGAAAGCTCCTCAGGCCCGACCCATGGACTCACAGGCCCGCAGGCCCTGTAATGCGGCTGCGTGCCTCCCAGAAACGCCCCCTTCAGACGCGTCATCAGCCACTTGCAACTCGTTGGGGCGGCCATCTTCAGCTCCATCTGACACGTGCGACTCGTGGGGGCTGCCATTTTATGACCCAGATTCCCCCGACTACACTGATTACTCGCAGCTCGGCGCCGTCACCCTCGACCAGCCGTGGCCGAAGCACCTGAGGAGTTCCATGATGGTCGTCGGGGTCAACGGGCACGAGACCCCCTGTCTCTTCGACTCTGGGAGCACGGAGAGCTTCGTACACCCCGAAACAGTAAGGCTCTGCTCCCTGCGCATCTACCCCGCATCTCAAACAATCTCCCTTGCCTCCGGATCCCATTCGGTCCAGATCCTGGGGTACTGTGTCGTGAACCTCGCGATACAGGACGCTGAGTAGGCCCATTTTAAGCTGTGTGTCCTCCCTCACCTCTGCGCCCCTCTACTGCTTGGACTCGACTTCCAATGCAGTCACCGAAGCCTGACTCTGAAGTTCGGCAGACCATTACCCCGTCTCACGGTATGTCGCCTCGCGACCCTTAAGGTCCCCCCCCGCCCCCTCGCAAACCTCACCCCCGACTTTAAGCCCGTCGCCACCAGGAGCAGGTGGTACAGTGCACAAGATATGACTTTCATCACGTCAAAGGACTGGCGACTCTTGAGAGAGGAGGTCATCTAGACCAGCAACAACCCCTGGAGAGCTCAAGTGGTGATTGTCAGGACTGGGGAAAGGAACTGGATGGTGGTGGACTACAGACAGACCATTAACCGGTTCACGCAACTGGATGCGTACCCCCTCCCCTGCATTGCGGAGATAGTCAACCAGATCGCACAATACCGGGTTTTCTCTACGGTGGATCTGAAGTCTGCCTACCACCAGCTCCTGATCCGCCCGGAAGATCACCACTGTATGGCTTTTGAAGCAGCCGACTCTTCCACTTCCTCAGGGTCCCTTTCGGCGTCACTAATGGGATCTCGGTCTTCGAGGGAATGATGGACCAAATGGTGGACCAGTACGGGCTGCGGGCTACATACCCGTACTTGGACAATGTCACTATCTGCGGCCATGACCAGCGGGGCCACGACACCAACCTTAAGAAGTTCCTCCAAACTGCCCAATACCTCAACCTCACATATAACAAGGAGAAGTGCATTTTCCGCACAACCCGGCTAGTCATACTCAGCTATGTCGTGGAAAACGGAGTCCTGGGGCCCGACCCCGACCACAAGGGCCCCCTCATTAAACTTCCCCTTCCCCACAGCCTCAAGGTCCTCAAATGGTGCCTGGGCTTTTCTCATACTACACCCAGTGGGTCCTCAACTATGTGGACAAAGCCCGCCCACTTATTAAGACCAATATGTTTCCCCTGATGGCTGAGGCCCGCTCGGACTTCAGCCGCATCCAGGCCGATATCACTAAGGCCGCCATGCACGCGGTGGACAAGTCTATCCCTTTTCAGGTAGAATGCGATGCATCAGATGTCGCCCTGGCTGCTACACTCAACCAGGCGGGCAAGCCCGTTGCCTTCTTCTCTAGAACCCTCAATCCTTCTGAGATTCGACACTCCTCTGTCGAGAAGGAGGTGCAAGCCATTGTGGAAGCTGTGGGGCATTGGAGGCACTACCTAGCTGGTAGGAGGTTCACCCTCGTCACCGAGCAAAAGTCGGTCGCCTTTATGTTTGACAATGCACAGCGGGGCAAGATTAAAGATGATAAGATCTTGAGGTGGATGATCGAACTCTCCACCTATACTTACGATATTAAGTGTCGTCCTGGGGAACTCAACGAGCCCTCAGATCCCCTGTCCCGCGGTACTTGCGCCAGCGCGCAGGAGGACTGACTGCGGGCTCTCCACAACGGTCTCTGCCATCCAGGGGTCACCTGGCTTGTCCATATTGTTATGGGAGAGGTGTTTTCAGAACCCCAAAATATATCATGGAGTTCAACCAACCCCCACCTTTAATGGATTGTTCCCTTTGAAGCACACGGCTTGTTCCCCAGGTGTAGCATTACAATTATGGACACGTGGTTTTTAAAACAAAACTATGTTTATTCCATGAACTCGAATTAACCTTTTAAATAAACATTGGATCTCTTAACACCCCTTACTTCAAAGATAACCCCGAAAATAATACACGACCCAATCCTGCAAACTGTTCCTTTACACATCCAAAAGACGTAACAAATTCTACAAACAGGAGCACATGGGGCGCTATTCTCCGGCCTCATGCCGGTTCGGAGAATAGATGGGTGCGCCGGTTTTTCACGCGACGCCGGTTCGACGCGCTGCCGCTATTCTCCCAAATGCGGAAATGTTTCACCTCCCCGAGGGGAGGGGAGGGGAGGGGGGGAGAGGGGAGAGAGCGGGAGGGGAGAGAGCGGGAGGGGAGAGAGGGGGAGGGGAGAGGGGGTAGGGGAGGGGAGGGGAGGGGAGAGAGGGGGGGAGGGGAGGGAGGGGAGAGAGGAGGGAGGGGAGAGGGGGGGAGGGGAGTGAGGGGGGAGGGGAGGGGAGAGAGGGGGGAGGGAAGAGAGGGGGAGGGGAGGGGGGGGAGAGGGGCGGAGGGGAGGGGAGAGAGGGAGGAGAGAGGGGCAGAGGGAGGGGGAGGGGGAGGGGGAGAGGGGCAGAGGGGAGGGGAGGGGGAGGGGAGGGGGAAGGAGAGAGGGGCAGAGGGGAGGGGAGGGGGAGGGGAGGGGGAGGGGGAGGGGGAGGGGAGAGGGAGGGGAGGGGGAGGGGGAGGGGAGGGGGGGAGGGGGGGGAGGGGAGGGGGGAGGGGGGAAGGGGAGAGAGGGGAGAGAGGGGAGGGGGGAGGGGAGGGGGGAGGGGGGAAGGGGAGAGAGGGGAGAGAGGGGGGAGGGGAGGGGAGGGGAGGGAGGGCAGAGAGGGGAGAGAGAGAGGGGAGAGAGGGGAGGGGAGGGGGGGAGGGGAGGGGAGGGGAGGGGAGAGAGGGGAGAGGGGGAGGGGAGAGAGGGGGGAGGGGAGAGAGGGGGGAGGGGGGAGGGGGGAGGGGAGGGGGGAGGGGGGAGGGGGAGGGGAGGGGAGGGGGGGGAGGGGGGAGGGGGGGGAGGGGGGAGGGGGGGAGGGGGGGAGGGGGGAGAGGGGGGGGAGGGGGGAGGGGGGAGAGGGGGGGGAGGGGGGAGGGGGGAGGGGGGGAGGGGGGGGGAGAGAAGGGGGGGAGGGGGGAGAGAGGGGGGAGGGGGAGGGGGAGGGGAGAGAGGGGGAGGGGGGGAGGGGAGAGAGGGGGGAGGGGGAGGGGGGAGGGGGAGAGAGGGGGAGGGGGAGAGAGGGGAGGGGGAGGGGGAGAGAGGGGGAGGGGAGGGGAGGGGAGAGAGGGGGAGGGGAGGGGAGGGGAGAGAGGGGGAGGGGAGGGGAGAGAGGGGGAGGGGAGGGGAGAGAGGGGGAGGGGAGGGGAGAGAGGGGGAGGGGAGAGAGGGGAGAGGGGGAGGGGAGAGAGGGGGAGGGGAGAGAGGGGGAGGGGAGAGGGGGAGGGGAGAGAGGGGGAGGGGAGAGGGGGAGGGGAGGGGAGAGAGGGGGAGGGGAGAGAGGGGGAGGGGAGAGAGGGGGAGGGGAGGGGAGAGAGGGGGAGGGGAGAGAGGGGGAGGGGAGAGAGGGGAGGGGAGCGAGGGGGAGGGGAGCGGGGGGGAGGGGAGAGAGGGGGAGGGGAGAGAGGGGGAGGGGAGAGAGGGGGAGGGGAGAGAGGGGGAGGGGAGAGAGGGGTGCAGTCAGGGCGCCAGAGGCGACAACCGAGGCCTAGGGTGTACCGTGCCCTGATCTCTTTCCAGACAATGCTGGACATCACCTGCAGGAGGAGACTCCGGTTGAGCAGGGAGACGGTGACACATATCTGCCACCTTGTGGCGCACCTCGCCCCACGTGGAACGGGAGGAGGACATGCAATCCCGGTTGCCGTCAAGGTGACGGTGCCACTTAACTACTATGCAACCGGCTCCTTTCAGTCTCCGAGCGGGGACCTCTCCGGCATCGGTGCACAAGTGTATCCGGGATGTGACCGACGCCCTCTATGCCATCGCCGACCGCTACATCACCTTTCCTGAGGACCGAGCAAGTCAACATTCATGAGCTCGTGGATTTGCCAGCGTGGCCGGGATACCGATGGTGCAGGGGGTAATCGATTGTGTTCACATTCCCATGCGCCCGCTTGCAGGGGATAGGGAAGTCTTCACAAACAGGACGGGGACATACTCCATGAATATCCAGGTGGTATGCGACCCCCACATGATGATCATGCATGTGTGCGCAAGGTTCCCAGGGAGTGTGCATGATGCGTACATTCTGGCACAGTCGTACATCCCTGCAATGTTTGAGGGACGGCCCCCCCCGGCTGAGGGGCTGGTTGCTAGGTGACAGGGGTTATCCACTGAGATCTTGGCTGATGACGCCCATACGGAGGCCTCAGACCAACGCGGAGACCCTTTACAATGAGGCCCATGCAGCAACCAGGGGTGTTGTGGAGCGCTGCTTTGGTATCCTGAAGATGAGATTCAGGTGCTTAGACCGCTCCAGAGGGGCCCTGCAGTACCAGCCCGACAGGGTCGTTCGCATTGTCATGGTCTGCTATGCGTGCACAACATCGCAATGCAGAGGGGAGATGCCCTGGTGGAGGAGGCGGAGGGAGAAGCCACTGGCAGTGGTGCCAGCACAGAGGAGGAGGAGAGGGAGGAGGTTGGTGGAGTGTCGGGCGCAGCACGCAGACGCGAGCCGGCTGCTGGTGATGCCCAGGAGGCGCACGATGGATCCGGCGAGGATAGTGGGTACGCGACGCCTTGGTGGCAGCCAGATTCACGCGTCACACGCGACGGCACCGCTGAACACCAACACTAACACCTGCATCGCTAGTCGCGCAGAGGGTCAACACACAATGGCCACCCCCCCCTCGCCCCCCCCCCCCCTCCCCCCCCCCCCCCCCCCCCCCCCCCCCCCCCGCGCACCCCCTCTCTGCGTACACTGCTCCACTTTGAGATCACCCTTACCACTGCTCACAACGGTATGGCACGTCATTGATGGCTGTGTCAGCGGGTGTGATCAGTGCCATGTTGAATGATGACAGCCCGATCTGTGATGAGCTGTGAGCTCAGAATCGTTAGACAAAGTCTGACTCATGGCAATAGCTGAGGTCGTCAGGGACACTCCATCACGTGCCCGCGTGGGATAGCTGTGGGAGGGGGTGGAAGGAAAGGGGCTGCACACCCGGCACTGACGTTTCATCGTTCGTCAACCCCAGCGACACTCGGTCACCATCACGATCCCTGCGGCAATGGAAAAATCACAGTGTTACAAGTTAGGTGCAACAGTGAGTTTAATGGTGAATATTATGTACAGATGCCCTAGCCCCTACAACCAATCTGTGCCCTTCACCCGTGCCAACTTACTATGTGTCCCTCTTCATTGCCTTATGGGCCCTACCACTACGTCTAAGTGAATCCCCAGATGATACAGCAGGAGTGGAGGAGGACTGCTGCGAATCGCCCCCTTCGACATGTCTCCCCATCGACACTTGTTTCCTGGGGTGACACGGCTTTGATGGGCCTGGCTGCTCTGCGGGCGTTTTGGATGACGTGGTGCCACCCTGCTCTGCCCGCTGCCCACCCGACGCACCAGGGATGGGACGGGGGGAGGCCGAGCGTTCCGGGACGTCTCGTGATGGTTAATGGAACGGGCCCCGAAACCTCCTCCTCCCTCGGAGAGCCCGGTGGCCCCCGGGTCTCACTGTGGGACGGAGATGCGAGCGGGGAGCTGCCCCGTCGCCCCACCGACACCTAGTGCTGCCAGTCCTGGAGGCCTGCAACGGTCTCCACCAGGGTCCGAAGGTTCGCAGTGACGGAGTCCAGGGAGTGAGACATTCCCGCCAGGGACTGTGCGACCTCAACCTGTGAGTGCGCGACGCCATCCAGCACGTGTGTCAGGCGGTTGATGCTCTCCTCGACTGACTGCTGGGACTGGGCCATGGCCTGCTAGAACTGTGCCATGGCCTGCTAGAACTGTGCCATGGCGTGCTGGGACTGTGCCATGAGGTGCTGGGACTGTGCCATGACCTGGTGAGACCCGGCCCGGGCTCATAGCGCGCCGGCAATGTCATGTTGGCTCTGGCGCATTGCTGCCTGTGAGAGGGCAACCCTGCCCTGGGCCGAGGATGACGCGTGCACATTAAGCCCAACGCCTTGCATAACCTGACTGAAACCGTTTCACCCATTGCCTTGACCGCGGATGCCACCTGTGCGGTGTCGGCCTGGGTGGCTGCCATGAGCGGCACCACTCCCTGCTGCTGGACGTGGTTCGACTCCTCTAACTGCGTCTGCAGCTGCTGGAAGACAGCCCTCATCCCGTCATTGTGTCCCTGGGTTTTGAAATGCATCGGCTGTGCGGGTGGGTCAAGTAAATCCAGGAACCCGGGAAACGTCTGGGAGCCAGCTGCATGCTGGGCCTAGCCTGCCCTCCGACAGTCCGGACCCTCGGCTGCTCCGACCTCCACCTGCTGTACCTGCTCAGCTGTGATGTGCGAACCAGACCGTGACCCAGGAGCCTCATCACTGAATTGGCCAACCGAGGTGAGTGTCTCTGGGATGGTGGACGGTGTGGGAGACAGCAGTGCCGCAAGCTCTAGGTCCTCATCTGTACAAATGTCCTCGGGGTCATCGGCCCACTGATGAGCGGCCACAGGGCGTTGGCGGCCCAGGTCTCCCTCTCCCTCTGTCACCGTCCTCTGCGCCTCCTGCTCCACAGATTTGGTTTGGGAGGATGGCACCCCTGACTGTCCTCCTGGCACCCTCTGGCGTGCGACCCTGGGTGCGGTGGTGGTGATGGCAGATGCTCGTCTTTGCCTGGACGCAGATGACGCTGGTCGTTCGGCAGCACGTCCTAGGGGAGAGAATGAAACGGGGTTATTTAGAAACGCTCGGCCGGGCGTAGGACGGTCCAGTGGGCAGGGTGTGAAGGGACAGAGGATGGGGGAGGTGTCCCAGTGGGCAGGGTGTGTGAAGGGACAGAGGATGGGGGGGTGTCCAGTGGGCAGGGTGTGTGAAGGGACAGAGGATGGGGGGGGTGTCCAGTGGGCAGGGTGTGTGAAGGGACAGAGGATGGGGGGTTGTCCAGTGGGCAGGGTGTGTGAAGGGACAGAGGATGGGGGGGTGTCCAGTGGGCAGGGTGTGTGAAGGGACAGAGGATGGGGGGTTGTCCAGTGGGCAGGGTGTGTGAAGGGACAGAGGATGGGGGAGGTGTCCCAGTGGGCAGAGTGTGAAGGGACAGAGGATGGGGGGGGGGGGGTGTCTAGTGGGCAGTGTGAAGGGACAGAGGATGGGGGGGGGGGGTGGGGGTGGGGGGATTGTGGGGGTTGTCATGCAGGGTTGTCTGACTTGGTTCAGCACCTCCAACCTCGCATTGCGCGACCTCCACGGGACCAGATCCCCCAGCAAGGTCCAGTGCCCTCTGCTCGAACGTGGTCAGGGGGTGGAAAATGGGCGAACTCCCTCCGGTCCTGTTGCGCTCCCGGTTATTGTGAGCCGTCTTGTCCTGTTGTGGGTGGGGGGGGCATAGATAGATCATCAATTTGGCAGGTATCATCAGGGCGTTCACATATTGGCAAAGGTTGGGGGGTAAAGTTGGAACTAAACCATTGCATCTCTCCAGGGGGTCGCAGCGCTCATGTGGGTCTGTGACGACTTGGTTAACCACCCTCCACTCACTCTGCCCCCCTCCCCCTCCCCCTCCCCCTCCTCCTCCCCCTCGTGCCAGGGGGGGAGATGGGTGATTGAGTACATGGGGGGGGGGGGGGGGTTTGTTGTGGCCCGTGGGCACCCTCTTGGCACTTACCCTAGCAGCCCTGATGAGGTTGTGCAGCTTTTTGCGGCACTGCTCCCCAGACCGAGGGGTCTGCCCCACAGCACTCACTGCAGTGCCCACCTCACGCCAGGCCCGTCGCACAACGCCCGCAGGGTGGAGATGCCCTCTTCTAGGGCAGATGTTGCTCCTCCTCTGCTGAACCTCATCTAGGAGGGTCTCGAGGTCTAGCTCTCCGAACCTCGGGGCGGCCCTCCGTGGCTCACTCATCCTCTCCTCTTCTTCCGTTGTTCTGGCCGCTCGCGCTTTTTTACGCCGCAGAGCGGCGTCATTCTGCCGTCATTTGGGCGTCGCAGGCTTGTGGCGTCATTTTGCATGTGATTCCCGCGGCCCCGCTCCTAGCCCATTTCCGGGGTGTGAATAGCTCGTGAGCGGGGCCGTATCGGGCCGTTGTGAAAGTCGGCCGATTTCACGACGTCCTTCACGATTTTCGCGGGAGCGGAGAATCACGCCCATGAGATTTATATTCAATACTGAGACCTTTTTACAATTCCGATTTCACCAAAGGATTAAGAGATAGTTCTTCATGGCAGAGATCACCAGCAATGCAGCTCACAGCCACACCCAAGCTTTCTTCAAACTGAAACTAAAACTCCCAAAGGCAGAAGTGAGCTCAGCTCCCCCTGTGACATCACTTCAGTAATATGATCAGCTCCATTTCTTAAAAGTACATTTCCAAAACACCCAATTCTTAAATTGGATGTTTACATGACACCTCCCCACAAGAAAAAAAAATAAACCATCAACTTCAAGATGGTTTCATTTTTCACTTTTGCACCATCCACTAAGAAATGCACACAGTAAATATATGTTTTCGTTTATAAAAAAACACAC
The DNA here is from genome assembly GCF_902713615.1 of Scyliorhinus canicula. Lineage (NCBI taxonomy): Eukaryota > Metazoa > Chordata > Chondrichthyes > Carcharhiniformes > Scyliorhinidae > Scyliorhinus > Scyliorhinus canicula. The sequence goes on from NC_052161.1 coordinate 48,223,382, forward strand.
GCAAACAGGCATAATAATATAGTTCATTTTTCCCGTTCGTCTTCCTCCAACCGAAAAGCTTCTCGATTGATAGTCTCTTTGAACAAGAAAGTCTCTGCACGATCCATCCATTCCTCTACTCCTCGGCATTTCTCTTTAGAATCAGATACTTTAGTTCAATCTAACCACAGAGCCCCTTGCAATTCTCCAATACAGGAGCATCAGTTATCACAGCTTTCAGGCAGTCACATGCCTATTGAAAGTCCCCTGTCCATTGAAATTTTTTACGTTTCTTCAGCAATACCATCAGTGGACTAACCACGCTACAAATCTTTTGCACAAAGGTTCGATCAAATTCATTCATGCTAAGAGATCGCATTTTTTCCCTTCATCTTGAGGGTATCGGAAACTCCTCAAGGAAAGTGATTCGGGCTTCTCCAAATTCACTTTTGGCTAGGTTCATCACCAAACACACCGCCTGAAGTCGATCGAAGAACTCCATACGATGTTTAAAATGTTCTTTCCATGTCTGGAAGTTGGAAATAAAAGCAGATTGTCCCACTTTTTCAATGTAATCCTTCAAACATGGGATAGGGTAAGAGTCCATTCTTGTAACTGCACTCACCTTTTGATAGTCCACACACAGCCATTGGGTACCGTCTGGTTTAGGTACCATCACTATGGGTGAGCTCCATTGGCTGCAACCCACTTCAATTGTGCCATTTTTGAGCATACTCTCAATCTCTCTGTTAACCTGTGCCAATTTTAAAGGATTAAGTCTATATGGATGTTGTTTGATAGGAACAGCATTTCACACATCTACATCCTGTATAGCCATTTTAGTGCTTCCCAATTTATTTCCACAAACTTGCCCATGTGATATCAATAACTCTTTCAGGTCAGTTCGTTTTTCCTCTGGAAGGTAACTTAACAATTCATCCCAATTTTTAAGAACATCCTCATTTTCCAATTTAATTTGAGGTATGTCAAATTCACAGTCATCTGGATTTGGTTCCTCACTTTGAGTTAGAATCATTAAAACCTCCTTTTTCTCTCCTTCCCTTTCAAACTACCTTTGAAGCATATTCACATGGTACACTCGATGAGTCTTCCTTCTACCTGGTGTTTTTACCACAGAATTCAACTCACTTAATTTCTTTTCAATCTGATACGCTCCACAAAACCTAGCTTTTAAAGGCTCCCCTACCACTGGTAACAACACTAAAACTTTATCTCCACTTGCAAAACTACGAACTGTGGATTTCTTGTCCGCTACCCGTTTCATCACATTTTGTGCAACTTTCAAATGTTGTCTAGCCAATTCACCTGCTCTATTTAATCATTCCCTAAAATTTGGCACGTAATCCAATAGTGTAATTTCCGATTTCTCACCCACCAATTTTTCTTTGTTCAATTTAAGTGGTCCTCTTACCTCATGACCAAAAATTAGTTCAAAAGGATTAAATTTGGTTTACTCATTAGGTACATCCCTAATTGCAAACAGTACGAATGGAATTCCTTTATCCCAATCCTCTGGATAATCTTGAGAATAAGCCCTCAACATTGTCGTTAATGTCTGATTCCACCTTTTTATCGCACCCTGCGATTCTGGATGGTACGCAGTTGATTTAAATTGTTTTATTCCTAAGCTATCCATAACTTCTTTGAATAACTTTGAGGTAAAATTTGATCCTTGATCCGATTGTATTTCTGTGGGTAGTCCATATCTAGTAAAGAATTTAAGTAACTCCTCCACAATCTTTTTAGCTGTAATATTACGTACTGGAATGGCCTCTGGAAACCTAGTAGACACATCCACTATAGTCAAAAGATATTGATTCCCACTTTTGTTTTTAGGAAGCGGTCCTACACAATCAATTATGCCCCTTGTAAAAGGCTCCTCAAATGCTGGAATGGGTATTAAGGGTTTGGTTTTATCACTGCTCGAGGTTTTCCAAATCACTTGACATGTGTGACATGATTGACAATATTTAACTACATCGTTATGTAGTCCAGGCTAATAAAAATGTTTCCGGAATTTAGCTTGAGTTTTCCTTATTCCCAAATGACCTCCCACTGGTACCTCATGTGCAACTCGCAACACCTCCTTTCTATACCCTACCGGCAATACTACTTGATGAACCTCTGCCCACCTTTCATCCGCCTGCATATGTACAGGTCTCCATTTTTTCATCAAGACATCACTTTTACGGTAATAACACTCTGGTACACTCTCAGATTCCTCTTCAGTATATGCTTTCTGAAACGTCCATTTTATTTCTACATTTTTCTGTTGTAACTCCGCCAATTTTCCTGAACTAAAAATATCTGCCTCATCCTCCACCTGTTCTTGTTCTTTTTGAACCATCTGATTAAAAATCGTTTCTGATAATTGCACTTCAACTTCCTCGTCACTCTTTGATTTGTCCTCTTGTTTTAACATGTGACTTTGCGACCTTGTTACTACACAATCCGGAAAAATCCCTGGATATTCGTCCTTCAACCCTTCAGTTGTCTGATTTTCCACTGGCTTATCAACCACAGTAGGCATCACTCCCACCTGCGATCCAGCTATATCATTACCCAAGATAAACTGTATTCCTGGACAAGATAGCTTATCTATTACTCCTACTACCACTTCACCACTCTTCACTGGACTTTCCAACCTTACCTTATATAATGGAACCTCTACTCCTCTCATCCTGAATTCCACATATCACCACCTTTTCTGGCAACATTCTTCCCAAACTACATAATTCCCCATCTCTTACCATTAAAGATTGACTAGCCCCTGTATCTCTTAAAATTGTGACTTATTTACCTGCTCCTCCTGATACACATGAGTAAACTTTACCCACACAAGTAAATTCTTTAAAGACATATGGCACCTTCTTAACAATTACTTCTTGAACAGGCTGTACAATCATTTGCACTTCCTTCGCTTCCCTTGGGCTTTCCTTTACCACTTTAACAAACCCCACTGCCTTAACCTGTTTTACCACATCAGCCTTTCCAGTGCTTTTCTTCAACTACCAACACTGTGACTTTACATGGCCTAGTTTATTACAGTGAAAACATTTGAACCTTTTCCTTTCTTTTCCACCCTCCTGGATTTCTTTCTTAATCTGAGGTACACTCTCTTTATTGTCTCCCATCAGATCACCTTTATCTTTATCACTTGAGTATTTCTCATGTCCCCAGTTTATATCCCTCACAGGCTGAAACTGATGTTGGAAACCAATCTTTGATTTATGAACTAATTCATAATCATCTTCCATTTCTGCTGCTAATCTCACAGTTTTAACCCTCTGCTCTTCCACATGAGTTCTCACTACATCAGGAATTGAATTTTTAAACTCCTCCAAAAGTATAATTTCTCTGAGAGCTTCATACGTTTGGTCGATTTTCAAAGCCCTTATCCACTATCAAAATTACTCTGAGCCTTTCAAACTCCATGTAGGTTTGACCAAATTCTTTCCTTAAATTTCTAAACCTTTGTCTGTAAGCTTCAGGCACTAGCTCATATGCACTTAAGATGGATTTCTTCACCTCCTCATACGTTCCAGATACCTCCTCCGGTGAGATTGAAACACTTCACAAGCTCTACATTCCAGCTTTGTTTGAATTAGTAACACCCACAGGTCCTGTGGCCATTTCATTTGTTTAGCTACCTACTCAAATGAAATGAAAAAGGCTTCCACCTCCTTCTCATCAAACCTTGGCAATGCTGGGACATATTTAAATAGATCCCCGCCACTCCTTCGACTTTGACGCTTTTTCTCACTATCATCCAACTGTACGTTTCCCTTTACATCTGCCAATTTTAACTGACTGTCTTGTTTCATGGCCATTTTCTGAAGTTCAAACTCTCTCTGTTTATCTTTTTCCCTGATCTGTATCTCCCTTTCTCTTTCTTTTTGTTCTGCTAGGGCTATTCTTTGTTTTCTCCTTTCCTCCCTCCCCTTTTCTTTTTCCTCTCTCTCTCTTTCTTTTTCCGCTCGCTCTCTTTCATATTCAAGCCACTTTAATTCTTTCTCATGTTCCATTTGTTTAATTTGCAATTGAATTTTTGCCATTTCCAATGAGTCAAACTGTATCTCAGGCAACTTTAAATGCTTAGCCACCGCCAGAATGACCTCATATTTTTGCATTTTGTCAGGTAATGTTAACTCCAATGTTTTTGCCAAATCTAACAGTCTGCTTTTAGTCTCTGTCCGTAAGGTAGTGTGTGTGACAGTCTCCGCCCCCAAAAACTTCTGCGCCTCTGAAAGAGCCATCGTCCACTACACACTTAAACTAAAATACCACACTGGAAAAGCAATTTTGGCTTTAAGTTCACAAAAGCCAATCCAATAGATATACTTTTATCCCCTTCGAGCCCCCAATTGTTATGGGAGAGGTCTTTTCAGAATCCCAAAATGTATCATGGAGTTTAACCAACCCCCACCTTTAATGGATTGTTGCTTTTGAAGCACATGGCTTGTTCCTCAGGTGTAGTATTACAATTATGAACACATGGTTTAAAAAAAAACTACGTTTATTCCATGAACTCAAATTAATCTTTTAAATAAACATTGGATCTCTAACACCCCTTTCTTCAAAGATAACCCCGAAAATAATACAACACTACCCAATCCTGCAAACTGTTCCTTTACACATCCAAAAGACTTAACAAATCCTTCAAACAGAAGCACATGAGATTTATATTCAATACTGAGACCTTTCTACAATTCCGATTTCACCAAAGGATTAAGAGATAGTCCTTCGTGGCAGAGATCACCAGAAAATGCAGCTCACAGCCACACCCAAGCTTTCTTCAAACTGAAACTAAAACTCCCAAAAGCAGAATGAGCACAGCTCCCCCCCCCCCCCCCCCCAGTGACATCACTTCAGTAATATGATCAGCCTAATTTCTTAAAGGTACATTTCTTAGACATCCAATTCTTAAAGGCACTCTCACATTTTATTAAGTCCCGTAACCAGCCCTGTTCCACCGAGGAGGTCAGAGCCATGACCAGGGATTGCCAAGTCTGCGCGGAGTGCAAACCGCACTTCTATCGGCCAGATCAAGGCCCATCTGGTAAAGGCCTCCCGACCCTTTGAGCGCTTCAGTATCGACTTCAAGGGGCCGCTCCCGTCCACCAACCGCAATTTGTATTTCCTGCCCGTACTCCCGCTTCCCTTACGCTATCCCTTGCCCCGACCTGAACTCGGCCACAGTAATAAAGGCCCTGCAAGCATCTTCAAACACTGTTCGGTTTACCTGCATTAATCCACAGTGACCAGGGCACATCGTTTATGAGCGATGAGCTGCGTCAGTACCTGTTCAGTAACGGCATCACCTCGAGCAGAATTACCAGTTACAACACGCATGGCAACGGGCAGGTGGAGAGGGAGAACGTGACGGTATTGAAGGCCGTCCTTCTTGCCCTTTGGTCAAGATGTCTCCCAGTTCCCCGCTGGCAGGAGGTTCTCCCCGACGCGCTCCTCTCCATTAGGTTGCTCCTCTGCACAGCCATGAATGAGACCCCTCACAACCGCTTGTTTGTCTTCCCCAGGAAGTCCATCTCCGGGGTCTCGCTTCCATCCTGGCTGACAACTCCGGGGCCTGTCCTTCTCCGGAGGCACGTGAGGAGCCATAAGATCGACTCCCTAGTCGAGATGGTCCAGCTGCTGCACGCAAACCCCGCACCCAGATGGATAAGATACAGTCTCCCTACAGGACCTGGCACCCGCTGGTTAACCTGCCAACTCGCCACCTCCGCATCCCAGCATCGCCTACCGCCACCAACCGTGTCTCTTTCACACCCCTGGGGCTCCTGTGCCCTTCCGCGCCTACGCTGCCCCCAGGGCCTGCATTGCCCCCGCGCCTTCACTGCCGCCACCCGCTACCCACCCGCCGATCACTACCCTGCAACCGTCTCCGATAAGCCGGGCGGAGGCTCCGAACAACAACACGCTCTCGGAGTCACCATCATCTACGACGTCCGTGCCCGCCGCACCGCCAAAGCTGAGGAGGTCTAAAAGGAAGATCCGGCCTCCGGATAGACTGGACATTTGACCCACGTCACCCCCACCGCACTTTGTGTTGTTTTTTAAAGAGGGGGTGAATGTGGTGAATATATTCACCAGGAGATGTGGTGCCTGTGTAACCTTTTACCTTTAAGGGTTGAGCTGGAACCCTGATGGGCTCCGCCTCTGGCTCTGCCCACCTGGGGTGGTATATAGTCCTGTGCCCAGTGGGTGGCGCTCATTTTGTACAGAAGTCACTGGCAGGCTAGTTCTTTGTGTAATAAAGCCTTCGTTCACTTGTTCATATGGTCTCGCTGTGAATTGATGGTGTATCAAAAGGGTTGCACCCAGAACAGATATACATGATCCAAGGGTCGGTATGGTGGTGCTGCGAGCAGTTGCCCCGTGCCTTAATCCTAACTCCCAACTGAGGGTCCCTCAAACCTCGCTGAGCACCGGGTGGCAAGCCCAGCGCCTCCGGGCTATTTGCCTGTGAGCAAAGACGGCTACTCATCTCGACTCTCACAGAAGCTCTTCGGCCAGGCTCACCTTTTTCAAAAGGAGTACTAATTGGCTCAAGCGTGGCCCCTGAATGACAGGAGGCCACTGGATATGGTGTGGATCACGTTAATGTTATGAAAATTAGGCTTAAGTGGTGATAATTGGTTTCTCACCACGCTATAGCGAGATCCCGATTTTGCCTACAAGAGCGGGCCGGTTGCATCGCAAACTGTTTGGCGCCTGGCGTGGTTCTCGTTATCGGCCTCTCTCACTATTCACCGGCCTTGTTTCACTTGAGCGAGAGCGCAGCAAGACCGGAGAATGACACCCAAAGTGTGGGCTAAACCGGTGAGAATCTCCCCAGGGCCCAATCAAGTGACAAAAGTGTCATTAGATAGCGGTGGGGAACCCGCTGGCAGAGCCGGCAGAAAGCTCCCTGAAAAACCAGCCCCAAATAAACTTTCCCAGTGCTAGCCACTGTGCCACCCTGCTGCCCTGGCCACAAATAAACTTAGAAATGTTTTGGGTGAATCGCGTCCTGGGCGTATTATTTGGAATAGAGGTTAATAGAACTAGCAATTAGGGAGGAATCCATAGCATTGCTGCCTTATGGCACTGAGGTCCCAGGTTCGATCCCGGCTCTGGGTCACTGTCCGTGTGGAGTTTGCACATTCTCCCCGTGTTTGCGTGGGTTTCACCCCTACAACCCAAAAGATGTGCAGGGTAGGTGGATTGGCCACGCTAAATTGCCCCTTAATTGGAAAAAATTAATTGGGTACTCTAAATTTATATTTAAAAAAAAAGAGAGGAATCCAATGTTTCTTAAAGCTAAGTGCAAAAAGTTAAAGGCCATGCAGCTCAGTCTTTGTAAGGGACAAGTTGGATACAAATTTAAGGAAGTAAGAAATGGGCAAATGTATCAAATGAATTCTCATGTCCGCTTTCACAGGTGGAGATGCTGGAAATATGGCAGAATGGACGATTTGTGTCACAAATCCATAATACACATCAAGGTTGTTAAAGGATATGAAGAAACTTGAAGAATTCAATGTCAATAGGCAAAGGTCAGACACGACGCAGCCTTTAAACCTGAAGAAAATATGTAAGGAAATGTCTGAAGCTGTTTTCATTTGTTCTATAAATTTGGAACTCCATTTTCAAAAGGTTGCAGTGCCCTGTAAAGTGTTCAGAGACAATCAACAAGGTAAGCACAAAGATTCAGAGCTCAGAGTAATATAGGGAAACTTACATAATTTAATTTATTTTTGTTGGAAAAAAGAAATCTCAGTGATGATATGATTCAGGTCTTTAAAAGAGTAAATATAGATTTATGTCGGCCATTGAACTTTGAAAATGATTGTTAAACTTGTATGACTAACAAGCTTAGTTACCTAGCATATTATTTTCCTCAGAAATACAATTCTAGAATCTCTACAGTGCAGAAGGAGTCCATTCGGGCCATGGAGTCTGCACCAATACTTGGAAAGTGCACCCTACCTAGCCCATGCCCCAACCTTTTGGACTCCAAGGGGCAATTTAGTATGGCCAATACACCTAACCTGCACATTTGTGGACTGTGGGAGAAACTGGAGCACCTGGTGGAAACCGGTGTAGACGCTGGGAGAAACGCCACACAGTCATCCAAGGCTGGAATTGCACCTGGGTCCCTGGCACTGTGAGGCAACAGTGCTAAACATTGTGCCACCGTGTGTGATAATGAAATTAATGGTCTGACAATGAGTTCCTTCAAAATAAATGTTGCATAAATACCTCGTTAAGACACAATTGGAGGGTGGAAAGATAAATACCCATGCATGGAGAGCCAAGTGCCCTGTGGAACATGAAGGCTCATTTACTGTTGAGACTTTGAAACATTTGATATGCAACAAGCAGGAGTGAAATAGGCTGTCTATTATAGTGCCAGATCAATGTCCTGGAGTGATATAAGATCCTTGGGTCAAAGCTCAGGAATCTGAGTTTTATTTTTTTGGGGGTGTTTCTCTTTTAGATATTTACTTCCCTCGGGACATTAAATAATTGGGTTAGATTATGCTGCAAGGCAAATTATGTGTGGTCTGGAAAAGCAATAGGTTAAATGCTCTTCTCTGGCGGTTCATGATGTTACCTGAACTCCAAGATCAGATGACGGTTTTGCAAACCCCATGCCTGTGCTCGTTATTTGACATATATTGTTTAACTGGTGTCAGCTCTTGTGAAATTGGGACTCTCTCCAGAATTGGTCGTGCAGTTTGTGCGTCAGCCTTGCAACCGCCCCAGCTATCCAAATAATAAAAGTTCAGCTGCCCTTGGAAAAACCAGTCAGTGGCAGACTTTCTGCTTAAATGCTTTTGGTGTAACCTGCCTGAGATGCTATACTCAGCAAGTTGGAACCGTTTTCATTGATGTGGATGGAGCTGGCTTTAGATGACTAAATCAATCCAACTTGGAAGCCATTCAACATAATGCAGCCTCTTCAAGTTTTCAAAACAGTAATTTCTCATGTGAGCCTTGCAAAGGCTTGCATTAACAATCACTGTACAGAACTGTTCTGAGATCAAATCATTGTTTCCTGCTGCCATTTTCTTGCTTCATTAAAGGGAGATTGTTTTCATCGAGAAAGTGGGCTAGCTCCTATGTTGTTGTAGTGAATTCATACTGTATTGTAATTCACACTGTATTGTATTATATAGTATTATATCCTTGTGGGCTCTGTCTGTGAGCCGTTGCGCGGCTCTGCCCATAGGGGGAGATGAGGAGCTTGTACAGGGCTCCAACCTTGGCTCCGCCCCGGCCCCACCCATGGCCCCTCCCACTACCGGAAGTATAAAGTGCTGCAGCCGTGTGAGCCTGCCCTCAGTTCTTCTGGTCGCAGGCAGGCTCAGTTGTAAGACTATTAAAACCACAGTTTACTTCCAATCGTGTTCCGAGTGAATTGATGGTCACATCAATATGGGAAGGAGAAATGCCAGAGAGCTCGACATCATTTTCATGACAATTTGTAAGTTGTGCAACAATGTATTTTGGCAATTTACGTTAGCAAACCAACAGTAAAAGCTGTACAAAATACTTTTTTTTTAAAAGTACTGAAATATGCTGGTGCCACATTGTCAGCAAAGTTGATGCACAGTAGCAGCGAGAAGGTAAATTGACACAAGATACAGGAAGGGCTGCTCGTGATGCAGTGGTTAGCACTCGAACTGCGATGCTGAGGACCTGGGTTTGAATCCCGGCCCTGGGTCATTGCCGTGCGGAGTTTGCACATTCTCCCCATGTCTGCGTAGGTTTCACCCCCACAACCCAAATGTGTGCAGGTTGGGTGGATTGGCCACGCTAAACTGCCCCATAATTGGAAAAAAATAATTGGGTGCTCTAAATTTATTTTAAAAAATACAAAAGCAGAACACTGTAGGATGCTGCAAGTAATCAGCAAATCTGGCAGCATTAATGTTTAAGATAAGGGACCTTTTATCAGAACTGATGAAAAAACTTTACATACCTGAAACATTGGCATGAAATAGTTTGATATGGGAGCTTGATAATTAAAAAAGAGTGAACGATTACATACAGCAATGTGCTGCACCAAACCAAGTACTGAAAAATCTGATCAATATGTTGGACGTTGCATTTATTGCAGGATAACTTGCCCTCACCCTGGTGCACCTTTTGTTTGCATGGGTGTCCTTTAGTTTAAAAAACACTATTGGTACTGCTGCCAGTCAGTGAGTAGTTAACATGAGCTTTCATCACAGCCATGTTACAATTATTTTACGAATACTTCAGCTTCCATATTCTATGTGAAACACATGGGAGTGTCCATCTTCATAAAATGAGAGTGCATGCATGTGGCTGGTCTCCAGATATGTTTCTGATTTCAAACAGATATTTATTTTATGTAAATTTAGTGTACCCAATTCATTTTTTTCCAGTTAAGGGGCAATATTAGCATGTTCAATCCACCTACCTTGCACATCTTTGGGTTGTGGGGGTGAAACCCACGCAAACACGGGGAGAACGTGCAAACTCCACACAGACAGTGACCCACAGCCCGGATCGAACCTAGGACCACAGTGCCGTGAGGCAGCAGGGCTAACCCACTGCACCACCGTGCTGCCCTTCAAACAGCCATTTGTCAGCTACCCTACTACTCACAAACTTGAATGGCGTGTTTGCACAGGTTGGACTAACCTTTCCCGACCAGGATAGCTTTCTAATTTCCAGTTGTCACAATTCTCTGTCACTCCCTTAAGTAACATATCTGTGTTATTTATTTATTTATTAATAGATTTAGAGTACCCAATTCATTTTTGCCAATTATGGGGCAATTTAGCGTGATCAATCCACCTACCCTGCACATTTTTGGGTTGTGGGGGCGAAATCCACGCAAACACGGGGAGAATGTGCAATGCAATGTCACATGCAAACAGTGACCCAGAGCCGGGATCGAACCTGGGACCTCGGCTCCGTGAGGCAGCTGTGCTAACAACTGTGCTGCCCTGTATCTGTGTTATTTATGACATATAATTACTAAAAGATCACTGGGGTGAGATCTACCGACCCTGCACCGCGAAGCGTGAAAATGGGCGGGCTGGTTAAGTAGCGGGAGGGGCCTAAAGGGAACCACGCCGGCAGTGATCGGTTTCCAATCGAACCGGCCCGCTCCTTTGGTGAGACCTGAATTTGCCACGATGTGACGAGACACCAATAATCACCAATTAAGAAGAATCTCCATCCCATTAACGGGAAGGACGGCCTCCAGGGATCTAATTGCCTCCCCAGTGAGCGGTTAGGCGGGCACTGTTAAGTACATCTATTCAAAAACCTGAAGCAAGCGTATTGGCTGCTATGGGGATCCGAAAAAGTGAGTAGCCATCTTCACAATTGGGCAGTCAGCACAGGGGCACTGGGACCGCTGCCTCAGTGCTGGGAGGGGGGGAGGGGCATCATTGTTGAGGAGTTGCCCCTGGGCTGGGGGGATTGAGAGGGGCCTCAGTGCCCATGGGTCTGCTATGCCACCCCCAGATCATGCATCCCCATAACAGGGCAGCTCCAGCTGCTGCCTGTCTGTCCCACCGACTACCCATTTGACAGAGCCCTGTCCGAGGTAATACGGTGAAGGTCACCTTAACCCCCACTGACTGTGGCAAGGGGCTGGCTTAGCACAATGGGCTAAACAGCTGGCTTGTAATGCAGAACAAGGCAGCAGCGCGTGTTCAATTCCCGTACCAGCCTCCCCAACAGGTGCCGGAATGTGGCGACTAGGGGCTTTTCACAGTAACTTCACTGAAGCCTACTTGTGACAATAAGCGATTATTATCATTATTATTATTACTAATGGGGAATTGGCAATTCAAGTAATATGAGCACTTCACAGCTCCCATGTGGATCCCCGTGTGTACATGTGCCATGAAGTAGGCGGTTGGGATAAACAGTCAAACTGTGAGGCCCAGATACTTGTCTTGAACTCCAAAGGCATCAACACCACAGAGGCAGCAGCCATTATTCGAACTCCCAAGAGCTAGGCCTCAGCACTGGGGACATCAGCGATCAGGGGTGTGTTTGTGGACCGGGGAGGAAACCAGCGCTCATTCCAGGTCACATTTCCAGAGGGTGTCTGTGGCACAAGGTGTGGGGAGGGTCCAGTGCCTACGGGGCCACTGCTGCGGCCGGGGAAGTGTGTGTCGGGTGTGCTGGATGGCACCCTGAGGGATGGCAGGGGATGTGAGAATGCAGGCTGTTGGGGGATTCGAGGGAACGGGGTATCCCATCTGGACTCGATTGCGTCCATTAGTTTGGGCAGGTTGGCATCCCTGAACCGTGAAGCTGGTCTGCGCGGTGGTTGCGTGCTGTCTCGGGTTTGCTGTGTGGGATCGGTTAAGTGCTGCTCCTCCTCAGGGAGCTGCCGGGCATGGTCCCAGTGAATCAGCCAGGGGACAGGCATTAGCGCCGTGAAGCCCGTGGGGCATCATTAAGTTCCCTAATTAAGGTTAGATACCGGGAAACACCTGGCATTTTCCGCTCTCTACCACACTAGGTTGTTTCCATTAGATCGTGCCCGACATCTAAATTGAATTGATCCACTTTAGGAAAATATTCTTTCTAACACTACTCCTTGTAATAACTGGTCACAAATAATATAGGTCTTGGGGATGATTTATATTTAAATTATTTCGAGACTATTAATTTCTACGATAAAAAACAGTGGCTCCAGCTGGGAAGCCAGCTGAATATACATGTTTTATCTTTAAAGAGCTGTGATTTTTCAGAGTAAAATAACAGGATCAGATAGTTGTAGAGTCCTATCCCCTAATCCTGGGAATATTCCTTTTCGGATTGTTATTAGATTAATCACTGCAAATAAATACTTCGGCTCCCTCAGGGGAGTATAAAGGAAGATGGACTGAATAATTACAATTAATTCAGAGTAGCGGCACTTTTGATGCATTTAGATCCTGTCTTGGTTTATACATTACACTGGTAAAATTACGAGCCTATGCCATGTAATTAAGTCTTTTGAGCTTTGTTTGTGTGCTGTTTCTCAGCAGTCATAGACCTCCATTTGTCAAACCTCGGAAGTCTCTCCATTTTGCAAACAGCCTTTTGGGGGCAGTGCTGAGAATTTTGTGTGCAAGTGAGGAACACTGGAATGTTTCTGATGTGACCAGCAGCACAGAGGCATCAGAACGTCAGCAATCCGAATAGCTGGGGTGAACCTCTTATGAGATACACCCATCCATTTTATTGACTAAAACCACTATCAATGGAATTGACACCTTCATTCCAAACTGGGGGGGGGGGGGGGGGATTGTATTTTGGACGGGGCTGGGAAGGGAGTAATGAAAGAATAAAATCAAGAAAGCTCCTTGGGTGAAAACATGGATTCCTGTCTGTCAATGAATGTTGTGAACCTAATTCTTGAGAATGAACATCAACTAGGTTGTAGTTTTAGATGATGGCCCAGAATAGAGGGAAAGTAATTTTCCTTTTTGGGTGGCCTGATTGAAAATGTCATAACTTATGCCAGGAGTATTGAAGTCATTACCCAAGGACCTGTTTTAGTTGGATTTATTCTGCGTTTAATATGCTGCCTGGAGTAATAAGAAATAAACTGAGAGGTTGCGAATCCAGCAGCACAGTCTTTAAGTCAACTGCCATCTACTGGAGTTCTGCACATTGCACAGTGGAGGCTGTTTTGGCTTTTTAATTGCATTTGACGCATGAGGTAACCAAAATCCGTGTGCGCTCGTTGACACAAGTGAATTATGTTTAATGGGAACAATTGTTGACTTGCATCAAGGGCAGATCCACTAATGCTTTCTCCCAGCACAGTCTGCCTCCCTGACCTGGAGGTCAAAGTGCATAGGCAGGCAGTGATCTCAGGCCTTTGATTGGTTCTTTATACTGTCAGTTACTTGACTTGTTGAAAGCTGAGTTGCTATGTAAGACACGGCATTGCCGCAAAATAAAGGCCTGCTCCAGTTTGCTGCATTTGGTTGACATATTTATGTTTTACATTTTTTTGGAAAGATCTGTTCTAAATCGGACAGAATTAATGTACTGCTTGCATGGTGACAATTAATTACAGATTTTGTAAGGGGCATCTGTAACATACATAAGGGCTGCACTGGCACTTCGAGGATTCAGCAACTGTTAACCCTATATAGTGACAGAATAATAAGACAATCATTAAAGTTTGGAAAGATTTACATTTGTATAACACCTTTCCTGGCCAACAGATGCTGCAAAGCGCTTTACAGCCAATGAAGTATTTTTGAAGTTTACTCACGGTATTTTTTAAAAATGTTCCAATTAAGGGGCAATTTTAGTGTGGCCAATCCAGCTGCCCTGCACATCTTTGGGTTGTGGGGGTGAGACCCACACAGTCATGGGGAGAATGTGCAAATTCCACTTGGGCAAGTGACCTGGGGCCTGGATCGAACCAGGGTCCATGGTGCCGTGAGGCAGCAGTGCTAACCGTTGCACCACCGAGCTGCCCCTCCCCTAAGTTTACTCACTGATGTAATGTAGTAAACATGGTAGCCAATTTATGTAGTCCAAGCTCCCACAAACAGCAACGTGGTAGTGACTGGAATATCCTTTTTTTGTGTCTGATTATTGATTGATGGATGACAATTGGCCAGGACATTGGAGATAATGCCCTTACTGTTCCTGAGCCGAGAGAGCAGATGAGGCTTCGGTTTTTAAAAAAAATTAGAGTACCCAATTAATTTTTTTCAATTAAGGGGCAATTTAACGTGGCCAATCCACCTAGCCTGCACATCTTTGGGTTGTGGGGGTGAAACCCACGCAAACACGGGGAGAATGTGCAAACTCCACATGGACAGTGACCCAGAGCCGGGATTGAACCTGGGACCTCGGCGCCGTGATGCCGCAGTGCTAACCCACTGCGCTACCGTGTTGCCCTGAGGCTTCAGTTTTAACGTGACATCTGAAAGATGGCAAGACATTTATCTTGTGCCAAATAGGCATCTTGGGTTAAGTTCTGTTACTAATGCCTGGTCAGCTCTCAGCAGTGGCTAAGAGACTGGACCAGGACCATAACTTTTAATCTGGTGCGGAAAGATTGATTCGTTCCCGGAGTGATAGATAGAGAAACAGCACAGAACAGGCCCTTCGGCCCACGACGTTGTGCCGAACTTTTGTCCTAGGTTAATCGTAGAATTTTGGACACTAAGGGCAATTTTTCATGGCCAATCCACCCAACCTGCACATCTTTGGACTGTGGGAGGAAACCGGAGCACCCGGAGGAAACCCACGCACACACGGGGAGGATGTGCAGACTCCACACAGACAGTGACCCAAGTCGAAATCGAACTTGGGACGCTGGAGCTGTGAAGCAATTGTGCTATCCACAATGCTACCGTGCTGCCCCAATAATATAAGAAATAATTTGATGTTATTTTATAAACGAACTTTATTAAAACAAATGAAAACTTTTAAACTTCAACCCTAACAATAATGGATTACTTGCAATTCCTTAACCTTAACACACTAGTTCCAAATAAACAACACTGTAACAGAACATGCAGCTCTCGTGTCACAGGCAGACAAAGGCAATACTTGCATTTACAAAGCAATTTTCCTTCTGGTAGGGACATTTGTTCGGAACCCTTTTTTCTTTCTTTTTAAAAAAATTTAGTGTACCCAATTCATTTTTTCCAATTAAGGGGCAATTTAGAGTGGCCAATCCACCTAGCTTGCACATTTTTTGGTTGTGGGGGCAAAACCCACGCAAACACGGGGAGAATGTGCTAACTCCACACGGCCAGTGACCCAGAGCTGGGATCGAACCTGGAACCTCGGCACCGTGAGGCTGCAGTGCTTTTTTAAAAATAAATTTAGAGTACCCAATTATTTTTTTCCAATTAAGGGGACTTTAGTGTGGCCAATCCACCTACTCTGCACATTTTTGGTTTGTGGGGGCAAAACCACGCAGACACGGGGAGATTGTGCAAACTCCACACGGACAGTGACTCAGAGCCGGGATCGAACCTGGGACCTCAGCGCCGTGAGGCAGCTGTGCTAACCACTGAGCTACTGTGCTGCCCAAGGCCGCAGTGCTAACCCACTGCGCCACCGTGCTAACCCGGAACCCTTTTTTCAAAGCCTGCCTCAGCGGCAACTTTCATGACCTTCTCAGTCGATTTCCAAAGCCTTCTACCTGTACTGTTTAAATCAGCATTCATTCTCTTTCTCTCTCTCTCTCTAAACTCCACCCATCCACTCAAAACCCCTCTCCCCTGGGGTGCCCAGATCTGAACCCGTCAATTTTATCTTGGATGCTTGATTTCCCACTCACATTTATATAAACAAACAGAGCCATGCTATTGATATGCAACTAACCTCTCATTAATGGACTTAGAGGCCATCGGACTCTGTAACGGGCTAATCGCTAGTCAGACTGGAGTGTCCCAAAAGACAATGGAACTTGAGTGAATCACCCTTTCTGAAATCGGCCATCCTGTGTATTCCCACTAATGAGTTTAAGTTTCAATGGGACAATGTAACTCGGCTGGGTAAGTGTCCGAAAACCCCTAGCTCTGTGTTGGCAGGGTTATTTTTCTGTCTGTGTAACCACTAAATTGCCTGCTATATTGTCATCTCACTTTTGGACCCAATTTCCAAATAGCTCCCTTGCATACCATCTCCTTTCCTAAAGAGAAAGTGAACAATCAATATACACAGATTGCTTCATTTTCTGAACACTTTTCAATTTTAAACATTTCTTAAGATTACATAAGCATTCTATACGGTATATACTTTCTTTTTTAAACAAGCAAACATCACATGAGCATAGTCCATTATATTCTTTTCCCATATCATAATGCAATAGTGTCTGAAAGAAAATGTGATTGCTGATGCCCTATCACACTATGACATGGGAAAAGGCTACAAGTAGTCCTGACATTATCAGACCTAAAAGAGGTCTCGGTGAGGGTCTCCATACTTTTACACAACAAAACTTCATCAATAATTCAGTTGCATACAGTTGTCTGACTTTACCAGCAGAGTTTTCCACTTGATTGTATAACAGATTGTTGACCATCGTTGAAGCATTCATCATCAGTTCGTCACATTCACATTCCTGCGGTCCCTGAGCCAAGCCCACCTCCAACATTTGGCCTTTTCACACCCCTCTGCGGTCAGCCTAGACCAGCCCACCACACAAATCCATTGGGCAGATCACTGAGGCAGGTTGTAACATTGGCACAGGTGTTTAATGTGAAAACATATATACAGATGGGCACCCCAGCCCCTATCACTAAACTGTGCACTGCACCCGTGCCAACTTAAATGGTGTCTATTTTTCTGGCCATATAGCACCTAACGCTACATCTAGGTGGTCTGTGCCACATCAGCCAGTGACTGCGCCATCTCCTTCTGGCACTGGGTGGCACACATGTCTGGCACCATCTCCTGCCCCTGCAAGTGGTTGGAATCCTCCATCTGCCCCTGCAGTTGCTGGATGCTCGCTGACAACCCCTCATTATTGTCTCTGGCTCTGCGATTGCATCTCCACGATTGATGGGATTGTCCTTTTCAGAAGCCTGAAACCCGTCTGGATGGAAGCTATTCCCTGGGGTCAGCCTTGCCTCCGATCGCCCCCCCCAAACCCCCTCGGGAGTTCCTACCTCCTCCTGCTGTACTGGAGCATGTGTGTTGTGCAGTAGATAGTGTCCCATGAGCCTCTTCACTAAAGTGTCCAACTGAGGTGAGTTTCTCTGGGATGGTGGAGAGTGTACGGAGACAGCTGTGATGGGAAGTCAGTGTCATCATCGGACTCGAGCTCCAGTGTGGCCTGGATCTCAGGTTGACGGCTCTTGTCCGTGTCGGTATCCTCGTCACTGCTCGGCACCCAGGGCTCTGGCTTCGGCTGTGGCTGGGGCGTGGAGCACCAGACGTACCTTCTCCATCACCAGCAGATCCTGCAAGACATAAGATAGGATGCGTAAATAGACCGTATGCTCAGGGAGGAGTGAGGGTGATGGGGTGTGTGGAGCTGGTGTGGGGGTGAGGGTGGTATTGGGGTGAGAGTGATGTGAGGGTGGTGTTGGAGGGGGTGATACACATGTCACTGCGAAGCGCAATTCAGTGGGACCTCACCTCCTCACCCTGCGCCGATCTCAACCCCGGCGACTGCACTTTCTTATGGCCTGCTAACCGTGTACACAGTCCGCTGCTCTGCGGCGGTGAGGGGTCGCAGGTCCGGTGCCCCCGCCAGTCTTCCCCCACTCTCGGTGGTTGTGGGCGACCTTCTCGGGGGGGGGGGGGGGGGGGGGGGGGGGGGGGGAACAGAAAATGCGCATTGTTATACAGTCCTCGCATGCAGCCCAGGGGATGGATAACTGGTGGCTTCAGTGGCCAGGGCATCCTGGCCATGGCGGCCGGTGTGGGTGGCGGCATGTGGTGCAGGGTGGGGGTTCGGATACCCTCCAGGTGGGGGAGGGTTAGGGTTATGGGTTGGAGGGACGGAGGTTGGTACCAGTGGCACATTGCTGCTCACTCACCCTGGCCGGCCCTGAGGGGGGGTGTGCAGTTTCTTCCGGTACTGCTGGCCGGTCCGGACGGTGTTGCTCGTGGCAGTGATGACCTCTGCCACCTGCGCCCAGGCACGGTTAACGGCAGCTGCTGGCAGCCTCCATCCCGAGCCAGTGTACAGAATTGTCTGCCTCTCCTCCAAGGTATCCAGCAGCATCTCAAGCTCAGCGTCTGTGAACCTTGGTGCCACTCTGCCCGCTGCCATTTTGTTGGCTGGGCTGGTGTGTGTGTGGGGAGTGAAGTGTGTATATGTGGCTACAAGCGTGGAGGCCTGGATCAATGATATGGCGGGGTTCATTAAATTGGAGAAGGTGAAATTTGCCCTGAGGGGATCAGTACAAGGGTTTTTCAGGCGGTGGCAGCCTTTCCTGGACTTCCTGGCGGAACGGTAGGGAAATAGGCCGACAGCAGCAGCAACCCGGGGGGGGGTTTCTTTTTCCTTTTGTTTGAAGTTGGTCTTGAAGTTGGGGGGGTATTGTTCTTGGGGTGTTATCGCGGTTGTTTGTTAATAGAGTTAAGATGTTTATATTTTGTAAAAATTTCAATAAAAATTATTTTTTTTAAAAAAGTATATGCGGCTACAGCTTGTCAGTCTACTGAGTGTCAATCGTAAATACGGCGAATCCTGCACTGTTTCTCATTCGAATCGATGGTGTTCCACGTGGCAACAGAGCTAGCCCCTCAGTTCAGGTGCGGCACCAGTTTTGCTGTCATGGAAGTCCGCGAATCCTGCACCCGCGTCAACACTTAGTCTCAGGAATGGAGAATTCTGCTGCTGCCCTTCCACATGAGTTCTCATTACCGCAGGAAGAGAATCTTTAAATTTCTCCAAAGTAATAATTTCCCTACTAAACTTCTTCTCCCTCTAGACATTCCTCAGCTCCTGCCGTTAACTTAAATCTTTGAAGTCATTACTTTCCTTGCAGTGCCAGTTTCAGAAGTTCAAATTCTCTCACTCTGTTTCCTTTGCTTCTGCAATGGCCACTCTCTTTCTCTCTCTTCCTTTGCTAATCTTTCCCTTTCCATTCAAATCTTATTCCTTTCAGTTTCCCTTTGGAAAAACCCTCTCTTTTCTTCTTTGGCTTCAATTTCCATTTCCATTTCTCTCAACTTTTTCTGCATTTCCAATTCTTTCATTTTTAATTGCATCCTTTCTGGATCCAATTTCCTAATATCTCCCTCGCGTAATGGCTTGGCCAGGTGGCGCAGTGGTTAGCACTGCTGCCTCACGGCGCCGAGGACCCGGGTTCGATCCCGGCCCCGGGTCCCTGTCTGTGTGGAGTTTGCACGTTCTCCCCGTGTCTACATGGGTCTCACCCCCACAACCCAAAGATGTGCAGGATAGGTGGACTGGCCTTGCTAAATTGCTCCTTAATTGGGAAAAAAAATTGGTTAAAAGAAAAATCTCCCTCACGTAACTGTTCAAAAATGTGTTTAAAATCATTGAATAGGAGATACCTAATCTGATTTCATGTAATATAACCGGTAACCAGTTGCCAATCGATGTATTGGAATGATCAGCACTGTCGATCAGTTTGCTTTTCCTCTTAGCTTGGAAACCTCTGACTGTCTGGTGGGCAATGGGGTTGTTAATTTGTCCTGGATCTGTATTTCTAACTGCTTCTACGCCACCAACATCAGGCTAACATGCCTGTAGTTGCCAGGTTTGCCCATCTCTCCTTATTTGCTATCCTCCAGTTCTCTGGTATCATTCCATATGTAAGAAAGATTGTGACCAGACTCTCCACAATTTCTGCTCTTCCTTCTCTTAGCAACCTCAGATGCTTCCAATCTTTCAAGTGCATCCTCTTCATCTATTTTTACCCTATCTAATTTCTCGACTGCCTCCTCCTGCTCTCACGTACCTCAAAAGCTGCTTTCAGCTGATAAACATCAAATAACACCTGCAGTTTTGCTAAATACAATACTTCTTTTGTACAATTTTTGCCTTTTAGAAATAAATATTTTCATCTTAACTAATAGGCTACCTTTGTGTTTCTCAAAACAGCATCTTATTTATTGTAAATTGTGCAAAGACATAAGATGCCAAAGTCACCAAATATCCAGCTTGATAAAATATTGTGCTTTTTAAAAAATCAATTTAATGTACCCAATTCATTTTTTCCAATTAATGGGGCAATTTAGCGTGGACAATCCACCTATCGTGCACAACTTTCGTTTGTTGGGGTGAAACCCACGCAAACATGGGGAGAATGTGCAAACTCCATACGGACAGTGACCCAGAGCCGGGATCGAACCTGGGACCTCGGCAGCGTGAGGCAGCAGTGCTAACCACTGTGCCACCGTGCTGCCGATAAAATATTGTGTTGAGAAGCACATTATCCTTCCAACTTTGGCGGAGAAAGAATTATGAACAATTTAGTTTTGTGTCGTAAGTATGTCTGGAAGCAAATCTAATATTATTTGCTCTTTGAATTGATAACACTAATCTTCTTGGTCACCAGATTCTGCAGTGAATACCTGACTAAACAGCAGATGGAGGTTTTGTTCGATTGTTGTCCTATTTCTCAGAAAATACAGAAAGCTGAATATAACTGAGATGAGGAAAACCTTGCTGGCTTACGATTGTGATAAGATTCTGCAGAAGGCAATCCTGATGGCTCTTGAACAAACAATGACACATAGAATGAATTCCACATCTGGAACATTGACTTTAGATACAATAAACTCTCTGAGAGGATGCAGCAGCCAGAGTGTATTTCTCCAATACACTAACTCCCATCAGAGGCCTGCTTAATATTCAATTAACAATATGCAATCAGTACTCATTGGGAACAGTTCTGCCTGGTTTAATTGAGCAATATAGATTTGGAAGATTACAAAGTTTCAATTTAGTTAATATTGAGTTTCTTGATCTGAATTAGGATAACAATGGAGGTGCTGCAATTATTCTAAGCATTTTGGGCTAGGGTGGGGATATAGTTCCTGATTGCCATTGTTGGAATCTGTGTGCTTCTTTTGAATAAGCCAATGAAACCTTAGGGTGAAATTAACAATCAAAAATTTAACAAATTGGCAAATCAAATAATTAACAAATAAGCGTGTGCGTGTGTGTGTGTGTGTGTGTGTGCGTGCGTGAGTGTGTGTGTATCCATGTCAATATCAGGATTGAACTTGATTGTGATACGTGATGACTCACTAACCAATGCTTATTGCTTATTGACTTGGCTGGTTGCATCCGTGAGATTCAGAAGGGCATCTGGTCTCTGTGAAACTCCAGTCAAAAAGTAAAGTTAACATAAACCTGCACCCATTTATAGTTAAATGCCAAAATGGGGCCATGGGGCTTCACAGGGTTTGCTTTGATTGAAGTTAGGTTGTACAGATATAAGTTTTAATGGTATATATTTTGAAAGCCATAGACCATCAATGGTATATCATGTGAAGATAGCTTTACTGAGCAAATCTTAATGGAATAATTTCAGATGAATGTTTTGGATTTAGTACTGACCCCCACTAGCTATGAAAATGTACTATCAAAGGTCAAAACAGGACGGCACGGTGGCGCAATCGTTAGCACGATTGCCTCATGACGCTGAGGACCCGGGTTTGATCCCGGCGCAGGTCATTGTCCGTGTGGAGTTTGCCCATCTTTCCCCGTCTGCGTGGGATCCACCCCCAAAGATGTGCACGGTAGGTGAATTGGCCATACTAAATTGCCCCCTAATTGGAAAAAAATAATTAGGGACTCTAAATTTATTTTTTTTAAATCATAGCTCAAAATAATGCCATAACTTGGTGTCAATTTATCACCAGTGGTGAGACCAGTAGAGCATCAGCTCAGCAAGATAATAATACTTAGAATTTGTGCGTATTCGCAAGTCCATAAGACCATAAGACATTGGAGCAGAATTAGGCCATTTGGCCTATCGAGTCTGCTCTGCCATTCAATTATGGCTGATATGTTTCTCATCCCCATTCTCCTGCCTTCTCCCCAGAATTCCTGATCCCCTTATTAATCAAGAACAGATCTGGCTTAAAGGCATTCAGTGATTTGGCCTCCACAGCCTGCTGCGGCAAAGAATTCCACAGATTCACGACCCTTTGGCTGAAAAATTCCTCCTCATCTGGGTTTTTTGTTTTATAGAACATAGAACATAGAACGATACAGCGCAGTACAGGCCCTTCGGCCCTCGATGTTGCACCGACATGGAAAAAATCTAAAGGCCATCTAACCTACACTATGCCCTTATCATCCATATGCTTATCCAATAAATTTTTAAATTCCCTCAATGTTGGCGAGTTCACTACTGTTGCAGGTAGGGCATTCCACGGCCTCACCACTCTTTGCGTAAAAAACCCACCTCTGACCTCTGTCCTATATCTATTACCCCTCAATTTAAGGCTATGTCCCCTCGTGCTAGCCACCTCCATCCGCGGGAGAAGGCTCTCGCTGTCCACCCTATCTAACCCTCTGATCATTTTGTATGCCTCTATTAAGTCACCTCTTAACCTTCTTCTCTCTAACGAAAACAACCTCAAGTCCATCAGCCTTTCCTCATAAGATTTTCCCTCCATACCAGGCAACATCCTGGTAAATCTCCTCTGCACCCGTTCCAAAGCTTCCACGTCCTTCCTATAATGAGGCGACCAGAACTGTACGCAATACTCCAAATGCGGCCGTACTAGAGTTTTGTACAACTGCAACATGACCTCATGGCTCCGGAACTCAATCCCTCTACCAATAAAGGCCAACACACCATAGGCCTTCTTCACAACCCTATCAACCTGGGTGGCAACTTTCAGGGATCTATGTACATGGACACCGAGATCCCTCTGCTCATCCACACTACCAAGAATTTTACCATTAGCCAAATATTCCGCATTTCTGTTATTCTTTCCAAAGTGAATCACCTCACACTTCTCCACATTAAACTCCATTTGCCACCTCTCAGCCCAGCTCTGCAGCTTATCTATGTCCCTCTGTAACCTGCAACATCCTTCCGCACTGTCTACAACTCCACCGACTTTAGTGTCGTCTGCAAATTTACTCACCCATCCTTCTGCGCCCTCCTCTAGGTCATTTATAAAAATGACAAACAGCAACGGCCCCAGAACAGATCCTTGTGGTACGCCACTCGTAACTGAACTCCATTCTGAACATTTCCCATCAACTACCACTCTCTGTCTTCTTTCAACTAGCCAATTTCTGATCCACATCTCTAAATCACCCTCAATCCCCAGCCTCCGTATTTTCTGCAATAGACGACCGTGGGGAACCTTATCAAACGCTTTACTGAAATCCATATACACCACATCAACTGCTCTACCCTCGTCTACCTGTTCAGTCACCTTCTCAAAGAACTCGATAAGGTTTGTGAGGCATGACCTACCCTTCACAAAACCATGCTGACTGTCCCTAATCATATTATTCCTATCTAGATGATTATAAATCGTATCTTTTATAATCCTCTCCAAGACTTTACCCACCACAGACGTTAGGCTCACCGGCCTATAGTTACCGGGGTTATCTCTACTCCCCTTCTTGAACAAAGGGACCACATTTGCTATCCTCCAGTCCTCTGGCACTATTCCTGTAGCCAATGATGACCTAAAAATCAAAGCCAAAGGCTCAGCAATCTCTTCCCTGGCTTCCCAGAGAATCCTAGGATAAATCCCATCAGGCCCCGGGGACTTATCTATTTTCACCTTGTCCAGAATTGCCAACACTTCTTCCCTACGCACCTCAATGCCATCTATTCTAATAGCCTGGGTCTCAGCATTCTCCTCCACAATATTATCTTTTTCTTGAGTGAATACTGACGAAAAGTATTCATTTAGTATCTCGCTTATCTCCTCAGCCTCCACACACAACTTCCCACCACTGTCCTTGACTGGCCCTACTCTTACCCTAGTCATTCTTTTATTCCTGACATACCTATAGAAAGCTTTTGGGTTTTCCTTGATCCTACCTGCCAAAGACTTCTCATGTCCCCTCCTTGCTCGTCTCAGCTCTCTCTTTAGATCCTTCCTCGCTTCCTTGTAAATATCAAGCGCCCCAACTGAAACTTCACGCCTCATCTTCACATAGGCCTCCTTCTTCCTCTTAACAAGAGATTCCACTTCTTTGGTAAACCACTTATTTATAATCCTCTCCAAGACTTTACCCACCACAGACGTTAGGCTCACCGGCCTATAGTTACCGGGGTTATCTCTTTTATTAATTTATAGTGCCCAATTCTATCTTTTTCCAATTGAGGGGCAATTTAGCGTTGCCAATCCACCTACCCTGCAGATCTTTGGGTTGTAGCTGGAGATCCACACAGGCACGGGGAGAATGTGCAAACTCCAAGCAGACAGTGCCTCGGGGCCGAGATCGAACCTGGGACCTCAGCGATGTGAGGCAGCAGTGCTAACCACTGTGCTGCCCCTCATCACGGTTTTAAATGATCATCCCTTCAGTCTGAGGCTGTGGCCTCGGTTCTATTTTTTCCTACAAGTGGAAACATCATCTCCACGTCCACTCTATCCAGCCCTCTCAGTATCCTGTAAGTTTCAACAAGATCCCCCCTCATCCTTTGAAATTTTAACGAATACAGACCCAGAGTCCTCAAGTGCTCCTCATATGACAAGTCACAGGTTTGAGACCTACAGCTACCATTTTATCATGTTGAGGTTCATTAATTTGTTAAGTTTGGTAATTCAACATGGAACGTATTTGTTTAAGGGAAAGTAAAGTCTGATATAATGCATTATTTGAATCATCTGGGCGGGATTCTCCCAAATCCCCCAATGGACCGACGGCGACTTTAAAAAATGGCACAAACCAGTCCGGCGTGGGCCAACCGGAAGTTGCGGAATCCTCTGCACTTCCGGGGGCTAGGCTGGCGGCGGGGGGTTGGCGCCGAAGGGCCGGCGCGAGTTAGCACATGCGCAGAACCGCTGCCGTGGTTCCGCACATGCGCAGACCGGCCGGCGTACTCTGCCGCATGCGCAGCCCCCCTGGCTGGCCATGGCGGAGCCCTACAGAGGCCGGCGTGGAAGGAAGGAGTTCCCCACGGTACAGGCCCGCCCGCAGATCGGTGGGTCCCCATCGCGGGCCAGGCCTCCGTGCCCCCCCCTCCCCCGGGGCCGGATCCCCCCACGCTACCCTAAGGACCGCACCAGCTGGCCTACCAGCCAGGTGCCGCCGTGTGGGACCATGTCAATTTCACGCCGGCAGGACTGGCCAGAAACCGAGAGCCGCTCGGCCCATCGGGGCCTGGAGAATTGCTGGGAGGCTGTCTAATGCAGCGTGGTCCCTGCCTCCGCCCGAAAACCAGCGCTGGAGAATACGGCAGGCGGCGTCGGAAAGGCAGGGCGGGATTCACGCCGGCCCCTGGAGATTCTCCGACCCGGCGGGGGGTCTGCTACAACACAATCTTTCATTTAAAAAAAAAGTAAATTTAGAGTACCCAATTAATTTTTTCCAATTATGGGGCAATTTAGCTTGGCCAATCCACCTACACTGCACATCTTTGGGTTGTGGGGGTGAAACCCAAACAAACACGGGGAGAATGTGCAAACTCCACACGGACAGTGACCCAGAGCCAGGATCGAACTTGGAAACTCGGCGCCGTGAGGTAGCAAGGCTAACCCACTGTGCCACCGTGCTGCCCCAACACAATCTTTTATTGATAATGTTTCATTAGGTTGCAGCCCCCTCAAAATCATCCTATCCTTAGTCAGGGTGGTGGAATTAGCGAGGCTTTGATCAAGAGGAATTTAGCTCGGTTTTTAATGTTCAAGTTAGCTTCCTGGCTCTGATTGTTTGCCCATTTTGTGATACTGGATAGGTTGTTCTGGGATGCTGTTCTATCACGTAGTACATCTAGCCAAGCTTCATCTTGTTCTCTATTCTGAGATGACAATGTGGGAAAACTCATCGGCACTGGATTCTGAGGCCAACTACAGAGGCCACGCACACAAGCGATAGCTTGGCTGGAATCAGCACTGAGCTGTTGTCTTTGTGATGTGTGAGACTTGGTGCTGCACTGTGGCATGTTTAATGCAAGGTGAGACGTTTACTCTCTGAGCAATTACCTAATCCAAGAAGATGTAATTAAATTGGCACTCTTGGGTTGCTATGAGTCTAGTTGCTGCATTTAATTGCTCATGAGTATAAATTTTCAGTGGTTTTATGTTGCTGTTAAATTGCACATCTCGATTATAACAGCAACTTTGCTGCAAATTGACAAAATTATCAAAATGAAAACCCAGGAATGTTTGTCACCTGTGTCGCCGCAGCTATCAAATTTCTGCTCTTTTTAAGAACTTGTAAAACTCAGAAACCCATTTGGGGAATTTGGGTTTCTCCCCCATGTATTTATCATGGGAACTTGGGAGATAGAACATAGAACATTACAGCGCAGTACGGGCCCTTCGGCCCTCGATGTTGCGCTGACCCGTGAAACCATCTGAAGCCTATCTGACCTACACTATTCCATTTTCATCCATATGTCTATCCAATGACCACTTAAATGCCCTTAAATTTGGCGAGTCTACTACTGTTGCAGATTAAGGGTGCAATTGAACAGCCTCGTCGCGCCCGACTCGGTGACACGACTAGGCCGTTAAATCCCGCGAGAGGCCTCACTTGGAACGCCTCGCGAGATGTCGTGACCAGAATCTCACCTTCGCTGGATGGATCCGGGTTTACATATTTAAGTGAGCAGTTAGACTTGCTTAAATATGCCGATGCTCATGAGGCCCGGGAATGAATGCATGTGCCTGGGAGACCTCGTCATGATACTGTCAGGTACTGGTCCACACAAACATGGACAAGGCGTATTGGCACCTGGGGGGGTGGGGGGGGTGTCTGCTACGCATAGGATGTTCCATGTGGTCGGTCTCTGGGCAGGGTGGGACCCTGGCAATCCTGCTACCACTCGGGCACCTTTGCATGGTGCTTGGCATCGTGGCACTGCACCTGGTACTGTCAACCAGGCACCCTGGCATTGCTGCCCTGTTAGGTTGGCAGGGATACTGCCAGTGCCAAAATCCCAGGTTGCCCATGCCAGGGATCAGGCTCGGGGGTGCTCTGCCCTTGTGGGGGATGGGGGGTGTTTTCAGGGGTGAGGGGTTCAGCGTCTGCAACCTGGGACCTCGGTGCCGTGAGACTGCAGTGCTACCACTGTGCCACCGTGCTGCCCTCTGAGTGATTAAAATGACAAGGAATTGATGGTTAGGCAATGAAAAGCCATATCCTCTGGCGTGGGAGTCTGGAACAAAGGGGACTTAATCGAAAAAATAAGAGTTGACCGTTTCGGAGTGAAATCAAGAAGCACTTTCTTGCACAAAGGGTTGTCAAAATCTGGATCCGAATAAATGCTGGGGCAATGAGGACTTTTAAGGCAAGAGATCAATTGATTTTGTTTGGTGTGGGTGGCAAGCAGTATGGAGCTAAGGCAGGTAAATGGACTTCAGGTTCAGATCAGCCACAAGCTCAAGGGACTGAATGGCCTTGTCCTGTTCCTATTTAAAATTCAATGTCCTCTGTGATGATATGAGGCAGTGTTTTTCAAACTTTTTTTCTGGGGACCCATCTTTACCAACTGGCCAACCTTCGGGCCTACGCCTGCTGACCTTCGCGGCCCACGCCGGCTGACCTTTGCGACCCACGCCGGCCGACCTTTGCGACCCACGCCGGCCGACCTTTGCGACCCACGCCGGCCGACCTTTGCGACCCACGCTGGCGGACCATTGCGACCAACGCCGGCCGACCTTTGCGACCCACGCCGGCCGACCTTTGCGACCCACGCCGGCCGACCTTTGCGACCCACACCGGCCGATCTTTGCGACCCACGCCGGCTGACCTTTGCGACCCACGCTGTCCGACCTTTGTGACCCACCCCGGCCGACATTTGCGACCCACGCCGGCCGACCTTTGCGACCCACGCCGGCCGACCTTTGCGACCCACGCCGGCCGACCTTTGCGACCCACGCTGGCGGACCATTGCGACCAACGCCGGTCGACCTTTGCGACCCACGCCGGCCGACCTTTGCGACCCACACCGGCCGACCTTTGCGACCCACGCCGGCCGATCTTTGCGACCCACGCCGGCTGACCTTTGCGACCCACGCCGTCCGACCTTTGTGACCCACCCCGGCCGACATTTGCGACCCACGCCGGCCGACCTTTGCGACCCACTCCGGCCGACCTTTGCGACCCACGCCAGCCGACCTTTGCGACCCACGCCGGCCGACCTTTGCGACCCACTCCGGCCGACCTTTGCGACCCACGCTGGTCGACCTTTGCGAATCACGCCGACCGACCTTTGCGACCCACCCCGGCCGACCTTTGCGACCCACGCCAGCCGACCTTTGCGACCCACGCCGGCTGACCTTTGCGACCCACGCAGGCTGACCTTCGCGATCCACCATTTTCTCTTGCCTTGTTTGCTGCAACAAAATGGAGGAAACGCAATCGTGCCCAAAGCACGGGATGGCGACATTCGGGGGCTGTGACCTGCTCTCTGCATCCCTCAGGCGGAAGATTACATAGAATTTTAAAAAATATCTTCTGCGTCTCTGATTGCGCAAATTCACGGTCTTCAGCCGCAGCAGCCGGCTTTTATATTCAATTTTTATTTATTTTTTGTAAATTGTAGTGATGTTGTTGCACGGCACCTTTAATCAAAGTGACCAAAGCCCATGCCATCGTCAGACTCTTCAGATTCTTCCTGTTTCTTCTCTTCCTTTTTCTCTTCAGCAGCAACAGGGGCAGCCATGGAAACAACTGCTGCAGCAGCTGGGGCACTGCCACCAGCACCAACGTTGCAGATCAGACTATTGATGTCAATATTAGCCAATGCCTTGGCAAACAGACTAGGCCAGAAAGGCTCAATGGTCACACCAGCTGCTTTAATCAGTGCATTGAGTTTGTCTTTGGTGACAGTGACCTCATCGCCGTGCAGGATGAGTGCGCTGGAGATACAGGCGTCTTCCGAGGTGGAGGTCATGGCACTGGATCTCTGCGGGTGGGCTCGATGGTGCTAGTCACCGGGGGGAAACTCGGCCTTAGCTTCGTTCAGAAGAACCGAATACTTACCGAACCGGGCAGAGCAAGCAGCAGCCGGCTTTTAACTATGCCGGCTGCGAGTGGCCTTTTTATCAGATAACAAAAAATGCGGCCACACTGCGCATGCGTGCCCGATCATAGGTGCGCATGCGCAAAACTCTGCGCATGCGCACCGATGAGCAGGCTGGCACGCGCAGTGCGGCTGCATTTTTTTTATATGGTTAAAATGTCCGCTTGCAGCCGGCATAGTTAAAAGCCGGCTCTTGTGCGCGAATTTAGGCAAGTGGGAGCACCTTGATGAACGGCTCCGCGACCCTCCCGACATCAGCCCACGACCCAGCTGCGGGTCACGCCCCCGATTTTGACAATGCCTAATATGAGGAATTGCAGCACACTATTCATAAAACAAATGCATTTAACAATTGACAAATGTATTACGTGCATAGAACATGCAGAATAGCAGTTTAGAATAAATGAAATATGGATGCGACTTTGAGAATGCTGGAGATTATTTTTGCTTGTTTTAAAATTGCTAAACGCAAAACTTGCAGTCGACTCCTGAAGTCCGAGAGTTATCCAGGCTCGCAACCATTATCTCTGTTTCTCTCTACAAATGCTGTCCGACCTGCTGAGATTTTCCAGCATTTTCTGTTTTTGTTTCAGATTCCGGTATCTGTCGTAATTTGCTTTTATCTGAGATTAATATTTCTGTGTAGTTGCTCAGATAACAGGTAGAAAGGACAGATATGAAGGTGTAAATTGCCTACATACCATTTCCCCTGGAGGGGAAAACTAGAGGTGCTGAAGTGACAAGTACTTCAGGATGTATTGTTACAGCTCTACATTTCCAGAAAATAGATGGTTAGTAATGCCCTTCCTGGGAATGTTCACACAAAGGACAATCATTGCTAAAGTACCTGTTGACGGTTAGGTCAGCCCAACCATTGGTGTATGAGTCATACGAGACTGCTCATTTACACCTTATGGATTGAGAGTGGTTTGGGCTGTTTATCTTTTAACTAGGAATAATTGTTCTGTGAGGGGAGCTGTTAAATGGAAATGGCTGGGAGGGAAGATGCAAAGTGGGGAATACAAAATAAATGATCCTATACAAACAATACAGGAAACACCTTACTGGTTGCCACTAACGTCGCCGATGATCTCCACACGCATGGGTTTCCGTGAATGCAGCTTTTACAAACTAAATTGAGAGTACCCAATTAATTTTTTTCCAATTAAGGAGCAATTTAGAACATAGAACATAGAACAGTACAGCACAGAACAGGCCCTTCGGCCCTCGATGTTGTGCCGAGCAATGATCACCCTACTCAAACCCACGTATCCACCCTATACCCGCAACCCAACAACTCCCCCCCCTTAACCTTACTATTAGGACACTATGGGCAATTTAGCATGGCCAATCCACCTAACCCGCACATCTTTGGACTGTGGGAGGAAACCGGAGCACCCGGAGGAAACCCACGCACACACGGGGAGGACGTGTAGACTCCGCACAGACAGTGACCCAGCCGGGAATCGAACCTGGGACCCTGGATCTGTGAAGCATTTATGCTAACCACCATGCTACCGTGCTGCCCTAGATTTAGCGTGGCTAATCCACCTACCCTGCATATTTTTGGGTTGTGGGGGCGAAACCCACGCAAACACGGGAAGAATGTGCAAACTCCACATGGGCAGTGACCCAGAGCCGGTATCGACCTGGGACCACGGAGCCATGAGGCAGCAATGCTAACCACGGCGCCACCGTGCTGCCCTAGACATAAATATTGGAGTTAACTTTCTGAAAGACTGGGGACCAACAGTGCCAAGAGGATAGTGCATTTTGGAACATGGGACCTTGGCGCTGTGAGGCAACTGTGCTAACCACTGCATCACCGTGCTGCCCTCCGTATATGCAGCTTACTGGAAATTACAACACAATAATGCT
Source organism: Scyliorhinus canicula (assembly GCF_902713615.1). NCBI lineage: Eukaryota > Metazoa > Chordata > Chondrichthyes > Carcharhiniformes > Scyliorhinidae > Scyliorhinus > Scyliorhinus canicula. Next base: position 48,254,899 of record NC_052161.1, read on the forward strand.
CTGGGTGAGATTCTCCAGCCTGGTTGTGCTCTAGTTCAAGCACAAGAGGCTGGTGAATAGCAGAAGCGGCCAAAAGCGAGACTCACGCTGGGGGCCAAACAATTTGTGATGCAACCGACAGGCTCCCCTAGGCAAAATTGGGCTCTCGCCCGAGCATGGTGAGAAACCAATTTCACCACTTCAGCTTCATTTCCATACAAGTAAAGAGATCGACCCCATATCCAACTGCCTCCCATCGTTCAGCGGCATCCCCAGTAAGTGCTCACGCTGGCGCTGATTAGTACTCTTTTTGAAAAACATGAACCTGGTGGAAGGGCTTTTGTGGAGAGCTGAGGAGGTGAGTAGCCCTCTTTGCTCACAGGTAAAGAGCCCAGGGGTGCTGGGCTTGCTGCCCAGTGCACCATTATCTCAACAGCAATTAGGGGTGGGTAATATATGCTGGCCTAGCCAATGATACCCACATTCCGTAAATTAATTAAAAACAATACGTGGTGTGATCTTTGTGGGGGAAGGAATGCAGTTGCTGGTAGGTATGCAAGGTTTATCGTTATATCGACTATTTAAAGTTAAATTAACATGTTTATTTTAAATGACCCCAAACTGTTAATTTTTGAATTATGTTGATTTTAGTTTGTTTGTTAACTCATCCAATCTCATCCAATATTTTATTTTTGTCATTGTCATGGGGATTCCTTTCATAGAACCATAGACTCCCGACAGTGCAGAAGGAGGCCATCTGACCCATCGAGTCTGCGCTGACCCTTTGAAAGAGCACCCTACCTGGGCCCACTCCCCCAACCTATCCCCGTAACCCTACTTAACCTACAGGTCAATTTTATCATGGCCAATCCACTTAACCTGCACACCTTTGGACTGCGGGAAGAAACCGGAGCACCCAGAGGAAATCCATGTAGACATGGGGAGAAAGTACAAACTCCACACAGTCACCCAAGGCCGGAAATTAATCCGGGTTCCTCGCATTGTGAGGCAGCAGTGCTAACCACTGTGTCAAACTACCAATCTCCATGGGGATCATAACATTGTGTACTTAAAAGTATATGTGTCCATTACATTTTAGTATGTTTCATGCAAAATATATGTTCAACCACATTGGCTTAAATATAAACTCCCATGGAAGTTCTCACCCAACCCAATGATTTGTGAGAAATTCACCACAGGAATTGCAGTTTTCAGCATGAAACTCAGATTTGAACCCTGCTTCCAGAATGCACTGTAAGAATCTTGGTCATATAACAAGCAGGCATAAAATTTACAGGTAGCTGAGTTACGAGCTGTGGAATAAAATAAATTAATAAATTAAAATAAAAGAAGATTTTAACGTCTGTTTTAAAGGGAAATTCTGAGTAAAATGTGCTTTTCAGGAATTCCATTTGGCAGCATGGCAAATGGTCACGTGTTCAAAACAGAAAATACTGGGCAATCTGAACAGGTCTGACAGCATGTGTGGGGAGAGAGAGAATGGAGCTAAGGTTTCGAGTCTGGATGACTTTTTGTTAATCGTGTAGGATTGAGTTTATTTTCTTACAGGACTATTAGGATTTAATTGTCACATCCTTAAGTATATCAGTTAAAATTGTATTCCATGTGTAGCATAACCACAAAAGAATGATGGATAAAGGTTGGTGACAGTTCCATACAAATCATGACATATCGAGAAGCAATGGGAAGGACTAACTCAGGTGATGCAAAGGTTCTTTGTTTAGAAGTTGTTAGAATGCAGATAGCCTCTGGGAGGCTATTTGCCTTGTCACCAATAAAGATTGTAACCGTGTCTAGCCAAATAGCTGTGAAATGGGACAATTGCATATTAATCTTGTTAAGTAATCATTGTTTTGGAATAACCAGCCAAGGGTGGCACAGTGGTTAGTACTGCGGCCTCACAGCGCCAGGGACCCGGGTTTAATTCCGGCCTTGGGTGACTGCCTGTGTAGAGTTTGTACATTCTTCCCGTGTCTGCGTGGGTTTCCTCTGGGTGTTCCAGTTTCCTCCAACAGTCCAAAGATTTTTTTTGGTTTAATATAGAATACCCAATTCATTTTTCCAATTAAGGGGCAATTTAGTGTGGCCAATCCACCTAGCCTGCACATCCTTAGGTTGTGGGGGCGAAACCCACGCAGACATGGGGAGAATGTGCAAACTCCACACGGACAGTGACCCAGAGCCGGGATCGGACCTGGGGCCTCTGCGCCGTGAGGCAACAGTGCTAACCCACTGCGCCACCGTGCTGCCCCAACAGTCTAAAGATGTGCAGGTTAGGGGGATTGGCCATGCTAAATTGCCCCTTAGTGTCCAGGGATGTGTAGGTTAGGTTAAGGGGTTACTGGGACAGGGTAGGTAAGTGGATTTGGGTGGAGTGCTTTTTCAGAGTATCGGTGTGGACTCGATACGCCAAATGGCCTCCTTCTGCACTATAGGGATGCTATGACCGGAGGCTGCTTTCCCCTTTGAGGGGGAGAACTGACTGGTGATAATATAATGTGAGGTTCACCACAACTCGGGCAAGGGACATGGGTGAGATGGCGGGGCTTTTCTGAATAACCTCAACTGATAGAACCCACGCTGTTGGTGTCGCTCTGCATCACCAACCAGCTGTCCAGCCAACTGAGTTAAAATGCCGCTGAACTATGTTGTAAAATGCTAGAATATGTCATATATATTCAACGTACACAGTACTGTGGCATGCTCAGTGATCAAACTGTTAAGCTAACATTCTGCGTGTGAACAACCTGCTTTTCAAGTTATTGTTTTGCATATGTTCTCTATGTGGTTTTAAGTATTAGGTAACAAGAGCTATTACTAGTCATATGGTCCTTTGAAGTTATATCTCACTGCAAATCAGTAATCCACTGCGATTGTTCTTTTTAAAAATATAACTTTAGAGTACCCAATTATTTTTTTCCAATTAAAGGGCAATTTAGAGTAGCCAATCCATCTACCAGGCACATCTTTGGGTTGTGGGGGTGAATCGCACGCAGACAGGGGGAGAATGTGCAATCTCCACATAGACAGTGACCTGGGACCAGGATCGAACCCAGATCGAACCCTGGGGCTGGTTTAGCACAGGGCTAAAGAGCTGGCTTTGAAAGTAGACCAAGGCAGGTCTGTAGCACAGTTCAATTCCCATACCAGCCTCCCTGAACAGGCGCCGGAATGTGGCGGCTAGGGGCTTTTCACAGTAACTTCATTTGAAGCCTACTTGTGACAATAAGCAATTTTTATTTCATTTCATTTCTTCAGCTCCATAGGCAGCAGTGCGAATCAAGGCACCACCTTTCTTGTCACTCTTACTATGAATGTTCTCAACAGTACATGTAACCTTACTCAACTAGCTTTAATTTTGGAAGTTGTTTGCTATTCTATTTGATGGATCCTGAAATTCAAATAGCCAGAATTATTTTGTGTGGAAAAATAATTTTCTGCAGTCTGCTACCAAATATTACAGCGAAACAATGGGCTTTTGTTTTTTCCCTGCTGTTTACCACTCCTGAGATAGAAAAATGCTGGCTAAGGTGAATTATTTGTTTTCTGTTTCTAAGATGGTAAGGTGTCAATGTATATGAAAGAATGGCAACAAACTACCTTTAATGTTTTGTCCACAAAATCTATGACTGTTGTGCCAGAAAATGGCAAAAGAAAGATGGAGTGTATTCCACAAGTGTTAAATAAGCCTGAAGCAGTTATACTTTGACATAACTCTTCATTTTACACAATAATGAAGTTCTGCCCAAGAGCAAAACATCAATATTCAAACAGCTTATATTATATTTCCTCCAAATTACTGCCCGAATTGTCGATGAATTAAATTAAGACTTTTATTTTGAAAATGTTGGCTCCAAACTCATCGAGAAGTTATAGTTCCTTGCAAGATGAAGTGATGGGAAGATCAGACACTGGAAGCATTTTAAACCTTTGTTTGATCGGGGTTCAACACTTGAGTGAATGTTCAAACGAAACCTCTCACCTTTCGCTGCTGATTTATTATGGTTTGGCATGCATGTTAATTAAAACTGAGGCCTGAACCAGATTATAAACTCAGCACGATCATCAATGAAAATGAAAGGCCGGCACGGTGGCCACGCTAGGGACCCCTTAATTGGAAAACTTTAAAAAACGGAATAAAAATGAAAATTGCCAAAGTCCCAGAGGCTGTTTTTCCCTTTGTTAGTGAGGGCTGACTGGTGGTGATTTAACCTGAGGATTACCACTCCTCAGACAAGGGACAGAGCCTTCATGAGTAAACTCAGGGGGCAGCACAGTGTCGCAGTGGTTAGCGTTGCTGCCTCACGGCGCCGAGGTCCCAGGTTCGATCCCAGCTCTGGGTCACTGTCCGTGTGGAGTTTGCACATTCTCCCCTTGTTTTTTGGGTTTCGCCCCCACAACCCAAAGATGTGCAGGGTAGGTGGATTGGCCACACTAAATTGCCCCTTAATTGGAAAAAATTAATTGGATACTCAGAAACACAGGAATAGCTAGTCACAAAAATATCAAGTCTCATCTAATTTGTCTTCTGACATCCTGACAGTCACGTTATACAACAGTAAATGTGGATGAATGATTGCAATCGATTTCCATAAGACCATAAGACATAGGAGTGGAAGTAAGGCCATTCGGCCCATCGAGTCCACTCCGCCATTCAATCATGGCTGATGGGCATTTCAACTCCACCTACCAGCATTCTCCCCGTAGCCCTTAATTCCTCGCGACATCAAGAATTTATCTATCTCTGCCTTGAAGCCATTTAGCGTCCCGGCCTCCACTGCACTCCGCGGCAATGAATTCCACAGGCCCACCACTCTCTGGCTGAAGAAATGTCTCCGCATTTCTGTTCTGAATTTACCCCCTCTAATTCTAAGGCTGTGCCCACGGGACCTCGTCTCCTCGCCTAACGGAAACAGTTTCTTTGCGTCCACCCTTTCTAAGCCATGTATTATCTTGTAAGTTTCTATTAGATCTCCCCTTAACCTTCTAAACTCCAATGAATACAATCCCAGGATCCTCAGCCGTTCATCATATGTTAGACCCACCATTCCAGGGATCATCCGTGTGAATCTCCGCTGGACACGCTCCAGTGCCAGTATGTCCTTCCTGAGATGTGGGGCCCAAAACTGGACACAGTACTCCAAATGGGGCCTAACCAGAGCCTTATAAAGGCTCAGTAGCACATCGCTGCTTTTATATTCCAACCCTCTTGAGATAAATTACAACATTGCATTCGCTTTCTTAATCACGGATTCAACCTGCATGTTTACCTTTAGGGAATCCTCGACTAGCACTCCCAGATCCCTTTGTACTTTGGCATTATGAATTTTCTCACCGTTTAGAAAGTAGTCTATGCTTGGATTCTTTTTTCCAAAGTGCAAGACCTCACATTTTCTCACGTTGAATTGCATCAGCCATTTCCTGCACCACTCTCCCAAACTGTCTAGATCCTTCTGCAGCCTCCCCACTTCCTCAGCACTACCTGCCTGACCACCTAACTTCGTATCATCGGCAAACTTCGCTAAAATGCCCCCAGTCCCTTCATCCAGATCATTAATATATATGGTGAACAGCTGCAGCCCCAACACTGAACCCTGTGGGACACCGCTGGTCACCGGCTGCCATTCCGAAAAAGAACCTTTTATCCCAACTCTCTGCCTTCTGTCAGACAGCCAATCCTCAACCCATGCCAGTAGCTCACCTCGAACACCATGGGCCCTCACCTTACTCAGCAGCCTCCTGTGTGGCACCTTATCAAAGGCCTTTTGGAAATCCAGATAGACCACATCCACTGGGTTTCCCTGGTCTAACCTACTTGTCACCTCCTCAAAGAATTCTAACAGGTTCGTCAGGCACGACCTCCCCTTACTAAATCCATGTTGACTTGTTCTAATCCGACCCTCCTCTTCCAAGAATTTAGAAATCTCATCCTTAACGATCGATTCTAGAATTTTACCAACAACCGAGGTTAGTCTAATTGGCCTATAATTTTCCATCTTTTGTCTTGATCCTTTCTTGAACAAGGGGGTTACAACAGCGATCTTCCAATCGTCCGGGACTTTCCCTGACTCCAGTGATTTTTGAAAGATCTCAACCAACGCTTCCGCTATTTCTTCAGCCACCTCTCTCAGAACTCTAGGGTGTAGCCCATCGGGGCCAGGAGATTTGTCAATTTTAAGACCTTTTAGCTTTTTTAGCACCATCTCTTTTGTAATGGCAACCATACTCAACTCAGCCCCCTGACCCTCTATAATTTTTGGGATATTACTCATGTCTTCCACTGTGAAGACAGACGCAAAGTACTTATTAAGTTCTCCAGCCATTTCCTCGTCTCCCATCACTAGCCTTCCGGAATCAGTTTGAATTGGCCCAATGTCTACTTTGGCCTGTCGTTTGTTTCTTATGTATTGAAAGAAACTTTTACTATCATTTCTTATATTACTGGCTAGCCTGCCTTCATATTTGATCCTCTCCTTCCTTATTTGTCTCTTTGTTAACCTGTTTGTTTTTGTAGCCTTCCCAATCTTCTGATTTCCCAGTGCTTTTGGCCACTTTATAGGATCTCTCTTTTTCTTTGATACATTTCCTGACCTCCTTTGTCAGCCATGGCTGTCTAATCCCTCCCCGGATAATCTTTCTTTTCTTGGGGATGAACCTCTGTACAGTGTCCTCAATTATGCATACAAACTCCTGCCATTTTTGCTCTACTGTCTTCCCCACTAGGGTCTGCTTCCAGTCGATTTTCGCCAGTTCCTCTCTCATGCCCTCGTAATTACCTTTATTTAACTGTAACACCATTACATCCGATTTTGCCTTCTCTCTTTCAAACTGCAGTCTGAACTCAACCATATTATGATCGCTGCTTCCTAAGTGTTCCCTTACTTTAAGATCTTTTATAAAGTCTGGTTCATTACATAGCACTAGGTCCAGAACAGCCTGCTCCCTTGTGGGCTCCATGACAAGCTGTTCCAAAAAGCCATCTTGTAAGCATTCCATGAATTCCTTTTCTTTGGATCCACTGGCTACGTTATTTTACCCAATCCACCTGCATATTGAAGTCCCCCATGATCACCGTGACCTTGCCTTTCTGACATGCCTTTTCTATTTCCCGGTACATGTTGCGCCCCTGGTCCTGACCACTGTTAGGAGGTCTGTACATAACTCCCATTATGGTTTTTTTGCCTTTGTGGTTCCTCAATTCTACCCACACAGACTCCACATCATCCGACCCTATGTCGTTTAGTGCCATAGATTTAATTTTGTTCTTAACTAACAAGGCAACCCCACCCCCTCGGCCCACCTCCCTGTCTTCTCGATAGGTTGTATATCCTTGGATGTTTAACTGCCAGTCCTGAACCCCCTGCAGCCATGTCTCTGTGATGCCTACCACATCATAATCATTCACGATGATCTGTGCCATTAGTTCGTCTACTTTGTTACAAATGCTACGAGCATTCAGGTAAAGTGCCTTAATGCTAACTTTCTTATCATTACAGATATTGGAAGTCCTAAGATGTCCAAAGTTATCCTTCCTCTTTGTTGAATTCCTAGTCTGCCTCAAGCTTAAATCCACCTGCCTACATGTTATCCTCCTGCGTATCTTGGCATTTAACTCCATGCTCCCTGTCGCTTTCACTTTCCCTTCCCCCCAACTCAGAAGTTTAAAGTCCTACTGACCACCCTATTTATCCTCTTCGCTAGAACACTGGTTCCAGATCGGTTCAGGTGGAGACCGTCCCAACGGTACAGATCCCCCCCGGTTCCAAAACTGATGCCAATGTCCCATGAAGTGGAATCCCTCTTTCCCACACCAATCCCTTAGCCACGTGTTTACTTCCCTAATTTTCTTGTCCCTATGCCAATTGGCACGTGGCTCGGGCAGTAATCCGGAGATTATGACCCTTGAGGACCTGTATTTCAATTTTCTTCCTAGTGCTTGATAGTCCCCGAACAGGTCCTCCACCCTAGCTTTACCTATGTTGTTAGTCCCAACGTGGACCACAACAACTGGATCCTCCCCCTCCCGCTCCAATATCCTTTCAAGCCGGTCAGAGATGTCCCGCACCCTGGCACCGGGCAGGCAACACACCATGCGAGACTCCCGATCCGGCTTGCATAGGATACTATCTGTCCCCCTAATTATAGAATCCCGTATAACAACTACTTGTCTTTTTACTCCCCCCTCTTGAATGGCCTTCTGCACCATGGTACTGTGGTCAGCTGGCTCATCCTGTCCAGAGCCCTTTTCCTCATCCATACAGGGAGCAAGAGTCTCATACATGTTGGACAAGGTCAAGGGCTGAGGCTCCTGCACTCCTGAACTCAGGTTCCCCCTGCCTGCCTCACTAACAGTCACACTCTGAAGTCCCTGATCACTTACTGAATGTGAATTACTTAATCTCCCAGGTGTGACTGCCTCCTGAAACAAAGTGTCCAGGTAACTCTCCCCCTCCCGGATGTGCCGCAGTGTTTGAAGCTCAGATTCCAGATCATCAACTCTGAGCCGGAGTTCTTCCAGCAACCAACACTTGCTGCAGATGTGGTCATTGCCATTCACAAGGGGAACAGCCAGCTCCCACATCATACAGCTACAGCACATCACCTGCCCAGCCATCTCTGATTAGTTAATTAATTTATTACTTTGTATAAATTTCAGTTTAAAAAAAAACAAACTTGGATACCTCTGCTATAGTCTTTTTCAACCTAGTTCTGGTTAACAAATAAGAAAAAGAAAAATAATAATGTAATAAGGCACTCACCTGCTCACCCCAATGGGTCTTATTATTAGGTTAGAGGAGGAGGGCGGGTGGGAGACACTACACGTGTAGTGTCTCGGGTGCTTGACTTCCGTCGAACTCCTTGGGTCACTGATGCAGGTGCACCTTCAACTTACGCTGACCGCACTGCACGTATGCAAATCTCCCCGGAACAGCCAATCAGAAGCTCTGCTCTGCTGCCCCCTGCTGGATTTCCATCGTTTTCTGAACACCGATTCAGAAAAGGCTTCAGGAAAACGCAAATGGCAGAGAAAGTTGGGAACCAAGGGCGGGTAGGCGATACCCGTTGCGAGTGAGAACGGAAAGTTTGGCACTGCATTAAATTCAGCAGCTCTGGAAAATCTCAGCTGTGATCGAGGATGGAGGATTTTGGTCCACAGGTCCAAAGTCACCTTTTTCTTCCTAAACATACTACGCTTATCACAAGTCATGAAGGAGAGCTTTTGCTCCCAGAGTCAGGGAATATATTGCTGCTGTGCTGTTGTTGAAATTGAAGGAGAGACAATGGCAGGATCTTAATTCCTGTGAAGCCGACAGTGCTGCCTTATTTACAAAAGCCTTTGCACCTTTGGACGACTTAATGCCCCATAAACGTTATCGGGGAGAAAAAAAACACTCGGATAAATTGTTTGGCACATAAAAGGTTGCCATATTTACCCAGTACGCGCAGGAAAAGGTTGGTGAAAGGAATGCAGACAAGCTGATTTTTAAAGATGTTGCTGATAACAAAACTTGAAACTGACTAGTCTAGTTTCTTTGCCAAGGTTCTCAACATCACATGATTTGAATAAGCTGCCACATGTCTGGATATTTTGTGCCACTTGCAGCATTTTGTACTATAGAATATCCACTGGAATGACAGTCTGTAATCTGCTGTAGCTAATGTTAACAGGATGTAATTAACAATTGTGCAATCTGCTATGAAGACTCTCTGGTTAATTGCGGTGGCTATTCTAGTTGCTCAAATGAGAACGGTTCTAAGATGTAAGCAGAGGATCGGGGATGATTTTCCGTCTGTTCTTACCAGCGGGATTATCTGGTCTGGTTGAGGGTGAACTCCTGCCGCTGAGGTGGAATCAATGGGAAGACCCATTGACCAGCAGAACCAGACAATCTGGCTATGGTGGACCGTCTCCCGCCACCAAGAGACTTGCGGGGTGGGGGGGGGGGGGGGGGGGGGGGGGGGGGTTGGTGGGTGGGGGTGGGGGTGGAAAATCCCACCCCCCTCATAAACCTAAACCTGTGACCGCCACCAGTTGGACAAGGAACACTACATGCAAATTGTTAAGGGCAGCACGGTAGCATGGTGGTTAGCATAAATGCTTCACAGCTCCAGGGTCCCAGGTTCGATTCCCGGCTGGGTCACTGTCTGTGCAGAGTCTGCACGTCCTCCCCGTGTGTGCGTGGGTTTCCTCCGGGTGCTCCGGTTTCCTCCCACAGTCCAAAGATGTGCGGGTTAGGTGGATTGGCCATGCTAAATTGCCCTTAGTGTCCTAAAAAATAAGGTTAATGTGGGGGGGGGTTGGGTTACTGGCATAAGGTGGATACGTTGACTTGAGTAGGGTGATCATTGCTCGGCACAACATCGAGGGCCGAAGGGCCTGTTCTGTGCTGTACTGTTCTATATGTTCTATGACACATCATCCTTACTTGGAACTACATTGCCCTTCCTTCACTGTCGCTTGGTCAATACCCTGGAGAACCTTGTTCTACCAGCACGGTGATTGTATGTGCACCAGATGGACTGCGGCAGTTTAAGAAGGCGGCTCACCACCACCTTCTTGAGGGTAATTACAGATGCGCAATAAATGCTGCTTTTGCCAATGAGTTTTGCATCACAAGGACAGTTTTAAAGAAAAAATGAACTGAATAATTTGTGATCCTTTATACAGAACTAAGAACTATACAGAGACAATGAAACTTGCAAAGAAATAACTTGTAATGTCCTGAAAAGCTGTTGTATAATGCCAAACTGCTTTACAGGCAATTAAGTATTTGAAGTGTAGACGCTGTCTGTGGGAAACAAGGAAACTAACTTCTATGCAGCAAGTAACCACAAGAAGCAGTATTGATGTGATCTGTTCAAATGATATAAAAAAACAGAAAAGGCTGAAATATTCAGCAGGTCTGGTAGCATCAAAGGGGCTGGTTTAGCTCACTCGGCTAAATCGCTGGCTTTTAAAGCAGACCAAGCAGGCCAGCAGCACGGTTCGATTCCCGTACCAGCCTCCCCGGACAGGCGCCGGAATGTGGCGACTAGGGGCTTTTTACAGTAACTTCATTGAAGCCTAGTCATGACAATAAGCGATTTTCATTTCATTTCATTTCATTTTTCATTCATCTGTAGAGACAGAATTCAGGTTCACGATTTTTCCTCCGATCCAGTTAGGCCAGCTGAATGTCTACAGCATTTTCTGGGTTTTTTTTGGTTCCAGCAACAGTATGTGTTTTTCTTCTGTTTTAAGGAGGTCCGTTAAGAGGTGAATATTGAGGGGAGCATGGTGACGCAGTGGTTAGCATTGCTGCCTTACAGGACAGCACAGTGGCGCAGTGGGTTAGCCCTGCAGCCTAACAGCCCTGAGGTCCCAGGTTCGATACCGGCTCTGGGTCACTGTCCCTGTGGAGTTTGCACATTCTCCCCCTCTCTGCATTGGTTTCGCCCCCACAACCCAAAGATGTGCAAGGTAGGTGGAGTGGCCATGCTAAATTGCCCCTTATTGGAAAAAACGAATTGGGTACTCTAAAATTATATAAAATAGGAGGTGAATATTGGCGAGGAAATTCTGAGAACTCCCTGCCCTTTTGGAAATGGTGCCATGGGACCTCTTCTGACTGTGGTGAATGTGATTCACACCGGATTATAATCTGTATATACGTGTGTCTATATTGTAAGTGCAGTTGCACTACCTGACCACCAGAGGGAGTAGCTCTGGGAATGCTCGGGAATTGTACTGGGCTTCTCCCTTGGCTCCTCCCAGGACTCCTCCCCCTGGAGCTGCTGTATAAAGATCAGTGCCACATGGTCAGCCGGCCAGTTCACCGAAAGTCCAATGGCTAACAGGCTGGCTCTGTTGTGAGTATATTAAAACCGCTATTCTAATCCTACAAGCACGTGTCCGTAGAATTGTTGGTTCCAATAATTTAATATACTCAGGAAACAGTCGAAGAAATCATGGAAGCAGCCCTCAAGCCCGGACGCCTAGAACTCAACCCACAGGATGCAGAGGCTAAGGAAATTTTTTCCCACTGGCTGAGATGTTTCAAAGCCTACCTGACAGAAGCCAGCACCGCCGGGACAACGGAGGAACAAAAACTCAGCCTACTACACGCGAGGGTAAGCCACAGAATATCCACACAGCTGAATCCAGCTGGTTCTTACACCGCAGCGCCCGCAATATTGGACAAAATGTACGTTAGGTCCATTAACGAGGTTTATGCACGCCACGTGTTTACGACTCGCCGTCAGCAGCCTACAGAAACGCTAGCCGAGTTTGTAAGGGAATTGAACAATCTTTCCAATGACTGTAATTATCAAGCCGTTACCGCGGCTGAACATAGGGAGCTTGCTGTGCGGGACGTTTTTGTGGCGGGCCTTAGGTCTAACTATGTGCGCCAAAGACTGCTAGAAAAGGGGGCCCAGGACTTAGACACTACTGTGGAGGCTGCTACCATTATGGAAGTTTCCTTCCGCAGCCTCACCTTGTTTCCCACGGACCCCGCAACCTCATCGTGGACCCCCAACCAACAGTCCCCCCAAGCCTGTGCCGCACGGCCCCCCAGCTACCGCGCTGCCAAAGCCAGTTACTCTGCTGCCCCAGCCAGTTACTCTGCTGCCCCAGCCAGCTGCTCGGCTGCTCCAGCCTGCCATTTCTGTGGCCAAAGCCAGCACCCGCGGCAGCACTGCTCGGCCCGTAACGCGACCTTCAGCAGCTGCGGGCGAAAAGGACACTATGCCAGAGTGTGTCTGGCGAAGAAAGCCCCAGCCTCTAACTCTCCCATGGCTCAAAGCACTTGTTCCGCCCCAGCCTCTAACCCTCCCACGGCTCAAAGCACTCGTTCCCTGAATTCACAGGCCTGCAGGCCCCAAAATGCTGCAGCCTGTATGCCGACTCCGCCCCCACCCGACATGTGCGACTCATGGGGGCGGCCATCTTGGCAATCCTCCTCCATGCGGCCGGCCATGTGCGACTCATGGGGGCAGCCATCTTGACAATCCTCCATGCGGCCGGCCATGTGCGACTCATGGGGGCGGCCATCTTGGGATCCATCCCCTTCAAACTCTGAAACTCACCTCGACGACTACGAACTCAGAGGACAGTCATCACGGGGCCACTCCAGCACAGCTGATCGAGCCACCGACTACCTGCAACTCAGCGCAGTCACCCTGGATCAATCCCACCCCAAGCACCTACGAAGTTTGATGGCGGAGGTCCAGTTCAACGGGTACAGCACGCCATGCCTCTTTGACTCCGGGAGCACCGAGAGCTTTATACATCCAGAGCTGGTAAGACACTGTTCGCTTTCTATTTTTCCGGTGAGCCAAACTATCGCCCTCGCTTCGGGCTCCCACTCAGTTCAAATCCAAGGATCCAATTCGAGGCGCTAGTTATTCGAAATTTAAATTTTATGTCCTGCCCGACTTCTGCGCGCCACTCTTATTAGGCCTGGATTTCCAGTGCAACCTCAAGAGCCTCACCCTCAGCTTCGGCGGGCCCCTGCCCCCACTCACTATCTTGAGCCTAGCCACACTGCGCATCTCCCCCCCTCCTCTCTTCGCCAATCTCATTCCAGATTGCAAACCAGTAGCTACTCGCAGCAGGCGATACATCCTACAGGATAGGGTGTTCATCAGATCGGAGGTCCGAAGGCTGCTCAGTGAGGGGATCATAGAGGCCAGTAATGGAGAGCTCAGGTGGTGGTCGTCAAGACTGGGGAAAAATTTTGCATGGTCGTCGACTATAGCCAGACCATAAATCGCTTTACACTCCTAGACGCATATCCCCTCCCCAGAATTGCAGACATGGTTAATCAGATCGCCCAATATCGGCTATTTTCCACGGTGGATCTGAAGTCTGCATACCACCAGCTCCCAATCCGTCCAGAGGACCGCCACTACACGGCATTCGAGGCCGATGGCCGCCTCTTTCATTTCCTCCGGGTCCCTTTCTGCGTCACTAACGGGGTTTCGAATGGTAGACCACAGTACGGGCTGCGGGCCACGTTTCCGTATCTGAACAATGTTACTATCTGTGGCTATGACCAGCAGGACCACGACGCCAACCTCCACCGTTTTCTCCAAACGGCACAGAAATTAAATCTCACTTATAACAAGGAGAAATGCGTTTTCCGCACAAACAGACTGGCCATCCTCGGCTACGTCGTGGAGAACGGAGTCCTGGGCCCGGACCGCATGCGCCCCCTCTTAGAACTCCCCCTCCCTCATTGCCCCAAGGCCCTCAAACGGTGCTTGGGGTTCTTCTCATACTACGCCCAGTGGGTCCCTCAATATGCGGACAAAGCCTGCCCACTCTTTAAGGCCACACGATTTCCCCTGTCAGCTGAGGCGCGCCAGGCCTTCAGCTGCATCAAGGGGGACATCGCCAAAGCAGCCATGCGGGCGGTGGATGAATCCACTCCCTTTCAGGTTGAGAGCGACGCCTCAGAGGTAGCTCTAGCAGCCACTTTAACTCAGGCAGGGAGGCCCGTTGCATTTTTCTCCCGTACCCTATCCGCTTCAGAACTCCGACACTCCTCAGTCGAGAAGGAAGCACAAGCCATCGTGGAGGCTGTTCGTCACTGGAGGCACTACCTCGCAGGTAGGAGGTTCACCCTCATCACCGACCAACGATCGGTTGCCTTTATGTTTGACAACTCGCAAAGGGGCAAAATAAAAAATGATAAAATCCTTCGGTGGAGGATCGAACTCTCCACCTATAGTTACGATAGTAAATATCGACCGATGAAGCTCAACGAGCCCTCGGATGCCCTATCCCGCGGGACATGCGCCAGCGCGCAGATCAGCCGTCTGAAAGCCTTCCACGTTGACCTCTGCCATCCAGGGGTCACCCGGCTCGCCCACTACATCAGATCCCGAAACCTGCCTTTCTCCAATGAGGAGGTAAAAGCGGTCACCAGGGACTGCCCGATCTGTGCTTCTATAAACCAGACAGGGCCCACCTGGTCAAGGCTTCTAGGCCCTTTGAACACCTTGCGATCGATTTCAAAGGGCCACTCCCCTCCACTAACAAGAACATTTATTTCCTCAACATCATCGACGAGTTCTCCCGATTCCCTTTTGCCATTCCATGCCCTGATATGACCTCCCACACAGTCATGAGGGCCCTGCATAGTGTCTTCACTCTGTTCGGTTTCCCCAGCTACGTGCACAGCGACCGGGGTTCGTCCTTTATGAGCGACGAGCTGCGTCAGTACCTGCTCGACAAGGGCACAGGGGGTGAATGTGGTGAATGTGATTCACACCGGATTATAATCTGTATATACATGTGTCTATATTGCAAGTGCAGTTGCACTACCTGACGACCAGGGGGAGTAGCTCTGGGAATGCTCGAGAATTGTACTGGGCTTCTCCCTTGGCTCCGCCCAGGACTCCTCCCCCGCGAACTGCTGTATAAAGATCAGTGCCACATGGTCAGCCGGCCAGTTCACCGAAAGTCCAATGGCTAACAGGCTGGCTCTGTTGTGAGTATATTAAAACCGCTATTCTAATCCTACAAGCACGTGTCCGTAGAATTGTTGGTTCCAACACTGACCAACCGAGCTAGTCGTCGGCCCTCACTTTTAATGTCTCATTCAAAAGATAGAGCAGCTCTGCCACAATACTGAGGCAATGTTTACTGAAGGATAAAAGTATTTTTAAGATAATGCTGTTAGGAAGAGATTTCCAGGATTTTAGCCCAGCAACAGCGATTATAATTCCAAGTCAGAATGGCATGTGGCTTAGAGGAGACATTGCGGTTAGCGTGATTCCATGCATCTGCTGCCATTGTCCTTCTAGATGGCAGATATCATGGGCGCAATTCTCCGACCCCCATGCCGGGTGGGAGAATCGCGGGAGTGTTGGGCGATTCCCGCCACGCCGCCCTGGCACCCGCACGCGATTCTCCCACCCCCCCTGAAACGGCGTGCTGTATTTCACGACAGGCTGCTCGGAGAAACCCCGCTCGCCATTTGTAGCAGGCAAGCGGCGATTCTCCAGCCCGGATGGGCCGAGCGGCCTGCCCAATCCGACGGGTTCACGCCGGCGCCAGCCACACCTGGTCGCTGCCGGCGTGAACAACGCACGAACGCTGGGTGTGGAGCCTGTGGGGGGGGGGGGGGATGATCAAGCACCGGGGGCACTCAGTAGGGGTCTGGCCCGCGATCGGTGCCCACCGATCGGCGGGCTGGCGTCTCTAAAGGACGCACTCTTTTCCTCCACCGCCCCGCAAGATCAATCCTCCATGTCTTGCGGGGCGCCCGTGGGGAGGACGGCAACCGCGCATACGCGGGTTGGCACCGGCCAACCTGCGCATGCGCGGGTGACATCATTTACGCGACGCTGCCGCATAATTTACGCGGCGCCGCTTTCATGCGGCGCCATGGCCTGGCATGCATAATTGATGCGGCGCCGCTCCTAGCCCCCTGGGGGTGGGAGAATAGGGGGCGAGGAGCGGCCTCCGATGCCGGAGTGAAACACTCCGGTTTTCACTCCGACGTCGGCACTTAGTCTCCCGATGGGAGAATTTCGCCCCACGGGTTTGGAAGATGGTGTCAATGGAACCTTGGTGAGTTCCTGCAGTACATTTTGTACATGGTATATGCCACTGCCACTGTGCATTGGAGGTTGAGGGAATGGATGTTGAAGCTGGTAGATAGGCTGCAAACAAGTGGGCTGCTCTGTCCTGGAAGGTATCAAGATTTTTTAATGCTGTTGGAGCTGCATTCATTGAGGCAAATGGAAAGTTTTCCATCACACTCCAGACTTTTGCCTTGTCAATGGTAGATAGTGCCCTTCGCTAAGTGTGCATGAGAATTCCCACTCCGCCATATTTCTCTCAAATTTGTTTTTATTTATTTATGGGATTTGAGCATCCCTGGTTTGACCAGCATTGATTGTCCATTCTTAGATGTCCTTGAGAGGATGGTGGTGAGCAGCCTTCTTGAACCGCTGCAGTCCCTGTGGTGTAGGCACATCCACAGTGATGTTAGGAACCGAGTTCCAGGATTTTGACGCAGCAACAGCGAAGGAACGGCAAAATATTTCCAAGTCAGGATGTGAGTGGCTTGGAGGGGAATCTCCCAGGTGGTGGTGTTCTCGGTTATCTGCTGCTCTTGTCCTTCTAGATGGTGGTGGATGTGAGCTTGGAAGGTTCTGTTTAAGGAACCTTGGTGAGTTCCTGCAGTGCATCTTGTAGATGGTACACACGACTGCTACTGTTTGCCGGTGGTGAAGGGATTGAATATTTGTGTGTGGGGTAGCAATCAAGTGGGCTGCTTTGTCCTGGATGGTGTCAAGCTTCTTCAGTGTTATTGGAGCTTCACTTATCCAGGCAAATGGAAAGTGTTCCATCACACTCCTGACATGCCTTGTAGGTGGTGGACAGGCTTTGGGGAAGCAAGGGGTGAGTTACTCGGACAGCACGGTGGCCTAGTGGTTAGCACAACCGCCTCACGGCGCTGAGGTCCCAGGTTCGATCCCGGCTCTGGGTCACTGTCCGTGTGGAGTTTGCACATTCTCCCCGTGTCTGCGTGGGTTTCGCCCCCACAACCCAAAAATGTGCAGAGTAGGTGGATTGGCCACGCTAAATTGCCCCTTAATTGGAAAAAATAATTGGGTAATCTAAATTTATAAAAAATTTAAAAAAAGAGGTGAGTTACTCGCCACAGGATTCCTAGCCTTTGACCTGCTCTGGTAAACACTGTAATTATATCGCTAGTCCAGTTCAGTTTCTGATCAATGATAACCCCCAGGATGTTGATTGTGGGGGATTCCACCACAGGAATGCATTGAATCTCAAAGGTCAATGGTTAGATGAGATGGACATTGTCTGGCACTTGTGTGGCGTGCATGTTACTTGCTACTTGTTAGCCCAAGCCTGGATATTGTCCAGATCATGCTGCACTTGGACATGGACTGCTTCATTATCTGAGGAGTCGTGAATGATACTGAACGTTGTGCAATCTTCAGCGACCGTCCCCACTTCTGACCTTATGATAGAAGGCAGGTCATTGATGAAGCTGCTGAAGATGGTTGGGCCTAGGCCACTACCCTGAGGAACTCCTGCAGTGATGTCCTGGAGCTGAGATGGTTGACCTCCAATCGCCACAACCATCTTCCTTTGTGCCAGGCATGAATCCAACCAGCAGAGGGTTTTCTCCCTGATTCCCATTGACTCTTCATTTTTACTCGGGCTCCTTGATGCCATACTCCGTCAAATGCTGCCTTGACGTTAAGGGCAGTCATTGCACCTCAGCTCCCTGGAGTGGAGCCTGTTGAATCTTAGTGCAATTGCTTCTTATTTAATCACATTAAAGGAACTGTGAACTCCATTTTCTTTTCCGTTGAATGGCATCATTCCCTGAAACATATTATTGCTCCAACCAACAGTGAATTGATGGCATCATAGATCCATTAGAATGTGGGTGTAGTGAATCTGTAAAGAAAGCACCTGTTTCCCGATTGCAAAGCTAAGACCAGCTGTCCTACTGGAGACACACCCTCTGTTGGAGAATAGCACATGGGAAGCCATTCTTCCCAAAACTGTAAAACCTCCTATACGTTGGGTGTGCTCTAGACAAAACAAAACTTAGGCGGGATGAGATAGGTCATTCCCGGCGTTTGTAGCACTCTTCTTTTGGGGGCCTCAGAGGGAAAAGCCCCACCAAGGCGACACTTAGCCACATTTTTTGCACTGAGGAGCTCTGACAAGCGGAACGTCTCAGTGTAGGAAGAGATCGAGACGCCATTTTGAAATGGTGCCCTGATCTCTCAACCTCCTGATGCAATCCCCGGATCCGCCCCCCCCCCCCCCCCCCCCAACTTGCCTATTGGGTGCTGTGTGAGTCCCCTGCACTCCACCTCACATGGGCAAGGTACCTCTGCAAAATACCACCCAGGCACACTTTGGCATTGCCAGCCTGACAGCCTGCAGTGCCAGGCAGGCACCACCAGGGTGCCCAAATGGCACTGCCAGGTTGCGAGGCTAGCAGTGCCAAGGTGCCACGGTGGCATCAGCAATGGCAGGGTGACACCCTCCCCAGAATCCTACCACCCAGTGTCTCCGATCACCTGGGAGACCCCCCAAAGTGACGTTCTGCATGCTGCCCATTTGTGGGGCCCAGTGCTGACCGGCACCTGTCTGGGATCTCCTAGATGCGGCCCTACGTCCCGGGAGCCAGTTTGATCTGGCGTAGGCAGTTAAGTGAGCTTTTAAACTCATTTAGCTCCGAGTCTGCTCCTGCCATTGAGGGTGGGATCCAGATAGAAATGCCTCGTAAACTCTCGGTAGATCTCACGAGGTGTAATGACCGTCAGGAATCCTGGAAGAGGCCTCTCCGGGATCTACCGGCCGCCTCCTGTCCCAATTCTGGTGGGACGAGGCCGGCAAATTGCAGCCATTGTCTTTATGGATCTTGTGAATACTTCCAGGTAATTCAATTATTCTGTTTCCGAACTGACAACAGGCCTGAGAGGGGGTGCAGCATTGTGGAAGGGTGGGGCATACTGTGTCCAACCTGCTAATGTCACTCTAATGACATTCAAATCCATGCAAATGATGATTTTGCATGGGCCTGTCATTGCGGGACGTGAACTTCACTGAGGGGTGTCACGGTGGCACAGTGGTTGGCACTGCTGCCTCACAGCACCAGGGACCCGGGTTTGATTCCGACCTCGGGTGACTGTGGAGTTTGCACATTCTCCCCGTGGGTTTCCTCCGGGTGCTCCGGTTTTCTCCCACAGTCCAAAGATGTGCAGGTTAGGTGGATTGGCCATGATAAATTGCCCTTGGGTGGGATTACAGGAATAGGGTGGGGGGATTGTGCCTAGGTAGGTTGGAATTTCGAAGGGTGCACGCTCGATAGGTGCACTGTCGGGATTCTATGACTAGTTTTGCAATCTCCCATTTAATATTTTATGTTGGATTGCAAACAGATTGATTCAACAGAGCTATTGACTACGACGTTAAACAAAAGCAAATAGTTTGACTCAAAATATAATTGTGAATCTCTGCAAACCTGCATCGAAACAGAATACACCATGATCAAGTTGTCAAAATTGATCTTAATAATAGCAATTTGAAAAATGTAGAGACAACATCATGTTCACTTCCTTCCCCAACCCCACCCACTGTCACCACAATCGATGGTTTGCCATGAAGCCGAGGAGGCGCAAATAATCAAAGCAGAAATCAGGTGAGAACAGGCATGACTGCACAGGAAGAAAGGAATAAAAATAATTGAAACCACTGCCAGTACAATCTGCAAATTAAGCACTTAAAATATATCCTGGGCCTGGATGTTTGTCTGCCTGTTGGGTGCACAGAATTGGAAGGATTCCCAGCTGCATGGTTTTCTCAGAGATCAATATTCATAGTCTGGGGGACAGGCTATGTTAGAAGTCCAGGGCAAGTGACCCCTGAAATGCTGAGGAGGATGCAGGGTGTGAAATGGGCTGGATGGAAGATCTGTCTCAGAGCTCCAGCACTGCGTTCTCCAAAGCTAAAAAATAAGAACAGAACATGAAACGACCCTCCGGCCAGTGCCCCTCAATCCCCTCCCCTGCACATGCCCGATCCCTGTCAACCTGTGGCACCTCGTGCCCTCCATGCCTCCCGACCCGCCTCCCGACCCACCTCCCTTTTCTCTTGTGTGTCACCAAACCGTTTGTCAGATCTTTCAACCTTTGTCAAGTGTTGGCCCAGTGGAAGCACCCTAGTGTTGGATATGACTCAGCAGGATGTGGGTTCCTGATCCACCACAGGTCTGTCTGCGTATATTAATCTAGACAAACACTAGAGAGGGTTCGTTCACAAGGAGCACTACAGCGTTTCTGATGCAATTTTTTGGATGAACTCTTAAACTGGGGTGCACCCTTATTGTCACAGCTTCCTTTACGCTCACCTGAGAAGAAAGATCAGTGTAGAACAGGGGGCTCACCTTTGACAAAATTGGAAGATCCCACAGACAGGAAAGGCTGGATAATTCAGCCCCTGGTCCTCGGGACATATCCCTATGGAATCACCCCAACTCAGCTAAATATCTTTCCTTAAATAACTTTATTTCCTTTCATTGTCTTGAAACGCCTCTTTGAATTCAACTTCTCCAAATATAAAAATCTTTCCCCCACTTTTGGATCAATAACCTTACGACCCCCTGGGCTAGTGCTCAGTCACTTCCAGCCCCACTTGACCTGGAGTGACAACACAATTGAAATGAACAAATAATTCTTAGAAAATACCTGCCAAATAATTACAATCACCAGGTTTGTAAATTTAAACACAATGAATTTTTAATTAATAACAGTAACTATGAGGGTGGCACAGTGGTTAGCACTGCTGCCTCACAGCACCAGGAACCCGGGTTTGATTCCAACCTTGAGTGACTGCCTATGTGGATTTTGCACATTCTCCACATGTCTTTGTGTTTTTTAATAAATTTAGAGTTCCCAATTCATTTTTGCCAATTAAGGGGCAATTTAGCATGGCCAATGCAGCTACCCTGCACACCTTTGGGTTGTGGGGGTGGAACTCACACAAACACTGGGAGAATGTGCAGACTCAATACAGACAGTGACCCAGAGCCGGGATTGAACCCAGGACCTCGGCGCCGTGAGGCACAGTGCTAACCACTGTTCCACCGTGCTGCCATATTCTCCCCATGTCTATTTGGGTTTCCTCCGGGTGCTCTAGTTTCCTCCCATATTCCAAAGATATGGAGGTTCGGTGGATTGGCCATGCTTAAATTTCCCCTAAGTGTCCAAAGGTTAGGTGGGGTTATGGGGATAGGGTGGGGGATTGGGTCTAGGTAGGGTACTCTTTTGGAGGGTTGGTGCAGATTCGATGGGCCGAATGGCCTCCTTCTCCACTGTAGGGATTCTATGATAAATAGGCACCAAGCACAACTGGTTAACTATTATCTAATTCATAACCTCCCCCCTCTCTCTAACTCACCATGCCCTCTACACACGCACAAGACAGGGAAACAAAGAGGGATGTAAAGAAAAATAAAATCACGCAAAGTAAAAAGGATAAATGTCTCTTGGTGGGCGGCACAGTGGCATAGTGGTTAGCACTGCTACCTCACAGCGCCAGAGATTGGGTTAAATTCTGGCTTGGGCAACTGTCTGTGTGGAGCTTGTACATTCTCTCCCAACGCCTGCGTGGGTTTCCTCCGGGTTCTCCGGTTTCCTCCCACAGTCCAAAGATGTGCAGGTCAGGTGGATTGGACATGCTAAATTGCCCCTTAGTGTCCAGGGATATGCAGATTAAGTTATGGGGTTACGGGGGTAGGGAGGGGTGAGTGGATATAGGTAGAGTGCTCGTTTGAAGGGTCGGTGCAGACGATGGGCTAAATGGCCTCCTTCTGCACTATTGGGATTCTATGATTCTATGAGTCTTTTCAGATGAATATCTTCCAGTATATCTTTCTTTAGTCTAGACTTTCAGTTGGAAGTTTTTGCTTTCAATCTATAATGGTGTTCACTGTAGATTCATTAAGGCTTTATGCAGGTTCAGAAAACAGCAGATAGGTAACATTTCTGGAGATAGAGAGAGAGAGAGAGACAACAGCTCACAGCTTCTTCTCTCTGCAACCAGGACCCGACTGACCTTCCTGGGTTCTCTGAAAACCATCCCATAAGGTAAGACCTAATCACCGCCTGTCTCTGGGCAGAATACAGCCTTTGACCAATTCATTGTCCACCAGCCAACTAATTAAACCAAATCCATCGATATCTTGGGTGCTGGAAAGTCTGAGTTCTTCTGTTCAAGAGCTAAATCTCCATAGCACAGTGCACGATTTTGCAACGTTTGAGTTCCCCAAAAATAATTTACAGTGGGATCTTCCACTGGTTCCTGTTAGGAAACCTGCGGAAGGTTAACATGAAACTCATTTACATTCCAATGATAGGATGCAGTTAAAGGCTTGACCGTCAATTCCCGGTTCTCCGTAGTGCCAGAGAAAATGCATCAGTGTGAAACACGTCTGGAACAATGTGGTGTGCAGATGTCGGGACTCGCCTGAGAAATGCCTGGGGCTGCTTCTGGAGTTCCGTATGGATGCTGTGGCAATCCTGGACTCTGAAATACTCTGGAATACCACAGCAGTGGGGGGAGCATCCACAGGTGGACCTTGCAGATTTAGTGTCATTGAATGTTGGAATGTTCCTGGACGGTCCACCGTCTGACCTCAAGAGTGCTCCCAGAGACCCATCTTCAATTTCAGGAGCTTCATCTCCTTTATTAAATCTAGTGCCATCAGGTCAATCCTACCATGGAATAAGGGCCAAACATCTGGTTGCGTAACCAATATGGTTGGAGCCGGAAGGTTTGATGTGATTTTCCATTGGCCTCTTGCAATGGGAAACGCACTCCATGTTCCCATTCCCCACCATGGGACTTAGCTGTCTTGGTTAACCTCATCCAGTTTAATTAATCATGGACACACACACGCACACACCATGCAAACTTAGGATTTTGGCAATTATTTTAGAATAGTATGCACCAAGCGCTGCAACAAGATGACTCCGATGAGGTTACATTATTAAAATACATCAATGAGAAGAAATTGTGTGTTGGCATCACAATGAAAGTACTATGTGGCTCTTCTAATGCTTTCATTCCCCAGAAGAGAACATGGTGGGCAGGACTTTCTCCACTGATCCGGAACCCGACACTAGGGTCGAATGGAATTCAGAGCCCACAGAGTCATTGTCTGGAATTAGCCAAGTCATGGTTGACCAACCAAGGATGGTGTGGGCTCTTAAAGTTGGAGAGCCAATTTAGACCCTCCAGCATGGAAGAAGCAGTACGCTATCTTTTTAAGTGAGAGAGAGTTGAAAGCACTCTCTGTATACCTTTTAAAACACCTATATTAAAAATAGAATCAGCAGCTATGTCTGCTGTTGGGAAACTACTTCCAGGCAGCTGTTCTGTTCTGTGCTGCCCCTCCCCATGTCCCATCCCACCTCTGGAAAAATGGTCTGGAGTTGGGAAGTTGGCAGCATGCCGGCTAGTGTTGCTGAGTTCCGCACCTGCCTTCTTCTGGGCTCATTCCCATCTGGGCCTAAATATCTAGCCTTTCAGTAACTAAAACCTGTCATCTGATGTCCTGAACATCATTCTCCAGAATCTCCATATTGATATTATGAAGACCTTTTCTATCAGGATACCTTAATGTTTGATCTAATATTGGATTATTGGCTACAAACCCAACTATCACACATCATTTGAAGTGGATGAAAGTTAGGACCTGAGTCTACCATTTAAACTGTTGGCTTTATATTTCCATTTATTACAGACCATTGAAAAGTAATGTCAGGCAAGGCTTTTTATTATATCTTTGTAACCATTTATTAAAGTCAAATGTTAAACAGTTCATTAAATAGTCAAAGTGATAAAATTGCCATGAATTCATTGAAGTTGAATTTGCAATGAGTTGCCAAATAATTAGTTCTGAGACCTATGAAGCCTTCCGCATTCCATGTCTCACAACCACACATGTTTGCACGAGAAGGTTGCCAATGGAGAGCTCCATTTCCCATCATGCAGAGTGACATGGACAAGACCGAGCACAATTTGCTTGGTACATATGCTTGGGAACCCACAGAAACAACTCTGGCAGAAGTGGTAACACCCTCTTCACTCTGAATCCCAGAGTTAACATATTAGTTCATCCAAGGCAAGCAACCAGCAGAGGGCAGCAGAGCAGAGCTACTGATCAGCTGTTCTGGGGAAATTTGCATACGTGCAGTGCGGTCAGCCTAAGTTGAAGGTGGTT
Organism: Scyliorhinus canicula; assembly: GCF_902713615.1. Classification (NCBI taxonomy): domain Eukaryota; kingdom Metazoa; phylum Chordata; class Chondrichthyes; order Carcharhiniformes; family Scyliorhinidae; genus Scyliorhinus; species Scyliorhinus canicula. Next base: position 48,279,672 of record NC_052161.1, read on the forward strand.
TGTGGAGGGGCTGTTGGCAACTGACAGTTAAACCCGAAACACTTTGTGAGTGTTTCCCACCCTACCTCCTCCTCTAACCAACCCCCCCACCCCACGGTGGTTGGGAAGCGGGAGCAGGGGCCTCTCGTGAAGGTGAGTGAGTGCCTTTAAATTTGCTTACCTTTCAGCGGGATCAGGGTTTGAGGTAATATCAGGTAAGCTCTTCCTTTCTTTTTCTTTTTCTTGTTTTTTTTTTAATCTAGAGGGGATGTCAGGGAAGGCAGTACAATGCTCCTCCTGCAGAATGTTTGAGGTGAGGGACGCCGTCAGTGTCCCTGCTGATTTCATCTGTGGGAAGTGCACCCAACTCCAGCTCCTCAAAAACCGTGTTAGGGACCTGGAGCTTGAGCTGGATGAACTTCGGATCATTCGGGAGGCAGAGGGGGTCATAGATAGGAGCTTCAGGGAAGTAGTTACACCAAAGACTGGAGATAGATGGGTAACTGTAAGAGGGACTGGGAAGAAGCAGTCAGTGCAGGGACCCCCTGCGGTCGTTCCCCTGAGTAACAAGTATACCGTTTTGGATACTTGTGGGGGGGACGACTTACCAGGGGTAAGCCATGGGGTACGGGCCTCTGGCACGGAGTCTGTCCCTGTTGCTCAGAAGGGAAGGGGGGAAAGGAGTAGAACATTAGTAATTGGGGACTCAATAGTCAGGGGCACAGATAGGAGATTTTGTGGGAGCGAGAGAGACTCACGTTTGGTATGTTGCCTCCCAGGTGCAAGGGTACGTGATGTCTCGGATCGTGTTTTCCGGGTCCTTAAGGGGGAGGGGGAGCAGCCCCAAGTCGTAGTCCACATTGGCACTAACGACATAGGTAGGAAAGGGGACAAGGATGTCAGGCAGGCCTTTAGGGAGCTAGGATGGAAGCTCAGAGCGAGAACAAACAGAGTTGTTATCTCTGGGTTGTTGCCCGTGCCACGTGATAGTGAGATGAGGAATAGGGAGAGAGAGCAATTAAACACGTGGCTACAGGGATGGTGCAGGCGGGAGGGATTCAGATTTCTGGATAACTGGGGCTCTTTCTGGGGAAGGTGGGACCTCTATAGACAGGATGGTCTACATCTGAACCTGAGGGGCACCAATATCCTGGGGGGGAGATTTGTTAGTACTCTTTGGGGGGGTTTAAACTAATTCAGCAGGGGCATGGGAACCTGGATTGTAGTTTTGGGGTGCGAGAGATTGAGAGTAGAGAGGTCAGGAGCACAGTTTTGACTTCGCAGGAGGGCGGCAGTGTTCAGGTCTGTGGTTTGAAGTGTGTCTATTTCAATGCCAGGAGTATACGAAATAAGGTAGGGGAACTGGCAGCATGGGTTGGTACCTGGGACTTCGATGTTGTGGCCATTTCAGAGACATGGATAGAGCAGGGACAGGAATGGTTGTTGCAGGTTCCGGGGTTTAGGTGCTTTAGTAAGGTCAGAGAAGGGGGCAAAAGAGGGGGAGGTGTGGCGCTGCTAGTCAAGGACAGTATTACGGTGGTAGAAAGGATGCAAGATGGGGACTCTTCTTCCGAGGTAGTATGGGCTGAGGTTAGAAACAGGAAAGGAGAGGTCACCCTGTTGGGAGTTTTCTATAGGCCACCTAATAGTTCTAGAGATGTAGAGGAAAGGATGGCGAAGATGATTCTGGAAAAGAGCGAAAGTAACAGGGTAGTTGTTATGGGAGACTTTAACTTTCCTAATATTGACTGGAAAAGATATAGTTCGAGTACATTGGATGGGTCGTTCTTTGTACAATGTGTGCAGGAGGGTTTTCTGACACAATATGTTGACAGGCCAACAAGAGGTGAGGCCACTTTGGATTTGGTTTTGGGTAATGAACCAGGCCAGGTGTTAGATCTGGAGGTAGGTGAACACTTTGGAGACAGTGACCACAATTCGGTGACCTTTACGTTAGTGATGGAAAGGGATAAGTATACCCCGCAGAGCAAGAGTTATAGCTGGGGGAAGGGCAATTATGATGCCATTAGACATGACTTAGGATGTGTTGGTTGGAGAAGTAGGCTGCAAGGGTTGGGCACACTGGATATGTGGAGCTTGTTCAAGGAACAGCTATTGCATGTTCTTGATAAGTACGTACCAGTCAGGCAGGGAGGAAGGGGTCGAGCGAGGGAACCGTGGTTTACCAAAGAAGTGGAATCTCTTGTTAAGAGGAAGAAGGAGGCCTATGTGAAGATGAGGCGTGAAGTTTCAGTTGGGGCGCTTGATAGTTACAAGGAAGCGAGGAAGGATCTAAAGAGAGAGCTGAGACGAGCAAGGAGGGGACATGAGAAGTCTTTGGCAGGTAGGATCAAGGAAAACCCAAAAGCTTTCTATAGGTATGTCAGGAATAAAAGAATGACTAGGGTAAGAGTAGGGCCAGTCAAGGACAGTGGTGGGAAGTTGTGTGTGGAGGCTGAGGAGATAAGCGAGATACTAAATGAATACTTTTCATCAGTATTCACTCAAGAAAAAGATAATATTGTGGAGGAGAATGCTGAGACCCAGGCTATTAGAATAGATGGCATTGAGGTGCGTAGGGAAGAAGTGTTGGCAATTCTGGACAAGGTGAAAATAGATAAGTCCCCGGGGCCGGATGGGATTTATCCTAGGATTCTCTGGGAAGCCAGGGAAGAGATTGCTGAGCCTTTGGCTTTGATTTTTAGGTCATCATTGGCTACAGGAATAGTGCCAGAGGACTGGAGGATAGCAAATGTGGTCCCTTTGTTCAAGAAGGGGAGTAGAGATAACCCCGGTAACTATAGGCCGGTGAGCCTAACGTCTGTGGTGAGTAAAGTCTTGGAGAGGATTATAAAAGATACGATTTATAATCATCTAGATAGGAATAATATGATTAGGGATAGTCAGCATGGTTTTGTGAAGGGTAGGTCATGCCTCACAAACCTTATCGAGTTCTTTGAGAAGGTGACTGAACAGGTAGACGAGGGTAGAGCAGTTGATGTGGTGTATATGGATTTCAGTAAAGCGTTTGATAAGGTTCCCCACGGTCGGCTATTGCAGAAAATACGGAGGCTGGGGATTGAGGGTGATTTAGAGATGTGGATCAGAAATTGGCTAGTTGAAAGAAGACAGAGAGTGGTAGTTGATGGGAAATGTTCAGAATGGAGTTCAGTTACGAGTGGCGTACCACAAGGATCTGTTCTGGGGCCGTTGCTGTTTGTCATTTTTATAAATGACCTAGAGGAGGGCGCAGAAGGATGGGTGAGTAAATTTGCAGACGACACTAAAGTCGGTGGAGTTGTAGACAGTGCGGAAGGATGTTGCAGGTTACAGAGGGACATAGATAAGCTGCAGAGCTGGGCTGAGAGGTGGCAAATGGAGTTTAATGTGGAGAAGTGTGAGGTGATTCACTTTGGAAAGAATAACAGAAATGCGGAATATTTGGCTAATGGTAAAATTCTTGGTAGTGTGGATGAGCAGAGGGATCTCGGTGTCCATGTACATAGATCCCTGAAAGTTGCCACCCAGGTTGATAGGGTTGTGAAGAAGGCCTATGGTGTGTTGGCCTTTATTGGTAGAGGGATTGAGTTCCGGAGCCATGAGGTCATGATGCAGCTGTACCAAACTCTGGTACGGCCGCATTTGGAGTATTGCGTACAGTTCTGGTCGCCTCATTATAGGAAGGACGTGGAAGCTTTGGAACGGGTGCAGAGGAGATTTACCAGGATGTTGCCTGGTATGGAGGGAAAATCTTATGAGGAAAGGCTGATGGACTTGAGGTTGTTTTCATTAGAGAGAAGAAGGTTAAGAGGTGACTTAATAGAGGCATACAAAATGATCAGAGGGTTAGATAGGGTGGACAGCGAGAGCCTTCTCCCGCGGATGGAGGTGGCTAGCACGAGGGGACATAGCCTTAAATTGAGGGGTAATAGATATAGGACAGAGGTCAGAGGTGGGTTTTTTACGCAAAGAGTGGTGAGGCCGTGGAATGCCCTACCTGCAACAGTAGTGAACTCGCCAACATTGAGGGCATTTAAAAATTTATTGGATAAGCATATGGATGATAAGGGCATAGTGTAGGTTAGATGGGCTTTAGTTTTTTTTTTCCATGTCGGTGCAACATCGAGGGCCGAAGGGCCTGTACTGCGCTGTATCGTTCTATGTTCTATGTTCTATGATTAATAGCCACCTGTACTTGCCGTTTTGTTTAAAATTTAGAGTAGCCAACTATTTTTCTTTTCCAATTAAGGGGCAATTTAGTATGGCCAATCCACCTAATCAACCCATCTTTGGATTGTGGGGGTGAAACCCATGCAGACATGGGGAGAATGTGCAAACTCCACACGGACAGTGACCCAGGGCCGGGATTCGAAGCCGGGTCCTCAGCGCCGCAGTCCCAGTGCTATCCACTGCGCCACATGCCACCCTGGAGATGTGCAGAGATGACGCACCGGCTTTCATGGGTGGGATTTTCCGGACCATCCCAGCAGTTGGATTCTCCACTCCCGCCAAAGTCATAGGAGATTTAAATGGCTTGCTGCATCCACCTCGGTGGAATCCCCTGCGGTGGAGCTCGGAAATCCTGGCCTATATCTAAACGGGAGCTTTATTAATGTTGCTTTTGCTACCAGCTTGCTTTTAATTTCTCTAACCATGCCCACAGGCTTGACTAATGGAACAAGTGAACAGTAAACAGACATACACAATCCAACACAAAACGACTGAATACTGCAGTAATTGGAAACTAAGTAATTGCTGTTTGCATGCTGTGTACCCGAACCATCAAGGAAATTATTTGCAATCTTATTTTAATTTCTATTACTGAAGTGATTTTACTTTCATCTCTTGTCTCTGTTTTCAAATATAGTTTTTGATATCTTTGTCAATTTATAAGCGCAACTTCAAAATCATATAGTGTAACAGATTGGAATAATAATTTCAGAATATTTTGGTTTTATCCTTGTCTACCAATCCCCAATGGGACAGTCATGAAGCAGAAATCTTTGGTTATTACAATCTGCTTTACGTCAAACAATTCTAACCCAGAGACACAACATGTCCAATAAAAATCAAATGTCTATATGTTCCTTATCTTGCAATGCAGTTGCCTCTGAAGCAGTGGTTTATATGTGAGGGGGAATTGAGCTTTATTTTACATCAAAGATGTTTTTTTTCTCTCTCTCTCCAGCTTTCAATATTATCCCACTGTCAATTATGTACACAGACTTAATAATAACATTGTGGAGCGCAGCTGAGCAACCAACTGGGAAAATTGCAATCTTAATATAAAATTACCTGATGCCTTTAAAGTCTAAAAATTCTGTTCAGTGTGTCAATAAATCAAATGTGCAAATTTGTGCACTGACGGGAGGAGTAATTTGCAGGACGTCTATTTTAATGGTGAGGTTATTGTGGATACTGTCCGAGGGAATGGAAAAATGCCCTCTGTGGGGCAAAAGGTAACTTTCCAATAAATGTCAACATGTTTAGAAAGTGATCACTCAGGGAGTTATTACAATGTCCATTGTGAATTATGGCACACTACCTTCCGTGAGTATGGCAGCTGATTACTTAACATTGAGGCATTTGCCAATTATCCCAGACGGTTGCAGGTGTCATCTGTATTTGCCTGCGTAGTATCGTACCGATGCATTGTGAACCTAAAGCTAAATATGGCGAACAGTGCTTGAAGTCAAAAGAGCAGTGTAAATTTTTTCTGAACGATTAGAAAAGGCTAGAAAAATGCAACCGGGAAAGATTTTCAACGGACCACCCTTGGATTAAAAAAAAATAAATTTAGAGTACCCAATTCATTTTTTCCAATTAAAGGTCCTAACCCAAACCCCCGCTGACGATTAATTCTCCACAAAGAAGTCAATGAATGGTTGCCACCTCCGGGCGAACCCTAACAACGACGCTCTCAAGGCAAACTTGATTTTCTCCAAGCCCAGGAATCTCACCATGTCTGACAGCCAGGCTTCCGACTTTGGAGGCTTTGAGTCCCTCCAAGCTAGAAGTATCCGTCTCCAGGCTACCAGGGAAGCAAAGGCTAAAACGTCAGCTTCTTTCTCCCCCTGGACTTCCAGGGCCTCTTAAACCCCAAAAATCGCCACCTCTGGACCCATTGCCACCCTTATGTTCAATATTCTAGACATGACATCCTCAAACCCCTGCCAGTATCTTCTAAGTTTTGGACACGCCCAAAACATGTGGACATGGTCTGCAGGTCCTCTCGGACACTTTACACACCTGTCTTCTATGCCGAAGAATCTGCTCATCTGGGACACTGTCATGTGGGCCCGGTGGACGACCTTAAATTGAATCAGGCTGAGCCTGGCACATGTTGCAGTCCCATTGACCCTGCTCTGCCCATCCGCCCACAGGCCTTCCCCAATCTCCCCTCCCAACTCCTCCTCCCATTTCTGCCTCCGCTCCTTGGTCTGCGTCTCCTCCGCCCTTGAGCTCCTTGTAAATATCCGAGACACTTCCCTCCCTACCCACCCTCTCGACACTACCCTATCTTGGATCCCCCTTAGTGGCAAGAGTGGAAAAGATGACACCTGCCTATGCAAACAGTCCCGCACCTGAATTCATTCCCCCTCGTCAACCCAAACTTGGCCTCTAGCGCCCTCAAGCCAGGGAAGCTCCCTTCCAAGAACAAACCTCCCATCCGCTCAATCCCCGCCTCCGCCATACCTGGTACCTCCCCGTCCAACCTGATACGTCCAACCTCCCCGGAGCAAACCGATGGTTATCACATATCGGGGACCAGACCGATGCTCCCGTTGCTCCCACGTGCCTACTCCACTGTCCCCAGATCCGAAGGGCCGCCACCACTACAGGACTGGTGGAGAAGCGCGCCGGTGGGAACGGCAGAGGCGCCGTCACCAACGCCCCCAGACTGGTACCCCTACATGAGGCTGCCTCCACCCGCTCCCAAGTCGAGCCCCCCTGCCCCACCACCCACTTCCTTATTACGGCTTTGTTAGCCGCCCAATAATAGTTGCTGAAATTCGGCAGTGCAAGCCCCCCTTTCCCCCCCGGTTCCGCTCGAGCATCACCCTCTTCACTCGTGGGGACTTGCCCGCCCATACAAAGCCCAAAATGATCTTGCTTACCCTCTTAAAAAAGGAACATGGAATGAAAATGGGGAGACATTGGAACACGGATAAGAACCTCGGGAGGACCGTCATTTTAACTGTCTGTACTCTCCCAGCTAACGACAGTGGGAGCGCATCCCATCTCCGAAATTCCCTTCGCACTTATGCAGTCGACCCCAATCCTGCGCCATTTGTATTCTCAGGTACCTGAAACTGTCCCCAACTAACCGGAACGGCAGCTCCCTCAGCCAATCCCCTTGGCCCCTCTCCTGAACTACAAACATTTCATTTTTTGTCATATTCAATTTGTACCCCGAAAACCGGCCAAATTCCCCCAGGGTCGCCATGATTCTGTCCATCCCCGCCATCGGGTCCGAAACGTACAAAAGCAGGTCATCTGCATACAATGAAACCCTAGGCTCCACCCCCTCCCCCCCCCGAACCAGCCCCTTCTAACCCCCTGAAGCCCTCAGAGAAATTGCCAGCGGCTCTATAGCTAGCGCAATCAGCAGTGGGGAGAGGGGGCACCTCTGTCTCGTGCCACGGTGCAGTCTAAAATAGTCGGAAGTCGTCCTGTTTGTCCTCACACTTGCCTCCTGGGCCTGATATAGCAGCCTGACTCAGTCGATGAAACCCACCCCAATATAAACCGTCCCAGCACCTCCCATAAGTAGTCCCACTCTACCTGGTCAAATGCCTTCTCCGCGTCCATTGCCACCACTACCTCCACCTCCTTTCCCTCTGGGGGCATCATGATCACATTGAGCAATCTTCTTATATTCACCATCAGTTGCGAACCCTGTTTGGTCCTCCCTAATAACATTCGGCATACAATCCTTAATCCTAGTGGCCAAAAGCTTTGTCAGCAGTTTGGCATCCATGTTAAGAAGGGAGATTGGCCTATAAGACCCACGACTCCGGGTTCTTGTCCTGTTTTAAAGTCAAGGAGATGGTAGCCTGCAACATCATCTGGGGCAACACCCCTCTGTCCCTTGCCTCATTAAAAACCTTGACCAGCAGGGGCCCCAATATCCCGGAGAACTTTTTATAGAATTCTACCGGGTACCCATCTGGCCTCGTGGCTTTACCTGACTGCATGGCCTTTAAGCCCTCAAATATCTCCTCAGCTCTGACCGGGGCGCCCAGCCCTTCTACTAGCTCCCCGTCCACTTTTGGGAATGTCAGGCCATCTAAGAAGCATCTCATCCCCTCCGGCCCCGCGGGGGGCTACGAGCTGTAGAGTTTGCTATAAAGGCTCTGTTCACACCTGCCGCATCCCCTACCAAGTTACCGCCTCCATCCACCACTTTATCTATTGCCCTAGCTGCCTCCCTCTTTCTGAGCTGCTGAGCCAGCATCCAGCTGGCTTTCGCTCCATGTTCATATACCGCACCCCTCGCCTTTCTGAGCTGCTCCACTGCCTTACCCGTGGACACCACCCCAAACTCCACCTGCAGCCTCCTCCATTCCCTCAAGAGCTCCGCACTGGTGGTCCCCACATACCTCCTGTCAATCTGCAGTATCTCCGCTAACAGTCGGTCCGTCTCTGTCCTGTCCGTCTTGTCCCTGTGAGCCCGGATTGAAATCAGCTCCCCTCTCACCACTGCCTTGAGCGCCTCCCACACTACCGCTGCTGAGACGTCCCCCGTATCATTGACCTGCAGGTAGTTTTGTATACACTTCCTCACCCTCTCGCACGCCCCTTCGTCCGCCAGCAGTCCCACATCCAGCCTCCACTGCGGGCGCTGGAAGCTCTCTTCACTCACCTGTAGCTCAACCCAATGCGGGGCATGGTCGCAAAGGGTGATTGCCGAATACTGCGCGTCCACCACCCCTGTCAGTAGATCCCTACTCAGTGTAAAAAAATCGATCCGGGAGTAGACCCGATGGACTTGCGAGAAAAAGGAGAACTCCTTCCCTGTCGGCCTTCTAAACCTTCATGGATCGGCCCCCGCATCTGCTCCATGAACTCCCTCAGCTCTTTTCCCATTGCTGACACTCTGCCCGTTCTTGAGCATGACCGGTGCAGGCCTGAATCAATAACTGTATTGAGGGCCCCTCTCATAACCAGCTTGTGGGAATCCAGGTCGGGTATCTACCCCAGCACCCTCTTTATGAAATCCGCATCATACCAGTTTGGCGCATTTATGTTGACCAAGACCACCTTCATTCCTTCCAGCTTACCATAACGTAGCGACCTTCCCCATCCAAAACAATACTCCCCACCTCAAACTGCACCCGCTTGTTCACCAGAATCGTGACCCCCCCCTGGTTTTAGTATCTAGCCCTGAGTGGAATACCTGACTAACCCAGCTCTTCCTCAACCTAATCTGGTCCGCTACCTTCAGGTGCGTCTCCTGCAACATTATCACGTCCACCTTTAAAGCCCTAAGATGCGCGAACACTTTTGCCCTCTTCACCGGCCCATTTAGCCCTCTAACGTACCATGTGACCAGCCTATTTGGGGGGCACCGCGTCCCCCTTGCCGGTCAGCGATCCCCTTTCCTGGGCCTGCCCCCAGCCCCTGCCTCACGCCTCTGTAGCCCCGCCTCCTGGCAGCGCCCATCCCCGACCTCTTCTCCGCTTCTAAAATCAAATCCCTCCCTCGTCAGCTGAACAACACCCCCCCCCCTCCCCCCCAGCAACAACAGTCTGTAACCTAACCCCATCCCTAATCTGATTGTATACACCCCCCCACTGTGCTCCCGCAGACTAGCTCACCCAGCTAGCCTGCGGCTCCGGCGCCAGCATGTCTCCCACCTATTGTTGCCTATCTGCCCTCCCCCTGCCCATCGAAACCATCGCCCTCATCAACCCAGACCCAACCCAACAACTGCCCACTTTAAGAAACAGACACCAACCAAAGTCAGTACAAAGAAAAAACAAAGCCAAACTCTCGCCATAATACAGATCAAAGTAATACTACTCAAAATAATAAAGTCAAAAATCCCACCACCATCCCCCTCACAACACAAAAAACCCACCGAAATCGAATAGTTCTTTAACTACTTTCCCCTTCTTAAACAAAACACAATTATCAAAGAGAAAAGCCAAGAACGGAAATGAACAAACGAATAAATCAGAACAAACAGCATTTAAAACGAACAGGAAAAACAGTTTCTCAAACTTAGAGCAGAATGTTCTCAAGTTGACACCAGTCCTTTCTTCCTGGCAAACTCCATAGCGTTCTCGGACGACTCAAAGTAATGATGTTGGTCCTCATGCGTAACCCAAAGTTGCGGCGGATACAACAGTCCGAACGTAACCTGCTTCTTGAACAGGATCGACTTGACTTGATTAAAGCCTGCCCTCCTCTTGACCACCTCCATGCTTAGATCTTGGTATACCCGCAGAATGCTGTTGTCCCACTTACAGCTCCATGTGTGCTTGGGCCACTGGAGAATGTGCTCCTTATCCAGGTGCCTATGGAACCTGACCACCATCGCCCGAGGGGGGCTGCGGCTTCCTCGCCAGTGCTCTGTACGCCCGATCCACCTCCAACGGTCGGGGGAATGCCCCATCTCCCAGCAGCTTCTGAAACATGTTCGCCACAAACTCTCCGGCATTAGCCCCCTCCGGCAGGCCAACAATCCTTAGGTTCTGCCTACGGGACCTGTTCTCCAAATCCTCTACCTGTTCCAGCAGCCTTTTTAGCTGGTCCCTCAGCATTCCCACCTCCATCTCCACCTCATCTGGTGTTCCTCCTGTTCAGTTAGCTCCTTCTCCAGTTTCTGGATCGTCCGGTCCTGGGCATCTAGCCTCCGCTCCATCCTCTCCATCGGGGTCCAGACATTCCCATTTCTGTCTGGCGAGGCCTTCCCAGATGACCTGCATTAGCTCCTCCGTTGATGGTTGGGCCGAAGCCCCAGGGGTCTGGACACCGGCCATCTTGTCCACTGCTGCAGCCAACACCCAGCTCGAGCCTGTCTTTTTGTTTCTTCCCTTTCGATCCCTTCGGGCTCTCTGTTCTATAAACCAATATATACACCAGACACTTATTCACTGTTTCTTCAAGTCCAGCGCTTAAAAACGCAAAACAAGTTGAGGGGAAAGGTCTGAATGTCTAGCCAGAGCGGGAGGCACCAAATGTGCGACCTACTCCCTCAGAGTCGCCACCGGAACCCGATATTGAGAGCTGACTTTTAAAGCAGATCAAGGCAGTCCAGCAGCACGGTTCAATTCCCATACCAGCCTCCCTGAACAGGCGCTGGAATGTGGCGATGAGGGGCTTTTCACAGTAACTTCATTTGAAGCCTACTTATGACAATAAGTGATTTTCATTTCATTTCATTTCATTACACTTTGTTTGATTGGACCCAAGACTATGGAGATTGTGGTACAGCTTTTGTTACTCTTAGGAAAACAAGGGAGTTGAAGGGATTTATATTTGGATTGGTCAACATTTGAAATAAAGTATAGTTTTAAGTGGGTTGAATTTAATGATTCTGTGCTTGTAAAGTTAACACCTATAGTTAGATTCATGCTGGAAAAAGGTGTTTGTATATGTGGAGGTTGGTTACGTTCCAACTGTGTTTCTCTTGTGCTGAGAGAGGGCTATGGCATGAAGAATAAATAAAAGACATAAGCAGGTGGGGATTACTTAGCAACTGGGGACTTGTAGGGTAAAGAGGCTTTTAAGTTTTAACTTAGCTAATTTGAAAGCAGTTGGAGAAAAGGCAGGTCTCACAGTTCTGCTAGAAGTGGTTGCTTTAGAGGGCTAGAGTGGGAACATCTCTCAGCTTTGCAAGACGAAAAGCCTTACCAAAGAGTAATGATTAAGAAAACGAGGGCAGAGATCGGAAGAGCAACTAGTTAAATAAAGTAGCGAAATGAAGAAAAGTGTGAAAGAGGACTGGAGTTAAGTGAACAGGACCAAGGTATTGTTCAGAAGAATTCAAGGAAGAGTAAACTAAGTGTTCTAAGTTAATGACAATCGCAGTAACCAGAATTAAAGTGGGATAGCAGCTTTCAAAGATTTACAAAAATTTTTTTTTAGAGTGCCCAATTATTTTTTCCAATTAAGGGGCAATTTAGCGTGGCCAATCCACCTAACCTGCACATCTTTGGGTTGTGGGGGTGAAACCCACGCAGACATGGGGAGAATGTGCAAACTCCTCCCAGACAGGCAGCTTTCATAGATAAAACAAATCTCTGACACCATTATAATACAGTCTGGGAATTGAGAATTAAAGCAACTGTGAGCAGTTTGTACAGCAGTCAAGATAGAGAAATGCTATCGGGGATGGTGTGAAATCCTGGACTGGATTCTCTGTTAAAAGTGGAACAAAAGCTTTATTTAAAAGTGTCATTTTGAAAACTTGGTCTGGATTTCTGAATGTAAACTGAGAAGGGAAAGCATTATATTTATTTATTTACATAAAAAAAGAATCAATTTAGAGTACCCAATTCATTTTACCAATTAAGGGACAATTTAGTGTGGCCAATCCATCTACCTTGCACATCTTTGGGTTGTGGGGGCGAAACTCACACAACATGGGTAGAATGTACAAACTCCACACGGACAGTGACCCAGAGCTGGGATTGAATCTGGGATCTCAGCTCCATGAGGCAGCAGTGCTAACCACTGCATCACCGTGCTGCCTAATGAAAAGCATTATATTTATGATAGATTTTTAAAATTTTAAAAAAGTACCCAATTATTTTGTTTTCCAATTAAGGGCAATTTAGTGTGGCCAATTCACCTACCCTGCACATCGTTGTGTTGTGGGGATGAAACCCATGCAAACACAGGGAGAATGTGCAAACTCTATACGGACAGTGACCCAGAGCCGTGATCGAACCTGGGACCTCGGCACCATGAGACAGCAGTGCTAGTCACTACGCCACCGTGCTGCCCGGGTATCTCACTCATATACCCATTCATCACTCCTCATTCACTCATACACACTCACCAGTGTGAGGTTGGAACATTGGCTTGGATTTTGCAGGACAATAATGTTAAGTCTCACTCATTCGTATACACACTCACTCAGATTTACTCACTGATACACATGCATTCATACATAAACAAACAGGCATACTTACTCACTCACTCACATACACACTCTGAGGTTGGAACATACTGGTCCGGATCTTGCAGTCAAAATAATGGTGAGACGATCACTGGTATTAAACCTTTGAGCTACTGCCCAACTACAGTTGCACAAGAATGTCAGAAAGTTGAAATCCAAGTTGTCCTGCTGCTCCAGAAGCTTCACTATGCCATTATCTCACCTGAAGATGTAGCATTCAAAACGTGGAATTGAGTAGAATTAATTATTTCAAACGTCCAGTGCAGTTTAAATGGTTCGGCCACAGCTAGCGTGTTGTGTGCACTTCTGGAATCCACATGATAGAAGGGATGCAATAGCAATGGGAAGGGTGCAGAGGCAATTTGCCAGGACATTGTCTGGGCTGGAGGGTTTTATCTTTGAAGAGAGATTGGATAGACTGGGCTTGTTTTCCATGGGGCAGAGGGGACTGAGAGGCGGACATGATTGAGATGTATAAAATTACGAGGGGCATAGATCTAAGGTAAGGGGCCGGAGCTTTAGAGGAGATGTGAGGAAAAACATTTTCACCCAGAGGGTGGTGGGTGTCTGGAACCCACCGCCTGAAAGGGTGGTGGTGCAGGACCTCTTATAACATTCATGATGTATTTAGGTGTGTCCATGCAATGCAAAGGCATACAAGTGCTGGAAAATAGGATTATTTTTGACTTGCACAGACAGAGAAAAGCAGGACCCAATAGTGTTTATGTTCTCTTGCCATATCTGATAATGAATCGTGTTACAACTAGTTTAGGAACACTGAGCTGACTCCTCTCTTTGGCCCACACCTGGGTTAAGGATAACAGAGTGAGATTTTTTTTTAAAATGTGACATTGCCAATTCAATTCAATGCTTCTTCGCAGCTAGAAAGTCACTTTCCATGGTGACTGGTGGTCACTTTGGGGTTCTCATTGAAGCAGTCACTCCGCATTGACGACCATAGCTGATTGATTCTCTTTTCTCTTGAAGACCGTGCCTGATGTTGAGTTGGAATCCTCCTTTAGAAACTCCAGTTTGCAACAATGAGGTCTTCTGGATTTTCAAAATACAGGCAGGGCTCAGTTTGTTGAGAGAGGCTTTGGGGAGAGAGAGAGAGGTGGTAAGGCGGTGTCTGTTGTTTACACCTGAGGTGTGGGCCATGTGATCTCTCTGGTTTCAATCTGGGGTTATGTTACCCATTGGGCATGATTCGACTGCCTTGTCGTGCCCGATATGGGGCGGAATTCTCCGCTCCCTGGAAAAATCGGGAAGGCCGTCATGAACTCGACCGAGTTTCATGACGGCCTCGGAGGCCGCTCCTCTCACCTTATTCACCCCCACCCGGGGGGTTAGGAGCGGCGCTCCATAACCCTCGGCCGCCGGGCCTTGACGTCAAGGCGGCGCGCCGAGAATGACGCGACGGCGGCGCCTAGGTGACATCAGCCGTGCATGCTCAGGTTGGCCGGCTCCAACCTGCGCATGCGCGACTGACGTCACGACGGCTGACGGCTGAAACTCACGCATGCGCGGTTGCCATCTTCCCCTCCGCTGCCCCGCAAGACATGGCGGCTTGATCTTGCGGGGCGGCGGAGGGGAAAGAGTGCGTCGTTTTGAGACGCTGGCCCGACGATCGGTGGGCACCGATCGCGGGCCAGTCCCCTCCCGAGCACGGCCGTGGTGCTCACTCTCCTCCCGCCCCCCACAAGCTTCAAACCAGCTTTTGCCGCCATGTTCACGATGGCAGCGACCAGGTGTGGTTGCCGCTGTCGTGAACTGGTCGGGAACGGCAGGCCGGAGAATTGCCGGTCGCCGAGCGGGGGTGTGGGAGAATCGCGGGGGGCGCCAGGTGGGCGTGTCGTGAGTCGCCCGGCCCTCCCGCGATTCTCCCACCCGGCGTGGGGAGCGGAGAATCGCGCCCATGGTGTTGGGAAGAGGCCGTTGACTCTTGTGAGATCTGTGATGCTCAAAACGTCTTGGGAGATTCAACGGAATATCATGAAATTACACAATCTGGACGAGATGCAGACATGGATATTTAAATCAGTAACTGAGCTAATTTAAATATGCATTTGCTCGAGTCACCCGGGGCCTGGGATTAAAAATGTTGTGCCTGTGAGACCTGAGCATCTTCGTATTTCTTGCGGAGACCACTTATAAACGGCACTCGCCTGAATCTCCAAGTTGAAGGAGATAGATCCCAATGCCCCGGGTACCTCAAAAAAATGCATCTTACAGTAAGACTAGCTGTCTCGCTCTAAAATGCAGATGGTCGGGATTCACCTTGCAACGTCTCAGAGATCGCGTTAGATCTTGCGAGGTGTTGCAACCCAGGTAGATTCCGGGAGTGGGGTCTACTGGCTTCTATTGGCCACATTGTACCGCGGTGCGCTGCTTTACAGGTGCAGTGTGGGTGAATACCGGTCTGGATCTGAACCAAAAAGCCGTCGGGGAATGCCCTGCCAAACATGCCCAAAATGACATTTAGGTGGGTTCTCTGGCCGAAAAATCCAGCCCTTAGAAATGTTTTTGTTGAAGGGGCTGAAATGAGGCCTAGTTTGTGGGAAGACAGTTCGGCTGAGCACCTGGCTGGATTTTCTGGGATTGTCTCTTCATTCAGTTTTTCACCTGGATTTCTTCTGACTTTGCGACAGTTGGTGTCTTTGAGTTCAGGGCTGTTGCACCCCACCCTCCAATGCTGCCACAGTCTCACCAACAACCACCCCCACCCACATGCTCCCTAGGCCACGTCAGCCTGCACCCCACATCACTTCCTCACCATGGTATCGCCAGAACTCTTCCTCCCCCTGCCCCACCCCACACTTCAGTGACAAAGGGTCCCTTTTTTGCCAAGAGTTGTTCAGTCTGAAGGTGTCAACGGGTAATTGTTTTAATTTATGTAATATTATTCCAGAAGTTGAACAGCTGTAATCAGTAATGAGATATTGCACTGTGTCTATCTCCTGAGTGTAGTGCACTCACAGGAGAAAAGGCAGGTAGAATGTTGTTTACTATCCATGAATTTATTTCTCTGCCCTGGTGCTTATTTGCCCAGAAAATGTATCGACCTAGTTCCCACTCCAACAGGATTGTCATTTATTCACTTTTGCTTAGCTGATATTTCTTTTGATCCTGTACGTGCATTGTTTTGTTGGAAAGACTGTCGGAAGATTGTGAAAATTCTGCCCCTGCTTAGGTCGCCATTTAAATTCGCCACAAGGGGAGAGCATTTCACTACCAAATGTTGCTCGAGAGCACTGCAGCACCCTCTAGTGGCGTGAGCGAACAACACAGTCTATTTCTGTGATCGATTTGATAATGATGAGCAATGATGAAGAGGTGACTGTTGTTGCACTCAGATTCTTACGGCACTGATCTAGCATGAATACCCTTGAGGTAATTTTGAATTTGTGCTGTGCAAAACAGGCACTGGGTGAATCAGCGTTGGTTTTTATTTCCATTGTCTTTATGGAAAGTCAAAGTGACTCAGAATTTATATTTTTCTGACCTGGCCTCATGTGCCACTGTATCATAGAATTTACAGTGCAGAAGGAGGACATTCTGCCCATCGAGTCTACACTGGCCCTTGGAAAGAGCACCCTCCTAAACCCATACTTCCACCCTATCCCCGTAACCCCACCAAACCTTTTTGGACATTAAAGGCAATTTATCATGGCCAATCCACCTGACCTGCACATCTTTGGACTGTGGGAGGAAACCGGAGCACCCGGAGGAAACCCACGGAGAACCAGGGAGAACGTGCAGACTCCGCACAGACCCAAGCCGGGAATCGAACCTGGGAACCTGGCGCTGTGAAGCAGGAGTGCTAACCACTGTACTACCATGCCGCCACTGGTGTCAGCTTACAGCCAAGAATGGAGTTTATTGCTGTGGTCCAGTTCGTGTAGATTTGTTTAGTTCAGCCTGATGTGAAATATTGGTTTGAAGTTCAGATATTTTTCAGCAATTTAAAGGCTTGAAGTTTCTGTAAAGTTTATTGAGTCAATGAATTTCCCAGGGGGTCTCAGTAAAATCACAGAGGATGACAGAGGAGCAACATTTTAAGATGCCTGCTCATGTTGACAAGCACAGTGATGCACTGGACAGTGACAGTTCCTTATGCTTTCACTCAAAGCAAATGCATATTATTAATGCAACACATCTCCTTGATAATCAAAATAATCTAAACTTAAAGTAAATCTTATCAGGATAGGTTTGAAAAATATCATTGACTAGAGTGGAGGCAAGAGGACTTAAATGATTCTCATGTACTCATATAATTTTCCTGACATTGCAAAACTATGCATCATTTAATTTGTTTTATTGTTGCCTTTTTGTCCTTATTGAAGTTATGGTTCAGTGTTAGTAAATGATGGCCAGGTTTTTGCACTCTTGTCGTCACTGACCCTGAAGAAAGTTGTCCACAAGATCCAGTTGTCTCTCTCTCTCTCTCTCTCTCTCTCTCATTTTTTCTCTCTCTTTCTCCCCTCTCCTTTTTCTCTCCTCTTTCTCTCTCTTCGTTCTCTATCCTTTCTCTCTCCTTTCTCCTCTACTTTTATCTCCTTCTCTCTCTCCTTTCCTTCTCTCCCTCTCTTTTATTGGGATATATCACCTTTTCTGACATTCATTTTATCCTGTCACAAACTATAGGCAATGGCCAGCTTCCAACAACAGTGGTGTCATTCGGAAAACTGAGCAGCCAATCGTGTTGAAGAATGATCACAAAGTGGAAACCAAGAAGTAAAGTGCAAAGTTTTACAGAGAGCATGGGGTTAAGAGGGAAGCTGAAATATCATAAACTTTAAAAGATATATCATTGTAAACATCAGTGGAAGTTTTCGCAGGGAATGGAAAACCTGACATTCCACAAATATAAGATTACATTTTCAGGGCAAGTGAGGTCATTCAGAAGTAATTATGACTTAGGACGCCATTAAAAACTCAGCTACACTGCATGGTGTAACTTTTTCATGGGTTTTTACAGCAAGGCTAATAGCTTTAAGAATGTACGCTCACACCAATTCAAGTGATTTCTAAGTCATACATCTGTGAGCACTTCAACGCGCACCCTGCGGACCCATAGAAGAGGCGACTCTCTGCGAGCTCTCCCCAACAGATCCACTTTTTACCTAACTTATACTCGTTCTAATCTTTTAAAATTGAATTCTAAGATTATGTATTTTCTTTTATTCCCTTTTCTTCCCCACTACTGAATGGTCTGTTGAGCTGCTCGCAGAAAAATACCTTTCACTGTACCTCGGTACACGTGACAATAAACAAATCCAATCCAATCCAATCCAGTGAGTCACTGACAGAAGCTTGCGGATTGCCATGTTTAAGCGTGCATGCGTGACTGCCAGAATTTGCTGTCGGTTTTGCGGAGTAATTGATAGTGAATGCTGACAGTTTCACTGTCATAACAGCCTCAAAGCTGGACCAGAATTCTGTTGGTTGTTGACAGTCACTATTTATGCCAGTGAGTCATAGAAGAGGCACAATATGACCTAGGGATTGATTAATGTTCCGCCTGCTCAACGATCAGTTTTAAACTTGACCTGAGAACAATACCTGTGACAACCATGCCATGAATACTTGCATTGTTATAGCATTTTAATGTAACACGCAATCCAGGGGCATTTCATAAATAGAAATAGATGACAAAATGTGGAGAGAGGTGAGCAGGGCTCTCTAAAGCTAGGTTGAAAAAAGGTACACTTTTATGCAGGTTTTTAAAAGTATGAGTTTCTAATAAGGGGATTGGACAAAACGTTGAAAAATAAACAAGGTAAAGCCAAATATCTGCATGTACCTCCTCCACTATTCAATTAGATCATGGTTGATCTGTAACTCAATTCTATTTGCTGCCTTTAAGTCAATTCTGCAATTACTGATTAAGGAATCACTATCTTTCGGAGCACTGCTCCTTCCTCAGGTGAATGAAGAATCTCTTCATTTACCTGAGGAAGGAGCAGTGCTCCGAAAGCTAGTGATTCGAAACAAACCTGTTGGACTTTAACCTGGTGTTGTAAGACTTCTTACTGTGCTCACCCCAGTCCAATGCTGGCATCTCCACATCATGATTAAGGAAAGCACAGAGATGATGGAGCATTTCTGCAAAAGGTTTTGGAATTGCTTTGAAACCATCCTTCCTTCTATCCCCCCAACCTTTCCTACTCACTGTTGAAAAGCCTCCAATTGATCATGGTTTCCTCATGGAACAAAGAATAATTCAAACTATTATGTCATTAAATGTTGACTGGTGCATTCAGTCCCCATACTTTCTCACACTTATTCTGGTATCAGCATCCCCCGGGGGCAGGGGAATGGCGGTGGTGGGAATTGTGTTGCGCCAGTCGGGGGCCGTTGGCAGGGCCCTCTCACCACCCTCTCCCCCCAGCGCTTCTCCGCGAAGGGCCGGGCGGCCGGCTGTTTTAGGCCTGTCCCGCCAGCGTAAATTGCACAAGGTTCTTACTGACGGGACCTGGCTCTGCAGGTGGCCTGAGGAGTCCTCGGGGGGGGGGGGGGGGGGGGGGCACAGGGGGATCTGGCCCGGGGGGGGGGGCCTACGGTGGCCTGGCCCACGATTGGGGCCCACCGATCTGCGGATGGGCCTGTGCCATGGGGGCACTCTTTCCCTCCGCGCCGGCCTCTTTTAGTCTGGATTCCGCAACTTCCGGGTGGCCCGATGCCGGAGTGGCGCCGGTACGTCCCGCCCGCCGGATACCGGAGAATCCCGTGGTATCCCAGGCAGGCTGAGCAGACAGTCACGGTGAAAAATTATCACAAAGAGCAAACCAGGACTCTGATCCTGCTTTTATTTACTAAAGTATGGAATCACACCATTATTTTAAAAAAAAACAGGTGCAATTCAATCCAATCTTGCAGAACCAGCATTAGAAGTAAAACAAAATATACGCTACTTCAGGGTTCTGAGTGATTACTGGTGAGGATCTTGCTGAAAACATCGAAGCCACCAATGTTGTGTTTCAGTGAGACTTCTGCCTTCTTTCCCATTTGCCACTACCAATCGTGTCTTGAAGGTTCAGATCATCCATTGATTCCTATCAAATGCCCATAGATCAAGCTCCTCTTAAGTAACTATGACATTTCTGTGACTTGGCTCTATTGGATAGTGAGCAGGGATTGTGGATTAGTTGTGGCATATTAAATCTGCTTGAAGTTGAATAACTTCTGCATGTACTGCGAAGGGTGCAGCAATAAATGACCTGAAAACATCGATCAGGATGAACATTCAGCATCTCACATCAATGCTCACTCCGAAAAAATTGTAAACCTCACTGCTTGGGCTGTGCTTTTGGAACTAGCTTTAAAATTATTTGAAATTTAGTATCCTTTTAATCGTCATGACTGTTCATCCTGCTCAATACAACATTGAAAAGGATTGCAACCGAACAAAAAGTTTAATTGTGATAAAAATGCCAAGGGACTATTGAGTGACCGGCTATGCATTCTGCAACTGTGCACGGCACCAGATAACATCAGCTCAGCTCGTCCTCTGCCTCTTCTGGGTCATGCAGATGCCAGGCCGGGCCCTGGGGCTGACACCTACTTGATCGGGGCACTTGGAAAGCTGGTCCTCCTGCTGCCTGCAGGTACACCTGGACTGGCTTTGACACAATGCATACGGACTGGAATTACCTGCAATCGAGTACGGGGACATT
Organism: Scyliorhinus canicula; assembly: GCF_902713615.1. Taxonomy (NCBI): domain Eukaryota; kingdom Metazoa; phylum Chordata; class Chondrichthyes; order Carcharhiniformes; family Scyliorhinidae; genus Scyliorhinus; species Scyliorhinus canicula. The sequence goes on from NC_052161.1 coordinate 48,300,459, forward strand.
GCACGTCCTGGCAGTCGGCTTTACGCCCAGAGGCAGGAGTCGCAGTGGGAGCCTGTCCGGGCTGTGGGGGTACCATGTGAGGGGCGACTCCCCAAGACGTTCACCTCCATCCCTTGTTCTCTTGGATGCCATGTTCTGCACTTTCCTGACAACAGGAAGGTCTGTAGCACCTGCTGAAAAGTTAGAGAGACTTCGCCCGAAAGCTTTTTCTGAGTGTCCATATTATTATTATTTTTTTCCTAAATTTAGAGTACCCAATTCAGGGGAAATTTAGCGTGGCCAATCCACCTAGCCTGCATATCTTTGGGTTGTGGATGCAAAACCCACGCAAACACGGGAGAATGTGCAAACTCCACACGGACAGTGACCCAAAGCCGGGATCGAACCTGGGAACTCGGCGCTGTGGGGCTGCAGGGCTAACCCACTGCCCCACCGTGCTGAGTCTCCATATTATTAGTACTGCCGACCAAATGATCGTGGGTTATATCGGCCACACTAGTTTCATACTCACAAAACCAGGCTATCTTCCGAAGCTGAGATACGAACTCGGTGACAGACTCCTGGTGGACCTCTCCACTGTATTAAACCGATATCTTAGAACGATTATCGCCGGGATTGGGTTAAAGTGTTATGCCACCAGTGTTACGAGCTGGTCGAATGATTGTGTATGCGGTCGCCGGGTACGTGAGACTCTGGATCACCCTGAACGTATGCGGTCCACAGGCCGTCAACAGTATGAGCGTCTGCCGCTCGTTCTCTGTGATATTGTTGGCCTGAAAGAAATAACATATTGGTCCAGTCCTCAACATCGGCATCAAATGCATCTAACCGGCCAAACAGAGGCACGGCGAATCAAAGAAATCCAAACAAGGTCCAGAAAATCAGGGAGGTGGCTCAGCTGAGTCGGTCACAGCGTCGACAGCAAACCAGTGTACTCCTCATCGCCAGTTTAATAAGGACAGGGGGAGTAAAATAAGAAACAAAAGGACGCAATCTAACGGAAAATTCTAAGTGTAATTTGTGACGGGTTTTGCTTGGATTTTCACCCAGCTCTGTCGGTGAGTTCCCCACCACTATCTAATCATACTTAGTCACTTTTAAGGGCCCTGAAGGAGTTTATCCACGCCAAGCCCACACTTAGAATTATTTTGTTTACTGGGGAGCTGAACCCGCCCGCCTGATCGGCTCCTCTGGGATCGAGCTACCATTTTGAAAGGGTGCCATGATCTCCAAGTGTGCTTGTAGGTCCCCCACACCTTTCACCCCTGGGCCATGTCAACCCCCACACACTTGATCATCACTCCCCGCCCCCAATATGATGACATCTGCTATAGGGCCGCTGAGGGCCCCCCATTTTCATGCCTTCCCAAGCCCCATTTCAGGTCCCTCCCACTTCCAGACCCCCACCCTTCATTCCCCCAATATTCTAGAGGGCCCTTCATGCCCACCCTGCAGTCCCCCTCACCATAACCCTCCCACTCTCCTTCATGGGTTTGGCCCCCTTCAGCCCTGATCCTTGGAAGGGCCACCCTGGCACCCGGGCACCTTGGCACTACCGCCCCAGCAGTGCTTCTGCTGGTTTTGCAGTAAAGTACTAGGGTGGCAGTGGCAAGGTGCCATCTTCCAGGGAAAGGGCCAGGGAGCCATCCTGCTCTGTCCCTAACCATCCGGGGCCACCGATAGCCCGGAAGACCTCTGGGTGCTGTTCCGCCTGGCCCACGCTTGTGTAGACCAGCAGTGATGTACTGTTCTATGTTCTATGTTCCATGAATGGGGGCTGGGAGACGCCAGCAGTCCAGCTGGCGTATCCCTATGGTGGCCAGTAGAAGCTGGGAACCCCATAGATCATGGGTCAGCTCGCCTTAGCAGGTTTTAAACCGACTGAGGCAAGTGAGGCTTGGTCCCGCCCATTGTGGCTGGGATCCTGATCGCAGCATCGTGCGAGATCTGGGTAGATCTCACGAGACATACTGACCATCAGGAAGCCCAAGGGAGGCCCCTGCTGGCATTTACCCGCCACATTGCAGTCCCATTCGGGCCAGATGATCACACCCAAAGTTTTATTTACACAAATGATATATACACTACTGGGGTTTCTGTCGAGGTCGGTGTCTTCCTATCTTATATACATGGGTTAATTGAGATATCCCGCCCCTAGCTCATACTCTGCTGGAATCGGGACGTGATGTGGCCAGGAGATCCTGTGAGTGGCTGCTTCCAGGATTCTGATGGTCGTTAAGCCTCAGAAGATCTAACAAGATCTCTTGGGATGTTGCGATCTGGATCCTGCCCACAATGGACGGGACCCAGACTTGCAGAGTTTTTTTTTCACAGTTTAAAAAAATTAGAGTACCTAATTATATATATATTTTTCCAATTAAGGGGCAAAATAGCATGACCAATCCGCCTAACCTGCACATCTTTGGGTTGTGGGGGTGAAACCCACGCAGACATGGGAAAAATGTGAAAGCTCCACACAGAGCGAACCCGGGCCCTCAGCGTTATCGACAGCAATGCCAACCACTGCACCACCGTGCCACCCTCCAGACTTGCAGAGTTAAGGGAGTTTAAATCTCATTTAACTCTGCCTTCGCCAGATTAAACCACCTTACTGCTTACTGGCCTCGCCGAGGAGACCCCAGCTGGGTGGCGTTTACCACTGATCCCCACCCTGGCAGTGCCACTCACATGCCAGCCTGGCACTGCCATGGTGCCCAGTTGACACTGCCAGGGCACAAGACTGGCAATGCCAAGGTGCCCAGGTAGCATTTTTCCCATGCCGGGGTGCCCTGCCCTTATGAAGTAGTGTGTGGGGGGCTCTAGGAATTCCCAACAGGTGAGTTGGGGTGTTGATGGGTCCACGGGTCACGTCGGGGGGAGGGGGGGTAAGGAGATCGAGGCATCATTTACCCGTCAGTGCCGGAAATTCAACTGAGCGCAGGCTCGGCGGGGCATTCCTCGCTGAGGCCCCAAAAAACTCCAGGGTGCCGTTAGATTGTGGAGTTACTCCCGTTCTACAAGGATTGGGAATGAGCCCTCCAATCCCACCCAGAAAGGAATCTGTTTTTTCGTTAGATTGCGCCCGTTCAATGACTGGCCAATAGATCTTTCAAATCTATTTGGTACGTCTCTGTTTCTCATGTTCTGAAGTGATTGGATTGAATAATTTCATCACTTGCTCATTATTTGGCTTGGCATAAACCTCAGATTTCACGTTGCAGCGGGTGGCCAAGAAAAACATGAGAAAACAGTTGTGGACACCAAAAGGAAAGGGGCCTTCATTGTCTGATTGTGAATCACAGTGAAATATTATCACCAATGCCCAACTTTTTTTTATTGGCTTTGGTCCTTCGGAAAATCTCGGGCCAAAGTGTTCTCTTCCCTTAATCTCCAGGGAGCTGTTAACCGAGCTGAGCCACTTGGAAACTCGGTCAGTTCTTTGTTTATCTGAATCCTGCCACTACATGTATGTGTGCAATCGATAGTGGGAACTTCAGTCTGCTTCCTTTCCTCACTCATTCCCGGACTGCAGAGGCCAATTGCTCCAAGCTGACATTAGCTGGTTGAATAGAATCCAATTGAACCTGGAGCCATAACCGCATCACTCAGAGTTGCAGCATTTAGCCAATGGGGAGAGGCCTGTTTCTAATATCTGTAATGAATAAACATTTAAAAAATATTTTGACAAGTTCCTATTTTGACTGTAGTATAAGGACATTCTTTGGGCTGGTCAGAATGCTAATGTCATTCAACAATTGGGATCATTTTGAAATATAGTATAAACCACAGGGAAGATTTATCTCTGTGTAAAGTTGATGGAGGGAAGTGATCCATTTTTGATGATTAATTGTTTTGCTTTGGAAGCACTCCAGGTTCCACATTATAATTTATCTCCGCCCACCTAATCAGTAAATGTTGGCTGATACAATTTCCTGGAAAATGGTTTGAGTTATATTATTAAAGCATAGGATGTGCTGTTGATTCTCATTTGCCTTCAGGTCTTTATGTGACCTTTTAAAATTCCTGTTCAGCAAGACACACATACACACAAGTGCAGGGTTCATGACTTAACATTCGACAATTATATATTTTCAGTTCCAGTGTCCCTGAGAAAATTGTGGGTACAATAGCTTTAAACCTGAATGTTGTAGTATACGGGCAGAAGGATTGATCACCCGCTCAATGTAATGTGTGTGCCTCTCACTGCATTATTCCCATTCTTGCTTCATTAAGGTTTGGCCTTGGTGAGTTAGCAGTCCAGTTTTCAGTGATATGGATAGTTTGCACACCGCTATTTAGCAATCATAGAATCCCTGCAGTGCAGAAGAAGGCATTCGGCCCATCGAGTGTGCACTGGCACTTGGAAAGACCACTCTACTTAAGCCCATGCCTCCTCCCTATCTCCATAACCCAGTAACCCCCACCTAACCTTTTGGACACTGAGGGGCAATTTAGGATGTCCAATCCACCTAAGTGAAATCTCCAAGCAGACAGTCACCCGAGGCTGGAATTGAACCCGGGTCCCTGGAGCTGTGAGGCAGTAGTGCTAACCGCCATGCCACCATGCCGCCCTGAAAATGACAGATTTGCTGGTGCAAGCCATCGGAGAGAATGTCATTTGTCGACAGTTGTTCCAAATGGAGTCGAGTTAGACTGTCGGGATTGTCACTTAATCTGCAAGTTGTCGTCATTTTATTCAGTGACGGAATAATTCTGAGCCATTCAGGGATAAACACAAAGTGCTTTTCCAGCTGGACCGTGTTTTGTTCTGTCACTCCATTTTGGCAGCAAAGTCCAGTACTTTGGAACGGCAACAAATGTAGGAAGTTACAATGTTCGTGACTGGAATGAATTGACCAGGTGGTTTTTCTAATATGGGTGGTTCATCTCTGTGGCTTTGTGAATGTGGGGGGGGGGGGGAGAGTGTCTATTTCAAAGTTGACCCTTACTGTAAGTGTTCGAGGAAGGTCTCGGTTTATAGTATGGCCTGTGGGGCATTGAACTTTCCCCCCCCCCCCCCCCCCCCGGTAGTTTGAAGTGCTGTGCAAGGTTTCCATGGTGAGGCGGATGGTTCTGGGAAGTAGGTTTCAGCCTCAGGAATGCTTTCTCTGTCGGCCTTTTATTTATCAAGCTTCGTCCCTGAATCAGACCGTTCAAACTCCACTTGATTTGTAATCCAGGCTGACACTTCAAGGCAGAACCGAGGAAATGTTGCATTTCCCTACATTACAACACTTCAAAAAGATTTAATTGGCAGTGAAGTGCTTTAAATATTCTGGAAGTTTTCTGTTCTCCTCTTCTTCATGTTGGAACTGGAACAGTATCCAAAGCCTGGGATTTATTTATTTACCAAAAATGCCCTGTCGACTCTTTATTTTAATGTATGAAATGACTCATCCATCAATTGCAGCATAATGTCCTTGTGGTGAATGTATTCACCATAATATAAGTTGTCTGTATAGTACTGTGGCCTATGGCCAGGGAATGGTAATATGATCTCCTTCCATGCATTGTACTGGAACCCTGGTGGGCTCCGCCTCTGGCTTCGCCCCCCCCCCCCCCTCCCCCCGGGCGGTATATAGACCTGCGCCCATTGTTACAGCAGTCACAGGCAGGCAAGTTCTTGGATAATAAAGCCTATGTTCCCTCGTTCTCATCGTCTTGTAGTGAATTGATGGTACAACAATTTATTATCCAAAGACATCACTATTGAAGCCGCTTTGAAGCCTGATAAACTGGAACTCGACGCACGAGCAGCAGAAGCTAAGGAAATCTTCTCCTACTGGCTCCGCTGTTTTGAGGCCTACCTCGACCCCTTTGAAATGTCTACCTCCGACGCCCTCAAGCTGCACCTCCTCTATGTCCGGGTGAGCCACAGAATCTTGGGTATGATTGAGGATGCAGTCACGTATGAAGCGGCGGTCGCGATTCTAAAGAGACAGTTCGTGAAGCCCGTGAACGAAGTGTTCGCGTGGCACCTCCTCACTACCCGCCGTCAACATACCGGGCGGGGAATTGCTGGACGAGTATCTGGAGAACCTGACACTACTCGCCCGCAACTGCAACTACAGGGATGTGAAGGCCGATGAGCACAAGAAGCTGATGATCCAGGACACCTACGTGGCTGGGGTCTGGTCTAACTATGTCCGGCAGCGACTGCTGGAAAACGGGGCCACTGATCTACAGGACACGGAAAACTAGCCACCTTGTGAGAGGTGGCCTACCAGAGCCTCAGCGTGTTGCCGGCAGACCCAGTGAACCCCTCGTGGGCACCACAGACGCGGCCTTCACCAGACCCGATTACGTCCCAGGCCTGTGCCGCATGGCTGCCCATTCAGCCCGGAGGACCGTCTTGCTACTTCTGCGGTGAGGGCCAACACCCCCGGCAGCGTTGCCCAGCCCGCACCGCGACATGGAGCGATTGCAGCAAAAAGGGACATTTTGTCAGAGTCTGTCTGGCCCGATCCAAAGCCCCGAAGTCAAAAGTGTTTTTGTTTTTGTTTATAAATTTAGAGTACCCAATTACTTTTTCCAATTAAGGGGCAATTTAGCGTGGCCAATCCACCTAACCTGCACATCTTTGGGTTGTGGGGGTGAAACCCACGCAGACACGGGGAGAATGTGCAAACTCCTCACAGACAGTGACCCAGGGCCAGGATTCGAACCCGGGTCCTCAGCGCCGTAGGCGGCAATGCTAACCACTGTGCCACCGTGCTGCCCCCCGAAGTCAAAAGTTAACAGGCCTGTTCCATTGGACTCACAGGCCCACAGACCCTACAATGTGGCTGCGTGCCTACCGGTACTGCCCCTTCAGACACGTCATCCGCGGCGTGCAGCTTGTGGGGGGGCGCCATCTTTAATTCAGACCAACACGTGCGACCCACGGGGGCGGCCATATTGGCAGCCATCTTTAACACCAACCGACATGTGCGACCGATGGGGGTAGCCATCTTGTGACCCCGAAACCTCCGACCACGCAGAGTACCCGTAGCTCGGCACAGTCACCCTCGACCAGTCGCGGCCAAAACATCTGAAGGATTCAATGATGGCCGTCCGAGTCAATGGACGCGAGACACCCTGTCTTTTTGACTCTGGGAGCACAGAGAGCTTCGTCCATCCCGACACATCAAGGCGCAGCTCCCTCTACATCTACCCCGCGTCCAGACAATCTCCCTTGCCTCCGGATCCCATTCGGTGCAGATCCGGGGGTACTGTGTCGCGAAACTCGCGATACAGGGCGCTGAGTAGGCCCATTTTAAACTATATGTCCTCCCTCACCTCTGCGCCCCCCTACTGCTTGGACTCGACTTCCAATGCAGTCACCGAAGCCTGACTATAAAGTTCGGCGGACCCCTACCCCCTCTCACGGTATGTCGCCTCGCGACCCTTAAGGTCGTCCCCCCCTTCGCTCTTTGTGAACCTCACCCCCGACTGTAAGCCCGTCGACACCAGGAGCAGATGGTACAGTGCACAAGACATGATTTTTATCAAGTCAGATGTCCAGCGACTCTTGAGGGCGGGGATCATCGAGGTCATCAACAGCCCCTGGAGAGCACAAGTGGTGGTTATCAGGACCGGGGAAAAGAATCGGATAATTGTGGACTACAGCCAGACCATAAACAGGTTCACGCAACCTGATGCGTACCCCCTTCCCCGCATAGCGGAGATGGTCAACCAGATCGCATAGTACCAGGTGTTCTCCATGGTAGATCTGAAGCCTGCCTGCCACCAGCTCCCAATCCGTCCAGAAGATCGCCACTACAGTGCTTTTGAAACAGCCAGCCGACTTTTCCACTTCCTCAGGGTCCCTTTAGGCGTCACTAATGGGATCTCGGTCTTCCAGAGAACAATGGACCGAATGGTGGACCAGTACGGGCTGCGGGCCACATACCCGTACTTGGACAATGTTACCATCTGCGGCCATGATCAGCAGGACCACGATGCTAACCTTCAGAGGTTCCTCCTGACTGCCCAATCCCTCAGCCACACATATAACAAGGAGAAGTGCGTTTTCCGCACAATCCGGCTAGCCATCCTCGGCTATGTCGTGGAAAATGGGATCCTAGGGCCCGACTTCGACTGCATGCTCCCCCTCATGGAACTTCCCCTTCCCCACTGCCTCAAGGCTCTCAAACGCTGCTTGGAGCTATTCTCCTATTATGCCCAATGGGTCCCCAACTATACGGACAAAGACCGCCCACTTATCAAAGCCACTATATTCCCCCTGACGGCTGAGGCCCGCTCGGCCTTCAGCCGCATCAAGGCCGATATCACTAAGGCCGTGATGCATGCATTGGATGAGTCCGTCCCCTTTCAGGTAGAGAGCGATGCTTCAGACGTCGCCCTGGCCGCCACCCTCAACCAGGCGGGCAGGCCAGTAGCCTTCTTTTCTAGAACCCTCCACGCCTCCGAGATTCGACACTCCTCTGTCGAGAAAGAAGCGCAAGCCATTGTGGAAGCTGTGTGGCATTGGAGGCACTATCTAGCCGGTAGGAGGTTCACCCTCGTCACCTACCAACGGTTGGTAGCCTTTATATTCAACAACGCACAACGGACAAAATTAAAAGCAACAAAACCTTGAGGTGGAGGATCAAACTCTCCACGTATACTTACGATATCAAGTATCATCCTGGGGAGCTCAACGAGCCCTCAGATGCACTGTCCCGTGGCATATGCGCCAGCGCACAAGATGACCGACTTCGGGCTATCCACAATGACCTCTGTCACCCAGGGGTCACTCGGCTTATCCACTTTATTACGGCCCACAATCTGCCATACTCCATCGAGGAGGTCAGGGCCATGAACGAGGATTGCCAAGTCTGTGCAGAGTGCAAACTGCACTTCTACCGGCCAGACAAAGCCCACCTGGTAAAGGCCTCCCGGCCCTTTGAGCGCCTCAGTATCGACTTCAAAGGGCCCCTCCCTTCCACCAACCGCAATTTCTACACCTGACCGTCATTGATGAGTACTCCCGCTTCCCCTATACCATGTCCCAACATGACCTCGGCCACTGTTATAAAGGCATTGCACAGCATTTTCACCCTGTTCGGTTTCCCAGCATACATCCACAGTGACCAGGGCACCTCTTTCATGAGCAATGAGCTGCGTCAGTACCTGCTCAGTAAGGGCTCAGCAGTACTACGAGCTACAACCCACAGGGAAACGGTAGGTGGAGAGGGAGAACGCAATGGTATGGAAGGCCGTCCTTCTGGCCCTTCGGTCTAGAGGTCTCCTGGCAGGAGGTCCTCCCTGACGCGCTCTACTCCATTAGATCGTTCCTCTGCACAGCCATGAACGAGACCCCTTACAACCATTTGTTTGTCTTCCCCAGGAAGCCTATCTCCGGGGTCTCGCTTCCATCCTGGCTGACAACTCCGGGACCTGTCCTTCTCTGGAAGCATACGAGGAGCCATAAGACTGACCCCCGGTCGTGAGGGTCCAGCTGCTGCATGCCAACCCTCAATATGCCTACGTCGCGTACCAAGACGGACGGCAAGATACGGCTCCCTCCGGGACCTAGCGCCCGCTGGTTCCCATGTCAGCGTGCCCCCCTCCCCACCGCTTACCGCCTCTCCCCGAATCCCTAACGCCCCTCCTGGGGCTCCTGTACTGTCCCGCGCCTACACTGCCGCCATCCACCACCCCCTGCCTACACCCATCCCTCAACTGTCGTCGACACGCCGGACCGAAGCTCCAGACATGTTCTCGGAGTCAACAACTGCAACACCGGTACCCACCGCACCACCAGAGCTGAGGAGGTCCAAAAGAACAATCCGGCCTCCAGACAGACTGAACGTATGATGACCCCACTTCACCCCCGCTGGACTCCATTTTTAACAGAGGGTGAATGTGGGGAATGTATTCCCCATAATATAAGTTGTCTTATAAGTTGTATAGTACCGTGGCCTATGGCCAGGGAATGGTAATATGATCTCCTTCCATGTATTGTACTGAAACCCTAGTGGGCTCCGCCTCCGGCTTCGCGCCCCCCCTCCCCCCCCCAGGGCGGTATATAGACCTGCCGCCTGTGGGCGGCGCTCATTGTTACAGCAGTCACAGGCAGGCAAGTTCTTGGATATTAAAGCCTATGTTCACTCGTTCTCATCGTCTTGTCGTGAATTAATGGTACACCAGTCCTCCAACAAAGTCCCCAGAAAATGTAATGAAATGGGGGAGCACGTTGGAAAAGCTGATTTCCTGTCCTTTCCCATCCCTTGAAAAGTTGACAAGAACACCCTGGGCAGAATTCTTCCATCCCACCTGCAGCGTGTTTGGTGGGGTGGGCGGGGGCAGAGTGTTCAGCACGAGCTGAAAAGTCGGAAACCCACCGGCGTAAGATCACGTTGCAGTCCTTCCAATGGCAGGTTGGTCTTTCTGCTGGCTGACGGCACAAATGCCATTCGCATCCCATGAATGCTCTCAGCTGCCCACCGCCATCCCATCAGGCCTTTCAATCTTGCGTCACGCCAATGTGAAATTCAAACCCGATTGATAAAGAATGGCGTGCACAAGGCAGTCCTCAGTTAGCAAGAGACTTTGAGAGGTGAGTTCCAGAACCTTTCTGCCTCGGTGGCCGTTGGCCTGCTTTGTTCTAGTCTCCTCTGGTGCCGGGGTGTCTGCTTTAGTATCGTTTACTTAAATGTTACTCTTTTGTCCCCAGAGATGGCTTATTAGTATGGTAATGGCTTTGCAGTATCGGTCTTGTCTGCTTGCTTTCTCGGTATTGTCCATTTTCCCTGCATTCTTTGCAAAGTGTCCATTTTATAATCGGGACGTGGCCATCCCAGATGGCTACACCATCCCCATAAACATTAGAAAGAACAAATAGTTGCAAGTGTGTTTAATTTAATGTTTCAGCTCCTGGAAGGGCATGAATCATGCTGACAAAGGTGTTTATATGTGTGGGGTTTGGTTAAGTTCCAGCTGTATTGATATTGTGCTTAGAGTGGGCTCAGCATGAAGAATAAATAAACCAGAAGTTGTTGCTGAGCAACAGGAGACCACTTTCCAGAGGCAAGGGCTTTCCTTTGTTCTTAGTTTTAACTAGAAGTCAGCGATGTTGAAGACAGGATCTTGGGGAGTTAACATCTCTCAACTATACTAGATGAAAGACTGGACAGGACAGGAGCTGCAAGGAGGCAGGTTTCCTCAAGCACAAGTTACAGTCCAGATAACCAGGAAATTGGACAGAAAGAATGTTTAAGACACCAAAAGTTAAGAGAACAAGAGACCAAGGTGTTGTTCAGAAGAATTAAAGAGTGAACAAAGTTTTCTGGGTAAAGAGACAATTGCATTACCTAAATTTAAAGTGAAACACCAGACTTCAGAGGTAGATGATACGTTTTATGTCATTTTAATACAGTCTTAGAATCGAGAGTTAAAGCAACTGTGAACAGCTTGTGCAGCAATCAAGACAAAAAAATTATACAGGGGTTGGTGTGAAATCTGGACTGGAATCACTGTCAGAAGTGGAGAAGAAGCTTTGTTTAAAATGTAATTTGGAAAACCTGGTCTGGATTTTGGAATGTGAACTGCTGAGAGAAAGCATGCGTTTGAGAGAAGATTTTAAAGTGTGTTTTTGTGAGTGGAGTTTAGAAACTCACATGTGACAATCATCTGGTGAGGATTCCAAGGAGAAATCCACAAACATTCACTTTTCCCACAGTCATCTTGTGTGCTTAAAAGGGTCTTTGTGTTAATGAGACAGTTGCAGATTAAGATACTTTGTAATTGTAAGGAGTATTGTATTATAATCCAATTCTTTCATGTTCAATCAATGCTTTTGCTCTGTTGTTAAAACTAATTAGTGGTCCCGTGATGGTGCTCCTCCAAGTTTTATTTAAAACAAAGTAAAAGTTACTGTCTTTTGAGCCAGGGTTCCATTCTGGGATCTTTTATCTCATTATATTATCAGCTGCGATCATAATAGTCTTAAGACACAAGTGTACTTTTCAATGAAAGAATTCTCTCGCTACCTAATTGTATGAACTTTTGGAACAAAACATAACATTAATATACCATCAAACCTAAAACCAAATCATGTATCTTGTTCAACAAAGGTTGTAATGATAAACCCAGCAATTACAGGCCAGTCAGTTTAATGACGGTGGTCAGCAAGCTTCTGGAAACAATTACTCGGGATAAAATTAGTCACATGGAAAAATGTACATTGATTGGGAAGAGCCAGCATGGATTTCTAAAGGGGAAATCAAGTTTAACTAACCTGCTGGAGTTTATTGAGGAGATACCAGAAAAGCTTGATGAGGATATTGCTGCTGATGTGGTATACATTTCAGAATGCATTTGGTACAGTGCCACACAACAGACTTAAAAAATATATATATCGCTCATAGTCACCATTAACACGCAAAGTCCCCCTCCCCTCAACCCTCCCAACCACCCCCAACTAATGTTCGATGTTATCCAGTTCTTGAACGTGCATAATGAATAATGCCCATGAATTGTGGAACCCCTCCATCCTTCCCCTCAGTTGAAACTTAACCTTCTCAAGAGTAAAGAATTCCAACAGATCCCCCCGCCATGCCAGGGCACAGGTTGGAGAGATTGCTCTCCACCCCATCAGGATCCATCTTCGGACGATCAACGAGGCGAAGGCTACAACATCTGCCTCTGCACCCGTTTCCAACCCCGGCTAGTCCGACACCCCGATTATGGCCTCCCGAGGGCCCGGAACCAGTTTCACTTGCACCACTTTACAGATTAACCTATAAACCTCCTACCAGTAATCCTCCAGCTTCGGACAGGACCAAAACATATGAACGTGATTAGCGGGTATATTCCCCCCACAACATTCACACACATCTTCTACCCCTTTAAAGAATGGGCTCATCCTCGCCCTTGTGAGGTGTGCTCTATATATCACCTTCAGCTGTATCAGCCCCAACCTTGCGCACGAGGTGGAGGCGTTTACTCTCCCGAGCAATGCACACCAGAACCCCTCCTCCATACCCTCTCCCAACTATTCCTCCCACTTTGCTTTGATCCCTTCCAGTGGTGCCTTCTCCTCTTCCAAAATGGCTCCGTGAACCGCCGACACTACCCCCTTCTCCAGTCCCCTTGTCGTCAGCACCTCCTCCAGCAATGTGGAGGCCGGCTCCACCGGGAAGCTCTGTATCTCCTTTCTGGCAAAATCTCGAACCTACATGTATCTAAACATTTCCCCCTGCTCCAGCCCATATTTCGCTTCCAGCTCCTTCAATCCTGCAAACCGACCCCCAAGAAACAAATCTTTTAGTGTCTTAATCCCCTTCTCTTCCCATTTCCAAAAATTTCCATCCCACCTCCCTGGCTCAAATCTGTGGTTCCCCCAAATCGACATTTCCCTTAACCCTGCCCCCAACCCAAAGTGTTAGCGAAACTGCCTCCAAATTCTCAATGAAGCTATTATTACCGGACTCCCTTAGTATTTCCCTGGGGCCATCGGGAGCGGCGCTGTTGCTAGCGCCTTCAATCCTGACCCCCTGTACAAACTCTCCTCCATTCTGACCCACTGGGAATCAACCCCTCTGACCCAGCTCTGCACCTTCTCCACATTCGCCGCCCAGTATTAATACATCAGGTTCGGGAGACCCAAACACCCTGCCTGCCTTCCCCTCTGTAGCAGCACCTTTCTAACTCTGGCCACCTTCCCTCCCCATATGAACGATGTAATCCTTCCCTCAATCTCTCTGAAAAAAACCTTTGGCAGGAAAATCGGCAGGCATTGAAAAATAAACAGAAACGGCGGCAACACGTTCATTTTAACCGCCTGTACCCAACCTGCCAGTGACAGAGGGAGACCATCCCACCTTGCCAGATCAGCTTTCACTCTCCCCACCAAACGAGAAATGTTGTATCTGCGGAGCACCCCCCCCCCCCCCCCCCCCAATCCCGAGCAACCTGCACCCCCGGGTATCTGAAGTGAGTCCCTGCCTTATGGAATGGCAGCACCCCCACCCCTGCCCCCACCCCCGGCAGAGATACCACAAAATACTCACTCTTGTCTAGATTTAATTTGTACCCCGAGAAAGACCCAAACACCTGAAGCAGCTCCAATATTTTCACACAACAGACTTAAGAAAAGTTATAGCTTATGGAATACTTCGGGCTGGACGAAGGCTTGTAGTCGTGTTCCCCAAGGGTTGGCATTGGGACCCTTGCTGTTCCTGATATATATTAATGATCTAGATTTTGGTGCGCAAGGGACAATTTTTTTTTATAAATGTTTTTTATAAAGTTTTCATATTTTATATATGACAAGTTACTAGAGAGAGAGAAAAAAAAGGAAAACACAAAAATTTAACATGAATATTTACAGGTAAGCATCTTCATAACAACAATTGTGGCCGCCCCCTTTAGCCAGCATACATATTTTACATTCCCCAATATGGCCGAGGCACATGTTTATAGGCATTTATTTATAGTTTGGTTTTGGGCCTTAGCTTGCCATCAAACCCCCATAACGAGCCCGTAACCCCCCCCCCCCCCCCCCCCCCCCGGCTACCTTCCCCCGATTCCCGTCCATTTTCCCCTGGTTCTTGGCCACCCGACTATTGGGGCCTCACGGTAGCATGGTGGTTAGCATCAATGCTTCACAGCTCCAGGGTCCCAGGTTCAATTCCCGGCTGGGTCACTGTCTGTGTGGAGTCTGCACGTCCTCCCCGTGTGCGCGTGGGTTTCCTCCGGGTGCTCTGGTTTCCTCCCACAGTCCAAAGATGTGCGGGTTAGGTGGATTGGCCATGCTAAATTGCCCGTAGTGTAAGGTTAATGGGGGGATTGTTGGGTTATGGGTATACGGGTTACGTGGGTTTAAGTGGGGTGATCATTGTTCGGCACAACATCGAGGGCCGAAGGGCCTGTTCTGTGCTGTACTGTTCTATGTTCTATTCTTCCTCATGTACGTTGGCCACAAACAGATCCCGGAACAGTTGCATGAATGGCTCCCACGTTCTGTGGAAGCCGTCGTCCGACCCTCGGATGGCGAATTTGATTTTCTCCATTTGGAGAGATTCCGAGAGGTCGGACAGCCAGTCTGCAGCTCTGGGTGGTGCTGCTGACCGCCAGCCAAACAGGATTCTACGGCGGGCAATCAGGGAGGCAAAGGCAAGGGCGTCCGCCCTCCTCCCCAGGAATAGATCTGGCTGGTCTGAAACCCCAAAGACCGCCACTATCGGGCATGGCTCCACCCTCACCCCCACCACTTTGGACATAGCCTCGAAGAAGGCTGTCCAGTGCTCCACAAGTCTGGGGCAAGACCAGAACATGTGGGCGTGGTTGGCCGGGCCTCTTTGGCACCGCTCACACCTGTCCTCCACCTCCGGGAAGAACCTACTCATACGGTTTCTTGTTAAGTGGGCTCTATGTACCACTTTTAGTTGCGTCAGGCTGAGCCTTGCGCACGTGGAGGTGGAGTTGACCCTATGCAGTGCCTCGCTCCAGAGTCCCCACCCTATCTCCATCCCCAGGTCGTCCTCCCATTTCCTTCTTGTTGCGTCCAGTACGGTGTCGTCCCTATCTACCAGTCGGTCATACATGTCACTACAGTTCCCTTTCTCTAGGATACTTGCGTCCAGTAGGTCTTCCAGTAGTGTCTGTCGTGGCGGTTGTGGGTACGTCCTTGTCTCCTTTCGTAGGAAGTTTTTGAGCTGCAGGTACCGTAGCTCGTTCCCCCCAGCTAGCTGAAATTTCTCTGTCAGTTCGTCCAGTGTTGCGATCCTGTCGTCCGTGTATAGGTCCCTGACTGTCAGTGTCCCCCCGTCCTGCCTCCACCTTTTGAAGGTGGCGTCAGTCAGTGCTGGTTTGAACCTATGGTTGTTGCAGATGGGAGCCTTGTCCGACATTTTGTACAGGCCAAATTGCTGCCGCAGTTGGTTCCAGGATTGGAGGGTGGCTGTCACCACTGGGCTGGTGGAGTGTTTTTTGGGTGGGGATGGGAGTGCTGCTGTGGCGAGGGCCCGGAGGGAGGTTCCCATGCAGGAGGCCTCCTCCGCACGCACCCACTCGGCTTCTGGCTCCTGGATCCACCCCTTACTCGCTCGGCTGTTGCCGCCCAGTGGTAGAATTGTAGATTCGGGAGGGCTAGCCCCCCCCCTGGATTTTGTTTTTTGTATGACCTTCTTTGGGATCCTAGCATTTTTACCCCCCCCCCCATACGAACGCCATGATATGTTTGTCCAGCGCTTTGAAAAAGGCCTTGGGGATGTAGATCGGAATGGATCTAAACAGGAAGAGGAACCTGGGCAGTACGTTCATTTTGATCGTCTGGACTCTCCCCGCGAGGGAGAGCGGGAGTGTGTTCCATCTTTGCAGGTCCTTTTTAACTTCCTCCGTCAGGCTGGTGAGGTTCCATTTGTGGATCCTTTTCCAGTCATGGGCTATTTGGATCCCCAGGTAGCGGAATTTATTTCGGGCTTGTTTGAACGGCAGCCCCTTTAGTGCTGCCCCCCCCCCCCCCCCCCCCCCTTGCGGGTGTACTGGGAAGATCTCACTTTTGCTCATGTTGAGTTTGTAGCCCGAGAAGGCTCCAAACTCTTTCAGGAGCGCGATGATTCCGTCCATGCTGCTTTGTGGGTCCGAGATATAGAGGAGCAGATCATCTGCATAGAGTGAGACTCTGTGCTCTCTACCTCCCCTTCGGATCCCCCTCCAATTTTTTGCTGCCCTGAGCGCGATTGCTAGCGGTTCGATTGCTAGTGCGAACAGCAGCGGGGACAGCGGGCATCCTTGTCTGGTGCCCCTGTGCAGCTGGAAGTATTGGGAGTTGGTATTGTTGGTCCGTAGCAAGGGACAATTTCAAAGTTTGCGGATGACACAAACCTGGAAGTATTGCAAATTGTGAAGAGGGAAGTAGAACTGCAAAAGGACATAGACAGGCTGGTGGAGTGGGCAAACAGGTCTGAGATGAAGTTCAATGTGGAGAAGTGGGAGGTGATGTACCAGGGTCAAATGGCCTCCTTTTGTGCTGTCACGTTCTGTGATCTTATAAAGAAAATTTAAAGAAAAATAAACATTAGAATACACCTTTTAATGTTTGGACTAGATTTCAATTACATTACTTGAACAGTTCAGTGTATTACAGTTCACACATGGAGTCCACATTTCTGGTAACATTCAATTTTTAAAAATAAATTCAGAGTACCCAATTATTTCTTTTCCAATTAAGGGGCAATTTAGCGTGACACATCCATATAACCTGCACATCTTTGGGTTGTGGGGTAGAAACCCATGCAGAAATGTGGAGAATGTGCAAACTCCACACAGACAGTGACCCAGGGCCAGGATTCGAACCCAGGTCCTCAGTGCTGCAGTCCCAGTGCTAACCAGTGTGCCACATGCCGCCTCCACTTATTATATTTGTGTTGTCGTCTGGATCTATGGATAGTGATGGCAGAATCTCCAATGTTCTTTCCATCACATGGTTGACCAGGAATTTCTCTCACGTTTACTGGCTGCCATTGGTGTGTGATGAAAGGATTTGCAGATTGATACTCAACCTGTTTGGCCGCATTATGAATGTACATTTCTTAAGAACCCGAGAATTCCTAAACCGACACTGCATCGAGGAAAAGTCAAAGGGGGCTTGGCTTTACTGAACCTACAATACTACCACTGGGCAGCAACGGCAGAAAGAGTGAGAGGATGGGGAAAAGAACCCGACACAGATTGGGTACAAATGGAGGAGTCATCCTCTAAAGGAACGACCCTCGGGGCCCTGGCTACAGCAGCACTCCCGACCCCTCAACAAGATAGACAACAAGCCCAGTGGTAGCGGCCACGCTGAGAACGTGGACCCAGTTGAGACAGCACTTCGGGATAACCAAAATGTCACCCATGGCCCCATTTGCGGCAATCACAGATTTCCCCCCAGCCATGCTAGATACCACCTTAAAAAAATGGAGGCGGGACGGGGGCACATTGACGGTCGGGGACTTTTACTTAGGCGCAGACTGGCGACACTGGACGATCTGACGAGGAAGTGCAAACTAGCAAGGGGACAGGAATTGAGACACCTTCAAATACAACACTTCCTCCGCAAAGAGACAGTAGGGTACCCTGGGGCCCCAGAAAACACACCACTAGAGGACCTGATAGGCACAAGCAGCGAGAAGGGGGGGGCTATGCGGAAAAATATATGGACAGCTACTGGATAGAGCCCGAACACCACTTGACGAGACCAGACAAAAATGAGAGGACAAACTGGGGACAGAGGTGGGATGGGGACTCTGGAGCGAAGCTCTGAGCAGGGCGAACTCCACTTCCTCCTGCGTAAGGCTAAGCCTAATGCAGCTCAAAGTGGTGCACAGAGCATACCTGACCAGAACCCGAATGAGCAGGTTCTTCCCTGAGGTGGAGGACGAACGTGACGGTGCCAGAGGGGCCCGGCCAACCACACCCACATGTTTTGGGCTTGCCACAAGCTTGCTGGGTTCTGGACAGCCTTCTCCGAAGCAATGTCCAAGGTTGTGGGGGTGAGGATGAAGCCATGCCCAATAGTGGCAATCTTTGGGGTATCAGAGCAGCCAGAGTTACAACTGGGGAAGGGGGCCAACGTCCTTGCTTTCGCTTCCCTAATCACACGCCGGAGAATCCTGCTCAGCTGGCAATCGGCAGCACCACCCAAAGCTGCAGACTGGCTCGCTGACCTCTCGGAATTTCTCCACCTGGAGAAGATTAAGTACGCCATCCGAAGGTCAGCGGAAGGCTTCCTGGATACTCAGGGGCAGTTTGTCGGCCTGTTCCGAAACCTGTTCGAGGCCAGCACCGAGGAGTAAGATAGATGGGGAACCAAAGGACGACGCAACCCGAGGGAGGAGGGGGTGCAGGAGGAGGGGGTGAAAACCACAAGAGAAGTGGAAGGGTGCTGAAGCCAATGGTGGGGGGGGGGGGGGGGGGGGGGGGGGGAGAGAGGGAGGGGGGGGGGGGGGAGAGGAGGAAGGGTGGGGGGATTCATAGACCGATCCAGCGGGCAACTACATGTACATAGAATTAGTTAAATGAAGGACAAAACAAACCTCTGTAAAATAAAGTAAATTAGCATGGGCAAGAAAAATGTAAATGTATATACACAGCAACTGTTTATAAATATGAGAAAAGCCAATAAAAAGAATTTAAACAAAAACGAATGTACATTTCTTAGCCATCAAGTCCACAGGTGGGATTTGAACCTGGACTTGTTGGCTCAAGAGACAGGGATGCCCTGCACTGCGCCACAAGACTTCCTTAACATAGCAGCGAACATAGTAAATTGGGCGGAATTTTCCATTCCAGATACTCGGGTGCGGTGGAAGGCGGGATTAGCAGCGAGTTTCCCACTAATTGATGGGTTGAGTTCTCGCACCCAATCTTCCTCCTGAAACCTCATTAATTTTGCATAGGCTCACTGCTCGCAGAATTAGGTGGCGAGGCAGACACTGATTCGTCCACCCGCCGTAACCTCATAGGGGTCAAAGTTCCAAACGCACACATTAATGTCTGAAGCCAGCTGTGTGGTTGAAAATTCCAGAGACGGCCCCAGAGAACAAGAAGAGTCTGCCAGGGTTTTGCCATGGCTCCCAAGAGACTTTTACCAGAGGTGTCCACCACCAACAGATTTGTTTTCCCAGGGATGGATCCAGGAGAATCTCTTCTCCTTGCAGTTAGAGACGGAATGATCTCATCAACCCTCAGCTCTCCCAAACTCACATGCTCATCATAGCATCATGCACAGTGTTTGTGGGAGAGATATCGACATTGGAAGCATATCTAATTTATCAACCTTCCCAAGGAGCACCTTCAGCCCTGATTGAGGGGAATTCAGCACACACGCAGTAGGCATGCATGTTTCCCAACCCCTGCTTAATCTCTTCTCATCTTATCTTCCTGCAGGCCAAGCTTCCGCAGAACAAAGAAGATCCCGGACTAGAGGAAGGGCGGACGGCATCCAGGAGCTCTACAAATACGAGGAGGATGCTGCCAAGTCACCAGGGGAGGACAGGGATCATTGATATGGTGCTATGATCCCAGCAAGCCAGTACAGACGAGTCCTCCATCAGTTGATTACATCCTGACATTCACAGCTTGTTCATGAACTAAGTCTATCTGCTCTCTCTGACAGTATCTAGCAGGCCCAGACAAATCAGAACATCCAACTTAAGGCCCAGTCCCCAGACCACCTCGGACGAGGATGGTGGTCAATTTGAAGAAGATTCATCACTGTATCCACCTGCAGCCTCCACCAGCGCACTACTTTAGATGGATCCTGGTCCTAGGATTAGGCTCGGGGTCACATAGAATTATCATAGAATTTACAGTGCAGAAGGAGGCCATTCGGCCCATCGAGTCTGCACCGGCTCCTGGAAAGAGCACCCTACCCAAGGTTAACACCTCCACCCTATCCCCATAACCCAGTAACCCCACCCAACACTAAGGGCAATTTATCATGGCCAATCCACCTAACCCTGCACATCTTTGGACTGTGGGAGGAAACCGGAGCACCCGGAGGAAACCCACGCACACACGGGGAGGATGTGCAGGCTCCGCACAGACAGTGACCCAAGCCAGAATCGAACCTGGGACCCTGGAGCTGTGAAACGATTGTGCTATCCACAATGCTACCGTGCTGCCCTTCTGGGGAATACTTCACTGACACGTCCCCACAGCAACTGTAATCAGTGACAACCAAAGTCTTTAACACTGAGGGGATTCCTAGAGATTAGGCACCCGCTGAATTCGATTCCAGTGATGAGCCTCTTGAAATGGCCATCGCAAATATAGTAGAGATTCAAAGACAGGTGGTGGGACAGCAGGCAGAGATGTGAAAGGCCGTCAACAAACTAGAGTGAAGGATGGAGGAATCCGCCTGTGTTCTGTCTGAAGTTGCGGATCCGACATGCAAATGCCTTGAGGTCTGAATGAGAAGGGTGGCAGCTGCCTTGTTGACCCTGGTCCAGCAGGTTGTGTCAGCTTTGCACTTGGACCAACACACCATCACTCTAGGTATAGGTGAGATTCATCAGTGACTAGGGGAGAGGAGAGCAGGGCACCTTAAACTCATTCTAGGCGTGTCCTCTCCTCAAGGAGGCAGACAGTGGCCCACAGGCACACACAGGGAGGAGGACAAAAGCTGGACACCTCAGATCTATCCACCCAGGTGACTTTGATCAGTACCCAGCAGATCCCTCTGCCTGTTACCTCATCAACACCAGATACACAGGCTGAGGAAGATGCATCTGTCCAGCAGCAGGAGGCCCAAAGCAAGTTGTGGCCCTCTAGGTCATGGCTCTCCAGTAGACACCTGCCAAGTTAATCACAGACAAAAGGATGCCAAAGTCAGAAGGCTTCCTCCATCTCTGCTTTCATGTTGTGGTGCACATGGATGTAGCAGTAGGGTTGGAAAATTCAGGAACGTTGATCTCATTATATGGGCACAGCGGTTCACTCACTGTATGTATAATGCATCTTTGTAAATATGTTTGCTGCTTACGCCAATGGTCTCATCATCTGAATGCGTTGTGCATATCCCCCTATGTGTCCTCTTAATGTGAGCATTATGCAAAATGGCTACATGTGTCTCAGATTCATGTAGTGCATAATGGGCTAGCGTTAGTTACTTGCCCCTTGTGTAATATCAGTGAGACGTGTCCAGCTAATGGAAAGTGTCTGATCTTTGAAAGTGTAACTTTTATTCCTTACAAGATACCACAGGGTTATGCATACATGTGATTGGAAGGTTAATAATAGTATATCATCGACCATGAGCTTTCATAATTGTTTCTGCCAAAGCACAAGACCTCCAGCCATGATAGCATCTCCAACCATGTGTGCATCTCTATCACCACAATTCAGGTGACCATGAAGTCCAGTAGATGCAGGGTTTGTGCCACAGAACTGGCTTCCACTTCCCAGAATGATTACATGCAACTTTGTCTGCTGATATTTCTAAAGAGTAGGACTTGGCGGTACAAGAGGGTTGCAAGCCCAAGGCCCCATGCAGACCTTGCCCTTGACGCCATTGCGTGTAAAATCCTTTCTGTGCACTGGTATTTATTTATTTATTTATTTTTAAAAATAAATTTAGAGTACCCAATTAATTTTTTCCAATTAAGGGGTAATTTAGCGTGGCCAATCCACCTAGCCTGCACAACTTTGGGTTGTGGGGGCGAAACCCACGCAAACATGGGGAGAACGTGCAAACTCCACACCGACACTGACCCAGAGCCGGGATCGAACCTGGGACCTCGGCACCGTGAGGCAGCAGGGCTAACCCACTGCCCCACCATGCTGCCCACCTGGCATGGTATTTACTTCTTCTGGAAGCTTGTGGCTATCAGTAGTCATGGGTATGTCTTCCATGCCATGCCAATTTAAGGGCAATATCGCATGGAAGGTGATCCTCATTGGCTTCTTCAGGTTCCTGTTCTTCCAGGTCCTCATCATCTGAGGAGCTCTCAATTTCTTCCATGTCTCTGTTTGGCAAGTGATCTCCTGTTTGAAGCACCGTTGTGCAGGGTGCAACATACCACCAATGATGTGTGACACCCTCTGTACTGCAGAGTCCCATCTGAGAAGTCCAAACATTGGAAGTTATATTAGGATGCTGATGGTCTGTTCTACAATAGACCTTCTCGCACAGTGCGCTGATCTGTACCTTTCCTCCAAGGTACTTTGAGGGAAATGTACAGTTGTCACGAGCTATCTTTTCAGCAGGTACCGTCTATTACCCAGCAGCCAACCCTATATACGTGCTGCGACTAATCGAATATCTGAGGCACCTGGAAGTAATTCAAGATACAGGAGTCACTGGAACTCCCAGGATATCTGGTACATATGTGCACAATGTGTGTCTGAACGTTCACACCAGCTGAACGTTGAGGGAGTTTCTTCCTGTTAATGAACATGTTGGCCACTGCCAGTAAGCTCACCAAGCCACAGTTGTTCAATTGATTGCACCCTGCACTCTAGGGAAGCCTGAAATAGCCACAAATCCCAAGAAATCTAGCAGCCTGGTTAGCGTCATCCATTGTGAGCTTGACAGAATGATGAGCTTTACTGTCGGGGGCATCTGTCTCCTCCTTGATATGTTTATGTGTTTAGGGCTGAGATGTCACCTAGGTCCCTGTGGAACCCTAGGACGAGCCATTTGCAAAGAAAATTGAGCGCAATTTTCAGGGCACTGACGAGGATGGCCTCCCACTCCATGCGGCATCAGATCAACCCATAGAACATAGCAGATATAAGCCACCGAATCTCTTGCCAGGCGTAGAAATGTGCAGCACTGTCTCTCGATCATCTCCCTATAGAAAAGGTATCTTTGGTAGACCCTTAGTCGTGTGTGTCTCCTTTGTAGCGTGCATCTGAACTCTTCATCCTTAGGTTCACCTTGGAGCTTTATGGGCCCGAGGATATCAGGCCGGGCCTCCTTACAAAGATGAGCCAGACCGCGCCAGGCCCTTCTCCTCCTCCTAAATCAGAGCACTGCCATTAGGAATGCAGCATTGCCTGCAGCCTCTCCATCTTGTAATCCTCCGTCCTCTGTATAGACATCCAACTGATTAATGAAGAATGCCCAACCATGGTAGGTTTCCCACTTTCAACCAGAGAGCTGCTGTGATGCCTGAATGGTGAGTCTGCGCCCTTCGCCTTTCCCTGTTCCAGCCTTGTAGCTGAGGCCTCACCCCACAGAGCTAGGCGTTTAAGAAGTCACTCCAGCAACTACACATCTCAATGCCAGTGAGGGAAATGTTTGAGCACAGCCATGCTCTGTTCACCCTCGCTGAAAGCACTCACATGATCGGTGGAATGTTGATGCCAAACTTGCACTTTTGGAATGAGTTGTCGTTGCGGATAATCCCACCCTTCCCACTGAACCTATTACTGTGAATGCCCCCTTGGCCAATGAGTACTTTACCCCTCCCCATCTTGAGGTTGTGTGCATGGTAACATACAGAGGCAACCCTCGCAGCAGCATTCCCCAACCCATCAGAGCTTCGAGGACCCCTTCCCCTTTATTTCCTTTTCCCCATTTTACAGGCTACAGATGTGACTGCTGACCATGACCATCCCTCCTGCACAGCAAGCTGTGCCTGATCCCTGTTGAGAACACTCGTCTTATCCCTCCTTGGATCAGGACTAGAATGTGCATGCCATGCATAGCCCTGTGGCATGGCCTGCAAAGCTCCAGGACTACTGCTACACTCTCAACCCCACTGTGTGGTGCAGAGAGCCCTGGACTTGCCTTTAAACTCGCGACCTGACCTCTGTTGCTGGATTATAACTGTCTGTCACTCAGCTCCACGGTTCCTTCAAGACTGACAACACCGTCTCCCTCCCCGCTCATTGTGGAGTGGGGGAGGTGGAGGGCAGGGGGGAGGGGAGGATTTTTTGCTCGTGTTAGCCATCAGCGAGAACAGCTACGCGGGTGGAAAATTCAGCAAGAAACTAAAAAGTGATTCTCTCCGGTGTGACCATCCAAGCCCCTTGCCGGTGGCATAATGAAAAATGCCACAGATGGCCTGTACCCTAGTTTTAATACATTATAAACTCAGTGATGCACAATCAATGACTACTGGCGGGTGAAAGCAGAACTAGGGGGCATAGCTTCAAAATAAGGGGAAGTAGATTTCGGACTGAGTTTAGGAGGAACTTCTTCACCCAAAGGGTTGTGAATCTATGGAATTCCTTGCCCAGTGAAGCAGTTGAGGCTCTTTCATTAAATGTTTCTAAGGTAAAGATAGATAGTTTTTTGAAGAATAAAGGGATTAAGGGTTATGTTGTTCAGGCCGGAAAGTGGAGCTGAGTCCACAAAAGATCAGCCATGATCTCATTCAATGGTGGAGCAGGCTCGAGGGGCCAGGTGGCCTACTCCTGCTCCTAGTTCTTATGTTCTTATGTTTACTAAAGCGAGGTTGTAGTACAACTGAAGGTTTTTGTAAGCTAGATGTTTCCCCCAGCAGCTCAGGTACAAAATGGAAGCTGCTGGGGCAGCACGGGCTCTTCTACCCCGCCTTGCAGGGCGGAGCTACCATACAGGCTCGACCAATGGAAAGCATACATTATCTACCAATGGTGTTTCAGCATTACTAGGTACCGTAATACCTCTACACAGACTACCACACTCAGTAACTAACCCTACCACCGGGACCTCATCCTCAATGAATATTCATCAGTCACCGATGTGACATCACACCGGCTTGATTTACAACCGCTGTATAACAACGAGAACATGGCGACCACACCTCTGAAGAGGATATTGGAGGTGAGCACTCAGGTCGCCAGGGTGTCAGTCGCAGAGGGTGCAGCTAGAGAGAACGCGGAGGGACTCAGATAAGGGCAACTGGGGTGGGAGTGTGTGATTCAGTCTCAACAACTGAGGGGTGGAGTGTGTGATTCAGTCTCAACAACTGAGGGGGTGGGGTCGATCTTTCATGGCTGTGAGACTCCAGGTTTAAAGTGTTCTGGGGGCTGGTTTGCCGATATCGCTTCCAGTGCCCTCCTTGCTGGGCATGTGGTGATATCACTGCTGAGGGATTGCCTTTCCAGAGTGGCAGCTGGAAAGTGGGAGGGAGCAGGTGAATTGACAGTGTGAGCACAGAGGGTGGCTGTGGTCACTGGGTAATGTCCCATGAGAACCAGGCTGCATGGGCAGAGTGGGGGACTCTAGATAGGGGTGATTTCCAGCCTCATCAGGCCAGAAGACCCTCACATGAGGAGGGGCGAGTGCAGTCAGAATTAACCTCCACACTCAGACTTTGAAGCCAGACGGCATGAGATGTTTCGAAGTTCAAGTCCACTGGTTCTGGAGGCCAGGCTTTTCGGGATTAGTGTGTGGGTGGCTGGATGTTCAGGTTGGAAGGTTCATTTAATCCCCAGGTCATAAGAGCTGGGGGGAATGAGGGTGCCCCAATTTCAAACCTTTGGAAGCCAAGCCCCAAGCACTGAACTCCAAGGATAATACTCACCTCTCCATAACAGAGAGGTGACATATATGTGACCCCCAAAGCAAGGCGTTGGGATGCAGTTGTTCATCAGTCACCCCATTCAGGGGATGACGGGTAGCAGCGTCTCGTTCCCCCGTGAGGTCAGAACGTAGGTTCATTGAATGCATTCAACCACCCTCACTCATCACCCTTAAGTGAGTCACATGGTCCACTGAGGCTCTCGAGTCAGAGGTTCATTCAAATGGAGCTGAGAGAGACAACAATGGTGAAGAGAAAATTGTATGACGGGGAGGGAACGAGGCTCAATGGAAAGGCGCTCGCTTAGAGGGATGCACATGGGTGCATGCCTCAGATCTTGAGAGGCTGTGGGTCAGGACATTGTCAGGACTTGGCATCGCTGACTTTGATATTCTCTTCCTTTCAGTTTTCAAATCACGAAAATCATGGAACCAGTCGAGCTGGCAATTATTTTGATAGCGAATGAGCAGCAGCAGCGACATCGATGTGCCGCTGACGTGGCCAGGGCCAGCATCCTGCAAAGAAGGGGCAGGCTGGGCCCGCTGATCTACTGAGTGCAGCGTGACAGATGGCAGAGCTGAGGAGGAGACACTGCCGACCATGGGTATTCCACCTTAGAACCTCCTGCCTCTGAATGTCAGAGGTCCACTGCCAGGGAATGCAAGAGTTTGTACCACATGGACTGGGAGTTCACCCATTGCCTGTGACTCTGAGAATTACTGCTGCTCTGAAACTCTCTTCAGCAGCTCATTTCAGACCTGCACTGAGGACCTGTGTGCTGCACACAAGTACATAAGGGAGGTCACAGATGTGCTATTTCCGAGGGCACACATGTACAGCAACTTGGGAAGGGAACAGAGGCAGCAGGGTGGTGCAGTGGTTAGCAATTCCTCTGTGAAATGTCTGACTCCTGCATGACAGGAAGCGGTCCGTGACCTGCCACTGAATGAGCTTATCTGGGGTCCAGAGAGGCTGAAAGACATAGCTCAGCTGCTACTGCCTCCCTCGAGGTCAGAGTTCCTGGTGTTTTTCTCCACCTACTGATGTAGTGTATGTAATCTGATGTGGGTAGAACCCATTCCGTTCTGCGCTCGAGTGAGGGCCACGTACTGGCACTTTAACAACTTGCTGCTGGAGGACGAGGTTCCCGGACTTGTTTCTTTGCTTCTGGGCTGGCTGGAGAAGGAAGGCAGGAGGGTTAGCAATGAGGATACCATCATCTTTGATAATTTCAGTCTGTTCACTGGCAATGGCCTCAGCAATGAATAATGGCTGGCATCCTGCAAGCCACTTACCATCCTGACTTGAAAATACATCACCGTTCCTTCACTGTCGCTGGGTCAAAACCCTGGAACTCCCTCCCTCCCCTGACAGTACTGTTGAGGCAAAAGAAGGCAGCTCAGCACTACCCTCTCGAAGGAAATTAGGTATAGGCAATAAATGCTGGTCTGGCTGGCAATGTCCATGTCCCAGGAACAAATAAATTAAAGAATCAACAGTCTGCTCCATGGCAGTTAGGAAATGCAGATGGTTCTCTTCCTCACCTGCTGGCGCCTGCTGCCTCTGGATGCTGCACCAACTCCCCCAGTAAGAGAGAGACATCTGTGTGTCAGTGAGTGTCATGCATTCTGCTTAGGAGGTGTGGCTATCATTTTGAAAGGACTGAGACGTTGGCATTGAGGCTTGCAGGAGTGTTAAGTGTTTATAGACGCAGTGCATCATACGAATGTCAGCTATGAATCTTGATCGTTAGAGATTGTTGGTAGGTGATTGGTGGGGTGTAGTGATTGGTGCGATATAGATGGTGATGTTGAGCACATGCATGAAGTCAACAAACTCCGTGCCACTACATCTAGATCATTGGGGCTTGACTCCTGACATTGACTTCCTCTGCTTTCTGCTCTTACTGTCTTTGGAGCATGTCTCTGGAAGGCACAAAAGGCCCCATACAGACACAGGACCTCTCTCCTTCTTTCCGCCTCTTCCAGCAAGGCTTCCAGTGAAGCATCTGAAAATCTTAACCAATCTTTACCACGCTGTGCTTCACTGGTCAGATTTATCTATGCCTTTCAGCACTTGCTCCAGCCACAAAGACCCCTCTTTTTAAAACTTTAACTGGTGCTAGCCACTCACAATATTGTCCCACCTCTCCACCCACCCCAACCCCACCCGTGCAGATATCTAGCCAATCAAAGACGCTGTTCGTGGTGTTTCAACTTTTTCAAAATTCCTTTCTCAAGAGTTAATAAATCAATGTGTGGAGTGGGTGGGGCAAGTCCCTAATCCATCTCCTTGTGTGCTCCAATTCAATTCATGGTCGCCAGACAAGAGACATACACATCTCACACTTGACCTGAGCCAAAAGGTCGAGTTTCAGTCATTGAATCACTGAGATCTGCAAAGAACGAAGTTAGCGTGCTGCAATCAACAGGCGCTGGTTAACCACACATCACAGTCCCAAGCCTTTTGGGGTCTGGCGGAGGTTATTGAATTTAGCTCCAATCAATGGTTCAGGGAACTGGGTATTTTAAAATATCATTAATAGCTTTGGAGGATTACTGTAGATTGGATGGTCACCTGGATCCTGGGATGACCCTGGGTACAAAAAGGTTCACTGTTGCTGGGTCAGACTCCTGGAACTCCCTCTCTAACAGCATTGTGGTGTACCTACACCACATGGACTGTAACGATTCAAGGATGCTGCTCGCCACCATCTCCTCAAGGGCAATTAGGGATGGGCAACAAATGCTGACCTAGGCAGCAAAGCCCTCGTGCGGTAAAAATGAATCTTTTTTAACAGTGTCAGAACGTGGGAGTTCTCCCCAGCAGGCATACAGCATGTAAGAGCTGCTCAGTATTATCAATAAACCGCTATTGTTCTCACTCACTGATGGCCAGTTGTTTCAGCCCAACACTTCTACAATATTACCAGCAATATTCGTATACTATTTCTGTGTTCCTTTTTGAAGATTTAAAGCGGTAAATCTCCAATCTTCCTCTAAACTGCACTTTTTCCTGGAACAACATGGGAGCAGTCTGTAATCAGGATCATGAAAGGGGCAGCAGAACGATGTTAGAAGAATTCAGACATATCACCAATTTATTAGAACAAAGCCTATACCATTCCTGAAGTGAGCCCGGCAGATTAACATTGTTGCGGTGTGTGTGTGTGTGTGGGGAGGAGGGGGGGGGGGGGGGGGGGGGGGGGGGGTGGAATAAAGCGACAATGCACATTTGCAGAACACCATCATTTTTGGTGACACTAATAGAGATTATTATTACAGTGCCGTACCATTTTGAAAAAGAATTCAAATGATCCAAAATGAGTTTGGGTTTTAACACTTTTTTACACTCTGGCTAAAGACACCAACTGAACAAAGTGGGTTTGATATCTTTGTTTTAAGAGTTGTGTGTGCTCAGGAATTGGAGGTATTGGGGCCTTTAATCTTCAGGACTGCTTGCAGCCGTGTCCTTGAAAGTTCCCACAGTTAATGGCAAGCAGTAAACTGCTAGATATTTGAATATTCAGATGGAGGTGTATAATTCCACAGTGCTCCACAATACAAAATATTTTTCTCGCACTGCGATGGTAGAAACTGTGCTAAGTGGAATTAACATTGAAGCATCAGTAAAATCTGGCACTTGATCTGAGGCCCATGCTGTTATGCGAAAGAACATTTCTGATCCGTTTTTTTTTTTGATGCCCATCAGAAATGTTTTGGAATCAGAGGTTGTTTCATCAACTGTGGTGACGTCAATGCTGATGTCAAGCGAATGCTGCATTACTTTTTTTGGAAGAAAAGTGGATGACCTTGGATTGTCAGCACTAAGTATTGACATAAATCCCTCCTCTCTGGGAGACAGGCCGTTCTTATTATTTACTCGGGTATCATTTCTGCATTAGTGTGGCGATTTCTCCAGTGCAATTCTCCCAACACCAGCCAAACCAGTTCAAAAAGGAATTGCAGACCCAAAAACGCACCCAGCTCTCCTTGAGTTTTGTGTTCCCACAGAACTGGCCACACTTCCTCCTGGATCAAATTAATCAGCAGGCGGGTTTCTGTTAATTGCAGCAATTTGCAGACTGTTGAAGAGTCTCTTTAAACTAAGCTTTTCTCTGAAGGACCAGGGGTATTATAGGAACATTTTAAAATCTTAAATATATTTGTTTCCCTTAATTAATTAAGACATTGACTACGGTAAACAAAATAAACTAGCAAATGCTTCAATATAGATTTTAAAGTAATTTTTAGTCATCTAAAATCAGGTGATGGACTAGGTGCTCACTAAAATACATACAAACACAGGGAGTAAGCGTAGGCCACTCGGCCAATCCTGCCTGCTCTGCTATTCAATAAAACCATGACTGATCCGATTTTGTGACAGGCCTGTTTTGAACTGAATTAGTCAAACTACATGAGGCTACCATTCTTAATTATACTGGGTGAGCTTCTCCGTTCCTGCGGCTCCACACTGGAGGATAATCTATGATTAGAACATAGAACATGGGGGCAGCATGATGGGGCAGTGCGTTAGCCCTGTTGCCTCACGGCGCCGAGGTCCCAGGTTTGCTCCCGGCTCTGGGTCACTGTCTGTGTGGAGTTTGCACATTCTCCCCGCGTTCACGTGGGTTTCGCCCCCACAACCCAAAGATGTGCAGGGTAGGTGGATTGGCCACGCTAAATTGCCCCTTAATTGGAAAAAAATGAATTGGGTACTCTAAAATTAAAAAAAAGAACATGGAACATACAGTGCAGAAGGAGGCCATTCGGCCCATCGAGTCTGCACCGATCCACTTAAGCCCTCAATTCCACTCTATCCCCGTAACCCAATAACCCCATCTAACCTTTTTGGTAACTAAGGGCAATTTATCATGGCCAATCCACCTAGCCTGCACGTTTTTGGACTGTGGGAGGAAACCAGAGCACCCGGAGGAAACCCACGCACACACGGGGAGAATGTGCAGACTCCGCACAGACAGTGACCCAGCGGGGAATCAAACCTGGGACCCTGGCGCTGTGAAGCCACAGTGCTATCCATTTGTGCTACCGTGCTGCCCTAGTTAAGTATTAACTAATGAAGTACAGGTGCTAATTCTCTCCAACCTAACTACTCCTTGAGTTGTGATCTATCTCTCTCCTCTGCTAACACTACCCAAGATTCCCTGAGTGTTGATATTTATACTGGTACTGGTGGTGACCTCCAGAGTTTACATTTCACTGAGATGTAATAATCAACCCTTTAGTGTTGTGCCTATATACATATCATTACAGACGCGTTGTTCACTTGGTGGCGGGAATCTCTCTTCCTGCCGCTGGTCAATGAGATTTCCCATTGAAGCAGCCCCACACTGCCCGGAAACCTCGACAGGGGTGCGCTGCCAGTGGGAAAAGAGAATGTTCATAGAACATAGAACATTACAGCACAGAACAGGCCCTTCGGCCCTCGATGTTGTGCCGAGCATTGTCCGAAACCAAGATCAAGCTATCCCACTCCCTGTCATTCTGGTGTGCTCCATGTGCCTATCCAATAACCGCTTGAAAGTTCCTAAAGTGTCCGACTCCACTATCACAGCAGGCAGTCCATTCCACACCCGAACCACTCTCTGTGTAAAGAACGTACCCCGGACATCCCTCATGTGCCTGCTTCCAAGAGAGGGTGTGACTTGGGTGCATCTGTTGTGACTTTTCAGGAGTCAAGGTGGCCCTCGGGGTCCCGGCAGCCTCCTGAGGATGGCACATCTGAGGGAGGAAGATGATACATCAGTGTTATCAATCATCACATAGTCAATATGCGTGCAAGGTGGCTGGTGAGCCAATGGACAACTGCATCATGCTGGCATCATGATTGGAGGATCACTGAGGACTCTTGCTAAGGACTTCTCTTTTGGGAAGAGATTTTATGACTTTCTGGTTCACAGGAGTCAAGGGCTCAGCACCTGGTGAACACACTGGTAAGGTCGGTGCGCACGTTGCCACTCGTTTTCTGATGAGTGCTTTGGCATTCTGATGGAGGCAGTAAGTGCTGGATGGGATATTTTCATGCTGCAGGATGGGAAGAGGAGGTCACCACATGTCACCAAGACGACTTGGTCAAAGGTGGCAGCCCAGGTCAGTGGGCATGACGTGGTGCGCTGCATATGGGTTCATAGTTCAACGAAAGATTTAACAAACTTCTGAACTCAGCAAGGGTGAGTACCGAGTTGTCAAGATACTTCATGGAGATGTGCTAGCAAGGAATTGTGTGGAGATGTGTTGTATGGTACTGTGTGGAGATGTATTTGCATGGAACTGTGGTGAGATGTCTTGGCATAGTACTGCATGGAGATGTGTTAGCATGGTATGCATGGAGATGTGTAAGCATTATACTGTGTGGCAATGTGTTGGTATGGTACTGTGTGGAGATGTGTTTGCATGGTATGCATGGAGATGTGTAAGCATTATACTGTGTGGCAATGTGTTGGTATGGTACTGCGTGGAGATGTGTTTGCATGGTATGCATGGAGATGTGTAAGCATTATACTGTGTGGCAATGTGTTGGTATGGTACTGCGTGGAGATGTGTTTGCATGATACTGCATGTAGATGTGTAAACATTATATTGTGTGGCGATGTGTTGGTATGGTATTGTGTGGAGACATGTTGGCATGGTACTGCATGGCAATGTGTTAGCATGGCACTGCACGAAGATGTGTTGGCAAGATACAGTGTGGAGATGTCTTGGCATGGTACTGTGTGGAGATGCATTGGCATGGTACTGTGTGGTGATGTAGTGGCATGGTACTGTGTGGAGATGTATTGGCATGGTACTGTGTGGAGATGCATTGGCATGGTACTGTGTGGTGATGTATTGGCATGGTACTGTGTGGAGATGCATTGGCATGGTACTGTGTGGTGATGTAGTGGCATGGTACTGTGTGGAGATGTGTTGGCATGGTACTGTGTGGAGATGTGTTGACATGGTACTGGGAGATGTGTTAGCATGGTACCGCATGGAGATGTCTCGGCATGGTACTGCACGGAGATGTATAGGGATGATACTGTGTGAAGATGTGTTGGCATGGTACTGTGCGGAGATGTATTGGCATGGTAATGTGTGGAGATGTGTTGGCATGGTACTGTGTGGAGATGTATTGGCATGGTACTGTGTGGAGATGCATTGGCATGGTACTGTGTGGTGATGTAGTGGCATGGTACTGTGTGGAGATGTGTTGGCGTGGTACTGCGTGGTGATGTAGTGGCATGGTACTGTGTGGAGATGTGTTGGCATGGTACTGCGTGGAGATGTATTGGCATGGTACTGCATGGAAATGTGTTGGCATGGTACTGCGCGGAGATGTGTTGGCATGGTACTGCGTGGAGATGTGTCGGCATGGTACTGTGTGGAGATGTCTTGGGATGATTCTGCATGGAGATGCATTCGCATGGTACTGTGTGGAGCTGTGTTGGCATGGTACTGCGTGGAGATGTGTTGGCATGGTACTGCGTAGATATGTCTTGGTATGGTGCTGTGGAAATATGTAAGCATTATACTGTATGGAAATGTCTTGATATGGTACTGTGTGGAGATGTCTTGGTATTGTACTGTGTGGAGAAGTGTTAGTAAGGTATAGTATGGAGGTGTCTTGGCATGGTCCCATGTGGAGATGTCTTGGTATGGTACTGTGGAAATATGTAAGCATTATACTGTGTGGAGATGTCTTGATATGGTACTGTGTGGAGATGTCTTGGCATGGTACTATGTGGAGATGTGTTGGTAAGGTATAGTATGGAGATGTCTTGGAATGGTACCGTGTGGAGATGTGCTGGCATGGTACTGTGTGGAGATGTGTTGGCATGGCACCATGTGGAGATATGTTGAGGGGGGCCCTTCCTCATGATGCTCAGTGGTGTGAGAGGCTGTGTTTGAACTGGCACTGAAACATGTCCTGGCCAAGGCTAGGAGACAGGCCCGCTTGTTATGAATGCATTGAAGGGTGAGGTTTGCAGTGAAATCAAACACTTGTGTGAATGGAATGCACTTAGTGCTTGGAATGCACTTACCTCTCTTTGCTGTGGTCAGTATATACGAACATTGTGGTTAGCACTGCTGCCTCACGGTGCCGAGGTCCCAGATTCGATCCCGGCTGTGGGTCACTGTCCATGAAGAGTTTGCATATTCTCCCCCGTGTTTGCGTGGGTTTCGCCCCCACAACCCGCAGGTGTGCAGGGTCGGTGGATTGGCCACGCTAAATTGCCCCTTAATTGGAAAAATGAATTAGGTGTAAACTTTTTTAAAGCATATACGAACATTAGGGTTTCATCACTTAGGCCACTGATCCGTGAAGGGAGATGAATGAATCTTAGCTGCAGATGATTTGTAGAAGCTGTCAATCGCAGACCATTACGAGAAAGCTATGAATGGCTTGCAGCTAATGGATCTATGGAAGACAAAGGTCACAGCTGCTCTCCATCCAGGAATGGTCACATGGAGCTTCAAGTAAGTGTTAGATCTGTAATTCTTCTCACGGCCCCTGTCTGGACTGTTCTCTAGCTTCCAGACAGGCTTGTCTTTTCTGGGGGAGGGCCTGTGTTTCAAGGGTGAGTCAGTGGGGAAGGGGAATCCTGTACCTGGGGTCTCTGTGGGGGGTACCTTTGGTCAAGGGATCCATGGCGGGGTTCCACCTAATAAAGGGGTCGCTGTGGCAGGTCTTCCTGTTACAGGGGTCCCTGTGGGGGAGTCTCCCTATTACCAGGGCCCCTGTGGGGGGTCTCCCTATTACTGGGGTACCTGGGGGCATATCCCCAATACAGGAATCCCTGGGGGGGTCTCACTATTATAAGGATCCCTGGGAGTCTCCCTATTACAGGGGGTTCCTGTGGGGATCTCCCTATTGCCGGCGGAGCTGTGGGGATCTCCCTATTACCAGGGTCCCTGTGGGGGTCTCCCTATTGCCGGGACAGCGGAATTCCCTTGGTAATCCCTCATATTCCGCGGCTTGCATAAATTTGAGGAATACTGAATGGCTTCCCACTTTACGACCCCAACGGGATCATAAAACTGGTGCAATCCAGCTCTGGCGGGAGGAAAATCTCTCAAGCGGGGAATCCTGCCAAAGTTTCAAAGTGGAATATGGCTCCTCTTTGGAACTACTTTCCTAGTTATTCCAAGTTTCCTGGTCAATATTTATTCTTCAAACAACATCACAGTAACACATGATTTGGTCATTGTCGCAGTATTGTTAATGGGAGTACTGAGCACAACTTGACACCTCTCTTTCTACATTACAGCAGTGACTAGAATTCAAAAGTGTACCATTGGCTGTGAAGCACTTTAGGATGTCTTCACATTGTGAAAGGCACTATATAACTCTAAGTCTATTTTCATATCAAGCTTTGGTTGCCAGGAATCTGTTCCTTTTTTCTGAGAACTCCACATAGATTTCGACCCTTTCATGCCTTTCCTTTGCATCTCATGCCAGCTCTCTCAGCATTTTCCTTCTTATTTAGTTTTACCATAATGTTGATAAAGGTTGTACTTTAGTACAAATATTATGTCTTCAATTGTTATTGTTACTAGGTAGGAGACATCTGCTTGACTGCACAATTGCTGGAGGTGGTCTTACCCATTGAACATACAAAAAACAGAAGCAGAAATTTATGCTTGGACAATATTCCTCTCCTGGAATCTTTCTCCTGGTTTTCAAACTCTAAGCTACAATCAGTTAATATAATCTAAGGTCACCATGTCCAGGGTGAACTGTAGTAGCAAGGGTTTGAAATGGAACGACTCCGAGGTTTGATTTTCATGTATTCATTTTTTCCAAGAATTTGAAACGAATATTACCTCGCAATGTTACTGGTGCCAATTGTTTCTGTTGTTTGTTTAACTTTTGTTAAATGTTTTGTTCAAAAAGAGGTGACAAGCCAGTTGAAGTAAACAAAATAATACCCAACTCAAAGAGAAAGAATAAAGAATTCAACCTGAGCAGTTGTATGTCAACATTCCCACAGCATAATTTATCGACAGCTCGAGAACAGTGAAATTGCTTGAGCCTTACATAATAAGCCAGAATTTATGAATTTAGCACTTCACAAGCTTTGTGCCCTGGGAATCTACAATGAGGATTTTGGTACAAGAGGTCATGAGCCCCAATGCAATTTTTCATCCGAAATTTAATAATTTGTAAAAATTAAAATTAAACTCCATCTTTTGTATTTGAACTTTCCATTCGAATTTGTGTCTTCTGCCGACTAAACATTAAAACTACACTAGAGGGCTGATTTAAATGTTCCTCGTGCAAAGCCCTGGCTTGCACCTGCACACAAATGAGCTGGCCTAGGCCATCACCAGTTTGTGGCAGTCCCAGGCATGTCATTCATATTTGCACCATGAGTGCCAGGTCTGTGGTCTCCCAACACCAGCCGGTACTGAGAGGCAAGGGTGCTGGAACACCAGGAAATCTGACGTAGGAAATGCCTTTGGTCCCAGGTACAATTTCTCCTCTAGCTCCTGTTCAAATGTATGCCCATTGCCTGGAGAATGACACAGCTTGTGTACAGTCTATCTGTTCCCTCTGTGCTTGCTGCCCACATTGGACTAAACTGGATGCAGTGCCTGCTTTCCAAAAGTGTCAGCACCTGATTTGATTGAGCTTCAGCATGTTTTATAGCTGTCACATTACCAACATTGATTTCATTAATGAGAATGTTATATGCATCAATTTTAGCCAATCTAATAAATTACTTTTGCTCACCTCATTAACTTGATCAAATAACAGGAGCACAGTATGAGGGAATTTCGCAATTGATTTGATCAATTTGCTAACATAGAGTCTCACACTGAAATATACAACAAGATTGCCCCCCCCCCCCCCCCCCCCCCTAACTGTTGCTCATTGGTTTGAGTGCAGTTATCATCCAGGAAGAAAAGAATGGGTGCAAACTCGTTTTGGGGCCGATGCATTCTTGGCAGCACTTGCTCCATGTGTCAGAAGCCACAATTAAGGCTTTGGGCCTGCACCACAATTACACAGAATAGCTAAAACCCAACTGCATAACCATCACGTCCTTTCTGTTTTTCTAGCCTCTGCTTACTTATATATGATCAACTACTCCTTATCGTAGCAAGTTCCACACTCTAAACATTCTCTATTAGAGAACTATGTCCTCTAGTTTTGATCTCCCCAAAAAATCTTCCCAACAAATGCTTTTATAATCTTAAATGTAATTATTCCGCCAATCTTCTCTTTTGTAGGCTATAAAATCTCTGTCCATTTCATTTTTCCTGCTAACATCTTCTGCAGTTTGATCTTTTTCATAATATGGATGCCAGAACTGTGTGCAGACTTCCAAATGTGATCTAATCAAGGTTCAATACAAGATTAGCAGAACTTCTCTGCCTTCCATGCCTGTCCCATTAGAAATGAATTTTGACACTTAGTTCACTTTTAAGGCCTTAATTCACCTGCATTGTTACTTTTGGTGATTTGTGTACTTGTAATGCCAGATCCCTTTGCTCCTTCACCTTATTTAAGAGTCTTATTTTCAGAGGGTAGGTTTGGTGGGCTGTTGACTGCAGCCATTTTAACGTTTGGATGTGGGGCTGCTTGCCTCACTGGAGCAGGCTCAAAAGTGAGGCCCAATGGTGGTACGGAGGCATCCGATCATCATATTGTGGAGTGTGGACGGAGGGGGGTGGTGGGGTCATGGGGAAGCTCTCCTCCTCCTAGCTCTACAGGAACAAGTTCTAACATTTTCATTATTTAAATGAAAGCCACCTTTTTTTCCCAATCTGCAATGGCTGCTGGAGAATCTTTAAGAATCCCGGTCTGCACATGAATCACAGAATGTACAGCACAGAAGGAGCCAAACGGCCCATCGAGTCTGCACCGGCCCTTGGAAAGAGCACCCAATTTAAGCCCAGGCTTCCACCCTATCCCTGTAACCCAACCTAACCTTTTTGGACACTAAGGGGCAATTTAGCATGGCAAATCCACCTACACATCTTTGCACTGTGGGAAGAAACCAGAGCACCCAAAGGAAACCCACGCAGACACGGGGAGAAAGTGCAAACTCCACACAGTCACCAAGGCCAGAATTGAACCTGGGACCCTGGAATTGTGAGGCAGCAGTGATAACCACTGTGCCACCATGCCGCCCCTCAATATTTACTGCCGACAAGGCTAAAATAGGTATTAGGCCCTTTGTTCACTTTTGTGAGGGCACTTGGCCTGTAAATTGTTCAATCCAACATTGGGCTGCATGTCCCAGCAAACTGCGGGCGTGGGAGTTTGGTCCTCAAAATTGGAAATGATGGCCCATTGTACTCCTGTAAGCAAGCATAATAAGGTGTAAATTTCCACTCCCCAAGTTATATTTTTCTTTTCAATTCTCTATCATTTTCCCCACAGTTTGAACCTCCAAAATGGTGCATGTTCACACTGGTTATTTGTAATAACTTGGTGGTTTACTTGTGTGTTTTAGTGCCAGCCTAACTGTTGACCACTGTGGCCTTTGTACAGCAGTTTTACAAATCCACGCAGGGAACTGTTTGTGGAGGCTGGCACGGCTTAAAAGAGATGGCACCGATTTGCCTTAATTCAATTTAGAAGCCCCGCCCAGCTAATTCATCAAACAACAAAATGGTCCTTTCAGTTCTACTTCTTGCTGTTTGTTTATACAACATGATGGATGTCGGCCTATGGAATCAGTGAGGCGACAATTCCACCAAAAAAACAGCTTTGAGAATGATGAGACCATCAATTCACGCGACACGTGGTTAGAAGCGAACAGTGGTTTTAATCGTCTTACAACAGAGCCTGCCTGTGACGAGATGAACTCTAGATGAACTGGCAGGCAGGCTCACAACAGCAACCTTTATACTTCCAGTTAGGGGGAGGAGCCATGCGCGGAGTCATTGGCAGAGCCAAGGGTGGAGCCCAGTACAAGCTCCTCATCTCCCCCTATGGGTAGAGCCGCGCAACTACACATGATCTAGTACAAGGTACAGGCTCAACACATGTTGTACAATATAGTGTGGATTATTAGTATTTATAATTCACCACAGAGAAGTTAGTCTATTTACAGTCCACACCTTCCAACTGTAATCAGCTAGCCAAAAAAAAAATCACAGTTGTTTATCAGTAGCAAAGCTGCTCCAGCTTGTTTCCTGACCCAGTGCAGGCAGACAATGCTAAACTTTTGTCATTGAAATCTTGGACAATCTTTGTAGAAGCATTTAATATTGACAGAAAATAGAAGTTAGACATTGCCTAAATTGTGGAATTATTGATTCAGAATCTGCAGATATTGGGAATGCCATTGACCAGTCACCAGATGGGGTGTTGCTGATTGATTGACCAGAGAAGAAGCAGCTGTGACTTTGGGCCTTGGCCCCATTTGAATGAGCTAAGGAGGGCCAAGCAGAAGTCTCTGGTCAGCCCTCCTATCTTCAGCCTCAGAAACATCGGGTGGAATTTTATGATCTGTGACTAAGTCCTGCAGCGGGGGCAGGAATGGTGAGTGTCGCCCGCTACGGAGGCTAGTGGGAAACCACATCATATCTTCCGGCCCTGACCTAGTTAATTATTCACCTGGAGGTTTAGCGCTATATTACGTAGCGGGGCAGCCTTGATAGTGTGTCTGCCATCATATATGGGTGCCATAGGGGCTGGTTTAGCACAGTGGGCTAAATAGCTAGCTTGTCGCAGAGCAAGGCCAGCAGCGAGGGTTCAGTTCCCAAACCAGCCTCCCCGAACAGTTGCCGGAATGTGGTGACTAGGGGCTTTTCACAGTAACTTCATTGAAGCCTACTTCTGACAATAAGCGATTATTATTATTATTATTATTATTATTATTATTATTATTATCATATTGAAAAGGCTGCTATTGTATATTTTGGACCCACTAGAGGGGTTGGGGGAGGTCATGCGGATCCTGGGGGACTTTGGGAGCTTCTCGGGTACAAGTTGAACGTGGGAAAAAGTGAGCTGTTTGTAATCCATGCTAGGCATCAGGAGGAGAGACTGGGGGAGCTCCCGCTCAAGATAGTGGAGAGGAGCTTTCGATATTTAGGTATACAGGTGGCTAGGAACTGGGATGCCCTACACAGGCTCAACTTATCTCGGCTTGTAGAGCAGATGGAGACTTTAAAGGGTGGGACATGCTCCCGCTTTCCCTGGCGGGAAGAGTGCAGACTGTGAAGATTTAAAAAATTTTTATTTTTATAAATTTAGATTACCCAATTATATTTCCAATTTAAGGGGCAATTTAGCGTGGCCAATCCACCTAACCTGCACATTTTTGGGTTGTGGGGGCGAAACCCACGCAGACACGGGGAGAATGTTCAAACTCCACACGGACAGTGACCCAGAGCCGGGATCGAACCTGGGACCTCAGCGCCGTGAGGCGGTTGTGCTAACCACTAGGCCACCGTGCTGCCCCAGACTGTGAAGATGACGGTTCTTCCCAGATTCCTGTTCGTCTTTCAGTGCCTCCCCATTTTCATCCCCGAATCCTTTTTCAAGCGGGTGAACAGGATTATCAGGGTTTGTGTGGGCAAATAAAACCCCGCGAGTCAAAAGACTATTCTTGGAGCGTAGCCGGGGGATGGGGGGCTTGGGGGGGGGGGGGGGGGGCAGGGTTGGCACTGCCTAACTTCTGTAGCTACTACTGGGCGGCTAATGTAGCCATGATTAGGAAATGGGTAATGGAGGAGGGGGCGGCGTGGGGTCGGCTAGAGGCGGCGTCATGCAAAGGCACCAGTCTAAGGGCACTTGTTACGGCACCATTGCCGTTCTCGCCAGCACGATACACCACAAACCTGGTGGTGACGGCGGCACTGAGGGTCTGGGGTCAGTAGAGAAGACACAGGAAGGAGGAGGGGGCCTCAGCTTGGACCCCGATACGGAACAACCATAGATTTGCCCCGGGCACGATAGACGGGGGGTTTCAAGGCTGGTATAGGGCAGGCATTAGAAGGATGGGGACCTGTTTATAGATGAGACTTTCCCCAGCGTGCAGGCGCTGGAGGCAAAGTTCGGCCTGCCCCCGGGAAATGCTTTCAGATACCTCCAGGTTCGGGACTTTCTCAAAAAACAGGTGGGGACATTTCCGCGGCTACCCCTCGAAGGATACAGGACAGGATTGTGTCTGGCATCTGGGGAGGAGAGGGGAAGGTGTCGGACATATATCAGGAGCTGCAGGAGGCGGAGGAAGCCTCAGTGGAGGAGCTGAAGGGCAGCTGGGAGGAGGAGCAAGGCGAGGTGCTAGAAGAGGGCCTGTGGGCTGATGCCCTGGGCAGGGTGAATTCGTCTGCATCATGTGCCAGGCTCAGTTTAATTCAGTTTAAGGTGGTGCAGTGGGCTCACATGACGACGGCGAGAATGAGCAAGTTTTTTTGGGTAGAGGACAGGTGCGTGAGATGTGCAGGGAGGCCAACGAACCATGTCCATATGTTTTGGGCATGCCCAGAGCTGAAAGAATTCTGGCAGGGCTGTGCGAGGGCTATGTCCAGGATTTTGGACATGCGGGTGAAGCCGTGTCCAACAATAGCGATCTTTGGGGTGTCAGAAAATCCAGGAGTGCAGGAAACGAAAGGGGCCGAAGTGTTGGCCTTTGCCTCCCTGGTAGCCCGGAGACAGATCTTGTTCATGTGGAGGGACTCGAAACCCCCGAGTGTGGAGACCTGGGGTAGTGATATGGCTGG
Source organism: Scyliorhinus canicula (assembly GCF_902713615.1). Lineage (NCBI taxonomy): Eukaryota > Metazoa > Chordata > Chondrichthyes > Carcharhiniformes > Scyliorhinidae > Scyliorhinus > Scyliorhinus canicula. Next base: position 48,342,076 of record NC_052161.1, read on the forward strand.
GTTCCTCAGCCTGGAGCGGATAAAGTTCGCCTTGAGAGGGTCCTTGATGGGGTTCTCTCGGTGGTGGCAACCTTTCCTTGACTTTCTAGGGGAGCAGTAAAGTGTCAGCAGCAGCAGCAACGAGAGGGGAGAGCGGAGGGGGGGTAGGGGGGGTTGTGGGGGGGGAAGGGGGGCTCAGGTGAGGGGAACTGTTGATATAATATGTATTTTTGTTTTGTATAATGAATGCAGCCACCTTTTATTGTTCAATATTTTTTGTTTATTTTCTTTGTTATGTAAAACTACTGGTTGAAAAAAGCTTTAATACAAACAATTAAAAAAAAAGAAATACTTGCTGTATAGAGATGTCTTTTGAGACTATCTGAAAAGACAGACCTGAACCCTCTCATAACAATGCAGAATCTCTGGCTGAATTCCTTCAGAAACTGCTTCTCAGCTTATCTTCCACTCACAAACCAACGCTGAACTTCAATACCTGACTGCTTCAAACCCTGGCTCCTCCCATTAACTACATCATCTTAGGAAACTGAACACAATGGGCAGGATTCTCCGTTCTGGAGACTAAGTGCTGACGCCAGCATAGAATGTGTGTCGACTTTCACAGCTGGAAATTCGATGCCGACCCCTCAATGATTCCAGAATCGTGAAGGGCTAGCACCAGTGTCGACTGAAACCACCACTGCCCATGCCGAAAATAGCTGGAGAATGGCTGGCTCCCGGGCCGCGCATGCGCACGGCTGACGACCTGCAACGTTCGTGCCGTACAACACTGCCCGGCCATGTGTGTAATCTAACCCGCAAACTGTGACACCACAGCCTGCCCCTTGGCCACCCCCTGGCCACCAGTCCCCCCCCCCCCCCAACCAGCCCTAGCAGACCCTCCCCCCCTCACCCCCAGCCAGCATCACGGATCCCAGCCAAGTGTGGCGATGCTGGACACGTCGGCTCAGACTACACGTGTCCCACGGGAACTTGGTCCATCGGAGGCAGAGCATCGCAGGTGGGCTGACCGATGATGCGCCAACGGTGCTGAAATGGCGCGCGCCACGTGTCACGATGATGCCATTTTGGAGGGGGCGGAGCATGGCGGAACAGCATCAAACCGGCTCCAGCCCCGATTTCGGCATCGGAGCCCATTCTCTGCCCGATCGGCGAGCAAGATTTCGGTGTCAGGCTATGGATAATCCCGCCCAATGTCTCGAATTAATGATTCCGCAGGGAATCCTCATAATCTCAATAAAAGTCCATGAACCCAAACTTTTATGATACTTTAATTGTACCACTGGCTCCAAACCTGGTCTTGCAAACCAGGATTTTTAAAAACACTACTGCAGCAGTCATACATACACCAACCCAAATTTTAACCCTTACTACACCAAATACGTATTGATCACAATATGCCACAGATACTTATCATATTGGACTCCCAATCACAAAATGGGAAATATGTAAATTATGTAATTGTGGGCAGCATGGTAGCACTAGTGGCTAGCACTGTGGTTTCACAGTGCCAGGACTCAGTTTCGATCCCCCGCTGGGTCACTGTCTGTGCGGAGTCTGCACGTTCCCCACATGTCTGCGTGGGTTTCCTCCGGGTGCTCCGGTTACCTCCCACAGTCCAAAGACATGCAGGTTAGGTGGATTGGCCATGCTAAATTGCTCTTAGTGGCCAAAAATGTTAGGAGGGATTATTGGGTTATGGAGATAGCGTGGAAGTGAGGGCTTAAGTGGTGCAGACTTGATGGGCCGAATGACTTTCTTCGGCACTGTATGTTCTATGTTCTATGTGGGATATGATTGCCCCCAGGTTCTGAGGTCCATGCTGCAGTGCTGGAAGTAAGCAACACGAAAACAGCTGATGGACAGCACAGAGCATCGGTGACCCTGCCCAAATTACGGGGGTGAAGCCAGGTGAGCGGGTGACTTATTTTACCCTGAATTTGGGGGTGGATTTTACATAAGTGGCAATACTGCAGGCCTTTTTTCTGATGGGAGCGTGTTGGTTATAGATAGTAAGTAGTAAATAAGTCTCCATAGTCTTCTGTTTATTATCTACTAGAACTATTTATGCATGTACAGTAAAGAGTACAAGCTAGGGGCTGTTTCCATGCTTAGGTCTATGCATATCTGACCCTGACGCTGGATCATGTGCTGCCTTCCAGCACTGTGTGGGCGGAATTGGATTCCGTCCCACATGTGCCAGACCCTTTTACTTCAGATTCCACCCCAAAATCTTTCCCATATTTCAGTTATCTGCTTGCGTTATTTATGCCCTCTCTGTTCCCAGCACTTCGGCATATTTGTATATAAGAGAAATCACGGAAGAAGCACTCCATCAGAATTAAGACAAACTGTGGAAAATACTTGATTCTTATTTCTTCATTATCTTGCTCATGTGGTTGTTTTGTATGTAATGCTTTGGAATTTGAACCCAGGTGCATTGCACTATGTACATGTGACCTGCCTTCCCACAAAAGGTCTACTTAATTGGCTGCTTTAGTTTGAAAAGATATCTTATAGAAATGTTAAAACTGATAGTTTTGGACCACAGTAAGAGACAATGCAGCTTGAGATATTATTGGATAATCTCACGATATATTTAGAATTGCTGCTTGGTTGCAACATTCTTTCCATTGAAAGTGATTTACAGCTTTAAAATTACATGGCCTCCTAAATTGGATTAAAAATGATAAAGCTCAGATTTATGTCAGCTGACGGATTGATTTACTTTACAGCCATTGTGTGAGATTGCTGGGCCTTCCTTGTTCATGGGTGTATGTTTACCCAGAGAATATAAATGGCATTCTATGAAGTGATCATTGGCAAGCAGTGCTTCCGAAAGAAGGCTTTTGGCATTACAGCAAATCTAGCAACAAGCTCTTTCTTTGTGTTTCTGAAACATTTTAAAAGATGAGTACTTCCTTGTGTTTTCCACCACGATTCTCAGCGAAGGAAGCAAACATGGACAAACTTTTGGTGATGTATTGTGCATTACAACGTTTCTCTCTGAGAGAAGACAGTCCTGTGTACTTGCTGCTGTTTATCTTGAACTGTATCAGCTTCCTACTCTTACCTGGTGTTATACTTTACCTGTTACTCACGAGCAGATCCTTTGTTTCAATGCTTAACATTTTGATGGGATTTGGTCGCAAGACTTGAGGGTTGCTAAATGCACCAGTCCCCAAAATGAGACGTGGCTAACCTGCGCCCAGCCAACAGCAATGCAGGCAGCATGCCAACTTTGTGCTGCCAGATGCTTTAAGCTATTGCTGCATTCGGCCTGCATTGTTGTTGGCTAAACGTTATTTCAGGGGGCAATATAATGAGTTGATTGCACCAGTGTAAGCTAACCTGTATTGCTTGAAGCTAGCCTGCAGCCCTTAAAGGTGAAAGTGCTGAGAGGCCTTTGTAAAATAAATCTCACCTGAGTAACATTGAAGAGTGGTACAACTTGGGAGAGAGACCATTTCAAAATTCTTGGATGCTGTGTTGGAGGCCTTGGCGGAGGGAGTGGAAGGAATAAGGCTGTCCAGTATCTGCAGGGGGCCAGTCACACAGTTGGAAGCTCAGGGGAGCAGGTAACTGTGGAAGTCGAAGTGCAGCTTCATGGATCTTGATGCAGTGCTGCAAGTTCAATGATCTCACTTGAGTGGCAAATTTGAGTGAATGCAACCTCAAATACCATTTCCTGCTGACGTCAGCCTCGAACACTGCTCGTGGGCAAAAGCTTAGGTAGGATGCTCTTTCTAAGGGCCGGTGCAGACTCAATAGGCCAAATGGCCTCCTTCTGCACTGTAAATTCCCTGATTCCATAATTCATCACGCCCCCATCATTCAGATGCCAACAAACTCGATCAACTGCGCCCAACACCTGTCATTCATATGTTCCGCTGCGCCCTCACCTGCTTAGCACTGCAGCAAATCTCACCGCTACATCTCACAGCTTGCGCACTCGGCCAGCTATTGAAATGGGGCAGCCACATCATCCAACCAGGATGCACCACACTTACTGACACGCTGCCGCCCCTCCGGCAGGACAGGATGACATGCAGCTGGAGGGAGCACGAGCTAACCAGAGAGGAAGAGGGGCAACGTGACGTCAACATTGACAGATGACAGCTTCCTCATTTGCAATTTTCATTCGCACACGCTTCCTCCCACCGTTCCACCCCCCCCCCCCCCCCCCCCCCCCCCCCCCCCCCCCCCCCCCGTCACTGTGCACTCTCTTCTGATTTACAAGCTGCAGGTGTAAGTATGCAACTCTTACTTTGCCCCATCCCCACAGCACAACTCTACCCTTCAGATATGTACTGTGTGGTATGACACAGAGCAGCATTAGGACAGACAAAGGCAGGGTAACGACATGTACTAAGGGAATACACAAGGTTCATTCATTGACTTTTGTATGAAATAGAACATCGTTTCATTAATTTGGGTTGAAATGTTTGTTTTTGCTGGCTTTCATTATTGTGTCATTGTGACAAGTAGTGACAGAGGGAGGGGAAGGTTGGTCATCTGAGGTTAGAGTTCCTGGTATCACACTCAGATCTTCAAGAACAGGCTGAGCAGACAGGGCCTGTACGAAGAAAAAGCCATATTCTGCGGATGCTGGAAATCTGACATACAGAAAAGCCCAGCTGGTCTAGCAGCATCTTCCAGTCCCACCGGTGGTGACTCCCTGGCATGGATTCCCCGATGGTGGTGGGTGCGAACAACGGCAAACCCCATTGACAGCAGTGGGACCGATGGCGGGCACCCCCGCCACCTCAAACATGCTGCGGGGGTTGTGGACTCAAATCATTAACTCCCTCTCTTTCTCTCTCTCTCTTTCTCTCTCTCTCTCGCCACAGATACTTCCAGGACTGCTGACTTTTTCATACACTTTGTTTTTATCGAAGGTTCTGTCTAGGTTGCCTCTTCCTTTCTCCTCCTACACGTGACCCAAGTTGGGTCAAAATCCTGGAATTCCCTCCCTAACTGCACTTTGGGTGTGCCTACACCTTAGGGACAGCAGTGGTTCAAGAAGGCGGCTCAGCACCGCCGTACGCTGGGCAACTAGGGATGTGCAATAAATGCTGGCCTAGCATGCGACACCCACATCCTGTAGAAAAGAACTTTAAAAAGTCAACATGGTGTGAAAGAGGATTAAGTATAAATGTGACCTGAATATGTAGTAGAAATTAAAGTGTTTGAATGTTACGGTACCAAACTTCAACCTGAGATTTCTTTCTGAAAATCCAAACTTAAAATTTTTGATGAGAAAAAAAAAATTCTTGACGAGGTGGGAAAGGCGGTAACTCTTACAAAACATTTCAAAATGAGGAGAATGGCAAAAGATATTTGGAGTAATCTCCTGAATGAAGTGAAAGTGATGTTTGGAGCTTCCAGGCTTGAATGAAATTTTGTTTTGCATTTTCCTCTCCACCCTTGTTTTGGTAGCCATGATGTGGAGATGCCAGCGTTGGACTGGGGTGGGCACAATAAGAAGTTTTACAACACCAGGTGAAGGAAGGAGTTGCGCTCCGAAAGCTAGTGATTTGAAACAAACCTGTTGGACTTTAACCTGGTGTAAGTCTTCTTACTTGTTTGGTAGTGAGTGATTCAAGTGTGAAACACAAACCAATTTATATTTCTCCTCTATGCCAGGATCCAAGCTTCTTTGGCGCCTGTGTGTAAATGGGATATTGAGCTGAAACCACAATTTTGGATTCATTGAGAAATTGTTTGCAATAATTTTGTGTTTATTTTATATTGGCCAATTTAGTCCGCTCAGAGCCCCTGAGGAAAGCTACCATTTCTTTGAAGTTGCTGGACATAATTACAGTGATTTTCTTTTCAGCCAGCAACAAATCGTGGGCGTCCCAGTTGAATCTGGGCCCATCCACAGGCAGCGTCTCATTGCTGTGGCAGACATTTGAAACCCAATTGCATGGCGCTGGTTGCGCAATACCTCAACCCATGCCAGGAGTGGGAGGCACAGTGGTGGCCCTGACATTTGCTGCTACACTGCTACACATTGAAGTATGGAGTCTGCCAGCATCTACACTCACTTGAATTCTGCCAAGTTTAAGATTGCTGTGTTTATAGTAGCAATTGGAAACTTGAATTCTTACCACCCGCAATGTTTTGATTCTGGTTTGCTATCCTAAACAGGATCATCTGTGACAAGGATGTTGTTGCCCAAACACTGAAAATTATCTTGGCCGCCATTGAAAACAAACAACATTGGGAAATGTATCTTCTCATTTATATTATATACTTTAGTTACTTATTGTGTTTGTGGCTCTTTCTTACTAAAGTCATGAATCGGATGAGGGAAAACAGATGTCAAAATTATAGACAATCCATTCAGCAGTTGTTCCCGCTGACCAGTGCACTGGTTGTAGAAATGTTGTACTGCTTTAGGCAAATTGACCTTAAGCATACTCAAGGGTCCATTATGATCAGATTGTTCAGCTAATAATCAAATTGCTTATATACAAGCGGGTACACTGGGGAAAAAGTAAGGACACTGGTATTTGTTCCCTCTTGGTTGTATGTTTGCAACACTCTGTCCATGATCATTATATTTTACTTCAGTAATTCATGCTTCTTCTTTTGTGTGTTTTATTTCCCTATGTGGAAGAATGATGTTAGTTATTGGGACAAAAATGGTGATCATTATCATCTTGTAACAAAGAAAAGGGAGAAATCTAATAAACGTTTTTTTGGATATTTGACCTGCGAGGTGGGGAGGAAAAGAGGAAGCTTTTTTACATTAGTTTGATTCCTGAATTACATTTTCCACAAAACGTACACCATCTTAAATTTATCTGAACCAAATTGTTCGCAACTTTGGTGAACCATTTGTCTGGCATGAGCTTCCAACCACATATTCTTTCTATCCCAAAGGCCACCTGCTTCCAGCTCAGAAGAATTGCCCATCACTGCCACTGCCTCAGCTCATCTACTGCTGTAACCCTCATTCTTGTTTTTATCTCCAGACTAGACTATTCCAATGAGTTAATGCCAGCCTTCTCCCATTTTATATTCGCCTTAAACCTGAGTACGTGCAAAATTCCGCTACCAGTATACTAATCCATAGGGTGAATTTAAAATTCAAATCCTAGTGCTCAACATCCCCCTCCTTCCACCCCCGCCACCTCTGTAAATGATCCCCAACCTCTATAAATCACAGAATTGTTAAGGCACAGAAGGAGGCCAATTGATCCATCATGCAAGCATCAGCTGTCTAAACGAGCAGTATGGCTTAGTGCCAATTCCCTGCCTATTCCCCCTATCCCTGGATATTGATTCTATTCAAATAATCATCTAATGCCCTCTTGAATGCCTTCATTGAACCTGCCTCCACCACCACTTCCAGGCTGTGCATTCCAGACATATCGTAATTATAGGTGAAGAGTTCGATCCTCCACCTCAAGATCTTATCGTTCTTGATTTTGCCCCGCTGCATATTATCGATCATTAGTCGGTGACGAGGGTAAACTTCCTACCAGCGAGGTAGTGCCTCCAGTGCCGCACGGCTTCCATGATGGCTTGGACTCTTATTTCGACCGAGGAGTGTCGAATTTCACAGGCGGTGAGGGTGCGTGAAAAAAATGCTACTGGCCTGCCTGTCTGATTGAGGGTAGTGGCGAGGGTGACCTCTGGCGCATCCCTCTCCACCTGGAAGGGGACGGACTCGTCCACTGCGCGCATTGCGGCTTTGGCGATGTCCGCCTTGATGCAGCTGAAGGCCTGGTGGGCCTCGGCCGCCAGTGGGAAGGTGGTGGCCTTGATGCGGGCTTTGTCCGCATAGTTGGGCATAATAGGAAAAGAACCCGAGGCACCTTTTCAGAGCTTTAGGGCAGTGGGGAAGGGGTAGTTGCAGGAGGGGGCGCATACGGTCAGGGTCGGGTCCTAGAACCCCGTTTTCCACGACGTAGCCGAGGATGGCTAGCCTGGTTGTGCGGAAAATGCATTTCTCCTTGTTGTCAGTGAAGTTAAGGGTTTGGGCAGTCTTGAGAAATTTCTGGAGGTTGGCATTGTGGTCCTGCTGATCATGGCTGCAGATGGTGACGTTGTCCAAGTACGGAAACATGGCCCGCAGCCCGTACTTGTCCATCATTCGGTCCATGGTTCTTTGAAAGACCGAGACCCCATTTGTGACGCTGAAGGGGACCCGGAGGAAGTGGAAGAGGCGGCCGTCTGCCTCAAAGGTAACACCTGGTAGTGTGTGATCTGGTTAACCATGTCTGCGATCTGGGGAAGGGGGTACGCATCAAGGTGCGTGTAGCAGTTTATGGTTAGGCTGTAATTTACAACCATCTGGTTCTTTTTCCCGGTCCCGACGAGCTCTCCAGGAGCTATTGCTGGCCTCGATGATCCCCTCCCGCAAGTCGCTGGACCTCGGACCTGATAAAAGTCCTGTCCTGAATGCTATACCACCGGCGGTGAGATTTGCGAAGAGCGGGGGAGGGTCGGCTTCTAGTGTCGCGAGGCTACATACGGTGAGTGGGGGTAGGGGCCCGCCGAATTTCAGAGTTAGGCTCTTGAGGTTACACTGGAAATCCAGTCCCAACAGGAGAGGAGCGCTGAGGTCGGGGTGAACATATAGCTTAAAATTGGCTTACGCGGCGCCCTATATTGCTAGGGTTGCGGTAGTGCATCCCCAGATCTGCACTGAGTGCGACCCAGAAGTGAGGTAGATGGTTTGGTGCCCCGGGAAAATTGGGAGCAAGCAGCGTCTTACCGTGTCTGGATGAATGAAGCTCTCTGTGCTCCCAGAGTTGAAGAGGCAAGGTGTTTCGTGTCCATTTACCCGGACGGTCATCATGGAGCTCCAGATGTGTTTGGGTCGTGACTGGTCCAGGGTGACTGCGCTGAGTTGCAGGTAGCCGGCGTGGACGGAGGTGCTGGGGTGGTCCCAAGATGGCTTCCCCCATCGGTCGCACATGGTGGTCCGTGTGGGCGAGGATAGCCAAGATGGTGGCTCCCGTGAGTCGCATCTGTTGTGCGGGCTTGGAGATGGCTGCCCCCTGGACAGCACGAGGCCGATGACGCGTCCGGGGGCGGAGCCGGCAGGCAAGCTGCTACACTGCAGGATCTGTGGGCCTGTGAGTCTGAGGGTCGGGCCTGAAATTTTGAGGGTTTGGACCTGGCCAGGCAAACCTTAGCAAAATGTCCTTCTTTTCCCGCAGTCGCTGCTGTTTATGTTCCAGGCCGGGCAGCGCTGCCTGGGGTGCTGATGCTGGCCGCAGAAAGAGCAGTGTAGCCCCCCGTGTTAGGCGGACAACCGCGCGGCACAGGCCTGGGGTACTCTTTGGTCGGGGGTCCACGAAGGGGTCGCGTGATCCGCCGGGAACGCGTTGAGGCTTTGGAACGCTACTTATAGGGAGGAGCCTAGCTTTATCGTCTCTTCCAGGTTCAGGGCACCCTTCTCGAGTAGGCGCTGTCTCACGTAGTTGGACCTGACTCCAGCCACGTAGGCTTCCCGGACTGCGAGGTCCATATGTTGAGTGGCCGTAACGGCCTGCTAGTTGCAACTTTGCGCAAGGGCTTTGAGGTCGCGTAGGTACTCCTCCAGCGATTCCCCAGGGCGTTGGCAATGAGTAGTGAGGAGATGCCGCGCATACACCTCATTCATGGGCCTTACATATAGGCGCTTCAGCATCGCGAGGGCGCCTACGTAGGTGGAAGCTTCCTCGAGTCGTACATAGATTTGATGGCTCAACCGGGCGTGGAGGAGACTCAGCTTCTGATTGTCGGAGACGGAAGGCGAGGAGGAGGTGGCGAGGTAGGCCTCAAAACAGTGGAGCCAATGTGAAAAAATCCCTTTGGCCTCCGTGGCCTGTGGGTCGAGTTCCAGTTGGTCAGGTTTGAGGGCAGATTCCATAGTGGTATTGTAGTCGATTAAATTGATGCGACCATCAATTCACGCGAAACAGAGTGCAGATGTAAAATGTGGCTTTAATTGACTAGAACAGTGCCTGCCTAAGACTGCTCTGCTACTGAGAGCCGCCTACAGGGCAGCTGCTCTTTATACCTCCCCTCAAGGGGAGGAGCCAGGGGCGGAGCCCACAAAGGCACCAATATGATACATCACAGGTAATACCTTACAATGGTCCGTAGGTGGAGCCCTCATGGGCAACTGCGTGGTACAGTTATATATATGGTGAATGGTTACTGCAGTACGTTCACCACACACATCACATCCGCTTCTTTTGTAAATCACTTTAAATCTGTGCCCTCTCGTTCTTGATCCTTTTACAAGGGGAAACGGTTTCTCCCTATCTAATCTGTCCAGCCGTTTCATGATTTTGAACATCTCTATCAAATCTCCTCTTGAGCATCTTCTCTCCAACAACTCCAATCTATCCTTAGAACTGAAGTTGCTCATGCATCAAACTATTCTTATAAACCTCTTCGGAACTATCTCCAAAGTGTTCACATCCTTCCAATAATGCAGTGCCCAGAACTGTACACAATATTCCAGTTACAACCTGTGCTTTCTCCAGCTCAGGCCTCTTGTGTTCCTTTGCTCCACAATAGGTGGCTTTGTTGTCGCAAAGAGAAAAGGAATAGGAGTTCCCATACTCTGGATTCTTGTAATGAGAGGTTTATTAAGTGTGTTGCTCATACAATCAAGGTGGTGATCTGCTCAAAGCCTGTGCAGACATTCTGCCAATGTCACTACACATTACATGACACAGAACCAGCATGACTGTATTCCCAGATTCATAACACAATGCCTTCAACTGTATGGGCTTGAAAGTCCAGAATGATGGGCGGAATTCTCCGACCCCCCGCAGGGTTGGGGAATCGCCCGGGGCCGGCGTAAATTCCGCCCCCGCCGTGGCCGGAATTCTCCGCCCCCCCGAGAATCTCCAGGAGCGGGAATCACGCCCCGCCAATCGGCGTGCTCCCTGCGGAGATTCTCCGGCCCGCGATGGGCCGAAGTCATGCCGCTGACAGGCCTCTCCCGCCGGCGGGAATTGGAGCACCTCTGGTGCCGGCGGGATTGGCGGTGTGAGCGGGCCCCCGGGGTCCTGGGGGGGCGTCGTGGGCCGATCGGACCCCGGGGGGGGGGGGGGGGGTGCCCCCACGGTGGCCTGGCCCGTGATCGGGGCCCACCAATCGGCAGGCGGGCCTGTGCCGTGGGGAAACTCTTTTTCTTCCGCCGCCGCCACGGCCTCCACCATGGCGGAGGCGGAAGAGACACCTTCCCACTGTGCATGCGCCGGTGGTGACGTCAGCGGCCGCTGACGCACCGGCGCATGCGCGGACCGGCGAAGGCCTTTCGGCCAGCCCCGATGCCGGGCGGCAGGCGCCAAAGGCCGTTGCCGCCGGTTTTGGCACCACTCCGCGTGGCGGAAACCACTCCGGCGCGGGCCTAGCCCCTAAAGGTGCGGAGAATTCAGGTCCGGGAAGTTGACGATGAGTGGAGTGGATGTGACTGGCGTAGAGCATGTTAGTCCGCTGAGCGTAGTTTTACTTCAGTAGCGCCATGGCGTCAGCGTAGGTCGGCGCATCCTGGATAAGTGGAAAGACGTTGGAGCTCAGCTGTGTGTAGAGAATCTGAATCTTCTGAGCTTCAGGAATTGGGTCTGGCGCAGGCCCGATGTATGCTTCGAAACAGGCTAGCCAATGTTGAAAGTCCTTTTTGGCGTTGTCTGATTGCGGATCCAGCTGGAGGCGATCCGGCTTGATGTGGAGGTCCATCTTCTGAAAACTTAGTGTAATAAATTGATGCACGATCAATTACACAAAGACGAGAATTGGATACAATCGAGGCTTTATTACATTAAGATGTGTGGCCTCCTACAGCAGCTGGGAAATGGCTGCTATACGGGGAGTACACATATTTATACTCCGCCTACTGGGCGGAGCCAGCAGGCAGGGAACTACCTCCGTACCTGTAGTACAGAGCCTTAACACAAAACACCTACACCGACATCCTCTACATACAATATATACATCAGTGGTGACGGCCACAACTGGATCTAAATGTTCTGCTCCAGATTGGGAAGCACTATGCCAATGAAGGATTTGCTGCAGAGGGGTGCCTTCCTCGCCCCACCCACTAACCTCAGCCCTCCAATTATAGCACAACCTCCGTCCCCCACTCACTGATCTCCCAATCACTGTGGGGTGGATTTGAACCTGGGGTGAATGGTCGGCGAAACAATCCAGTTTATACAAAAGCACATCTCCTCTGTGTTGCACTTGGCAAATATTTAGTTAATGTGAAGGTGCAGATCAAGCAATAGGAGAGGCCCCATTATTTTTTATGCTGCTGGTCTTTCAAAGTCTTCTTTAAGGCAGCACCAATTATGGCATAAAGCCAACATTACAATGCCACTCATCCATGCTAATGTGGTAACTTCTTGCTTGTGTACTGTTCCTGCCATAGTATCCTTACATTTGCCTGATTTACAACCAGATATGCCATTATGCTATTTTTTCTCATGTTTTAACTATCGATTTGCATAAATCAGAAGTAAATAGAGTGACTGGCAGCATCCATTGAAAACTCTAGTCTGCAAGGATTTTGGCAGGTCTTGAATGCGGTGATTGGTACAAATATAGCCCACCTCAGTACACCTTTAGATGTAATGATGAGGATCAGTGCTGAGCCAGTGCCTCAATATTATGGATAAGGTTCAGGGTCAGGCCCATTGATAGTTCAAGTTTAAAGTAAAATATATAAAAAGATAGGAAGATTAAGTCAATGGCCCAGAATTCTGTCCCTGTAGTATCTATTTACTGGCCACTAGGTAGCTTCCTAATGCCAAACCTGCTGGGCTGATGTGCGCACATTGCAAGCCAGCTATATACTGATTGCCACTTTGGATAAGGTAGATAGATGTGTGGTGGCAGAAGCACACCTTTGACAACATTTAAAATCAAGAATAATTTATTCAAGTCAGGATTCTGTGTTTTGCGCAGGACCACTTCCCATTTTCAAATGTCTCAGAGCTTCACTCACTGTGCTGAACTCATACAGCAGGAGGGGCTGTGCGCTAACTGGCAGCAAGGTTTTAAACAAAATGCATTTACGGGATGTGGATGCCGCTGGGTCAACCAGCGTTTATTACCCATCCCTAGTTTCCCTTCAGAAGGTGGTGGTGAGTTGCCTTCTTGAACCACTGCAGTCCTTGAGGTGTAGGTCCACCCACTGTGCTGTCAGGGAGCGCGTTCCAGGATTTAGCCCCAGCGACAGCGAAGGAGCGGCGATTTACTTCCACGTCAGAGTAGTGAGTGACTTGGAGGGGAACCTCCAGGTGGTGGGGTTCCCAGGTATTTGCTGCTCTTGTCCTTCTAGGTGGTAGCGGTTGTGGGTTTGGAAGGTGCTGTCTCAGGAACCTTGGTGAGTTACTGCAGTGCATCCTGTTGATGGTACACAAGGCTGCCACTGTTCATTGGTGCTGGGGGGGTTTGAATGTAGGTGGAAGGGGAAGCAATCACGCGGGCTGCTTTGTTCTGGCAATTTAGTATGGCCAATCCACCCAACCTGCACATCTTTGGACTGTGGGAGGAAGCCAGAGCACCCGGAGGAAACCCACGCACACACGGGGAGAATGTGCAGACTCCAAACAGGCAGTGACCCAAGCCGGGAATCAAACCTGGGACCCTGGAGCTGTGAAGCAATTGTGCGAACCACTATGCTACCGTGCTGCCCTAACATTAGTTCCGCCTCCTTTTTCTAACTTAAGCAGAAGACTTGGCCACTACTGCCAGACAAGACAAGGAAAATATTGGGCAGAATCTTGTGGAGGTTTTGGGGCTCATCAGGTAGCTGGTGAGAGACTTGTGAGAAGGACACCCAGACCACATGCCAATCAGAAAGTGGCGTGGGCAGCAACGGGCCTTCCCTTTGAATCATGAACCTTGGGGCCAAAATCTCCCGATTAAGAGCTACTGGCCAATCAGAGGCAGCAGCTCTTTTGTTCAGCAGTACCACTGGGGAGGCCATAATTGCTGCTAGAAGGACAGGCATTGGATAGCGGAGATATCCAAGCCACGTGTAAGGAATTCCTGGGGGGGGGGGGGGTGGATTTGTTGGCTGGGGATTATGGGGAGGGGGTGCAGGGGATTGGCAGCAAGGGCAGTGTGGTGGCTCTTAACAGGCCCCCACCTTTGCAATGTCTCATCACTCGATCAGACCAGTGACTTTGCCGGTCACCCCAACTACCCATGGTCCTTTAATGGCCACTTAAGGGGCAACAGTGCTGTCTCACTGGGTTTTGCCAGAGACTAGTAGAGAAATCTCTACTGGGACAGCACGGTAGCACATGTGGCTAGCACAGTTGCTTCACAGCTCCAGGGTCCCAGGTTCGATCCCCCGCTGGGTCACTGACTGTGCGGAGTCTGCACATTCTCCCCGTGTGTGCGTAGGTTTGCTCCGGGTTCCTTCCACAGTCCAAAGACGTGCAGGTTAGGTGGATTGGCCATGCTAAATTGCCCTTAGTGTCCACAAAAGGTTAGGAGGTGTTATTAGGTTAGGGGGATAGGGTGGAAGTGAGGGCTTAAATGGTTTGGTGCAGACTCGATGGGCTGAATGGCCTCTTTCTGCACTGTACGTTCTATGTATCTATGTAAATCAGTATGCTGTTAGACGTGAGTTATTTAGAGAGGATAGCACTGTGGTTTAGCTACCACTGTCTTTTCTCATATTGGCAGAAGACTGATATTAGCCTGTGACACCAACATAACTAAAACAGGAGCAGAAAGCATTCATGGGAACGAGTGAGCAGGAGGTAGTGGAGATGGCAAGACCAAGCTAATCAAAGGAACAGCTGAAAGATTCACTCTATTGAAGAGGATCAGGAAGCAGAGTTCAAGAATCTCACAAAAAGATTTTTCCTGTGATTCAACAATTGCTGAAGCCGTGTGCCTGGAAGCTCCACAACATGTCACCTCATACAGGTGGAGTCCACTACCCACCAGTGAGAGACTCTCACGCATGGAATTAACAATGCCATTAATTCTGGAGCATTACACTTTTATGAATGTTCCAATAGAGCATCTTCTATAGGGGTGTGCATGACACCATTAATAGTGTCTTGGGCGTCCACGTTCAGGGACAACGCAGGCTCTCGAACCATTGATCCTTCGGGGTCTGCCTTACCCCCCCAAAAATCAGTAGGAATGTTGAATCACGGTCTCAGAGCAAGGGCTGTTCGTGCAATGGGAATGCTCATGATTTCATTTTTCAGAGTGACTACACTGCTGGATCCCCCTTGGCCCTTGAACCAATGCCTGCCTTGGCGACAGAAAGTGAACTGGGGTCAGAAATCCCCAACACACCCTCAGCTGCTGCAGTCGACATCTGGGTCACCTCGGACCAAAGGTCACTGACCATATAGCTGCTCATGAACACGTGAATGAGCTTGTCTCCGGCCATGTTTCAGGGGGTGGGGCAGGAGGGGGTTGGTGGTCTTGGAAGGTAAATGAGCAGGATGAAAAATAATTGCTGGGTCTTCCTGTAAGCCAATAAATCCTTGGGCCTCAGAGAGAGATTAGTGTGGCTATTGCCTCCAGCTTCAGGCTGACTGACTCATTTAAATCTCTGGGATGAATGGGTGAGACAGGATGAGACTTGGATTAAGCAGCGTCAGCCCTGATGCATGCTCAGGACAAACAAATTAATTTCTGGGCTGTGTCCTAACAGAGGAGCAAGGCTCCTTATTAATGTATTCAAGGGGCCAAACATCCATGAGGACGGCTGTCAGGCATGCCTCCAAGCCTCACCCTATACTAATCTGACGCTGTACGGGTGCAGGATGTTGGGATGCCCCTGTTTTTTACTCTGACAATAGCCAGAGACTAGTGGTTCCCTGTAGTGGCTGTTAGACTTTGACATCTGCAATGCTGCTAAAAGCTACTTCAATACGTTCAGATGCTGCTGATAGTTGATTGAAAGAAGGGACACCTGACGGTTCACATTGGTGAATGTGGATCATTCAGCTGAACTTCTCTTCAGTGAACTATTGCTGAATAGCTTGGGCTGCAGGCAGCAGTCAGACCCCAGAGCCCCACTCTGTTGCTTCTGGATGCTGATCGAGGAAGTGGCGAATGTGTTTGTTCCAGTGAACTAGGCATCGGTCATCAGTTTAAAACCTAGATGGGCTGCAGGCTGACTAATGTTGCTGATACGTGCCGTGGCAGCCAGGAAGGAGCCAGAGACAAAGATGTTTTGGAATACAGTGACCTTGATTGCAGCAAGGGCCGTGCTAATGGTCGCAGTTAGCTGAGGTTCCTATGCAGAACGTGACGTAACATTGTCATTGTTTTCTTTGAGAACGGAAGCTGTCTTTTTCACTGGCCTTCAGAGAACAACAGCATGTTGTTCCAGGCTAATAAACATGGTTGGATGCAGGGGGTGGGAGAGGTAGTGGGGGGGGGGGGGGGGGGGGTGAGCTGTGGTACAGGTTCCACAAACTCACAGCTCTTCCTATTTGCTTTCTCTCCTGTTCCGACCTACTGCTCCACGTCTCCCTCCCATTCCCAAGGTGGAATTCTGAGAAGGCTCAACTTCATGGAAAAACTGCAATGTCCATTAACAGTTGAGGTCAATAATGACTACAAGCACTCACAAGTCATTCACAGTTAAAAACACATCACTGTTGCTCCAAGAAAAATGTGTCCATCTGAGAGTCATTTGGCTCTTTGAGTCTTGATTCGAAGAGATATCCAATTCGTCCCACTCCTGTGCTCTTTCCCCAAACCCCTGTAATTGTTCCTCCTTCAAGGAATTTACCCCTTTCTTTTCTAAGGCTACAATTGAATGTGCATCCACTCTCCATCAGGCAGCGCACCCAAATCCTCATCTCAGAGATTCTCCCAAAAACTATAGTTTGAGTGTCAAGCGATGTTCCCTCTAAGCAGGCCCCCCACACAGGACTTGTATCGTCGGCCTTGATTGTCGTGTCAGAGCAGGACAGATTAGGTAGGCTGCAAGGGCAATGAAATGAATGATGTAATAGCAATATAACAGAGTTGATAATTGGGTCTGAGGAACAGCCGGTTTATTTCGTGCCCACTGCTGCCACTTATATTCTGAGCAGGACTTTAAGGAACTGGAATTTGCCTCATCCTGTTTCCTTTGTTTAAAGATATCCACTGCCCTTAAGTTAAAATTAAATGTATATGATAGAAAAATATTCCATGATATGTAAGTGCTTTGGAGCTGAAAACAACAATATTCTTGAAGGCCTGGTGGGAATACTATACGGCAGAGTTGAAGCTCAGGGTTTCGTTTGGACGCAGCTAACAATCTGAACACCAGATGGCACCAGAATGACAGGAACGTCCCTGAAGTGTAAACCGAGAAGAATGTCCTCAAAAGCTCAGACTTCTATCTCTGTGAACAGTGAAGTGAGAGAACAAGTGGTCTGCTATCCATGTACTTCACTTACTGTGCCATTGTCTGCATTATATTTGTGTATTGCGCAGCTAGCCACAGTTTACTTATGTGGTAGTAATCACTGCTGCATATATTAGGGTATGTATGGTAAGGCCCTGTACTACAGGTATGGGGGTAGTCCCTGCCTGCTGGCTCCGCCCAGTGGACAGAGTATAAATATGTGTGCTCCCCGTACAGCAGCCATTTCGCCAGCTGCTGTAGGAGGCCACACAACTTAGTGTAATAAAGCCTCAGTTGTATTCAACTCTCGTCTTTGTGCAATTGATCGTGCATCAGCTTATCACAAATTATTAGAGAGAAATGGAAATAAATAACTTGTATGAGAAGTTTTACAGTGGCTTTTGTGCAGTGCGTCCAAAATGCTTCAGAGTCCACAAAGCACTTTTCAAGCAGAGGGCAGGACCCAGACTTTGAGGTGAAATGCGGGTCAGAAGCTTGCACTGTGTGGAACAGGCACCCGGTGCTGATCTTTCCCAAATTGGTCAATGAGCAAAGGGGGCGGACCCGGTCAAAGACCATGGACGGGCCTTCGAGGTTGGAGGGCCAAGGGGAGGCCTTCCAGCACCGAAGGAGCAGCAGGCTGCATATTCAGGTAAGTAAGTGAGAGGGCACCACCATTTTCAGGTGCCCTCATTTCAACATTTTATAAAATTTTAAAAATAAAAAGTGGAATCAGCAACCGGGCCACCACTGTGAAGGGGAATGCTCCCCCCCCCCACATCAACCCCTTGGGGTCTGTCACAGGGAGACTGCACCGTTCCCCAACACATTTTAAATGCCTGGAGGATAACAGGAAAGTTAGTCAGCCTCTGACAATAGGCCGTAAGCTGGCCTTTAAACATTTGCTGCACTGCTAGAGGATGGGTAACCCTACCACTCCCTATCCTGACTCCGGGAAAATGGCTCAGGTTGGGATGGACTGGGGAACCGGCTCACTCTCACTGGTGCAAAAATCCCTAGCTTTCCTGAAGCAGGGTTTCTTCAGTAACTTGAGGAAGCCAGCGGTAGTGGAACAAGGATTTATTGAGCTATGTACAATACTCTGTCTATGGCAGTGACTCTGTCCCAATCCAGTCCTTGTTTGGACAACCAACAATTCCGGGTCGGCTTTTATGTGTAGGTCTTTAACAAGCTCCAGCTGGGTGGCCTCCGTCCCCTATCTGGGAAACTCGTACTCCACGAGTTCTGGGAAACTCGTACTCCACGAGTTCCGGGGGGGGGGGGCGCTCAATGGAAGTCGTTGCTATTTTTCAATTTTGTGAATTCTTAAGAGTTTAATTGTAAAGCCACCAATATTTTCAGATATTGGAATTAAAGATGCAATTGGACTCAACATGGACCCTGACACCCAATTTAGGTTCTCCAACATGGTTCTTGGTGCCTCCAAGTGAGTGTTTTGCTTATTCAGTATCCTTTTCAAAGCAGGAACCCAGAGATCAGAATAGCTACATTTCCCCAGCCCAGCACCCCCCCCCCCCCCCCCCCCCCCCCCCGGCCACTCACCCACCCCACCCAATCAGAAAGACCATCAAAGTAGTCAGTGAATGCTTTGACTGCTGGCCTTAAGGCCTTCAAGGATCATTTGGTCAGGAGGAAGGGACTGAGTCTTATTATTTATTTAATGTACTTTTGGGACAAGGAACATATTTTCATGTTCCTCAGTGTGAGGCCTATCGGTGGTATGGGAGAGCACACTTTTTTACTTTCGCCTGAGTGTGAATATTGAGCCCTCTCAGGTCAGGTAAAGTAAGATCAGAAGTGGGATGAAGTGCACATTAATACCCCCATCTAATTAGCATTGGGGCCACTTGGCACCTGTCAGCACTTGCTGATTCAGCTCCTGGTCAGGTCTGGCCGGTGATGTAGCATTGCCAGAGGACTCAACCTCAGAAAATCCTTAAAGCTGGTCAGATTCAGCGTCTTGTGTGCCAATCAGGAACCTTTTACACCCCTATTAAGGGGTGACACGGTGGCACAGTGGTTAGCACTGCTGCCTCACAGCTTCAGGAACATAGGATCAATTCCGGCCGCGGGTTACTGTCTATGTGGAGTCTGCGTGGGTTTCCTCCGAGTGCTCCGGTTTCCTCCCACTGGTTAGGTGGATTAGCCATGCTAAATTGCCCCTTAGTGTCCAAAAGGTTGGGTGGGGTTACTGGGTTACGGGGATTGGGTGGAGGTGTGGCCTTAAGTAGAGTGCTCTTTCCAAAGACAGGTGCACACCCAATGGGCCAAATGGCCTCCTTCTGCTCAGCACATTCTATGATTACATCAATGACTGGAACTTTCCATTCATTCAAGCAGGCCGGATCTTCCGGCCCCACTAATGGTGCACTCCCGCCGCGGGTTTCCCAGCAGTGAGGGTTGCATTCAATGGGAAACCCCATTGACAAAGGCGGGAGAAAAAGGTCCCGTCCCAATGGCAGGTCACTGCCACCATTAATATGCCGCGCGCAGGTTGCGCGGAAAATCCCACCTGTATTCTCAGATAGGGAATAGCTTCCTCTTTGGGCATTATGTACCATTTGACCTGCTCCTATTGTCTATTTCATGGGTGGAATTTTCCTAATATCTGGTGGAGTGTCAGATTCAGACTGAAAACTGGCGTATGTCACACCAGGTTCTCTGGTATTCAGTACACTGAGAATCTGGGGCCATGGTTTGTGCCGTCACTCTGGCAGGGCCGGAACCTGATAGAACCAGCAAGGCACAGAGATCGGGCTATCATCTTTAAACTCCGCCCTGAACTTGGCTAAAAATAAACTTCCCCTCACCATCCCCCACGGACAAGGAGGAACCCCCGCCCCCCATAAGCATGATGATATCCCTCAATTTCCCCAACCCCCTCCACCAAGCACTCGGGACATTCACCTCAAACCACCCCCCCACCTCACTACCAGTATCTCCCACCTCAAAGGTATCATCCACCCCACCCAAACCGGGCTCAGACGCATTGGCTCATGCCTTCACAGACATCAGCCTCCCCATCACATACATTGACCCTTCATCTGCCTCCAGGCATCGCGCCCAACCCCCATACCACATATCCCCCCATTGGGGATCGCCAGGGGTCCCACCCCGGCAGTGCCAACCTGGCACAGCCAAGGTGGCTCCATCAGGTTGGCACTACCAGGGGCAAAGTCAGAGTGGCGGGACAGTGCGTGGGCGCTGCCCGGCCATTTCCCTCATCAGATGGGGGCTATACTTAAAAGTGCGTCCCTGGCATCGTCACCACAACCCGGTAGTGAATCATGCCGACATGACGACTTGCCAGCTGGGTGGACAATATGGTACGGATGGAAGTGGTAGCGTCAAGCCCTATAATTAGATGCAAATTTATTTTAAAATATCCTAATCAGACTCATGCCCTTCCTGGCTGTGACCTGATCTCGTCATCAGAGGGGGGCGGAAATGATATTAAACCTAGACCATTATGGGATTTGCGGCAGTACTATGTCTGTCTTAGAGCTATGCAGAGGTCCTATTCCAGTGCTGTAAAATTTCTGCACCGTGCTTATGGCGCTTTGCTCCCAACAACTTCTATCTTTCCTCAAATTGTGAGGATCTGAGGACTATGCCAGATCCTCACAATTTGAGGTGTGCTTCGATGTGGTGAAGGAGCAAAATCACAGTTGCTCATCAGAAATGTACCCTCATAATCACTGGCCTTGAAGTATTGTGGGTCCCTATCCTATGCGGTTTCCTCCCACAAGTCCCAAAAGACGTGCTGTTCGGTAATTTAGACATTCTGAATTCTCCCTCCATGTACCCGAACAGACGCCGGAATGTGGCGACTAGGGGCTTTTCACGGTAACTTCATTGCAGTGTTAATGTAAGCCTACTTGCGACAATAAAGATTATTATTATTATCTCTACATACTTCAGAGCAAATTTGTGATGAATGGTGGTAGTACTGAGGAACGGTGCTAATTTTTTCACATTTGATGGGATCAGAAGCATAAGAATTGCTTTGACATTGTTGTCTGTAAGATTTATCCCAGTTTGTACCCTATAAAGACAACCTTGGCTGCTGCAAATGTATATTTGTACTTTTTGAAAGCAACATGTTGTGGACTGTCTGGGTGGATGGCTTTCTCCAAGGTTAAATCATCATCTTCCATGAGGTACCATTTGCTAATTTGTGGAATTGAAGTCTTTTCAATTAATTGGCCACTAATTAGTTAATTGGTTAGTAGGCAAAGTTAATTGTCGTGATGCTGCCATGCATTTTGTTTATGGGCTCACTATTTCCGTGGCATCCCTGGTGGAATGTATATCATTTGATCATCATATTCTTCTTTGGCCCAAGTATTTTTATGGACTGCTGACCTCCGAATCAAATGCAGGTATGTCTTTTGTGAGCTACTTGACTATTTGCTGCTCTTCTGCTCCAGGACAGCGGATGAATATTTAGGACTTTCTGGAGGATTGCTGCTACGTCCAGCAAGCAAGGAAGTCCTGAAATCCCCAATCCATTGAAGAAAGAAATGGGGTGGGATTCTCCCTTCTGGGGACTAAGTCCCCACGCCGGCGGGAAAACCGGCGCCAACCGATCCGGCGTCACAGCCCCCAAAAGTGAGGCATTCTCCAAATTTTTGGGGGCTAGTTTGACGGTGGAGTAGTTGGCGCTGCTCCAGCCAGTGCCGAAGGGCCGGCACGTGTTTGCTCACGCGCGGACTGGCCGGCATATTTCTGCGCATGCGCAGACCAGCAGGCGTATTTCCGCGCATGCGCGGGGGTTCTCTTCTCTGTGTCAGCCCCTAAGCAATATGGTGGAGCCCTACAGGGTCCTGGAGCGGAGGAAAGGAGGCCCCCACAGAAACAACCCGCCCGCAGGATCGGTAGGCCCCGATCGTTGGCCAGGCCACTGTGGGGGCCCCCTGGGGTCAGATCACCCCGCGCCATCTCCCCCCCAGGACCGCCCCCGCACACTTACCTGCCAGGTCCCGCCGTGCATGAGGTGAGTAATTCACGTCAGTAGGTTTGTCCAAAACTCGTCGCCCACTCGGCCCATTGAGTCGGGGGGGGGGAGCCGCTGTCAACGGCCCCCGCCTGGCATGGCGGGATCCCGCCACCACCCGAGAAACAGCACCAGAGAATAGGGCAGCTGGTGTTGGGGCGGCGGGGTGGCGGGGTGGGATTCACGCCCCCCCCCCCCCCCCTCCGGGGTTTCTCTGACCCAGGGGGGCTCGGAGAATCCGGCCATTGTGCTGGAGATGGTAAAGTTTAACTTTCTCCATTGTTTTGTTCTTATTTTATGTCTGCGTGCTTTGCAGAGATGACATGAGTTTATATGGCCCGTAAATTCTTATCTCCCAGATGTTGTACCTGGGAGGTACCCTGGAGATGTGCTGGGAGACAATCACCACTAGTCCCCACCAACCGCTGCCCAAGAGGTCCCTTTGTAGAGATTGCACCCCTGGAAGTTCAAACTTCTGTTGGGCAATTACTTGCACTGGGAACCATCTGATTGTCCAATTTAAATCTTACAGGAATAGGTACCCAGGAAAAGTTAGAATTAAAACCATTTCTAACCCTTGGGTTATATAGAATGGATGCCGACCACAACACCCATCCTCCCACTGGACACTCCCAACTCCTTCACCACTCCTCCCCTACATACCCTCCGTCTGGACCCCCATGATCCCCAACAATTCCCCCCCCACCTCCAATTGATTACCCAAACCCCCTTTACTGACCACCTGAAGGACTGCCCATTGACCACCCAACTCCCGACTGAATGATCACACCCACGCTGATCATCTGACCCCCCTCCTGACTGACCGTCCAAACAAACCCTCCTCCCCACCACACTGACCACTCGACTCCACCCCGCCTCCACTTCCATACTACCAACTTACCTTACATACCTTCTTCCTGGCTTCTCAAAGTGGCTGGACCTTAAAGCAGGTGTCTAATGGCAGCTATTGCCTTAAAAAAGTGGGCATAACTTCACCTAACCGCTGATGCTGCTGCATTCGACAGAAGGACCCGAGAACCCACTGAGCTGCATTATTCTCACCTGGCCCAAGTCGAAAAGTCGGTGAGAAAGCTACGGCTCCATTTCAGTATAAGTAAATACGAGCAGACTAGCAATCCAACTATGGTGACACTCAATGGAAGTTCTGGTCCAATGTGTGTAACTGTTTTGGTTGCAGTGCTTTAAAATATCTGCTACATGCTTACAGCTTGCGCTTCCAGTAACTTGTACAGTTTGCTTACTTTTCTCTGAGTCCACATCAAGGCTCAACCAATCAAGCACAGTGAGCATCAATAGTAAACACACTCACATAATCAAACACAGAACAATTGAGCAAGTAAACACTATACCTGCAACCCTGTTGCATATCTTTCCTTTGTTATACCAACTTTCAGTGATTTGGACTTCAGCATTTATTTAGCACACGTCTTCGGAATGATTATTCCTTAAGTGGCAGAAGAGAGCACCAGTAAATTTCCTCAGAGTGGATCAGTAATTAAATAAATGGCACTGAGGAAAGGCAGTGTTGGTAGGGGAGGAAGTCTGTTTGACACTTCAATCATTCCTGAGGAAGGATATAATTTTTTGCAGCAATAAATATTCTGCTTTGCAAAGGCCTCTCACTGTCACTGTTTCTCTCTTTTCACATGTACAAAAATAAACATTTGTCTTCGCAAACTAGATCTGGAAATGTGTTGGCACTGTTTTATAAAAAGCCTGAAATCTAAACATGTGAATAACACCACAAGCTCTGCTCTCTAAAAAGAAAAATAAAGCTAAAATCTTTCTTAAGTTCTTGAAACAAAACAAGTGCCTACAGTCAGGGAAATAATAAAAACGCCTTTGACTAAAGCTCCATTGTCCTCAGAATATTAAAATGCACAATTAAGAATAGACACTGAAGTAAAATCTCAAGCCTCTTGAACAAACAGAACAGAGAGAGTGGGAAAGGCACAAGGACTGGATTTTCATGTTGGGCTCGGAAGCGGTGAGTTGGGCCAATTCCCCAGTCTGCGAAGAACAACCTCTGCTCATACCTCCATATTTTTATCTTCTGGACATGCAGGCGGGCAAAGTTTGGGTTTCCCAAGTCTCACGGCAGCACTGTTGGAGTAGGGTGGGTGCCAGGCAGTCTGGTTTGAACGCCCACCTTGATTCACTGGGTCTTCGGCCCAGTTCTCCAACATATTTCTTAGCTCCCTAATCCTCACCCTGTCACCTCCGCACCCACCTCCATGCCCCCTTCACACCCAGAGAATGATAGAATTCCTACAGTGTAGAAGGAGGCCATTTGGCCCAGCGGCTGTACTGACCCTCTGAAAGAGGGTCCCACTCCCCTGCCCTATCTCCGTAACCCCGTAAGCCCACCTAACCTGCACATCTTTGGACACTAAGGGGCAATTTAGCATGGCCAATCCACCTAATCTGCATACCTTTGGACTGTGGGAGGAAACCGGAGCACCCGGAGGAAACCCACGCACACACGGGGAGAATGTGCAAACACTGTCATCCGAATCTGGAATTGAACCCAGGTCCCTGGCACTGTGAGGCAGCAGTGTTAACCACTGTGCCACCTTGCCCTCACAACTGCCCACAGCCCCAGAACTGCAGCAAACTATTGTACTCACACCAAGGAGATAAAAGTTTGAAAAGCCAAAGGAAAAAGCGAATAAATTTGAAAAACTACCAACCTTTCTGACTGCCCAATGTTTATTCACAAATATTCCTGAGTGAGCACAACATGTTCCTTTAGGCCTAATTCTATTTTCCCTCATCCTATTTCCTGATTCTCCCATAGAAAATAAATTTATGGGAATAAATATTAAGCTTAGAAAAAAGTGACCCTTTGTACTGCAGCTCTGACATACGGTAGCATCATACTTGGCTGCACTTATCTTTGCTTCCCTCCTCTTTACAATCTCAATAAGCCAACGATAGGAGACACCATGGTCAAACTATCACACTTCAAACATGTTTCAAAATACACCAGGAACATTGAATTGCTTTGAACTTTAAAGGCTGTGAAGGTAAACACAGGGGCCATTGTATGCACAGTCAGTTAATCTGTTTTTAGTTGCGGGAATAATATTGGCTGGCAGAACTCCTTGTGGTTCTTCAAATAGCATCATGTCTCTTTAGTGTCCAGTTGAATAATTAGAACAGGCACATGTAGCCACAGGCCCTCTTGAGATAAGTCACTCAGTGCTGCTTTGGTGTTAGCCTAAATGACAGACTTAAGCCTGAGAGTGTGACTTGACTGTGCAATACTTTGACTTGGGAAATGAAAGCTTCCAGCTGAGCTTATGTAACTCCCAAAGGGAAGGAAGGAAAATTTGTCAATTGTAAAAATGGGATTTTTAAAAAATCTGTATTCTCTTCCCAAAGCTTTTCCTGCTGCACACTCATCCATTTATGTCTCCCCATGGTTAACTCACTGGACTTCTGTCGACTCATAGACAGGACTATAGTAGGATACTGTAAGGACAAAAATAGCAGCGACTTGGGAACATAATCAACTGCAATACCCCACTCCAAGTCACACACCATCCTGACTTGAAAATATATCGTCAACCCTTCATCGTTTTGGGGTCAAAATCCTTGAAATCCCTCCCCAACAGCACTATGAAAGCACCTTTCCCAGGGGGGACTGAAGTGGCTCAAGAGGGTAGCTCATGAATGTTACTTGCCATTTGTCAGCCCGAGCCTAGATGTTGTCTTCCCAAGGGCAACTGTTAACGGGCATCACACGTTGACTTGCTAATGATGCCCATATCAGTAGAATTATTATTATTTTTAAATCAGAACTCTTCCTGTGGTTCAATACTACGCCACTGAGAGAATGTTTCCACCGAGGAAGCTGGATAATCTCATTTTTAAACAGAAGGAGAGGAATAACAACAGGTATGTAACACTGTTTACAATTAAGAAGGTAAAAAATATACAACGGGAACTGAAAGCCATTCTGCAATGCCCACTTCTGGCTTTTGCTGTTGGCATGATCCAACTCCCTGTATAAATGGCCATGTCCAAATGTAGCAAGACCTGAACAATATCCAGGCTTGGGCTGACAGGTGGCTAACATACGTGCTGCACAAGTGAAAAATGAAATGAAATGAAAATCGCTTATTGTCACAAGTATGCTTCAAATGAAGTTACTGTGAAAAGCCCCTAGTCGCCACATTCCGGCGCCTGTTCGGGGAGGCTGGTACGGGAGTGCCAGGCAATTACCATCTCCAACATGAGAGAATATCACCATTGACATTCAATGGCATTACCATCGTTGAACCCCCTCCATTGTTGACACCCTGTAGGTTACCATTGCCCAGAAGCTGAACTGGACTTGCCATGTTAATACTGTAGCTACAAGAGGAGGTCAGAGACTAAGAATCTTGTGGCTAACAATTAGTCTCCTGACTCCCCAAAACCTGTCCACCATTTACAAGGCACAAGTCAGAAGTGTAATGGAATACTCTCCACTTGGCTGGATGAGTGCAGCTCCAACAACACTCAAGACGCTCGACACCATCCAGGACAGATCAGTATGCTTGATTGGCACCCCATCAATAACCATTCATCCCCTCCCACCTCCAACAAACAGTAGCAGCCATGTGTACCATCTGCAAGATGCACAGCAAGAACCCACCAAGCCTTCTGAGACAGACCTTCGAAACACATGATCATTACCATCTATAAGGACAAGGGCAGCAGACACATGGGAAAACCACCATCGTGACTTGGAAATATATCTCTGTCCTTCACTGTCACTGGACCAAAATTCTGGAACAACACCCCTAATAGGATGTACCTATACCCCATGGATTGCAGCAGTTCAAGAAGGCAGCTCACCACAGCCTTCTCAAGGACAGTTAGGGAAGGGCAATACATGCTGGCCTAGGCAAAGACCCCCACATCCTATGAATAGATTAAAAAAAAAGACTTTTACACACTTATTCGAGACCAAGCTTTTTGGTCCAAGAGTATTGTGATAAATTTTTACACGGGTAATGTTTTCAAGTTGTTGACTTGCATATTTGATTTGGACCCAAAAAAAGACCACGGCAGAGGAATGAAAATCCGTAGTAAAGAATTCATATCAGTTATTGTTCATAATTTGATCTCTATGATAATTTGAATAAATAAAATTGAAACTTAAACATAGAAATGTTTAAGCATTTTTTTCACGGCATTCATTTTCATTAATGTCATTATCCAATTACAATTAAATCAAATCATTAATAGCTGCAGGATTGCACAATTCTGAAATTTCTAGGCTTTCACTAAGATTCGCTCTGGACAGTTAAGTTTACCATACAACAGCTAATGCTGTAGAAAGTATGCATATATTGTCTTCCCACTGACCCCAACCATCCAGCCAGCCATCCCTTGCCTTCCAGACCTTACTCTGCTGCAATGGAGTTCTCCAATTGATTCTGCGTTCTGCATTTTTGGAGAAGCCGGGCCCCAAAGGTCTGGCAAGAAATGGGGAGCAAGATTCAGATGTCAAATAGCTTGACAATCCAATGGTGATGGTTGCTCCATGGAAGACTGGTGATAACATAAATAGGTTGAGCTCTGCTGTGCAAAATAAAAGGTGCATTTCTCTTAACTTCTGAAACCATGGACTGAATTTCTGGGCTGCACCGACGTCAGGAAGAAATTGGCGGACAGGACCCCAAATAAAATTTCCAGCCACCATGTTGGTCTCCCTGATGCCATTGCCAGCTTGAGCATTTAGGCGATGGTGGGTTCAGGGCCAGAAGATCTACCCATTGCCACACGAGGCGAGCAACCAAATATGCTCTTTAAGAGCCTGGTTAAACACAATCAAAGGAGGCCAACTGGGATTTTCCACTTTGCTTCAGTTTTCCAAAGCGATTGGAGGCAGTGTAGCTGCCCGGCAGTCCAGTGCTCAAAGTCGGCCTAGAGGCCCTCACAGCCTGCCTAGGTGTGCGGTGCAGCAAAAGGCTACCATGTAGTGGGATTCCCCCAACTCTGACACAAAGTGGTAGTTCATCTATATTTTCCATTTTATATTTAAACATTTTAAAATGTGGCGAGATGGGCGTCCAGCTTGAAGCACCTTCTCAGTTACTTGCCATCCATTGCAGCCTTCCACTCCTTTCGAGCTGAAAGGTCCCTGATTGACCTCCGAGCTTTGAAAGACTGCCTGTCACCTTTAATTGGACAGGAAGTCTGCCTCCACGTCAATTAAACAAAACTCCCAAATAAGTGGCTGCTTCCCTGGGACAGTTTGGGGACCTGAAACAGCCCTAACTCCTGTTTCCCCGGTCCCAATGAGAAAATCCAGCCTCATATGTTGTTTTATTACAGTCCAAAAGTTAGCGTTCATTTGCCCATCTACCAGTATAAAATGAGAGGCAAATTAGAGCTGATAAAGCTAGGTAAAAAATGACACCTGGGACAGTAATGTCTTATCACTCCAGTCCACAAAGAGCATAACTTCTTCATTTTCTCTAGGGGCTTTTTCTGTAGAATTGCAGTACCTAGGCAGGAAATTATGCTTCATGTAGTCAGAGGCGAAATTCTTATGAAATATCACAGGATGTTCGCACCAAGTGTATTACTGTAACAATAGCTCAAACTGCAGCGTTTACCGGGCAATTGGAGGAGCATCATAGAAGTCTTGAAAATCAGGCCAGACTCTTTGAACTCTGAAGGCTGGCAGAAGCTGAGTGAGGATCCATTGGCCTGATGAATTTCATTTCACAGTTCACGGGCTGTATTCTCCAATTCTCAGGCTGTGTCCTGATGCTAGTGTGGGAACGGTGGCCTTTTTACAATCGAAATTTCAGCGTAAAATGGCCACCGATCCTCAGTTTGGCTCTGGGATAGCAAGAAGGCAGCATAGAGCACCCGGCTCCAGCTGTTGATATGGCCCGGAGAATTGCCGGGTCCGTGGTCGTGCATGCGCACGGTGGCGGCGTGCAGTGGCCAGGCCATGCAACATGGTGTCGGTCACGCCTGGACCCAGCGTGCAAAATAGAGCCCTCCCTTTGGCCGGCTCACGAGCCCCAGACCACCCCCCAACAGTGACCCCAGCCCCTGCCAAAGTGCCGCTGCCTGTGAATCGGCCCTCGCCTGACTGTGACGGTGCCGGACACAGTGCTGAGCCGCCATGCCGTGTTCCCGACAGGTAAGACCATGAGAGACCCACGCCGTCGGGAACTCGGGCAGTCGGGGGCGGAGCATCGGGGGGGGGGGGGGGGGGGGGCAGGCCTCAGGCAACGTTCTCAGGCTGTCGATACGGCATGCGGTGCTTTGGAGGGCGCGGAGCATCGCGAAAGTGGCATCGCACTCGATTTGGTCGGAAACGGGAATTCTACAGCCGACCGCCGAACGCGATTTCAGCGACCGGAGAATCCCGCCCACATCTCTATTTGCAGCACGTTGATGTTATGTCGATGTGTTTTATCCCTCATTCTGGCTTTCCCTTTTCTTAAGGTGGTCTCACCTCTTTTCACAATTAGCAAAAATATTGGGAGGCTATGGGTTTGATTCAGTGACCTTGTCGCGCCCAACCTGGTGCTGGGACTAGTCCAATTAATCCAAGGCCGCTTGCGAAGTTCATGGCGTTCAAAATGTCTCGCTCGAATCAGTGGAATCTTGCGAGAGGTCACGACCTTGATCTCGCTCTCGCAGGGCGAGATCCAGATATGCATATTTAAATGATCCATTAGGCTAATTTAAATATGTGTTTGATGGATTCACCCAGGACCCGGAATTCACCGGCCGGTCCTGGGAGAACTCGCCAGGGCACTGTTTATTACAGGTCCACACAAATGTGGAGAATCGTAACGGCACCTGGGAGGGTCTCCCAGGCCATTGGACACCCCTGGATGTTTGGGCATTGGGCAAGATGGCACCCTGATACTCCTGCTGGCACCTGGGCACCTTGGTACTGCAAGCCTGGCATCTTGGCACCACGATCATGACACCCTGAAATTGCCACTATAGCAGTGCCAGGGTGCCTGTGTGACACTGTTAGGGTGCCAGGCTGGCAGTACCACGGTGTTTGTGTCAGGGGTTGGGCCCGGGAGTACCTTGCCGATAGGAGCTGGGATGAGGGGCGGTCCTCGAGGATCCCTGTAGAGGTAAGTTGGGTGAAGTGGGGGAGTTCCTGAGGGGGCAGTGGGTTTGCTGAGGCTGGCCGAAAGATTGGGTCTGCCTATAAAAATGGCACCCATCCACGAGTGGTCTCCACTGCAGGAAATGTCTGAAGTGCCGCCTCAACGGGGAATTCTTAGCTGAGGCAAAAAAAAAATGGTAAAGTGCCGTTGAATAGCAGGGTCTTTCTCAGCACTGCAGGTGCTGAGCAACATCTCGCAAAACTGTACATAGAAATGTTTTGGTAGAATCATGCCCTATGTTCTCCATCCGGAACTGAATCGCCACTGGTTTGTGCTGGCATTAGATGCAAAGCCCAGAGGCGATTCCCTCTGCCTTGCCCTGCAAATATTTGCGTGGCGGGGTCTCAAGGAATTCCATTCAGAATCCCACTAATGGGCTGGCATTTTGAATGCTCTGTCGTAGAACGAGGTCTGGTGGTTGACCCCCTCCCCCCACAATGCAAATCCTGCCCCCTCCTTCCTGACAGGTAGGGCATCCTCCCCCTCACCACAGGAATTGCTGGGTCCCCCCCCCCCTGCACCCCCCAACGGCACGTATGCATAAGTGTGACCCAACTGCCCCCAACACCGACTCCACCACCAGATTCCTATCAGGGACCCCCATCAGAATCTCCCACCAGACCCCACCCCCATCACAGCCCTCATCAGAGATCCCCATCACAGGCTCCCATCAGATCACTGCATCAGTCCACCCCATCAGAGATCTACACCAGAGACCGTCATCATACACATTTAACTTCCGCCTCATCCAACAAGATGGCACTGGCTGGAGTGTGCCCATACAGCTGATGGGTCGGCTAGAGCCAGAGGGCTGTTAGCGGTGTGCACTGCTGCATGGCTGTCTTGCCAGCTGTAGAAATGTTGTTCTGTGCCCATCCACCCCAACCCCACAGCCTACTCCTAGCCACCCCCACTACTCCCGTCGGCCCTGGCAGAAGCCCCCCGGCCAGTGGCAAAACTGTCAGCAAACCATGGCAATGTTGGACACTTTCTGTACGCCCTCTCTCTCCCTCAGCAGCCGCCAAGCCTGGTTCACGATTTTTAAAAGCAGAAGTGAACCACCCCGTCGTGAAGTCGGCCCATCGGAGGCGGAGAATCATGGAGGCCCCAGAGAATACCGGGTCAGGCCCGCTAATGATATGCAAATGGTGTCTATTGTACGTGCGTCCAGAATGCATTGATGGCTCTGTCGAGGTGCTCGAGCATTGTGATTTGGCATCAAATCGGTGCCTGCCACGATTTTGGCGTCGGAACCCATTCTTCGCTCAATCGCTTTTCCCAATTTCAGCGTCGGCTAACGGAGAATCCCGCACAATATATTTACAGTAATTATCCTGTACTATACTCCCCAAAATTTCAATTCAACAAAGGTGTTTCCCCCATGCTAATCTTCACCATGATGTGGAGATGCCGGCGTTGGACTGGGGTGAGCACAGTAAGAAGTCTTACAACACCAGGTTAAAGTCCAACAGGTTTGTTTCAAACACGAGCTTTCGGAGCACGGCTCCTTCACCTGAAGAAGGAGCCGTGCTCCGAAAGCTCGTGTTTGAAACAAACCTGTTGGACTTTAACCTGGTGTTGTAAGACTTCTTACAATCTTCACCATAACATTGATCCTTGAAACACGAATGCCGCAACTCTGCCTCTGTTTATCCTTGTTCCTATGCTGGATGCCGATTGCCTGGGAAGATTCCAACTTCTTCGAAGACGGAGCAAAGGATATTCAAAACTGAATTCATCTTACCCACATGAAATGGACACTATTTCACAGGTTGGCAATTACATAGAATAGAAAAGAATCATTGACACATTGATTTACATCAATCACCTTGAATGACGATCCCCATCGGAGTATGATGACAGCAATTATACCATGTGACCTTACAGGAATTGTGGGGATTGTGATGTTGCAATTTGCAGGATCAGCTCTCATTAATTGACTTAAACCTCATGTGTAATGTGATGAGCAAGGAAAGAACTCGAGAAATATTCCTTGTAGACATATTCTTTATCAGGTATAGGTCTAGTTGGAGGAGGTCTTGTGCCACAGCAGTATCATTCCTATCTGTGTACCTCAAGTCCCACTCTGAGACTAGATAGCCAAGGAAGGTGCATTCATCACATGGCCATGCAAGTAGATTACCAACCTGTAAATCCTTCCAACATGTCTGATGGCAGGAGAGGACAGCAGGAGAATTTCCTGGCCAACCCTACTGCAGAAGGCAACAGCAAACCACCACAGTACTTTGCCAAGCATAATCATGGAGTAATTAAATGGAATTCCATGGTCACCAATTCCCACCTAGGGAGTCGTACCTGAAGGAGGAGCTCTAGTTGTAATAAGAGAGAACTGAATAGGAACACTGAAAATCCCTACTGCATTCAACCATGAGACAAACAAGGGGAAAATGTCACAACTCCATTTTTTTCCCACACGACTTATATTTTTGGACAAAATACTAGAGTCTATCCCATTATGGAAACACTCACCCTAGAAAATAAACTTCAGCAAATAACTAAATGTATCGTCACGTTGCACAAAATGTAGCAGCCCGTTTAAGGCAGGTAAAATTTTCTAGGTCATTTTGATCATAAAGTATTCAGGCTCTGCTTTGATGAGTTATAATGTTCTTCAAATTCATTGAGGGTTGCTACTCTGTAATTTACTTTCAGATATCTTACACTATGAACTGCCTCTGGTAAATACCAAAAATAAACCATTTGCAAATGCTTAGTGCATCTTTTCTAATCCTACAAGGCATAATATCTTCCGCAGCGTAATTACATATCAAGCAGGAACATGACTCACTGGAACCAAAACCCTACACATGTAACTTGCCTTTTAATTAAACTGCAGTCGGATGAGTTTAAGGCTGCATTTAAATAATGGTTTAACTGGAATTTATAAACCACGGATACTTTGCTCTTAATGCTTGTGATACTATATGAGTCCACAAAATGTTCAAAAACACTTCCATTTATACAGCATTTTAACATGAAAAATAATGTCCCAGTGTGCTTCACAGATTGTCATTGAGAGAACTGGAATTGAGGCCAGAAAGGTAAGATTGGGCTGCATCACAGCCTGATATGGCAACTGATCGGCCCAGGACCGCAAGAAACTTCAGAGAATCGTGAACACCGCCCAGTCCATCACACGAACCTGCCTCCCATCCATTGACTCCATCTATACCTCCCGCTGCCTGGGGAAAGCGGGCAGCATAATCAAAGATCCCTCCCACCCGGCTTACTCACTCTTCCAACTTCTTCCATCGGGCAGGAGATACAGAAGTCTGAGAACACGCACAAACAGACTCAAAAAAAGCTTCTTCCCCACTGTCACCAGACTCCTAAATGACCCTCTTATGGACTGACCTCATTAACACTACACCCTGTATGCTTCATCTGATGCCAGTGCTTATGCAGTTACATTGTATATGTTGTGTTGCCCTATTATGTATTTTCTTTTATTCCCTTTTCTTCCCATGTACTTAATGATCTACTGAGCTGCTCGCAGAAAAATACTTTTCACTGTACCTCGGTACACGTGACAATAAACAAATCCATCCAAATCCAAAATCCGAAACATTAAGTGGGGGGACCAATAGCTTGGGTTAAGAGAAGAATTTTGCACAGGTTTATATCAAGGACTGAGAGAGAGAGATGGAAAGCTTAATAGAAGGGATTCTCAAAAGTGGAACCCAGGCAGCTGAAGGAACTCTTGGGCAAAGTGAAGGAATGTACAAGAGACTAAAATCAGAGGATTGGAATGTACTTTAAGGCGATGAAAGGAGGATTATAGACTTGAAATTTGCAGAAATAGATTGCAGCGAGAACACAAAGGAATTCAAATAATAGAATGAGGATTAAGTTTCGAGAATGGCGTGATAGGCAGACAGATTTTATGGGAAACAGGATGCATCCATATTTTGGAACCCAGGAATGTCGGACATAGGACCATGAGTAGGCCATACAGCTCTTGGAGCCTACTCCATCATTTGAAAAGATCATGGCAGATCTGGTTGTGGTCCCATTTGCACTTTCCTGCCTGCCCCCCAGAACTCTTGATTCCCTTGTCAATCTGAAAGCTGGCTAACTCAGCCTTGAACAAATTCAATGGCTGAGGCACCCTCCACTGTTTTCTGAGGAAGAGAATTCCATCGACCTCCATCTTAAAAGGGAGAGCTCAGGGCGGCATGGCAGTGCAGTGGTTAGCACTGCTGCCTCACGTTGCCGAAGACCCGACTTCGATCCCGGCCCTGGGTCACTGTCCGTATGGAGTTTGCAAATAAAGAGAACTGGGTTCGATTCCGATCTCGGGCGACTGTTTGTGTGAAGCTCTCTCCGTGTCTGCGCGGGTTTCCTCCGGGTGCTCCGGTTTCGTCCCGCAGTCCAAAGATGTGCAGGTTAGGTGGATTGGCCATGCTAAATTGCCCTTAGTGTCCAAAAAGGTGGGATTGGGTTACGAGGATAGGGTGGAGGTGTGGGCTTGGGAAGAGTGCTCTTTCCAAGGGCTGGGGCAGACTTGATGGGCTGAATGGGCCTCTTTCTGCACTGTAAATTCTACGATTCTATTTGTAAATAGTTGAGGCCACAGCACTGATCCCTGTGGCACTCCACTAGTAACAACTTGCCAACCTGGAAATGCCCCATTTATTCCTACTCTCTGCTTCCTGTTAACTAACCTTTATCTGTGCTACTCCATGAGTTCTTAATTTTTAGTAACTTTGGATGTGGCACCTCATCAAAAGCCTTTTGGAAATCCAAATATACCACACCTACAGGTTCCTCTTCACCCACCTTGCTTGTTGCTCCCTATTTAAACATGATTTCCCTTTCACAAAGCCCTGTTGACTTTGCCAGATTTAATTATGATTTACTAAGTATCATGCTGTAACCTCCTTAATAATGGTCTCTAGCAATTTCAGTATGACAGAGATTAGGCTAACATTTCCAAACTGTTTGGACTCTTCCAGATTCTAAGGAATTTTGTTAGATTTATAACCAATGCCTCGTGTACCTGAAGAGGTGCTGGAATGTGGCGACTAGGGGATTTTCACAGTAACTTCATTGCAGTGTTAATGTAGGCCTACCTGTGACAATAAAGATTATTATTACTATTATTACAATCTCTGCAGCCACGACTTTTCAGACCCTAGGATATGCATCATCAGGTCCGAGGGATGTATCAGCCTTTAGGTCTAATGATTTTCTCAGCGAGTTTTCTCTGATGATGGTTGTTATTTTAAATTTCTCCCTCCCTTTCAGCTCTTGATTTTCAAGTATCTGTGGGAAGTTTACTAAGTCATTTACAGAAATCACAGACACAAAATACTTGTTTAGAGCTTCTGCCAGTTCCTTGTCCATTATCAATTCCCAAGATGCGCTTTATAGAGCATCAACACTCACTTTAGTTACTCCCTTCCTTTCTCAATACTTGTAGAAACTCTCCTACAACCTGTTTTTGTGTTTCTAGTTTGCTTTCCCTCATACTCTAATTTCTCCCTCTTTAGTACTTTTAAATCATTCTTTGCTGATTTTAAAAATCTGTCCAAACATCCATCTACAGTGACCTTCGCAGAAATGTACATTGTTTCTTTCAATTCGGTACTATCCTTAACTTCCTTATGTAGCTGTGGATGATGCTTTCTCATCGAGTCTTTCTTTCTCACTGGGGTAAATCTTTGCTGAGTTCATTAAAAGCCTTCCACTCCATCTTGCCTAGTTTCCTACTTCACTTTAGCCAACTCTGCCTTATGCCGTTAGAATTACATTTGTTTTGCTTTGAAACACTAGTCTTAATGCTACACTTCTTGGGCGCGATTCTCACCCCCACGCCAGGTGGGAGAATCGCGGGAGTGCCGGGCCATTCACGCTACGCCGCCCTGGCACCCGCACGCGATTCTCCCAGCCCCTCCCCCCCCCAAAACGGCGTGTCGCGTTTTACGACAGGCCGCTCGGAGAATCGCCGCTCGACCGTTAGAAACGCCGAATGGGCCGAGCGGCCTGCCCAATCTGACTGGTTCACGCCGGCACCAACCACACCTGGTCACTGCCGGCGTGAACAGCGCGCGACCGCTGCGTGTGGGGCTTGTGGGGGGGGGGGGGAGGGAGGATCGAGCACCACAGGGGTGCTCAGGAGGGGTCTGGCCCGCGATCGGTGCCCACTGATCGTCGGGCCGGCGTCTCTGAAAGACGCACTCTTTTCCCTCCGCCGCCCCGCAAGATCAATCCTCCATGTCTTGCGGGGCAGCGGAGGGGAGGCCGGCAACCGCGCATACCCTTTGTCATGCACTGAAAGTTCCATTTGCTCAGTTTTATCTTGGTTGCCCGGAAGAGCAAGTTAGCACAGCGGTTAGCACCGTTGCTTCACAGCTCCAGGGTCCCAGGTTCCCTTCCTGGCTTGGTTCATTGTCTGTGCGGAATCTGCATGTTCTCCCCGTGTCCGGGTGCTCTGGTTTCCTCCCACAGTCCAAAGATGTGCAGGTTAGGTGGATTGGCCTTACTAAATTGCCCTTAGTATCCCAAAATCTTAGATGGGGTTACTGGGTTACGGGGATAGGGTAGTGGTGTGGGCTTAGGTAAGGTGCTCTTTCCAAGGGCCGGCGCATGATGGGCCAAATGGCCTCCTTCTGCACTGTAAATTCTATGATTCTATGAATGGGGAATTTGAGAAAAAACATTATTATATTGGCTATTTCTTCATAGACCATGCTTTGAAACTTACTAGCTTTTAGACAAAAGATCCATAATTTCTTCTAGGTCAAAGTTTCTCCTCCGAATCCTAGATGTATGGTAAGTAATGTGACTGCAAAATGATTTGGTTGATGAGCCACCAGATTATCTAACAATTTGATTTTTTTTTGCCAAGATGATGTTCTCTGTTTCTTCACAAGGTGCCCATTGAGCACTGAGATTTGCTTGCTGTGATAAATGCTGCTTAAAAAACACAAAATGTGATTGCCTGGAACACAAAAATAGCAATTGCTGTTGAAATCAACCTGAAGTGCATCTTCACTCCAGGGGATTGTTTATCCGTGATGGTCATTTAACCTAGGATAGTTTCGGAGAACAACAAGGAGAAATGCATTTCCATGGTAACTGATGTAACATAACACTGCTGTTAACATGCGCTGTCAACATGCCAGGTGCCTGGATTTCCCTCCTGCTGTTGAACGTGTGGTGGAACAAGCAACTATCCATTCATGTGACCTTTCTATAACCCCCATCCAAATTTCGCCGCCATGCGGCTAATCTGTGATACGTGGCAGATTTGGGCCTGCATCCCCATTCTTGACTGGCTCACTGAAAGCTGGAGGGAGCAAAATGGCCAGGGTTTTACAGCCCTGCTACAGCATGTCACCCCCTGGTGGATGTAGTGGGCATTTAAATTACCATGTACTTTGGCCAGACCGTAACATTCCACCGGATGGGAGGGACCATAAATCCTGGCCAATCTATTGGAAGAAGGAGGAACTTTGGATGCTTCAGCTCTCGTTAGATTGCTATTTGCAGAAATTTGAGCAAGAATGGAGGGTAGAGGTCAGAAAGCCATAGGTGAAGATAATGCAGGCATTATTATGTAATAGCCGAGGTAGACAGGGCCTTCTTCACTGTCTCGCGCAGTGCTGGAAAAGATTTAATGACATTACAAACGTGGATGACATAAGGGCCCAGACGTATTCTGAAACAATTTTTTGAGGTGGCTCACTTCCATAGCCGCTAGGTCCATATTGCGTAAATGACAGAATTGAAAAAGATTACTGTTAACATTCACATAACACCACAGGACTTACACCATTCCTTTCCTATCATTGTGCCTTCCCCCAGTGTCTGAAATGTAGAACATTAAAATGACTGGTGATTGTGGCTGGCCATCACCTGAAAATATTCTCATTACAGAATGGATTCTTGACACCTCAGTGAATGGCAATCATTTGCCAATCAGTCATCTTTTGGAATTCACTTTCTGAAGGTAAAGGTTGTCCATAATCAACAGTAAAGAACAGACATGGCTTAATGCATGATGCACTTAAGACAATAAGACCACAGGACATAGGAGCAGAATTAGATGATTCGGCCCATCGAGTCTGCTCCGCCATTCAATCATGGCTTATATGTTTCTCATCCCCATTCTCCTGCCACTCCCTCCCCCTATAACCCCGATCCCCTTATTAATCAAGAACCTATCTATCTCTGCCTTAAAGACACTCATTGATTTGGCCTCCACAGCCTTCTGCGGCAAAAGGTTACACAGATTCATCACCCTCTGGCTGAAGAAATTCCTCCACAACTCTGTTTTAAAGGATCAGTCTGAGGTTGTGCCCTCTGGTTCTAGTTTTTCCTGCTAGCGGAAACATCCTCTCCACGTCTATTCTATCCAGACCTCACAGTATCCTGTAAGTTTCAATAAGATTACCCCCTCTTCCTTCTAAACTCCAACGAGTACGGACCCAGGGTCCTCAACCACTCCTCATTTGAGAAACTCTTCATTCGGGGATCATTCTCGTGAACCTCTTCTGGACCCTTTTCAAGGCCAGCACATCTTTCCTTCGAGACAGGCCTAAAACTGTTCACAATATTCCAAATTGGGTCTGACCAGAACCATATACAGCCTCAGAAGTACTTCGATGGTCTTGTATTCTAGCCCTCTTGACATGAATGCTAACATTTCATTTGCCTTCCTAACTGCCGGCTGAATCTGCACGTTAACTTTAAGAGAATCTTGAACAAGGACTCCTTTTGTGCTTCTGATTTCCTGAGCATTCCATCCAAAGTTTACAACCTCACACTTTTCCACATTGTATTCCATCTGCCACATCTCGGCCTACTCTCCTAGCCTGCCCAAGTCCTTCTTGCAGTTCGCCTGCTTCTTCAATACTACCTGTCCCTATGCATATGTTTGTATCACCTGCAAACTTAGCAACAGTGCCCTCAGTTACTTCTTGCAGATCGTTAATGTATGTTGTGAAAAGTTGTGGTGCCAGCACATGTGCCCTGAGGCACATCACTAGTCACCGGCTGCCATCCTGAAAAAGACCCCTTTATCCCCACTCTGCCTTCTGCCAGCCAATCCTCTATCTATGCCAGTATCCTACTCTTAAACCATGGATTCTTAATGTAATTAACAGCTCTTATTTGGTACCTTGTCGAAGGACTTCTGGAAATCTAAATAAATCTTATTTTATCATGCACTTCCAAGTAGTCTGTAATCTCATCTTTAATAATGGACCCCAGTCAAGCTAACCGACCTATAATTTTCCGTTTTCTGCCACCCTCCCTTCTTAAACAGGGGTGTTAAATTCACCATTTTCCAGTCCTCTGGGACCTTCCCTGCCTCTGGGACCCTGCCACCCAAGATCACCACCAATGTCTCTACATTCTCATCAGCTGTCTCTTTTAGAACATTGGGGTGTAGTCCATCCAGTCCAGTTGATTTAGCCACCTTCAGACCTTTCAGTTTCCCCAGACCCTTCTCTTTAGTGATGGCCACGACACTGACCTCTGCCTCCTGATTCTCCTGGAGTTCTGGTTTCCAACTGGTGTCTTCCACCATGAAGACTGATGCAAAATAACTATTCAGTTCATCTGCAATTTATTTGTTTCCTATTACTACTTCTCCAGTCTCATTTTAATGTAAGCTTTGCGTTCAATGATCAAATTAAAAAGCAATTTCAAATGTCCTTGTCAGCCAAATAATCATCTTGCCATATTTTGGCCACCAGAATTTGTCCATTAAAGCTTGACAACTGGATCAGTGGAATATTCAGTCTTTTACACATTGTATTGTGATATGTCAGATCTGTTATCCTTATGGTCATTCTAATGATGACATCTCTGCCATTATATCAATGGTATTTTAATTCTACTCTTCTACTAATGGAGTTCTGAACCTAAGAGGGGACGTTCAAATTAGTCACCCATTTTGTGCCAGAGAAATAAGTTCCAGCAGGCTAAAATCATTCAATGGCATTTTCCATTGCTGAATCCCTGACTATCAACATCCTGGCGGTTACTATTGACCAAAATCTGAACTGGACTAGCCATTTAAATACTGGGGTTACCAGAGCAGGTCAAAGGCTAGGAATCCTGCGGCAAGTAACGCACCTCTTGACTCCCTAAAGCCTGTCCATCATCTAAAAGGAACAGGTCAGGAGTGTGATGGAATACTCCCCACTTGCTTGGATCAATGCAGCACATGAATGCTGCTGCTTTTATGCCATTATAACACATATGGTGTTCAGTGATAGTTCCTTCTAGATTAAATAGTCTTCAGTCTGGCAGCAAGATTAGATACAGGTGCATCGTTTTAGATCATGCTACATGGCAGGAAATGACCTTCGACATCCTGGTCAGACCGCAACAGAGTCGCAGCCAGATGGACGTCTAGGTCACCTGATATTGGACTGTCCGGAGTTAGTGAGCTGTTTGTTTGGAACCTGCAGTTAGCTGGCATCACGGTAATATGGCCAGAATCTAAATTTGGCTTGGGTCTCACGCCAAAACAAATGGATACAGGGAGCAGCTGCAACACCAAATTGGGCTCACTTGTTTTGGAGGTCCAATTTCTCCCACGATACTGGTGTTTGTCACCTGTCAATGCCAAGGTAAATAGATCTTATATTGATGTCATTGACGAATCAATTTTCCTTCCACAAACTGCGCAACCCAAGTAGATGAGATATAGAAAGGACAAGACAATTGTTCTGTCAGGAAATAAAAGCAAAAAACACTCAAAGCACTCAGCAGCTCATTACAATTAACATTTCAGGTTGATAACCTTCAATAAGAACAGCCGGAAAACTGGGACAGTTTTTTTTCCATTTTCTCTATACTAAATGCAACTGCATATCAATAGGATGGAAGCATTTCTTGACAATGAAATCCTTGCAATTTCCGAAGTTAGATTTATGTATAAATGTGCAAATATCTATTGTTACGAATGTAAGACGTATATACAACGTTTATGTTTTAAACAATCTCTTATAACTTAAGGCAAAACAGAATGTCCAGGAATGGGGCTGGTGATCATTCTGAATTCTGCCTGGAGATAGGCCCATGTGATTTGGTTGTCAGACCCAGGTTGAATCCATGGAAGGTCAAGTGGCAGTTTTTGCACCTTGATATTAAAGAGAGGCAGCTGGTCTTGTTGGACACAGATGCTCAAACTCAGAGATCCGGTGAAGGAGATAAACAGCTGCTGCTGTGCTGAGCAGAAGAAGTTCACCAAGCCGAACGCTGGTGGGAATGGATTCTTTGTTTGAAGAGATAGGGCCAAGTGGTCACCAGAGGGTGAAAATGAAAAAAATGAAAATCGCTTATTGTCACACGTAGGCTTCAAATGAAGTTACTGTGACAAGCCCCTAGGCGCTACATTCCGGCGCCTGTCCGGGGAGGCTGGTACGGGAATTGAACCATTTTTGAAGACTTGAAGTTAAGGGTCTTTTCCCACCCGGCCTCATTTTTAGCCTGACGGGTGCCCGGTAACTGAGGGTGTGAAACTGAAAACTTTCTCAACTTTAATCTTAGATCAGTAAGTGGGGGGAGAGGGATCGCATTGGAAGGCTCCTTCAGACTGGGGCAACCTCCCGTCAGGGGGCTCTGGTCCTCCCTCCCCTCATCAGCCTACCCCCAAGATCAAGATTGCCCTACCTGACCTCCCCAGGGCATCCCACCCCCCTTCCATGTACCACCCCCACCCTACCCCCAAAAACCCCAAGTAATATAATAATAATCTTTATTAGTGTCACAAGTAGGCTTACATTAACACCGCAATGAAGTAACTGTGAAAATCCCCTAGTCGCCACACTCCAGTGCCTGTTTGGGTACACAGAGGGAGAATTCAGAATGTCCAATTCACCTACAAGCATGGGCGGGATTCTCCGAGGCCCGCTCCGGGCCGGAGAATCGCCACAACCGCGCCACGCTGCCCCGATGCCGGCACGCGGTACTCTGAGGAGTGGAGAATCGGCGCCATTTGCGCCGGCACGTTTGGCGTGGCACCAGTCGCGGGCCGCTGTCTGGAAATGGCAGAGTCCCGCTGGCGCCGTTCACACCTGCTCGCAGCCGGTGGGAACTCTGCGCGTAGGGTCAGGGGGCAGCCTGTGGGGGGGGGGGTGCTCCTTCTCCGGTGGGGGGCTTCCGATGGGGTCTGGCCGCGATTGGGGCCCACCAATCAGCGGGCTGGCCTCTCCAGCCCCAGCCCTATTTTATTACGCGGCCGGCCCCTGAACCCCCACGCCATGTTGCGTTGAGGAAGTCCCCCCCCCGCATTTGCGGGTTGGCGCAGCGCCAGTTGCCATCGGGAAGTGAGGCTGGGGTGGCGTGAACTGCTGCAGAGCCGTGCTGGCCCCCTGTGGGGGCCAGAATCGGTAGTGCCCGTGCCCGTGCCCGTTTCGCGCCGTCCATTTCGGAGAATCCTACCCCATATCTTTCGGGACTTGTGGGAGGAAACCGGAGCACCCAGAAGAATCTCACGGAGTCATAGGGAGAACATGCAGACTCTGCACAGACAATGACTCAAACCAGGAATCAAACCCAGGTCTCTGCCGCTGTAAAGAAACAGTGATAACCACTGTGCTACTGTGCCAGCCGATGTTTACCTGGAGTGTGGTCTGAGGACTTAGGCTCAAGAATGGCACCACAATACCTCCTCAGGTCACTTCATTACTATGCCTGGAGGAGCTGGAGAGCTGTCAGTCAATCAGATTGGCCAACAGCTCTCCAAGGTAGGACATCCATCCAACTGCGGACAAAAGTCCCACCTGCATGCCCAATTGAGCATGAAATGGCAGCAGGCCTGTCAGACTCAACGTGATGTAGGGGGCAGCACAGTGGTTAGCACTATTGCTTCGCAGTGCCAGGGTCCCAGGTTCGATTCCTGGCTTGGGTCAATGTCTGTACAGAGTCTGCACGTTCTCCCCATGTCTGCGCGGGTTTCCTCCGGGAGCTCCGGTTTCCTCCCACAAGTCCCGAAAGACGTGCTGGTAGGTAATTTGGACATTCTGAATTCTCCCTTCGTGTACCCGAAAAGGTGCTGGTATGTGGCGACTAGGGTCTTTTCACAGTAACTTCATTGCAGTGTTAGTATAAGCCTACTTGTGACAATAAAGATTATTATTATATATTCCCCGCCAACTCGCAGCATGATGTGGGCCGAGTACATGCCATCCTGAAAATTCAGTCCTTATAAACGTGGCGTGGGGTTTCCAGCTTGTGTTAACGAGTTCATGGGGTAAGTACCTTTTCTGCAATTTATTGTATTGGTTGCCTTAAAGTAATGTTGAGCCAATGTTGACTGATGTTTAGGACGTTAAAAATCCTAAAAAGTGAAATCTTGTGTGATTCATTCCATCGGTCACTGGGATATGCATATCTCTTCTGAAAATTGTCGGCCTCTACCGGGGTTGTTACGGTATATGTGCAGATATATATATTGATATGACCACAGCAGAAGTTAATCGCTGAACAAACCCAATCTCAGTGAGAAACTAGGTGTCTGGGCCAACCCCCTTTTTTTCTTGTAGTCTGAAAATGGGAAGGAAACATGTTGATTTCAGCAGCAGGGTGGCATGGTGGCGCAGTGGTTAGCACTGCTGCCACACAGCGCTGAGGACCTGGATTCTATCAGCCCTGGGTCACTGTCCGCGTGGAGTTTGCACGTTCCCCCCACAACCCAAAGGTGTGCAGGTTGGGTGAATTGGCCACGCTAAATTGCCCCTTAATTGGGAAAAATAATAATTGGGTACTCGAAATTTAATTTAAAAAATTGATTTCAGCAGTAACAAATTCAGCAATAAATTTTGGGGATTTAAAAAATCAGGATGAAAAGGTTTATTAACAAGAAGAATAGAAAACTTAAGCACACAAGATTAAAGTTACACAGTTAAAATTAGTCTTCCAAAACATTCCCCCCTAAGGACTTGCTAATTGATCAGACCCACAAGTAAATCCTTCCCAGGCAGCATTCACTTATAGATATC
Source organism: Scyliorhinus canicula (assembly GCF_902713615.1). NCBI lineage: Eukaryota > Metazoa > Chordata > Chondrichthyes > Carcharhiniformes > Scyliorhinidae > Scyliorhinus > Scyliorhinus canicula. The sequence goes on from NC_052161.1 coordinate 48,386,590, forward strand.
TAACTATAGAAATCCAGTAATATTATCCAGGTTAAAGCTACTATCATTTTAATAAAGTCTCTCAATCTCTCAAATTAACTTTTAGTCTGCGGTGCAAATCCAAAAAAACCTTCAGACACAAAGCTGTTTTTCACAGCTCAAGAGATTCTCTTAGCCCAGAGATGTTCCGAGGAGATCTTCCTCACATAGCCAATCCCTAAGCTCCCCACAGTAACTACAGAATTCATTCCCCCTCCCCACCGCCCCCACTCTTTCATCTCAGGTTTCATTGTTCTCACACCTCTTTGAAACTCAAATGTTTCCAAATATAAAATCTTTCATTGCCTCTGCTTTTGGATGAGTAAAATATAATATGCCTTCCTCGATTTACTCATGGAACTTGTTCAAAATGCAAAATGTTTCTTGTTGGCCTCTGACTTTCCTTTGATATTCAAACTGTCAACTTTTCTAAAAATGTAAATGTTAAATCCAACCTTTTCACTTGTAATTCAAACCTATCTTAATATCTCATTACAAATGCACAACCTTACTATCTCATTACAAATGCACATACCTAACACCTGTAGCCTTTTGGAGAGTTGGTGCAAACTCAATGGGCCGAATGGTCTCCTTCTGCACTGTCGGCATTCTATGATTCGTATCTTAAACCTCCCAATCTGTCTCTGGTAACCTTTCCCCAGCTTACTTAAATTGTTCACACACAGACACACATGAATAACATAATATTCCCCAAGAATATTTTTAAAAATAACATCCAGTCTCATAATCTGTGTAAAAACAGGGCTAATGATCTTTAGCATATGTCTTTGCAGCCTACGCACTGCCAATTCTGACTCAATTGTATTACTAAGTTTGAATGCAGTTTTTGGCAAAGCTGGATAATTAATAAAAGTTTACAGAGACATTGGACAACAGCAAAGTGTGCCAGCAGTCTTCTCCACTTGGCTGAAGGCTGACTTTTAAATGCATGTAAATCAAAGCAATCTTATCAGCCTCCACTTTCTGTACAATTGGGCAGTGTAATGTGTATGTAATTAGAATTTGAATGGAATTGAACCCAAATAACAGAAGAATTACACTTGATGACATTCTCAATTGCAGACAACCGGTCATGTGAGCACTGAATATGCAAGGTTTTATTCTCAGCAGGTTTGGACACAACCCCTTCCCTCTTTGTCACATTTTGATGGATTTTCCAATATTTGGCCATTCTCGTTCAGCCATTTCAAGCTAAACAAATGTGTTCTGGAAGGATTGGATAGTTTTAATTTTAAAGGTGTTCCAGTTTATATTTTGTTTTTTGCACCATCGGAATACCATTCACAATAATACCCTGGGAGTGCTGGTAAAGGTGATTATCCCACAGTGACAGTTCCAAAATTTTCAACTGATTCCCCAAATCAGTGGCTCTTGTGGGGAAGAGGGAATTCCTGAATTCTGTCTGAAGAAGTGCTTCCTCCCATCACCCTTAAACAGTCCAGCTCTAATTTTAACCTTATGCTTCCTTGTTTTGGGCTTCCCTCACTAGAGTTTTGCTCCATCTGCCCGAGCAAACCTCTTATTCACAGGGCCTGCGCCACAGGGAGGGCCGACATATTGGCCTTGATGGGGGTCATCTCAATCAGATCACTTCAATACTCACAGGAAGACAAGCTGAGGCTATGTAACCAGTCCTCATAGTTGCCACTTTAAATTCTCTGTCATTCTGGCGAGTCTGCACCACACCCCCATCAAGGCCAATATGTCGGCCCTCCCTGAGGCGCAGGCCCTGGATTGAATGCAATGCCCCAGGCGTGATCTAAGTTTCTTGGAATGGAATTGGCTTCACGAGTCGAGGTTGAAGGTCCTGCCCGTTGATGGGATCCTCCTGTCCCGTGTAAATCATGGGCTTTCAAACGGCCTTGCCCCCGCCACGATGTAACCGTAACATTCCACCACGCATTGCATAAGATGAAACGCAGTGTGGAAAAATTAAAAGGTATTTTCACCCATTTTGCAGGTGGGGGAGTTTTTTTCCCCTTTTTACCATGAACACCAGTAGATTCAAAAGGCAGGATTGGCTCATAATGTTTGTTTGCTTCAGGCGGTTTTATAATTTCCATGAAGTTTTTGTGATAACCCCCACAAGGAGTACGGGGATCAAAAGTAGATCTCCCTATCGGACTCGTGGAGGCCCACCCGACTCTGACTCAGCATTTTTCTACTGGACCTGCGACATACCAAAGCCAGGTGGCCACATACACAAGGGAGCCATCGTAGGAACCACTGTAACACCAGTCACCCATGGGCAGCTGATGGTCCAACTCCCCTGAAAAGTAAAACAAGGCCCAGGACCCAGCTTCCGGAATGAGACTGGCTGCAAAACAACTGGCTGGATTGGCAACAGATTTTTAAGACGGGCACTGACAATTTATATGAAATAATTGGGAAATATCCTGAGGTATTCCAGGAAAGCCTCGGAAAAATCAGAGGCGCTAGGGCGAAAACTTATGTAGACCCGGAGACCCTACCTAAATACTTCATGACTGGTCCCCTGCAAACTACAGGCGACTGGAGAACCATGGCATCATACGCCCGGTACAATACGCAGAATGGGCTGCGCCAGTGGTCCCAGGATTGAGCAATCCGCCTTTATGGTGAATTTAAGATGAATGTCAAAGAGTCTCCCGCCTAGACTGATACTTCATACTTCACATTGAAGCCCTGTATGTGAAACTGGCTGAAGGCCACACATTTACAAAATTGGGTATGAGCCATACATACCTCCAACTAGAGGTTGATGACCATCTAGAAAATACTTTACCATTAATACCCACAAAGGGGTAATACGAATATACTTGCCTATCTTTTGGAGTATCATCGGAATGTACTATTTTCCAGAGGGCAATGGAATACATCCTTCAAGGATTTTTCAGAATGGCAGATTACCTGGACTACGTATTAATCTCAGGAGCCACCGAGAAGGAACACCTGGATAAATTGGAGGCCGACGGTGATTTTCCAACACAGGTGTCCACCTTAAAAAGAGGGAAATGTGCGTTTTACGCAAGTGAGGTAATGTACCTCAGGTACCGTGTCGACAAGGATGGCCTACATCCTGTAGAAGACAAGGTAAAGGCCATAAAAGGAGCCCGGATACCATGAAACAAAACAGAACTAAACCCATTCCTAAGGCTCATAAGTTATTAAGGAAAATTTATACTAAACTAGCCACCTTGCGGGCACCCCTGTATGCACTGTTAAAAAAAGTCAGAAATGGTCGTGGCCTGCACGACAAGATGAAGCTTTTGTGACGGGGAAGAAACAACTGCTTTCATCAAACATATTGGCACATTGTGGCCCCACAAGACCATTCATATTAACATGTGACAACGCTGCTTAGGGTGTAGGAGCGGTACGATCTCACTGATGGGATAATGGTACCACGTGGCCAATTGTGTATGCATCCAGGGCTCTGGCAGATGCAGAGAGGGGATACACACAGATTGAAAAAGAGGGGGGCTGTGATATTTGCAGTAAGGAAGTTTCACCAATACATCTACGGATGATGCTTCACCTTCATCAAGGACCACAAAACTCTTTAATGAGGACAAGGTGATTCCTCCCATCGCCTCGGCCCGGATCCAAAGCTGGGCATTATACTTGGTGGAATACGGGTACACTTTTTGAGCATCGCCCAGGAATGTCAATAGCAAAGGCTATAGGCCTGAGTCGCCCACCAGGGGCATCACAGTAGCGCAGTGGTTAGCATTATGGCTTCACAGCGCCAGGGTCCCATGTTCGAACCCCGGCTTGGGTCACTGTCTGTGTGGAGTCCGCACGTTCTCCCCATGTCTGCATGGGTTTTCTCCGGGTGCTTCGGTTTCCTCCCAAAATCCCGAAAGACATGCTTGTTAGGTAACTTGGACATTCTGAATTCTGAATTTTCACTGTCCCCCTCCCAATGGATGAAGCCATTATGAGTCTAAATTTCATGGATACCGGCGGCACGGTGGCACAGTTGTTAGCACTGCTGCCTCACGGTACCGACGACCCGGGTCACTGCCCATCTGGAGTTTGCACATTCTGCCCGTATCTGCGTGGGTCTCGCCCCCACAACCCAAAGATATGCAGGGGAGGTGGATTGGCCATGCTAACTTGCCCCTTAATTGGCAAAAAATTAATTGGGTACTCTAAATTTTTTTTACATTTATGGATGCCCTGCCTGTAACTGCCAAACAGATCTAGACATGGCTTCAAAAGGACCCATAGCTGTCAAAGCTATGCCACATCATCCTAATTGGCAGAGTATGAGAACATCTCACAGAGGAGTTCAGCCATTCCTCACAAAACACCAGGAACTAAATGTAGAAGACAGCGTTACTGTGAAAAACCCCAAGTTGCCACATTCTGGCGCCTGTTCGGGTACACAGAGGGAGAATGTAGAATGCCCAAGTTACCTAACAGCACATCTTTCGAGACTTGTGGAGAGAAACCGGAGCACCCGGAGGAAACCCACGCAGACATAGGGAGAGCGTGCAGACTCCACTCAGACAGTGACCCAAGCTGGGAATCGAACCTAGGACCCTGTAGCTGTGAAACAACAGTGCTACACACTGTACTACCATCCTGCCCCTGTCTATAGGGATATTTCAATTGATGATAAAACCAGCTGCCACCTGAGTCAGTAGAATCTTAGAATCCCTACAATGCAGAAGGAGGCCATTCAGCCATTAAGTCTGTACCAGCCCTCCAAAAGAGCACTCTACCTAGGCCCACGCCCCCACCCCACAACCCCACCTAACCTTTTGGATTCTAAGGGGCAATTTAGCATGGCTAATCCACCTAACCTGCAGATTTTTGGACTGTGGGTGGAAAACGGAGCACCCGGAGGAAACCCACGCAGTCACGGGGAGAAAGTGCGAACTCCACACAGTCACCCAAGGCTGAAATTGAACCCGGGGCCCTGGTGCTGTGTGGAAGGAGTGCTAACCAGTGTGCCACCCCTAAAGTAGGTAAATAATTAATTTTTTTATTATAGTAATTCATAAAATAATACAATGAAAGTGTTGTTAAGAAAGACACAATCAGCACTCAAGCTAGGTTGCTGCACAATGCTTCTTCTGAAATACTTTGAACAAGATGAGACTTGCCTTTCCGGAAGGACAGGTTGGGCAACAATAAGATATACCCAAATCATAGTCTAACCGTCAGATTTGATCAATAGATAAATCAATTTATGGGCCACAAACCATTCCTAATTATCCATTTCATGAAATAATAAGAATTTCTTTTCAACGCCCCTAAATAATAAATGACATGAAAGAGCAAAATGTAATTAAAGTTTGAAATATATAGGATTGAGAATTAAGCACAGCCTGCAGTGATAATGGACGTAGTCCATGGTTTTAGCATTCTCAGCATAGACGGTTACTTGACAGGAGTCCACTCCGGGAATTGGGATGTCAGGGTCAGGAGACGCACACAATCTTCTCTCCCATAACATTCGTGGGTGGAAGACATTATGGGACAAGCTGGGGCGGGATTCTCCGACCCCCCGCCGGGTTGGAGAATTGCTGGGGGTTGGCGTGAATCCTGCTCCCGCCAGCCTCCGAATTCTCCCACCCCGCAAAAGTCACCGCAGCGTGAATCGCACTGCCTGCCTCGGAGAATGGCAGGCACCGGCGTGACTCAATGGGTCCTGGGGTCGCCCGAATTCTCTGGCCCGCGACGGGCCGAGTTCCTGCCTGTTTTTGCCAGATCCCGCCGGCGTAAATCAAGGTAGGTCCCTACCGGCAGGACCCAGCTCTGTGGGCGGCCTCTGGGCCCCTGGGGGGGGGGGGGGGGGGTTGCAGGGCGATCTGGCCCCAGAGGGTGCCCCCACGGTGGCCTGGCCCGTGGTCGGTGCCCACCGATCTGTGCCGTGGGGGCACTCTATTCCTACGTGCTGGCCGTGCAGGCCTCCGGAATGGCCGGCGCGAAGGTGAACACCCCTACGCATGCATGGGGATGACGTCAACAGCCGCTGACGCTCCCGTGCATGCACAGACCCGCGCCGGCCAGCGGTGTCCCTACGGCCCCGGCTGGCGCGGCGCCAAAGGCCTTCCACGCCAGCTGGCAGGGCGCAATCCACTTCAGCGCTGTCCTAGCCCATGAAGGTGCGGAGGATTCCGCACCTTTGGGGTGGCCCGATGCCAGAGAGGTTCCCGCCACTCCACTGCACCGTTTCTGCCTGCCCCGCCAATTCCCAGAGAATCCCACCCCTGATCTCAACACCCCAAATCCTAAATGATTTCCTGCTGTGTGGAGCTCCCTGCATGGAACATTAAATTGTGTAATCTACTTATAGTATACACACAACATTTAATTGAACACAAAATAAAACTAGTACCTGGCACTAGGATGCATTTATATGTGTATCTACTAATTAGAATTGAAGAGAGCACTCAACAAATTAATTAAAGCCTGTTTATAATTGTCTTTTGATAATCTATTTTGGAACTTTATGAGGCTCTAAAAACTTATTCTAAGCAAACCACTTTGAGTATTCTTTCATTAAACCAGTTTGGCAAAGGCAGTCACAACACCACAATTATATGTTTTAAAATTAGCTCTCTATATTGTGGAACTATAATTGCATTAATTGCAAAGCACACTGGTTTTAGCTTCCTATTCATGTGCCAAGCATAAAGGTTAGCCTGCTCACAGGGAAAAAGAGACTTTTGAAGTGGAGTAGACATTCATATTGTTTCATCAATCACTTTTAAAATGAAAGACTGAAATCAGACTAGCAAACTTCTCAATATTAATTAATACTTTTGTCCGTTCAGATGACATGTTCTGCTTCATCCCCTAGCCAAGCCAAGATTTAATGCACTGCTTCCGCACTCTTACTTTTTCCTGTTCCTCACACAATTACAATTAAAATTTAGGGTGCCGGTGACATTCACGGGAGACACATGCAATTCCGAGCCGAGAATGCTTTTCCGTGGTGAAGCCCGTCATCAGCTGACAATGTTGCAGCTACCTGTCTTTGTCACCAGCTAGGTTAAAGCTCTGCTGGGGTGCTCTTCAGCAGATTGTTTGGAAACGCATTAAAGATGACCCACTGATGAAACTTGTGAATGAGACTGTCCTCTGTCTCCACAGGAAGATTCTACAGCCTCTGCTGCCATCTCCTGCTTATGACAGCTCACAACCAATGTCAACTGGGACAGGTGACTGAATGTGTTGCCTCCCATTCTTTAGTGGTGCACATTAGTGACTCAACAGGGCAGCTATTGTTATTGCAGTGCACAGTTATCAAACTGCACCGATTTATTTTCAAAGAGATGAGACACAAACTCTTTCCACATTTTGTGAATAGCGCAACTGGGTGAACTGGCTGTTGCAGATTAGATTAGAAAAGCTAGTCGCAACACAGCTCTACATCTGTGTGCTCCGGGATGAGGTACATTTTGAAGATTTCAGAAACTCAGTGGAACTTTATCAGTGGCACATTATTCCCGATGGGGGAACTGGAAGTGTGTGCTACTGTGCGCATGGGAGACATGTGGAGGGCAAAGATTTTCATTTTTGAAAATGCGACAGCTACAGGGGGGCAATAAAAGAGCCTCCTGGTCAAACAGCCAAACATCCCCGCCCAACTCCCTTTCATTAACATAAGACTAATTGAGAGCACAAAGGAAACAGCATGTTTCACAATCTCCAATTTCACTTGGACGTATTTCACATTACATTGGTGTTGCTTTATTCATTTGTCATCATAGTTATTTGAGACGAGCTTAGCCAGAGAGCTAATTGTGTTGGCACGCCTCATGGTTGACCGGCATTGATAGTTACAGGAAAGTCAGGGATATTTCCTTTATTAAGGAAGAAACAATGTTTTGTTTTTTGTTCACTCTTTAACAAATGTTCATGGCCATGTCCAGTGTTGCACTCACCGCTCTATAGGACATGACTGAGCTTGCAGGTTCAGCTGGCCCTCCCTTTCATGCATTGTAAAGGACATTGTTTGAGAGCAGAAATTATTGAAGTGTTGTAGGTGAACTCAAAGCCCTGTAAGGACTCTGCCAGTCAGCACCCTGAAATGGACACACATTGCAAAGTATTGGCACTGGCCTGAAGGTCTTGATTTTATTACCTTGACCACTGTTTCCATCAGACCCCCTCTCCACCACCCCTTCCCCCATAGTCTGGATGCCAGGCCCCGTCCTACATCACTCCTTTATGCCCCTGACTCTACTCTCTGTCTACCTTGGATCACTCCTCCATTCGCCGACCTCACTCGATGTCACCACCACCCACACCATTGAGTCACCATTGCTGCTCCTGGAATCTCTAAGCAAGCTGCCATTCTCCTTCTCTCCACCCTTGGACTTCAGAGTTAAATGAGGAAATCCACTGACCTTACACACAACTGCACAAAGCTCTCCGGTGTGCTTAAAACAAAATGTGAAGTGGGTGCCAACAGATTTCTGCACGCTGTTGATTTTACCTTGAAAGTCAGACGTAGTTACAAAAACATTTTGTGCTAATGAGTATACAGATTGTGGTAGCACGCCCCCTTTACGTGGGTGGGCTTTACAGTCCGTGTGATCGGCTTCGGTCTAATCATGTGGGAGCACACAATCCTCGACCAATAGAGAGAAAGTGCGGGGTTCTGGTAGCAGAGGCTTGGGGAGGTGTGGACCCCAGAACTGGTGAGTCAAGACTTAATTATTTCTCTTTGCCTATTGTTGATAAGCCTCCTTTGTTATCACTGGGAGCCTCCAGTGCATTGTCCCAAGCCACCACATTGGCGACGAGGCCAATGGTTTGATAATTAAACTTTAGCGATTTTGGGATTTCAGGGGGAAAAGAAGAAGCTTCCAAAGACAGATGATAGCACGCAATGAGTGAGTGAAAATACCAATGATTGGAAAGTTAGATGTTCACCCATGGGGCCAAAGTCTATAGCCAGTGCTCCACCATTTCTTCATAGTGAATGAAATAGCAGAGGAAGACAAGCAGAAGCTGACACTTTTGACATTTTGTGGGCCCCAAACATACAACCTGATAAGAAATCTTACGTCCCCAGAGGCTTCCAACTCAAAACCTTCGACAATTTAGTCACGTTGGCCAAGGAACATTTTAACCCCACGCTTTTGATCATCCTACAGAGGTACAAATTCAATTCTGTCGTTGGAGTCCCAGAAAAGTCCATTTTCGTCTTCATTATCAGGCTCCGCCAAATGGCCGAGCATTGCAAGTTCGGTGCAGCACTCAACGATATGCTGCACGACTGCCTAGTGTGCAGAATTAACAACTTTAGCATCCAGAAAAAACTCCTCGATGAAACTAAAATTATGTTTGACAAAGCGATTAAGATAGCGCAGGCGACGGACTGCGCAGAAATGCGCATCTGAGCTCCAAATCAAGTCGGAAACGGAGGTGAATCAGTTGTGTGGTGATGTGGGGGCGAGGCGAGATCAACAGGTACAATACAGAACCAGACTAGGCCCTCAGCACTGGATCAAAGTCAGAGAACCGGGAAAAGAATGGGTCATCAGTCTGAGACAGAGGTGAAGTGTTATCGATGTGGAGGAGACCACCCCCATGAAGCTTGCCATTGTTGCGGGTTTGACTGTTTTTGTTGCAATTGAAGAGGCCATGTCCAGGCCTATTGCCGCATGAGGCAGAGCATGCCAATGCAAAAAAAAGCAGCAGCAGCAGTCTACGATACCACTGAACAATTGGAGAAGAGCTCTGAGGAGGAGCATGGAATATACCATCTGAATGTCATCATAAGACAGCCCCAATCAAAATAATTCTGCAAGTAAATGGAAGACCTTGAAGATGGAGGTCAATACCGGGACATTGGTTACGGTTATGGAAGAGCAGACATTAGATTACATTGGAGAAGAAAGGCTCAGACACTGCATTTTGGTAGCTCGATGGCCAAGCTGTAGACCTACAGGGGAGAAACCCTGAAAATTTGTGGAACCACCAGTGCGCTAGTAGCTTACAAAGAACAAGAGGCCCAGCTGCCTTTGATTATCGTAGAGCGGCACAGACCAAGCCTCATGGGACAGGATTGGTAACATCGAATTAAACTAAATTGGCTGGAAATCTTTAAAAACAACGTTTTCGAAGCTGTCCTGAGGAGATATGAGGGTATGCTCCACAATGAGTTAGGCTGGATCAAGCGCATGAAGGTCAAAATTTATGTAAATCCAGACTCAACAACTATTTGTGGTGATACGCATGTACACATTAATGTATATAGTTGTCCATCAGTGCACACAGTTGTCCATCAGCGCACACAGTGCACATGTCCATCAGTCCACATCCATGCCCTCCAGCAGCCCCATGATTTGTAGGTTTTGCCGGCGTGATCTATCCTCCTGGTCGTTGACCTCTTCTCTCAGACCTTCCTGAGTCCTGACCAACCTCGTTACCTTGGCTTTGAGTGCCGCAATCCGGTCCTCCAAACCTCCAAAATTCGGAAGTGTGTTATTTGCATGTGTACCAACAGGGATATAAGGTAAACCGGAGAGATTTTGTTGCGTCAAACTGTCGGGAGTTTTGTAGGCTGGAAAATAGCGTAAGCCGTACCCGTGTTTACATTACCACTTTATTCCCCCCCTGTTCTAAATTCGGTAGAAACCCCGGAGATAGAGATGGAAATGGCAATGAAGGCAATTAGACGCCTTATGAACCCCCAGGAATTTGAGACCGCAGCGACCAGTAGAATAGGACAGTGTCCCGTATGGGAAGAGGAAATTACAAAATATCTCAAAGGGAAAGGATGGCCCCTTTGGAGTGAATTTTGTGCGAATGGTGAAACAGGTCCCGGACGTATAGGACATCCTTGGTGGGTGAACCTGACAGAGATCCATAAGAAGAGCTGAGGGAGAGCTCGTAAGCCGATGGCAATCGTGTCCTGCTTGGCATAATTGCGAGGCACAGAGAAGGTCGTGAGGACGCTCCGCAGAGAGATTGAAGAGAGAGATAAGAATTGCGAAGGAGACGTGATTTAGTATGAGAAAGAAAACAGGGAACTGAGAGAGCGGTGAAGGACAAGGAGATGGAAGATGTCAAACGGGCACACCAATCTTGTCTTTCAGTCTTTCAGTCGCAATATGACAAGGCCTACCAAGACATGCAACGCGCGGTGTTGGTAAGAGAGGAAACGGAACACCAAGTTGAGCAGTTACAGAAACAATGTAACGATTTAAAAGCAGCCCTACGCGCACTCCACAGTTCCACGATGGAACAAAGGCAGAGTTCTACGCTAAATGCCGAAAGCAAATTGCAGACCTGCAATCTCTGCTTTCTGTGCAAAATGGATTCCAGAACACGTTTGGATCCCATTTAGACCAAGAAAACGGCCCCGATTGGCAGGGGTTAAATGAGACTGCCCATAGATATGGACATGACACATGTACACAGGACAACCCACAGAAAAGAAAAGCACCCCACCCCCGACTGCACAGGCAGAACACAATCTGGTGAACCCTGTCACCACACAGTGCAGGGCCACAACAGACGGAGACCCCGATCTTCTGTACACCACCCCATCACTCAATTAAGGGACACGTGTGATAAGATAACACAGTTCCTACCCACAGCAGACTCACACCATTATTTCGCAAGAGTCAAACAGCAGGCGACCATACACGGCCTGGATGAAAAAGAGCAAGTGAAGCTCACAGTTTTGAGCCTCGACCCCTCAGTCGTGGCAGCCCTTCCTGACCCACAAAATGTAGGAGGCACCCTCCAAGAAATGCATGCAGCGATCCTAGACGCGATCGGCTACAACAAAGGAGACCCCATAGAAGGCCTAAACAAATGTAGGCAGAAAACGACAGAGCACCCCACAGCGTTTGCTGGACGCTTGTGAATTAATTTCACAGCGGTGTTCGGAGAGTTAGCCCGCGCCCATTTGACCCCAGACAATATGGCCAAATAGACTCGAATCCTAGTCTCTCACGCGACTGAAGCAGCACAGGGGTCTTGCACAAATTACCACCCCTCAGACGAGACCCACAATGAGAAATAGGTACTAAAAAGATTGTCCCGAGCTTGAGAACAGTCCATGCAGGGAAAATCAGCTTACAGTAAAGCAGAGGAACAGCAAGCAGATGCTAACATGCATCCAGTTAGGGCGCACCAGAACCCCGCATGGGTAAATGAGGGAAGAAACGTCCCACAGCAGCCTAAATCCCACGAATGTTACAATTGCGGACAATTAGGACACTACGCACGAGAGTGCAATGGCCCCCAGAAACAGCAACGAAACCAGCAGGCAAATATCCTGAATAAGAATACAGCCAAGCCAATCCATAATTCTGATAACGAAGACATGAACGGCACCGATTGACGGTGTTCAGACTCCCCAACTTGGGTCTACGGCACGCTTTGGGACAAATCTGGCAGATCTGTAGTGGCAGGCACAGTCCGAGGACACCCCGTAGAATTTCTTTGGGACACAGGAGGATCCCGCACCACGCTCAACTCCTCCACAATGTTTCAGTGAGACACATGGCCCACCACAGACACCATTAGTCTCAACAGTTTTACAGGGCACTTACAGCAGGGACATATCACAGCTCCTGTAGCAATTCAGATAGGGAACATTAAAACCAAACACCGTGTAGTTCTAGTCGATCTACCCCAGTCAGCCGAACACAGTTTAGGTATAGACTTTATGAGCTCCCACAGTCTATCATTCGACCCTGTGAACAAATGTGTGTGGAGAATGGCAAAGGCAGCATGAGCCCCCACCACGCTTGGATGGTACACTCACTGCATCGATCACACAGGCTGTGAGACTGCTCGCGCTGTGACAGCATTTTCTTCTCGGATGTCTTGTCCCCAAAATATTTGGTTAAAAAAAAATGAGGGAATCACATATGGTGACCAATTATAATGGGTAATTGGTAATAAAAGGACAGACAGACAGACATACGAGATCTTAAACAAGATAATAACAGAAATTATGCTTGTGTCCACAGGAAATTCAGAACCACAGAAGCCACAGGAAGACCACGGAAGGAAGAAGAGAACATGAAGACAGACATCATGGTCTACATTTGGATCCTTGCGGGATCCCTACAGTTGCGCACGGACGCAACCCCTCTGACCCCTACCCCAAAGGCCGTGAATGTTTCCCATCCCTGCCACACACCACACCCAGAGACAGCAACTGATACACCAACCTGGTGTGACAAGTTCATCACCTGGTATTCCCTGTCCGACATTGTAGAAGCACTGCTAGTCATTGCGATACTCTGCAGTGTCATTTAGACACTGAGACTTAGGAAATGGCAGAGGTAAGCCTCCCGCATTCCGGTATATACCTTCAGACCCCCTATTTCCGGACTTCAGCAAACCCCCCACTCTCTTTAAGTGAATTAAAGTGCATCAACTTTTTTTTTGTTTGTTCTAATAAAAAAATGTAAAACTCTGTGCTTGTCTGCCAAGCCAAAGAAACATGTATTGCTGCTACTGTATAGTTTATAATGTTGTACATGCTTTTCATTGATTAAGGATAGTTTAGATAAGAATAGTTAGAGGCTCCCGTGTTTTTATTTGTAATGCATGAATGTCATAGCGCCCCGTAGAATTTTATAATAATGTGTGTATATAAAACAATTTAGGTAAAAGTTCCAATCCATAGGACAGAGTAGAGTAGAGCCTGTCCTTGATTGCAGGTGCTCGACTTAGGCAGAGAACAAAGAAGATGCAGTAATATGATCCTTCACGCTTCGCGTTGAGGATCACAAAGTGGGAGAGTAGCCATCTGGGATGGCCACTTTCAGAACACAAAATGGACGCTCACAGAGAATGTAGGGAAATGTGGACAATGCTAGACAGCAAGCAGGCACAGAGCCTGAATGTATATTTGGGAAACAGCTCCCAGATGGAATTGAAACTATGGGTCGATTAGCATATTGATGGCCCATCTCCAAGGAACAAAGGACTAACACTCAGGTAGTTGATACTGTGACAGACATCCCGGCACCAGAAAGACACAAACAAAGCAAGGCCAATGGCCACCTAAGACACGCCCAGCCATCAGGGCACCCACCCCTTTATTGGTTAAGATCGATAACAATGATCGAGAAGGTGCCCAATTACTTGGGACCAAGCTTAAGGCCTGCCTAAAAGCACGCAAAACCCCTCCAAGTATAAGAAGGAACCCCCCACGAGAGATTCGCTCTCTTTGGACTTGGCTCTCAGGCGGAGACCAGTCTACCAGCAGCACCAGAAGCAAGTAAGTTCAAGGTCAACGCTCGCTACCAGACGGACCACCTTAGCTGTTCTCCTGTTACCTCTTCGAACCCCACAGCCTCAGATCCGAACAACGGCCATTGTTCCTCTGACTAAGAGGGCACCCAAAGTTAAGTATAGGCGTTAGCGTTAGAGATAGTTTAGTTTGTAGTACTGTTGTGCATGAGTAGATTTTACTGTGTGTATAAATAAATAGTATTGACTTTGAACTAACTAAGTGGTGTATTGGCTCTTTGATCAGTATTCGGGTTGAACCTTGTGGCGCTATCGAGAGATACCTGGCGACTCTGAAAGTAAACATAATTAGGATTAAGGAAGACGACCATATTGGCCTCCATATTTATAACCAAATAAACAGAGCAACAGGCCTCAAGCCTCTGCTCCATTTGTCCATAGCCTCCTTCATGGGGGCCACAGCTGCCTTGGCTGTTGCTCCCACAGCCGCCATGAGGTCCTCCTTCATTGCCTTCCTGTGTTTCTGGAGCTCGGAGGTGATGAAACCCATCCCTTGGGTGACTGTCTGTGTGAAGTTTGCACATTCTGCCCGCATCTGCGTGGGTTTTCTCTGGATGCTCCGGTTTCGTCCCACAGTCCAAAGATGTGCAGTTAGGTGGATTGGCCAGGCTAAATTTCCCCTAGGTGATGTTACGGGGATAGAGTAGGCGATTGAGCCAAGGTAGGGTGCTCTTTCGGAGGACTGGCATAGGCTCGATGGGCTGAATGGCCTCCTGCTACACTGTAGGTATTTAAGTCTATTCCATTCTATGAATCACTTTCTCCATCAGCGCCTGGGTCTGCGCTGGGGTTTCTGTGGCTGTTCCAGACTGGAGAAAGCCAGGAATTGCAGTCAGCCCAGGCAGCAGTCCACATGGGAGCTGGCGAGGGAGCAGACCTACAGAAGAGGTGGAGTCTCCTGAACCAACATCTTCTGCATAAAACAAGACTACCCTGGAGATGGTGGAGCTGGCTGGGGGACTAAGGAGGTACCTGAGGACTCGAAGGCCCCTGGACAGACTGACACTGTGATGAACTTTTCTCCTTTATGTCTCTTGACCTTGCATATAGCACTTGTATATAGCTTTCGTTGTGAAATGTAATGAGGGTGTGTGTGTGTGTGGTAGCGCGGTCCCTTTAAGGGGAATGGCTTTGCAATCCACATGGCCAGCTGGGGACCAATCATACGAGAGCGTACGAACCCCGACCAATAGAGAGAAAGCATGGGGCCCTGGGAGCATGGTCCTGGGGAGTTTGGACGCTGGAACTGGAGAGCCAAGGCCTAAACAGTGTTGCTCTGTGTCTGTATATAATTGCCTTTGCCTATTGTTAATAAATCCTTTTTTTGTTACTGGAAGTCTCCGGTGTATTGTCTCGAGCACCATGCGGATATATTACAAGTGTAAATCTGCCACAGGGTGGTGTGAGCCCTGACATGCTACAAACAAGCCACGGACTATCTTTGCATATCAATCCACTGTCCGAAAATCGAGATTTTGCATTCCACCGAGTTCTATTATCTTACAGTCGCATTGTTCACTCTTGCAGGCTTCATAATATTCCTCCCTCCATGTGCAATTATCTATAAAAGGAGTTCTGGTGGGGTAAAGTAATGAAGTTAACATTTCCTGGTGCCCATACGCAGAGGTGCACAAAGGTTGATCCAATTGTCACCATTGTTCTTCTCCAAGTTAAGGTGCTGGAAAATGGTGTCACATGGTATTACGTCACTACTGTGTCTCTGCTTCACCTCACTTATTCTTTGCTTTATTACCTTCATTACATAAAGGCCAGCTTACACTGTATTAACAAATCAATATTTAATACTTGGAGTCATGACAATTCAACATATATTCTACATCATATTCGATCATTGGAATCAATTGAAAGGGAATTTGAGAAAGTATTTGAAACAAAAACAAAGAAAAACCTTACAATGATAACGTGGCTTTCATGTCCCAAAGCATTTTGAATCCAATTAAGTCATTGTAAAGTGTAGTCACTTTTGTGATGAATAGAGGCACTACAGCCTATTTTCACATGACCTCCATGCTAAATGGGATAGATCTCAAACAAAACCAGCAGCTCAAGACTGGGCATTCATGAGGCACTGTGGGCCAGCAGCAGCGGCAAAATTGTATTCAACCATAATTTGTAACCTGGCATATCCCCCACTCTACCATTACCACCAATCCGGGGGATCAGCCCTGGTTCAATAAAGAGCGCAGGAGAACATTCCAAAAACAACAACCAACGGATCAGATCTAAACTCTGCAATCCAGCCAAGTATTGTGGTGGATAACTTAAAGACTCATTGGAGGAGGAGGTTCCACAAATATCCCCATCTTCATTGATGGAGGAGCCTGCACACCAGTGAAAAAGATATTGTTGAAGCATTCGCAACAATCTTCAGCCAGAGGGGATGAGTGGATAACCCATCTCAGCCTCCTCTGGTGGTCCCCAGCATCACAGATGCCAGTCTTCAGCCAATTCAATTAACTCCATGTGACATGAAGAAACAGCTGAAGGCACTGGATACATGGCTATGGGCCATGACAATATTACGGCAATAGTCCTGAAGTCTTGTGCTCCAGAATTTGCTGCGCCCCTAGCTAAGCTGCTCCAATACAGCTACAACACTGGCATCTATGCAGCAATGTAAAACTTTCTCAGGTATGTTTGTATGCAAAAAGCAGAACAAATCGAATCAGGCTGATTATTGCCCCATCAGTCTACTTTTGATCACCAATAAAGTGATAGAAGAGGTAATCAATAGCGCTATCAAGTGGCAGTTGCTTAGCAATAACCTGCTCACTGATTTTCAGTTTGAGTTCTGCCAAGATCATTCAGCTCCTGACCTCATTACAGCCTTGGTTCATGTTGGAACCAACAATTCTACGGACACGTGCTTGTAGGATTAGAATAGCGGTTTTAATATACTCACAACAGAGCCAGCCTATTAGCCATTGAACTTTCGGTGAACTGGCCGGATGACCATGTGGCCTGATCTTTATACAGCAGCTCCCGGGGGAGGAGTTCTGGGCAGAGCCAAGGGAGAAGCCCCGTACAACTCGAGCATTCCCAGAGCTACTCCCCCTGGAGGACAGGTAGTGCAACTGCACTTACAATATAGGCAGCACGGTAGCATGGTGGTTAGCATAAATGCTTCACAGCTCCAGGGTCCCAGGTTCGATTCCCGGCTGGGTCACTGTCTGTGTGGAGTCTGCACGTCCTCCCCCTGTGTGCGTGGGTTTCCTCCGGGTGCTCCGGTTTCCTCCCACAGTCCAAAGATGTGCGGGTTAGGTGGATTGGCCATGCTAAATTGCCCGTAGTGTCCTAAAAAGTAAGGTTAAGGGGGGGGTTGTTGGGGGTATAGGGTGGATACGTGGGTTTGAGTCGGGTGATCATGGCTCGGCACAACATCGAGGGCCGAAGGGCCTGTTCTGTGCTGTACTGTTCTATGTTCTAAGTTCTATGTATATACAGATTATAATCCGGTGTGAATCACATTCACCACAGTTCAAACATGGACAAAACAGCTGAACGTCAGGGGTGAAGCGAGAGTGACTGCCCTTGGCATCAAGACAGCATTTGACTGAGAAGGCCATCAAGGAGACCTAGCAAAATTGGAGTCAATGTGAATCAGAGGGAAACCATTCAACTGGTTGAAATCATACTTAGCTCAAAGGAAGATAATTTTTGTGATTGTAGTTCAATCATCTCAGCTCCAGGACACCACTGCAGGAGTTTCTCAGAGTACTGCACGAGGCCCAACCATCATCAGCTGCTTCAGCAATGACCTTCCAGCCATCAAAAAGTCAGCAGTGCGGATGGTCGCAGATGGCTTCACAATGTTGAGCATCATTCACGACTCATCATATACTGCAGTCCGTGTCCAAATGCAGCAAGATCTGGACAATATCCAGGCTTGGGCTGACAGGTGACAATTAACATTCACGCCACACAAGTATCAGGCAATGACCATCTACAACAAGAGAGAGTTTAACCATTGCCCCTTGACATTTAATGGCATGATCCTCACTGAATCCCCCACAATCAAAATCCTGGCAGCTGCCATTCAACTGGAACTGAACTGGACCAGCCATATAAATGCTGTGGCTACAAGAGCAGGTCAGAGGTTTGGAATCCTTCAGCGAGTAACACTTCCCGACTTCCCCAAAGCCTGCCCACCATCTCTAAGTTACAAGTCAGGAGTGTGAGAGAATACCATCCCATTGCCTGAATGAGTACCACTCCATCAATACTTAAGAAGCTCGGCACTATCCAGGATAAAGCAACCCTATTAATTGGCACACCTACCACTACAAGGTGCACTGCAGGATCTCACCAAGGCTCCAGAGACAGCACCTTCCAAACCCACAGCCACTACCATCTAAAGGATAAGGGTGGCAGACACATGGGACACCACCACCTGGAAGTTCCTCTCCAAGTCACCAAGGAAATATATTCCTTCCCTGTTGCTGAGTCACAATCTTAGAACTCCCTCCTTAATAGCTCAGTGAGTGTACTTACACCCTGGGACTGCAGTGGTTCAAGAAGGCAGTTCACCACCACATTCTCAAGGGCAATTAGTGATGGACAACAAATGCTGGCCTAGCCAGCGACGCCGCAACCTATAAATGAATTAACAAACAGCAAGATCCCACGAACCAGATATTCTATTTTTGTGGTGTTAGTTGAGGAGTAAAGATTGTTTTGTGCAACAGGAGAATACTCCTACTCTTTATCGAACAGTTAAATGGGATTTTTTAATGCATATCTGAGAGGGCAGTCTGGTCTTTATTTTAATACCTTGTCTAAAAATGACACCTCCGACAGTGCCAGCATCTCCTCAGCACAGCAATGGAGAACCAGTCTAGATAATATGCTCAATCCCTCTGGAGTGGGACTTGATTCCAATGAACGTCTGACTCAGATGTGAGTGTTACTGCTGAGCCAAGGCTGACACAGAGGAAGACAAAAAAGGATGCAGGGAAAGGACAAGGAAATGAGGAAGTAAGCATTTTCAGTGGAAGAGCTAGCAACAAGAATCCTGATTCTGTTACGATCCCACTTGATGTTACAACTGGATGGGAAGATCCCAGATTGGAACTTTGGCTCAAAAGACTTTGGGTGCAATTCAGCAACCGCATGGATCGCCTGTGAAATCAACCTCTGATAGTCAACTGTGGAAGCCAGCACAGCTGAGGAGACAATGCTACAATTTGAAAACTTTAACTTCAGACAACACAACATCTTGACTTCAAAAACAATAGCCCTGTGCCGAAACAACAGACACTGAGCTTAATTCAATTTTTGAAGTATTGTTTTACCTACACCGGTCTTTGTGCATGTAAGTGGTATCATTTTCTGGACAATTGCAGATTTGAATCGCTAGGTTTGGATGGTTCTGATGGTTACTCTCAAAGAGTTGGAGGGAAAAAAATCACTACTAACTGCAGAGTAACTAATTAAAAAGCCCAGTCCCAACCTTGCGCAGGGCCCCTTCCCCCCTTCCCCCCCCCCCCCAACGCAGCACACCCCCCCACCCCCCCACACACACACACACGATCCCCAAGGGGCCACACTGCATCACCTTTCCCCACCCCACCACCCCGCCACCGGCTCTGCCCCCTTCCATCCCCCCCCCCTCCCCGGCCACTGGTGCAACCCCTTCTCCTGGTGCAGTCTGGTACGAACCTGCCACCCGCGTCCCCCAATCTAAACCCCCTCCTGCTGCGATCTGGACTGATGCCTCCCTCCTGGACTGATCCCTGACCTCCCTGGCTGGACCCCCCCCCACCCTCAGGAATGATCCACTTCTCCTGGACTGAACCCTCCTTCCCCCACTTTCCTCCTGGAACAACCCCTCTTTTCCTGGATTGACCCCCCTCTTCCCAGACTGACCCCCGCACCATCTCTGTCTTACCACACCACCTCCCCTCAGTTCCAACCCCCGCACCCCCCCCCCCCCCCCCCCACCCCCGGCCAGTCTGACCTCCAGCACCCAATTTTTCCCCAAATGTCTAAACTTTGAAACTTAACTGCTCTCTTTATATTGTCCCTTTAAACTCCCCTTCACAGCTTTGACCAGTTTCACCCCCAGTGGCCTCTGGTCAGCGATGACATCGCCATTAACCTCGGTGAAAGCTTTGCTGAGAGATCAAGACATCTGTGTGACAAGAATTATTAATCTCTCACTGTGTAGTTGACTGTCACCTTTCTAGTGATGATTACAAGTGGTGAGCAGCCAATCACATCAAAGAAGTCTCACAGACACTCGGGATATGGAAAGGCCTAAAATCAAATCACTTTAGAAACATTTTACAGGACGTGGGACATACTCTTGTGATAAGGGGAGAAGCTTAAAGATTATTAAATAATTTTTAAAAAATGTAATTATTGGAAGAAATGTATCAAAAACAAACTTGATATCAAGAAGATGCCAATACACCAGCTGGAAAACCCGAAATTAACCTTTAAAGCAGACTTAGAGATGGACTTAAACTTTTAGGGGCCCTGCGCCCTCCATCCTTGCAGGGGCCTCACAGTAGCACAGTGGTTAGCGCTGTTGCTTCATAGCGCCAGGCACATGGGTTCAATTCCCGGCTTGGGTCACTGTATGCTCTGACTCTGCATGTTCTCCCCGTGTCGGTGTGGGTTTCCTCCATGCTCCGGTTTCCTCCCACAAGTCCCGAAAGACGTGGGGCGGGATTCTCTGATCCTGAGGCTAGGTGTTGACACCATCGTAAACGGCCGCTCCAGTTGACGATACTGGCGTCAAATAGGTGCCGCGGGTCCGCGCATGCGCACTGTGACCACCTCGATTTAAATTTCTCGGGATATTCTCGGGAGCTATTCAACCCTTGGGTTAAATTTTCACCAGGAGGCGGGAATTGGGAATCGAGTCTATATTTGGGTCAGAAACTCTCCCCTGGAGGAAACCTGACTAAAGTTGAGATTTGGGCCTTTAATTGATATGGAGACAGTTTCCTGTCCACTTAGAGCCAATGGGAGGAATGTAGGTGGGTCAGATGACGTGTGGGATTCATTTAGTCTCCACACAGCAGTAATCTCTGAGGCTGGTGATTGTCTTGAAAGGGAGATCTACACCTTGTGTTAAATCCATCTTACTGCCCCAGAAGGGAGAGAGATGTTGCAGGAAATCTGGAGGCCTAGTACCCAAAGCAAGGCAGAGTCTTACTTCATTGATGCTGACCCAAACCTAATTCTGGAGGCCGTGAGGGAGGGAGGTTCTCTTCCCGAAGGGTGGCAGACGGAGGCCATAGGGGCACCACTCTGTCGAGTGTAATCTTCTTCTCCCTCCAATTCACCCTCCTGCTCCTGTTCCTCCCTGATGAGCTGTCTTAGTCCAGGGCCTCACCATTCTCAAGATCCACATCTCTCTGGAGAGCCATGTTATAGAGAGCTGAGGAGATTACCATAATTACTGAGACCCTTGCAGGTGGATATTGGAGGGCACCAATTGATTGGTCTAGGAACTGGAGTTGCATCCTGTGCTGTAACCATTCTGAGTTTTCACGGAATTTTCCTGACAATTAATGTCAGGATAACTATCCTTTGGTTCCCGGTTCAGTCTCTTCCTTCTTTCTCAAACAGAAGCGTTACGCCAGCTAACTATCAATCTGCTATGACGGTTCAATAACCTCGGGAAATTTGGAAAATCATAACACATGCAACCAATACCTCTGCAGCTATCTGTTTTATAACTTAGGATGTAGGCCATCAGGCCACAGAGAATTTGCCAGCTTTTAGTCTCTTAAGTTTCTCCAACACGTTTTCTTTGCTGATATTAGGCACGTTAATGTATTGGCCTCTGATTAGGTTTTGGGTAGCCACTATTTCTGGTATGTAATTTGAATCTTCTTCTCTGAAGGCAACCACAAAATATTTGTTCAATGCCTCTGCCATTGCCTCTGTAATGAACTCCAATTGGCTTTATTGGTTGGCCAATTGGAGTATGAGCTCCCTCAATGATAGCTCATTGAGGGGGCCCATATAATCACCTGTGTAGGCTTTGTGAGTCAGTCTTAAGTTGACTGGACTGCTAGCAGCACTGTCTGTAGCTGCTCCTGTAATATCGTTATTGTAAATAAATATTGGTGTGGTGACGGAACTCCTGCTCCCGTGGATTACTACAGCCTCATTCCCCATGATAATTTCTCCTGTCTCTGCCTCTAAGAGGCCAATGTTTAGATTAAGCACTCTCCTCCTTTTTATATACATGTGAAAGCTCTTAAAATCTGTTAACATTCTTGGTTATTTTACATGTTTTTTTTTTCACCTTTCAATCAAATTTTTGGTGACCCTTTTTGGTATTGTCTAAAACATCTCCCAATCCTCAAGTTGACTGCTATTCGTAGCAACATTATAAGCCTTTTCTTTTCGCCCAATCCTTTCCTCAACCTCTGTGGTAAGCCACGGATATATCTTTCTTGCCCTCCTTTTCTTGGGATTTGCTCTTGACTTTTATTTTCCCCTCCAATCTTCCTCTTAAAAATATCTCACCGTTGTCGATACTTCCCCTGTGTAATAGGGCAGGTAGATAACCTGTCACAGGAACATGGCTTGCCGCTTTGTAATTAGGTATAGGAAGATGGATGAGATTGTCCTGAACTGATTTGCCCAACAGATTTCCTGCTTACTCTATGGGTATTTCCTCATCTCCACAGGTGCTCACTTACTTACTTTGAGTCACCGGAACAATTAATTCTTTAGTAAATGCTTTACACGCTCTTTTTAACTCTATTCCCCACAGACCACATCTCGCCACCAAACCTCTGCCTATTGAGAGAACTGAATTGGACAGGCTGGAGGTGAGGGTTTTACAAGTCTCCACAACAACAGACTTACACAGTTTGAACCCTTGTCAGCATTATTTCCATGCCAGTTATGGAAAGCACAAATTAAATATACAATTTTTGCTTTGATCAGAAAACCCATCTGCTAAGATGGAAGTATTTATTTCCATGAATGGTTTGACTGATGTTTATTAAAATTTGCAGAGCCAAAGTGGTTTAAAAAAAAAATAAAGGCAGATGTCACTGGGTGTTGAATATATGGCTCAATAATTGGGACTTCCAATAATATA
Source organism: Scyliorhinus canicula (assembly GCF_902713615.1). Classification (NCBI taxonomy): domain Eukaryota; kingdom Metazoa; phylum Chordata; class Chondrichthyes; order Carcharhiniformes; family Scyliorhinidae; genus Scyliorhinus; species Scyliorhinus canicula. The sequence goes on from NC_052161.1 coordinate 48,409,952, forward strand.
TATTTTTTAAAATTTAGAATATCCAATTCATTTTTTCCAATTAAGGGGCAATTTAATGTGGCCAATCCACCTAACCTACACATCTTTAGGTTGTGGGGGTGAAACCCACGCAGACACGGGGGGAATGTGCAAACTCCTCACAGACAGTGACCCAGGGCCAGGATTCGAACCCGGGTCCTCAGCGCCGTAGGCAGCAATGAAAACCACTGTGCCATCGTGCCGCCCGACTTCCAATAATATTTAAGAGCAAATTTCCGTCATGCTCTCTTTCCCTTAAACACTGCCCGCCAATTATTTTTCCCTGTCGCACATTACTTTCCCGGATGGAACTAATATGGAGGTGCAGGCTGTATCTTTTCATAAGTAATGACTGACTAGAGGTGTAAAAGGTTTGACAATATCTTGGGGTTATGAAATGAAAATTGCTTATTGTCGCAAGTAGGCTTCAAATGAAGTTACTGTGAAAAGCCCCTAGTCGCCACATTCCGGCGCCTGTTCGGGGAGGCCGGTGCGGGAATTGAACCGTGCTGCTGGCCTGCCTTGGTCTGCTTCCAAGGCCAGCGATTTAGCCCTGTGCTTAGCCTTGTATTTAGGTGATATAGATTGGGTAAAATAAGATCATCTGCCCCAGGCTGCAAATGCCAAAGGAAAAACAGGATTGTCCTGCCGGCAATCGTCATTGGCGGGACAGAAATCTGGCGGACCAGCAGGGGTCTGTTGACTTTGGGCAGGATATATCTGATTGATTATTTGCAAAAAGACATTTTGACAGTCCCCAAAATATGTTTTTCCCCACAAAGTCTGTGCTAATGATTATTCTGCAAGTGGACTTTTGTATCTGAATAAATTGGGCTCTTCCATTATATGATTATATACCATGAGTAATTATATTGTTGTCCAGTATAATAATAATAATCTTTTTATTGTCACAAGTAGGCTTACATTAACACTGCAATTAAGCTACTGTGAAAAGCCCCTAGTCGCCACATTCCGGCGCCTGTTCGAGTACACAGAGAGAGGGTGTCCATGGATTTACGTTGCTGTGAATTTCCATAGCAGCATTGCAAGAATGTGGAGCTAGGACCAGCTGTGGTGGTATATTTGAAGAATATCCATAAATTGTAATTGGCTTCATTTCCGGATCCTGCTCAACAAATACCATGACCAAAGAATTGGAATTGCACAATAGATGTAAGGAAGGGACTGTCAAAATGCGTTGCTGCTTGTGCTACCAGGTTTGGCCAAGTCCTGACCATTAGCTGCCACTGCACTTTGTCCTGTTGGGTAGTGCATCTATCACAGCTGAAATGCTGGCTGCTTTTTGTCTAGTTATTAATTGGACTTTGGGAACAGATCAGATAAAATTCACAAATTTTAATCAACTGTGAGCACTCCTGCTTTTGTTACTGGTGACGCTGGCCACAGAAACCAGTGAAGAAAAATGAAACATTCACTGCAATCTCTCCAAAGTATAGACAGTGGTTGGACACAAATCCCATTCCAGGTACTACAATAATGGGGGAATTTCCGTTTGCCAAATCCTGCAGAGTGAAAGCTCTTTGCCGAAACATGCCCAGTTCAGTAATGACATGTGGAGGTCATGCTGGACAAAGTGAAGTTGTGCATGATCTGAAAGGAGCCTTTCATAGAAAAATCAGTGAAACAAACTTGGCTAGGGATAGCTGACAAATCACATCACTGACCCAGGTAGATTTGTCATTGAGAAAGAGAAGCTGGTGGCTATTCTGGATAGGGTACCCCTCCATTCAGTTCTGCAATTATGCAGCAAGCTTAGAAACGTCAACCACAATCTCAAGTTCCAAAGGTGCAAGAAGAAAGGAGACTTGAGCAAAGCTGCGATGGAAGTGTAGTATTTTGCCACATGCGATGGTTGCCTCAAGGTCGCATGCCACAAAGTTTTCTTCAGAACCTGTTATTATTTCAGTACTTCCCAATTTAAAGGACTCAGACACTTTACCGCCTGTTTAATGCTGTCCATGTGTGGCTGCATGCTGCAACAATAGCATAGCATAGCATAGGGCAGCACGGTAGCATAGTGGTTAGCATAAATGCTTCACAGCTCCAGGGTCCCAGGTTCGATTCCCGGCTGGGTCACTGTCTGTGCGGAGTCTGCACGTCCTCCCCGTGTGTGCGTGGGTTTCCTCCGGGTGCTCCGGTTTCCTCCCACAGTCCAAAGATGTACGGGTTAGGTGGATTGGCCATGCTAAATTGCCCGTAGTGTCCTAAAAAGTAAGGTTAAGGGGGGGTTGTTGGGTTACGGGTATAGGGTGGATACGTCGGTTTGAGTAGGGTGATCATTGCTCGGCACAACATCGAGGGCCGGAGGGCCTGTTCTGTGCTGTACTGTTCTATGTTCTATGTTCTAATCCAATATACAAGCTGCAACTTACAACTGAAACAGATCTCAATCTCCAACCTTAAACTCCGCTCTGGATAGTCAAGTAGACTGTAGCCTGGGAAGGATGGAGCGATGATACTGCATCGTCAGGGGTATCTGAGATGTCTTCTTCCACAGAAACCTGCTGCTGCTATGAAGGATTGAGAAGAAAGTGGGAAAGAGGCAAATTCGAATGGAAAATAGAAGCTGGACTTGGGCAGGTGATGATCTTGAGATTGTGGTTGACGTTTCTAAGGTTGCTGCATAATTGCAGAACTGAATAAAGGGGTACCCTATCCAGAATAGCCACCAGCCTCTCTTTCCCAATAACAACTCTACCTGAGTCAGTGATGCATAGGGCTTCTTGCACTGCCTAAAAGAAGGCAATAATGTTGGGGGCTCCGCCACCTATTTTTAGTTAATTCCCAGGAATTGCCTTGTGAACATGAACAATTGGGGCAGCACAGTAGCATTGTGGATAGCACAATCGCTTAACAGCTCCAGGGTCCCAGGTTCGATTCCGGCTTGGGTCACTGTCTGTGCGGAGTCTGCACATCCTCCCCGTGTGTGCGTGGGTTTCCTCCGGGTGCTCCGGTTTCCTCCCACAGTCCAAAGATGTGCAGGTTAGGTGGATTGGCCATGATAAATTGCCCTTAGTGTCCGAAATTGCTCTTAGTGTTGGGTGGGGTTACTGGGTTATGGGGATAGGGTGGAGGTGTTAACCTTGGGTAGGGTGCTCTTTCCAAGAGCCGGTGCAGACTCAATGGGCCGAAGGCCTCTTTCTGCACTGTAAATTCTATAAAATTGGTGGATACTCCCATTCGAGGGTCAGGATGTGACCAGATCTGAGGGCGGAGATTTGTTCAGGAACAGGGTTTAATGCATGATGTAATAGATAAATGGGGTGGGTTTCTCCGTCCTGCCGTACCAGACCTTTGGTGCGGCACGCCGTTGGGATTCTCCGTTTCGCCAGCTGGTACATGGGGTTTCCCATTGTGGGGCAGCCCCGCGCCTTCAAGAAACTCCTGGGCTGTCGGCAAAAAGGAGAATCCCGACGGCGGAAATTTTGAGCCCCATCTTTCGGCGAATTACAATGACATGTTTAAATCTGCTTATAGTGTCCCAATCCTTTAAGGCATGTCGCTGGGTTAAGCTTGTATTATCCCAGTCTCTGAGTATCAATGCAAAGGAAACTGCTGATCCATCTGTGGAATGTGAAACTAGGACAATTACACAGAACAACTATTTTGCACTAGACAGAAATGTGCAATGCAACCCTTGAACATTCTGTGTGAGACAGGGATTCCAGTCACAGATGTGATTCAGAGCAAGTGGAAGGGAAGTGTGTGGATGAACTGGTTTCTATATGCACTATTCTGGTTACCAAAAACACATTCAGTCACAGGAATATCCAGAGTATAATCTCAATAATGCAGAGTATGCAGTAATCTGACTCCAGCGGCATTGGTTTAGACGTATTTGGATTTTGCCCTTCTGCCTTACAACCGGCATAACAATAAGTTAAAGGCGGTTTACTCGATTGATACCTGGAATGAGCGGGTTGTCTGATGAGGATACGGTGGACAGGCTGGGTTTGTTTCCACTGGAGTTTAGAGAGTGAGGGTGACTTCATTGAAGTATACAAGGTCCTGACGGTCTTGAAAAGGAGGACGTGGAACAGATGTTCCCTCTTGTGGGGTGAGTGCAACAAGAGTTTTAGAATTAGGGCTTTCCCTAAGAGGACAGAAAAGAGGAATTATTTTTTCTCACAGACATTATGTGGCTTTGGGTCACTGAATATTTTTAAGGGGAGGGAGATAGATACTTGTCAGGCAAGGAAATCAAAGGCTATCAGGCGGGGGGGAGGGCGGGGTAGATGGGAATGTGGAATTCAAACACAAACAGACGAGTCATGATCTTGTTGAATGGCGGCACATCAGGCTCGAGGGGCCGAATGGCCTATTTCTCTTCCTGTTTGTAGGTTTTGTCATTTAGATAATTCAGAAATGCAGATGACCAAGAAACCTTGCTCTCAAACTTAAAATAGACTTAACTCTCCCCAAAATGCTTTTGTTTTCTGTATGGTTATAGCTGTCACCAGGCAGTTTGAAAGTTTGAGCTAGTGACCTGTTCCTGCATCAAACAGTCTGGTTACTTCAACCTCGAGAATAAATCGAGATGAATTTAAAATCAAAGAGCAGAAACAATACAAAAGCCAGCCATTTTTTGAAATCAATTAACTTGTAGAGGGAAAAATCAACAGTTGTCTCAGAGGACGATTATTTTGATCGTACAATAATTCACAATTGTTTGATAACCCAAAGAAAGCAACTTAAATCTAGGCATTACTCATTGTATTTACAGAGCTCCCAGCAATTCCATCAGGAACATAGGGAGCGGGATTCTCTGATCCTGAGGCTAAGTGTTGGCGCCGTCGGTCGCGTTTTACGGCGGCGTCAACAGGTCCCCAGGAGCAGCGATCCTGAGACCTACAGGACACTGGAACGTCTCACGCAGCTCCAACTGCCGATACTGGCATCAAACAGGTGGCACGGGTCTGCGCATGCGTGCTGCGGCTGGCGCAAATTCGGGCGTGTGTGCTGCAACTGGCGCAAACTCGCACAAGCGCGCTAGTTTCCTTTTCCGTGCTGGCCCCGGCGCAACATGGCATAAAGCTACAGGGGCCCGCCGGGGAGTAAAAGAGGCCCCCACCAGGAGAAGCCAACCCACCGAAGGCCACGATTGTGGGCCAGGCCACGGTGGAGCCCCCCCCCCCCCCCCCCCTCCCCGGGATTGGACCCTCCCTCTCGCCCACCAGGCCGCCTCCCGCAGGATGGACGCCGAGGTCCTGCCGGGTAAGACCACATGTGAACGCTGTGGAATACTGATCATCAGCGTGAAAGGCCTGCCAATTGATATGTGCGCTTTATAAATCCTGGGCAGGATTCTCTGACCCCAGGCTGGAGAATAGCCAAACCGGCAGCAATTCACGCGACGCTGCCCCGACGCCGATCCACCGATTCTCCGGTGACCGGGACGCTGGCGGGACTCAGTCTATCGTGGCTCATCCCATATGGAGAATAGCCGAGGGGGCTGCATAGAGCGGCCCCCGACTGACGCCGCGCCTACCGCGCCGGCCCCAATGGTGCCGATTCTCTGGTCACCGGAGAATCGGTGGACCGGCTTCGAGGCGGCGTCGCGTCAATCGCTGCCAGTCTGGCTATTCTCCGGCCTGGGGTCAGAGAATCCTGCCCAGGATTTATAAAGCGCACATATCAATTGGCAGGCCTTTCACGCTGATGATCAGTATTCCACAGACTGTGACTGCACATCAGCATTTGCTGCCATAAATTAGCACTGGATTTTCAATTCCCACATTGCCACACCACTTCCCTGAGACGGCCAGAGAATGCTCCAGGGTAAAATACCGTCCATATATGCTTAGAATGCAAGCACCTGTGTGACTGTGTGATTAAGTGGCCCGCACTGACCCATGATGAAATGGCATCTGGCAGGACCTCTGTCAAATTTTCGGAGGCATTCTGCAGAGATTAATATGTAACTTGTATTAGAGACTCCAGGCAACCTAAAAATATTTGGTTGCAGTAGAAATTGACATAAAATGTATGTATGTAGAGTGCCTGCCATCAGGGAAGCACTAATTTGTGAGCCAGCTGTCAGCATTTGCTCGAAGTAAAGGAAAAAGGTGTGTTGAACAAGTGCTCCTGACTCATCCTGGAACGAAGGCTGGTGAATACCTTTTGCTTCAGGTAGCGTATCATACTCTGGAGTACCATAGTGGTTTTCAGCTTACTGGACTGTCATAACCCACAGGACAGAACTGATTGTCTTCCCCGTGTCCTTTGCGGAGTACAGGCATTAGGGGACTGGGGAAACTCTGGACACAATCCAAAGGCCTCGCTGAGCCCAATAAGCAGCTCGCCACGGCGCAACTTGGCCGATAATAGCCGGGAGACCCCGTTACGAGGATCTACCTGGCTCGCAATGCCTCATGAAATCTAACGCGATCTCGTGGAATGGAATGAAATGAAATGAAAATCGCTTATTGTCACAGGTAGGCTTTAAATGAAGTTATAGTGAAAAGCCCCTAGTCGCCACATTCCGGCGCCTGTTTGGGGTGGCTAGTACGGGAATTGAACCGTGTTGCTGGCCTGTGAGATGTTGTGATGTAGATCCTGCCTATTGTGGGCGGGATCACTTTTGAGCAAATCTGCATATTGGGGCGAGACAGCTAGTCTCACTTTAATATGCAGATTCCCAAGTTACCCGAAACATTGGTATCCAATCCCTTCTCCTCAGAGACCTTGGGAGAGCTCTGTTTAGTATTGGTTCCTACAAATAGGGATCAGGTGGAACGGCACTCATGTGGGGGTCTCCCACCTACCATCTATGTTGAAAATAATGTTGGCCATTTTCGGACCGACCTGTTAAGACCCGGTTGGGAAATATTGGGAGCTGTGTATGATAGCCTTGTGAATAAACCTACGTTTTTTTCGGTACAACTCAGTGTGGACTCTCCGTACCTTAGTAAAACTGGACAATGCACCAAAAAGGTGCAAACCCTGCACCCTGACATCTCCTGAGGGAACATATCTCCACACCCACAAATAAATCCCGTGTCTTCAGTGCCCTCCCTCAGAAATAAATGCTTTAGAAAACACGTTGGTTGCATGATTCAGTTATTTTCTGCAAATTGGATTTCAAATTGTAGATTATTTGGAGTAACAAGCACAAGTCATCTCTTCCACAGGAGTGTGTATTGAAAACGTGGGTACGTGATGTTTAATTTTCAGATTAATGGTTGGAAATTTTCATTATATTCCACCTTGAAGCTAGGATGGGTCTGGGAGTATAACGGAATTTTTCCAATGCAGAAAGGGGCCATTTGGCCCATCATTTCTGCACCAGTTCCCCGTATGACCAATTCACTTAGTGCTATTCTCCCACCTTCTCCCCCAGATCCCTGCACATCCTTCCTTTTCAAGTCAAATTCCCTTTTGAATGGATAGAAGGAGATGTTTTAATTAAGCAAACACTCCAAGAATTGTGGAGGGTTGTGGGGTGAGGGTGCTGCAGGTTCATAGAGGTTGGGAAGGGATGGGAACAGAGGTAACCAGTTTTCTTGGTGCGCTTGCTGTTAGGGAAGGTATCAGAAAGACAGCTGTCCCACCTGGTGGGAACACAGAGGGAATGGAACATCAGATATGGTGAGTCAGCCAAATAAATCTGGGAAAGCAGCCTGGTTTAGCAAGGGAATCCTTGCTCTTTTCAAGTTTGAAGCTATTCAGGGTCAGAAGGCTGGCAGGAAGAGTTAAATGAGCCAGCTAATAAGAAAAACATGGTACATGTTTATTAGTTATTTTGTTGTGTTATGTATTGCGGCACACTTCTGCCGTTGTTGGGTTACGGGTATAGGGTGGATACGTGGGTTTGAGTAGGGTGATCATTGCTCTGCACAACATCGAGGGCCAAAGGGCCTGTTCTGTGCTGTACTGTTCTATGTTCTAAATCAATATTTGATTATTAAAGAAAAGCAAAATACCACAGATGCTGGAATCTAAAGCAAAAACGAGAATGCTCGAAAATCACAGCAGGTCTGACAGCATCTATAGGGAGAAAAAACAGAGTTACTGTTTCGACACCGTCTGACTGTTCAGAGCTGAAGAGAGGGAGAAATGTGTTGGATTCTATTCTGTGCAAAAGGGGATGCAACAGCTGGAACAGTACAGAAAGTCAGTGATCAGTGGTAACTAGGAGAGATTGTGACAAAGGTGCAGCAAAACGTAAGAACAAGTGACAGATGGCCCGGGGGGGGGGGGGGATTTTTGCATTGGGACAAGAAATGTTTGGGTTATATTTTTAAAAAATGATTACACCTGTTATTCTATAGGTTAGCAATAACTTTAAAATTATGTTTATTAAACATTTTGTCACAATAAACAAAACCATACAAAACAATTAATCAAAATTACACATTAGGAGAAAGAAACTAACAATTAAAAGCATGTATTAATTTTAACACCCAAAACTAAACCCCTTAACAGCTCACGATGGCTAGTTCCTGAAAAAATGAAATGAATGGCTGCCATCTTTGGTAGAACCCTTCTACCGACCCTCTAATGGTGTACTTGACCTTCTCCAAATGTAACAATGACATGAGGTCATCCAACCAAGCCGAGGTACTAGGCGGTGTAGGAGACCTCCACCCAAATATAACTCATTTCCGGGTTATCAATGAGGCGAAGGTGAGGACATCCACCTTCACCTTTGACTGAATCACTGGTGAGTCTGATACCCAAAATATGGCCACCAGCGGACATGGGTCCAAATCAACATTGAGTTTCTCCGACATGGTGTTGAAGAAAGAGGCCCAGAAGCTTACCAACTTGGGACAAGACCAGAACATATGAATGTGGTGAACTGGCCCCTGAGAGCGGCACTCTCACTTGTCCCCAGAGAAAAACCAACTCATCCTCACTTTAGTCAGAAGCGCCCTATGTAACATCTTGAATTGAATCAAATTTAAACAAGCACATGAAGACATGTGATTGACTCTGCAAAGGGCCTCACTTCACACCTCACCATCCAGAATGGGACTCAATTTACCCTCACATTTCATCCTCACCTCACTCACCTGAGAGGATCTGGCCATATATGCCCGAAATAATCCCCCCACCAAACCTGGCCAAAGCCAAAATCCTCATCAACAGGGAAGAGAGTGGTGCCAAGGGAAAGGCGGGAAAGCCTTGTGTGAAAAATCACAAATCTGAAAGCACCTGAAACCTGGAACCAGGCTGTTGGAATTTCTCTGCCAGCTCCTGAAAACTGACAAACCTCCCCTCCGCAAACAGGTCTCCAAATCCTTCCCCTCCCTTGAATTGAATGCCAAGTCCAAACACGCTGGCAGAAAAAGGTGGTTGTTGCAAATGGGGGCTAGCGAAGACAGGGCACAGAACTTAAAATGCTGCCTGAACTGCTTCCAAATTCTCAGGGGTGGACACCACCACTGGATTCAGGGAAAGTTTTATGGAGAGAAAGGCAAGAGTGCAGTAACCACTACTCTAAGAGTTGAAACAGTGCAGGAACTCGCTTCCAATTGTCCCCAATTGAACCGGGATCACTGAACCACAGCTATATCTTCTGAATATTGGCTGCCCAATAGTAAAACAACAAATTGGGTAGAGCCAAGCCCCCTGACTGTCTGTCTCTTTGGAGCAAAGCCCTAAGGATCCTTAGAGTCTTGCCCGCTGAAATAAAGCATGACATTAATTTGTTGATTTTAACAAAACAGGTTTTGGGGAGAAAAATGGAGCGACATTGAAAAGGAAATAAAAATCTCAGGCGTACACTCATCACTGTAGTCTGAACACTGCCCGCCAAGGACAGTGGGAGGTTATACCACCTCTGTAAATCTGACTTGATACTATCCACCAGATTAGTATAATTTAATTCATGAAGTGAGGACCAATTGCGGGCCACCAGATAATGAAAACTAGTCTTGGCAAGTCAAAAAGGTAGTGTCCCCAGTTAGGCTCTCCTTCCCGAGGGTTGGCTGGGACACATTCACTCTTGTCCAAGTTCAACCTGCACCCAGAGAGGGAGCCAAAACTCCTAACCAGCTTCATTATCTCGTCAGTAGAAGGTACTGGGTGCGGAATATAGAGAAGTAGGTCATTTGTTTCATTATGACTTAAAGGCACCAACTTATGCGCAGTCTACGTGGCATGTCTGAGTGCAGTTAATGGAGGTGAAAACAGGCACTGTATATCACCCATTGTGCAGCAGCATCCGAAACAAGTTTCTATTCCCTGATTTTGTCTCACTGAAGTAAATCAGTCTGCCTTTGGAAGGATTAGAGAAATGCACGTAAGAAAACCAATTCAGATTTCCAAGGGCCCCAGTTCTTCGAAGTCAGCTACCGAGCAGGTGAACATAAAATGCCAGACCACTAACTGTACCTGAAAGAACAAATCTTAAGAACTGTTGCCTTGGGGTAATGAGCTAACGAGACTTTATAAATTAATGTTTACCAGTGTTGGTCCATGGAGGCCCTATGAAGGGTGAGCAAATGGCACCCATTTTCAAACTTAGCTATTAGAGCCATCCATCTCAGATAGAACAAATAGATCACAAAACTTAGAACCTGTATCCTGTAAGTCACATAATGAAACAGGTTTCCCACTGCTTGCTGCAAGCTCATGCTTGATACCACAAAAAAACTGTACATGTGATTTGGAGAACTATTAATGGTCTTATGAAACCAGCAGAGATTGAGAGAAGCCCCAAGGCAGTGGGCGAAAATTTAGAAGAACTTAGATTGAACATTAAACTCCATTGCTTGAGCACAATCAGAACATTGCAAAACTTGTCAAATAAAAAAAATCTACTGACACAATTGAAGCAAACCCCAATTTATTTCTGCCTTGTTACTATTATAGAGGTATTCCAACTCATATGTCTCCTTTACTCCAACTTACAGGACTGAAGCAATTTGAAATGTTTATTATCCTAGAAACATTTGTGTGTTTATATTTTAGAATCCAGGTTGCATTATTTTTCTATTTGCATTCCCATTTGTATCGAATAAACTTCAGGTTTCTTCAAATAATGTATCAACAATGCCCGACTCCGGGTGCTTTGAAAATCAGGGCTGCAGTCCTCAAACATTGTATGGCAAAAAGCATTTCTGCATTTTGAAAGTTGCAAGGGGCGCACGGGGTGGAATATTCCTTTCAGAGTGTCAGTCCTGACGAGAAAACCGGGGAAAGTCCCATCGACACCTGGGAGGAAACTGACCGAATATTCACTATAACGCATCATTGGGGGCTACGTCTGTGTTACCTCACTGTTATGGGGACATGAGTAATTGCCTTGGAGCTCAATACTTGGGGGCAAGGCTTCCAATGGGTTACAAATTGGGTGCCATTCAGCAGCACACTCATGCATTACAATCCTGAATAAATTGGCACAATTGACTTGTCAAGGAAGGGTCAGTGACTTGATTAGGCAACAGGCTTCCCCTTGCGGCAAGCTAGGCACACCTGGGGCATGTGAAGACTGACATTAGCATGTCAACTTCACCCTTAGTGGGCACTCTTATTACCTAGGCTCTCAGGGCTTCGGATTAAATTGGCCTTCCAAGTTGAACAGCCAGCCATCCATACATTGACAGCCTGGCCTCCATTAAGGACGTAAACCTCCATACACCTCATGCCCTTGGGCTTCAAAGTGCTGCCTAAGTGTGGGGGTTCATTATCATTGCACTTGTCCTCCCCACTGTGTGAGCACCCTCTGGCCTCATGAGGCTGGAAAACACCACTTTTCTATGCCGCCCCGCACGCCGCTCTGCCTGTGTAGCCTGGCATCTAATGAGATCCCATCCAGGGACTTCACAGTCACCCCCTGTGGTTTCACCTACTGCCACCCACTTTCCAGCTGTCACTCTGGAAGGACAATCCTTAAGCAGTGATATATCCACATGCCTGAAAACGAGCTGCCCAACCCCTTTAAATCTAGAGGCTCAGAGCCATGAAAGGCCGCTAAGGACTCCCAGAGACCCCACCTCCCAAGATGCTGAAATTGTACCCCTCCCCCCCCCCCACCCCCCGCATCCCACCAACTACCTCAAGTTGTACTTATTAGGTCCCCATGTCCTCTTCAATGCCCACTCTGCAACTGTCACCTTGGAAGGTGATGCTGACCTGAGCGTTCATCTCAGATATCCCCTTCAGCAATGATGTCACCAGGTTCCCGTTTTTATACAGCTGTTGTAGCGTGGCACAGTGGCGCAGTGGTTAGCACTGCTGCCTATGGCGCTGAGGCCCCGGGTCACTGTTTGTGTGGAGTTTGCACATCCTCCCTGTGCCTTTATGGGTTTCGCCCCCACAACCCAAAGATGTGCTGGTTTGGTGGATTGGTCACGCTAAATTGTCCCTTAATTGGAAAAAAATAATTGGGTACTCTAAATTTTAAAAAAATTATTCAGCTGTTGTAAACACTGCCGGTGTAACTTCACCCTGGATATTCAGTGAGGAGGGGAGGTCTCACGAATGAATTAAAGTCAGGTTCCTCACCTCCTGTTGTGGATTTCTCATTCCGCCACCTTCGAGGGGCCTGGAAAATCGGAAAACGTGATCTTGTGTTTCTTGGTCCTCGCCATTATTCCCGCCCCTGTCGGCTTTCTCTCTGAGCTAAAACTTCTGCCCACAGTTTTTACAGGGTTAATTTAGCTGATAATTCACTATTCCTGCGGTGGAAAACATTAGCTCAATGGCAAATAGCCAAACTCTGGTATGCTTATAAACTCTTGACATTTTAAGAGAAAGCAAAATGGTGTTAATCATTCCTGATAAGAGCTTTGTTTTTTTTTAAAAAGCTATCTGGTCATGTATTAACCGAGGTGGCAAACCTAACACAGAAGGATCCAAAGGCATGCTGTCAAAATATTATTTACCTTTCCCATTATCAAAAGTAGTCCAATTTAAGCGTGAAATCATTTCAATTTGCATTAATTAGCTGGAGCTTATTAAAGGAGGGTTCCCATGTCATTTATTTTTGTTAATTCCTCCAGGGACTGTTCCATGGATCTCAGCTGGGATCAGGAGGATCCAGGATTAGATTTTGTGGGTCAGTAATTTCCACAGGAGAGAAGTGGCCTAATTTATAAAAATAAATAAATCAGGAACATCTTCTGGCTCCACATTAGCAAAATGATTCAACTATAATCTGGTGGACATTTGCTGAAGTCCAAATAACTTGCACACACACAGCTCCTCTAAAGCCTGGCCCCGACTTGAATTCAGTGATGTAAATCTGGCTGCCTACTATAATTAGGACAACTGTGAGAAAATCGAAAACATATGTCGTCAATGGAAGCACTCTTTCCATCATCATTCAGCTCGGAAATGTTCCACAGAATTTAACAATGATCGGTTTATAGCTCAGTTTACTTTTGATAGCAAAAGTATAATGCGTAAATACAGAGCACATAACTTTTAGGTCTTAACATTTGAGTGAGTTTGGAAACAAAAGAACAGAGGTCACATAGTGCATATTTGCTGACATACTGAAATTCCTACATCACTTTTTCCATTACCCACTGTGGAGGGAGGGACTTCCATCAGTTACTACTTTTATCAACCAATGGGAAGTTCCTCTAAGCCTGGCAAATAAGTTTCCCAATGTGATTTCTGCAGAAAATTGGACTCAAGATATCACTGCTTCTGAAGTGTCACGGACAGCTTGTTCATCTGTAATGTAGAGCTGAGTGAAGAGGCTTTTCAGTGCAACTTCCCATTTTCACATCAAGTGATTTTAAAAAATCATTCTCTGCTTTCTGAATGCCACAATGATTGAGTGTTTCTGTCCAGGATATTTATGATATGATATAATAAGGACACTTTCAAATGTTAGAAGGAGTATTTATTTTACTGACATACATTTCTTCACAAAAATCAAACGACCATCAGAAAGAATCTGCTTAGATATTGCAATGTTTTAGCGTTCTGATTCAGTTCTATTTCAGAGTAGCGGCAATCACTGCAGTTTCTTGGGGATGTTTGGCACGTATCTATTAAAATGTCCTCACCCTACACCTGCAATGGTAAACATGCACTTTTGCCTCCCGGTCAGGAGGTTGTGGCTTTAAGCCCCCCTCAGAGGTCTGAGCACAAAACCTCAGCTTGGCCAGGATTTTCCACGTTTGCCCCGACATGGGAGTTCTGCCGATGCCCTGGCCAACCTTTATCGTTCACCCAATATCATTGAAAAAAAACAGATTATTTTATTGTTAATATAATTGCTGTTGTGGGATCTTACTATGCAGGGCTTGGGTCACTGTCTGTGTGGAGTCTGCATGTTCTTCCCGAGTCTGTACGGGTTTCCTCCGGATTTTTCAGTTTCCTCCCACAAGTCCCGAAAGTCTTTGGATGAATTGGACATTCTGAATTCTCTCTCCGTGTGCCAAAATGGGTGCCGGAATGTGACGACTAGGGGCTTTTCACAGTAACTTCATTGCAGTGTTAATATAAGCCTACTTGTGACAATAATAAAGATTATTATTATCATAAAATTAGTCAATGCGTTTGCCCAGATTACAACAGTAGATGTACTTTGAAAGTATTCCGTTTTCTGTGAAAGGCTGTATACAAATTGACGTAATTTCTCTTTACAAATTGTTCTTTGCAGGAGAAAAATAAACATTTTAGTAATCCTTCAACCTGTTGAGTGCTGTGAAGAAGTTATAACACCTTCAATCCAATGTTGTTAATGTTATGGTCTAAACCAAGGCCTTTCAAACTCAGGGTCGCGACCTGCGGGTGTGTCACCGACGGGTGTCGGGAGGGTCATGGAGCAATCGGTTGTGCCGTTCCCAATCGCGGGAAGAAATCCCCAATGGCCATGAATAGTTGTTAAGATTGCCGACCGTTGGTGTGGCATTTGAGGGGCGGGTGGCGTGAGTCTGGGCTGTGCGCTGGTCACTGCGCATGGGCATCCATGTGGACGCGCAATGCTAATGGTGATGGCCCCAGCTTGGAGCGCCACTGTGGTGCTCGTCCCCTACTATCAATCAGCAGTATGCATCCTGCGGCTCATTGGTCAAGCTGTTCAATGGCTGGCACAACGTCTGCTTGCACTCCCACAATGTGAAGTACTGGTCAGGAAGTGGTCAGCAGTCTGTGACTGGGGTGAATGCAGCTACTGGACAGTGAGAGGGAAGCCAGGCCAGGTTTGTCTGCCAGGAATGATGCCAGATGATACTGGAAGAAGCCTTCACAGTCATCACTTTGTTTAGCTACTCTCTGGAAACCAGGTAGTAAGTGTTTTTGGTTAGAATGGAGAAGAAGATGACTTGGATCTTTGAATAGTGCAATGCAGTGGAACCAATAAGAAATACTGTGACATTGTGTGTGTTTGACAATACTTCATCTCGTCTGAAGTCATATTTGTAAAGTAAAAACAAGTTGGACTTTTTACTATACTTGTTTAAATTTCTAAAGAAATGAGTATATGTTTAAAACAAAATTTGTGTTTTAATGTGAGGTTGCACATGCTCAACTGAAATTGTTTAATTTTCAGTAGTAAAAAGCCATGAACTTGGAAAAATCAGATATTGTGAATAAAGTTTCAAAGTAAAAAAAAAAGAATGCCGCCCATGACCGGCCATTAAATATGAACGATGGAGTCACCAAGGCAGCGGCAGAGAGACGGTGTACGCGCCCGGCACATACACTGATCCCACGTGCCCTGTATGTCCGTGATGTGAGTGCAAACCCGTGGAGGAAAGATTCCTCCATTTTGTAGCTGCCAGCAAGCAAGCAACAGGACTGTGTGATGAAATCAAGGTGGATTATTTTGTAATGAAGAAGAGACACAAACAGGCCAGGATCTCACAACTGAATCTGCTTGAGAGAGCTTCTTAGGAGAGTCTAAGGCAAGACAAAGCAATGCTGGTGTGAACTGTGTCCTGAGCTCCAGGGCATCTGGTGAACAACTCATTAAGAAGAAACTGAAATCGGGGACAAAGTTGTATAATTTCTTGAAGTATGGGTTTATTGTGCCAATGCAAATCAGGATGCAAAACCCATGTGTGTTATGTGCTGGGAACTACTGGAAAATGAAAGTTTAAAACCCTCAAATCGTCAAAGGAGTTTTCAGACTAAGTATGGCAACTTCAAAGACAAACCTCTTGATTTTTTTTCAAAGGATGCAGTGAGAGTTTAAGTCGTCAGCTTGTGGTAGTCACCACTGTTGTATTATATTGTATATAGGTGCTTTACGGTAAGGTCCCTGTACTACAGGTACGGGGGTAGATCCCTGCCTGCTGGCTCCGCCCAGGAGGCGGAGTATAAATGTGTGTGCTCTCTGAACAGCAGCCATTTCGTCAGCTGCTGTAGGAGGCCACACATCTCTGTGTAATAAAGCCTCGATTACTCTCTACTCTCGTCTTGTCGGAATTGATAGTGCATCAATTTATTACACAGAGATATTTCAGAGATTGACCTCCGCATTCAGCCGGATCGCCTGCAGCTGCATCCTCAAGCAGACAAACCAAAAAGGACTTCGCACATTGGCTAGCTTGCTTTGAAGCGTACATCGGGTCTGCGTCAGACCCAATCCCAGAAGCACAGAAGCTCCAGATTCTGTACACGCGGCTGAGCTCCAACGTCTTTCCCCTCGTCCAGGATGCGCCTACTACCTACGCAGAGGCCATGGCGCTACTGAAGGAGAATTACGCTCAGCAGATCAACAAGATCTACGCCAGGCACATCCTGTCCACGCAGCACCAACTTCCCGGTGAGTCTGTGGAAGATTTCTGGCGTGCCCTGCTCGCCCGAGTTAGAGACTGTGACTGCCAGGCCATTTCGGCCACTGAACATTCGAACCTGCTGATGAGAGACACGTTCATTACGGGCAAAGGGTCTGACTACATCTGCCAGCGCCTCTTAGAAAGGGCCACGCTTGACCTTGCGGCGACCAAAAAACTAGCGCTCTCACTTACGGTCGCCTCACGCAACGTACAGACTTATGCCCCCCGACGCACGGCCCACCCCCCTGTGCATCATGGACTCCACCAGCAGCCACCCTATCGTGGACCCCATCAGCGACCGTCCCCAGCCAACTCCACACCAGTGCCGCGCGGCAGCCAACCAACCCCGGGGGACCCAAATGCTACTTCTGCGGACAGACAAATCACCCCCGACAGTGCTGCCCGGCACGGAGTGCGCTCTGCAAGGCCTGTGGCAAGAAGGGATATTTCGCTGCAGTGTACCAGGCCTGCTCAATCGCCGCTATTGTCCCTACACCCCCCACGTGCGGCTAGTGGGCACCGCCATCTTCCTCTCCTCAGACCACGTGCGGCCCATAGGTGCCGCCATCTTGCTCCGCCCATGACACGTGTGGCCTGTGGGCACCGCCATCTTGCTTGCCTCAGAACCAATGGTCGCCGCCATCTTGCCTGTCCCAGGACATGTGTGGCCCCTGGGCGGCGCCATCTTACCCACCTCAGGACCCCTGTTCGTCGGCCACCTCATTGGGCCGCTCATCGCCAACCGGCGATGACCAGCCACATCTCGCCTCAGTCACGATCAACCAGTCTCGACCGCACAACCTCGCGACTGCGTCGACAAAGGTGAAGATCGATGGGCGCGAGATAGCCTGCCTTCTGGACTCCGGGAGCACTGAGAGCTTCATCAACCCTGATACGGTAAGACACTGCTCCCTTGCGGTACACCCCACTAACCAAAGAATTTCCCTGGCCTCTGGATCCCACTCCGTGGAGATCGGGGGTTCTGCATCACCACCCTCACAATCCAGGGCGTCTAGTTCAGCGGCTTCCAGCTCTACATCCTCCCCAACCTCTGCGCTGCCTTGCTACTCGGCCTGGACTTCCAGTGCAACCTCCAGAGCCTAACCCTGAAATTTGGCGGGCCCCTACCACCCCTTACTGTTTGCGGCCTCACGCCCCCTAAGATCGACCCGTCTTCCCTGTTTGCAAACCTCACCCCGGATTGCAAACCCGTCGCCACCAGGAGCAGACGGTACAAAGCCCAGAACAGAACCATCATCAGGTCTGAGGTCCAGCAGCTGCTGCGGGAAGGTATTATCGAGGCCAGCAACAGCCCCTGGAGAGCCCAAGTGGTAGTGGTGAAAGCCGGGGAGAAAAACAGGATGGTTGTTGACTACAGCCAGACCATCAACAGGTACACGCAGCTCAACGCGTAACCCCACCCACGCATATCTGATATGGTCAATCAGATTGCACAGTACCGGGTCTTCTCGACAGTGGACCTGAAATCTGCCTACCACCAGCTCCCCATCCATAAGGCGGACCGCCCATACACTGCGTTCGAAGCAGACGGTCGCCTTTACCATTCCCTTAGTGTTCCCTTTGGCGTCACCAACTAGGGCTTCCAACGGGAGATGGACCGAATGGTTGACCGGTACGGGCTACGGGCCACTTTCCCATACCTAGACAACGTCACCATCTGCAGGAGCACAACGCTAACCTTTCCAAATTTCTCCACACCGCCAAACTCCTCAACCTAACTTACAGCACAGTGTTCAGCACGAACCGATTAGTCATCCTCGGCTATGTGGTTCAGAACGGAGTTCTGGGGCCCGATCCCGACCGTATGCGCCCCCTCATGGAACTCCCCCTCCCTCACTGCCCCGAGGCCCTCAAACGATGCTTGGAGTTCTTTTCGTACTATGCCCAGTGAGTCCCAAACTATGCGGACAAGTCCCGCCCACTCATTCAATCGACCGCTTTCCCACTGACGGCTGAAGCTCACCAGGCATTCAACCGTATCAAGGCCGACATCGCCAAGGCCACGATGCACGCGGTCGATGAGACACTCCCCTTCCAAGTCGAGAGCAATGCATAAGACGTCGCACTGGCCGCCACCCTCAACCAGGCAGGCAGGCCCGTGGCATTCTTCTCCCGCATCCTCCATGCCTCAAAACTTCCGCACTCCTCCGTTGAAAAGGAGGGCCAAGCAATCATTGAAGCTGTGCGACATTGGAGTCATTACCTCCAATGGCAGGAGATTCACTCTCCTCACTGTCCAACAGTCAGTTGCCTTCATGTTTAACAACACACAGCTGGGTAAGATCAAAAATGATAAAATCTTGAGGTGGAGGATCGAGCTCTCCACCTACAATTACAAGATTTTGTATCGCTCCGGTAAGCTCAACAAGCCCCCCAATTCCCATGTGCCAGCGCACAAGTGGACCGACTCCGGACCCTGCACGACGATCTCTGTCACCCAGGAGTCACCCGCTTTTTCCACTTCATCAAGGCCCGCACTCTGCCCTACTCCATCGAGAAAGTCAGGGCTATCACCAGAGACTGCAAGGTCTGCGCGGAGTGTAAACCGCACTTCTACCAGCCAGACCGTGTGCGCCTGGTGAAGGCCTCCCACCCCTTTGAATGCCTCAGCATGAACTTCAAAGGGCCCCTCTCCTTCACCGACCGCAACACGTACTTTCTTAACGCGGTCGACGAATACTCCAGATTCCCCTTCGTTGTCCCATGCCCTGATATGACATCTGCCACCATCACCAAAGCCCTCAACACCATCTTCGCTCTGTTCGGTTTCCCCACCTACGTCCACAGCGACCGGGGATCCTCATTCATGAGCGATGAGCTGCGCCAGTACCTGCTCAACAGGGGCATTGCCTCGAGCTGGACGACCAGATGCAACCCCCAGGGAAACAGGCAGGTGGAGCGGGAGAATGGGGCGGTCTGGAGGGCTGTCCAGCTGGCCCTATGGTCCAGAAATCTCCCAGCCTCCCGCTGGCAGGAGGTCCTCCCCAATGCACTTCACTCCATTCGGCCGCTCCTGTGCACCGCGACTAACAAAACCCCCCATGAACATCTCTTTGCCTTCCCCAGGAAGTCCACCTCCGGGGTTTCGCTCCCAACGTGGCTGGCAGCTCCAGGACCCATTCTCCTCCGCAAACACGTGTGGCTCCACAGGGCGGACCATTGGTTGAGGGGGTACAGCTACTTCACACCAACCTGCAGTACGTCTACGTAGCGTAGCCCAACGGCCACCAAGACACAGTCTCCCTCAGGGACCTGGCACCAGCTGGGTCCCCACACACCTCCCCTTCTGCCCCAGCGCCACCCTCCCTCCCCCGAGCACACCCCACCGCAGCCCCCGCTGCAGGACAATCCGTCCTCCCCTTGCTACCACTCGGGGATGAAGAGGATTTCGACACGCTCCCGGAGTCACTGAAGATCAAGCCGACGCCTGAGTCACCACCAGCACTGCGGCGCTCTCAACGACAGATCAAGGCGCCTGATCATCTAAATTTGTAACCTTCTCTGTAATTTAAAAACCAATCTGTATGTCTATAGTTTTCCACCACCCCTGCTGGACTCATTTTTAACAGCGGGTGATGTGGTAGTCACCACTGATGTATTATATTGTATATATGGGTATTATGGTAAGGTACAGGGGTAGATCCCTGTCTGCTGGCTCCACCCAGTAGGCGGAGTATAAATGTGTGGGCTCTCCAAACAGCAGCCATTTCGCCAACTGCTGTAGGAGGCCACACATCTCTGTGTAATAAAGCCTCGATTACTCTCTACTCTCGTCTTGTCATAATTGATAGTGCATCACAGCTGAAGGCCTGAGCAGAAATGTAGCATTGAATGACAAAGTGAGTTCATGAGGACCAAGCAAGTGAGAGTGTAAGGACCAAGCAGGCTCACCTGTCGCATTAAAGGTAAGTGGTGTGTCGCGAAGGTTGGCTGACGTGGGTCACTAACGTCAGCCAGCATAGGTCGCGAACGTCGGCTGGCATGGGTCCTGAAGTTCCGCTGGTTGGTAAAAGTGGGTCACGGAAAACAAAGTTTGAAAATCACATATTCTAGCTAGTAAGTGTATTTATTTTTATTCGCTCATGGAATGTGGGCGTCGCTGACTACTGATCCCTAATTGCTCTTGAGGGGCAGTTAAGAGTCATAGAATCATAGAATTTACAGTGCAGAAGGAGGCCGTTCAGCCCATCGAGTCTGCACCGGCCCTTGGCACCCACCCTATCCCCGTAACCAAGTACCCTTACCTAGCATTTTTTGGTCAATCCACCTAACCTACATATCTTTGGACTGTGGAAGGAAATCGGAGCACCTGGAGGAAACCACGCACACGGATTACTAGTCCAGTGACAATACCACCACGCCACTGCCTCTCCCTTAATGCTGTAAATCTGAAATAAAGAGAGAGAATGCGGAAAGTACTCAGCAGGTGAGTGAGCATGTGTAAAGAGGGAAACAAAGTCATCATTTCAGGTCAATGGTCTTTCAGCAGAGCTGGTCTCACAAACAAATTCATTATTTATTTAAACTCGGTGGAGTCTGAATAGTTACAACCCCAATTCGCACATAATGTTGCTCTTTATTATAACAAGCCTGTAAAATGTATTTTCTTGCCTTTTCCTGCAGGACAGATCCTCCTATTGGTATCGGGCTGTCCGCTTAAGATGGTGGCCTGATAGTGACATTTCCTAGGAATCTCTCGTATTCCATTCCATGCATAAATTTGAATGGCGTGGAACACTTAATTGCATCCTGCTTTATGACTGCAAGGGGATCAGAAAACTGGTGAAATTTGCTCCGGTGGCAAAAGTCTCCCGAATGGAGAATCCAGTCCAATGGTAGGTAGAACTTGCACACTTTAACACCTCAGTGTTGAATTGCTGTAAAGATGTATATTTTGAACTTAACTGAACAGCAATTCCCTTTAGGGAAATCCTACGATCTATTAGAAAATAATTGTTTCTCGAGCAAAATCCTAGCTCTTCCTGCAGTCAGAAATAGCAATGTGGCCCGGTGGTGGTGTGGCCCGGTGGTGGCGGCTACCCTCAAAATTTGGGGGCAATGGAGACGGTATAGGGGAGAAATGGGGGGCTCGATGGAGGCCCCGATACGGGGGAACCATCGGTTTGTCCCAGGGAGCATTGATGGCGGATTTCTGGGCTGGCACAGGGCAGGGGTAAGGAGGTTGAGGGACCTGTTTGTGGAGGGGAGGTTCGCGAGCTTGGGGGAGTTAGAGGGGAAGTTTGGGCTCCCCCCGGGGAACATGTTTCGGTACATGCAGGTTAGGGCGTTTGCCAGGCGGCAGATGGAGGGGTTCCCCTTGTTGCCCCCACGTGGGGTACGGGACAGGGTGCTCTCGGGGGTGTGGGTTGGAGGAGGGAGGATTTCGGACATATACCGGGTAATGCAGGAGGTAGACGAGGCCTTGGTGGAGGAACTGAAGGGTAAATGGGAAGAGGAGCTGGGTGAGGAGATTGAGGAGGGGACGTGGGCGGATGCCCTGGAGAGAGTGAATTCCTCCTCTTCCTGTGCGAAGCTTAGCCTCATACAGTTCAAGGTGCTGCATAGGACCCACATGACTGGGTCGAGGATGAGTAGGTTTTTCGGGGGCGAGGACA
Organism: Scyliorhinus canicula; assembly: GCF_902713615.1. NCBI lineage: Eukaryota > Metazoa > Chordata > Chondrichthyes > Carcharhiniformes > Scyliorhinidae > Scyliorhinus > Scyliorhinus canicula. Next base: position 48,432,315 of record NC_052161.1, read on the forward strand.
GGTGTGCTAGGTGCTCGGGGAGCCCAGCGAACCACGGCCATATGTTTTGGGCGTGCCCAGCGTTGGGGGAGTTTTGGAAGGAGGTAGCAAGGACGGTGTCGAGGGTGGTGTGATCCAGGGTCACGCCAGGCTAGGGACTCGCAATTTTTGGGGTGGCAGTGGAGCCGGGAGTGCAGGAGGCGATAGAGGCCGGTGTTCTGGCCTTTGCGTCCCTAGTAGTCCGGCGGAGGATCTTGCTTCAATGGAAAGGTGCGAGGCCCCCAAGCATGGAGGCCTGGATCAATGATATGGCGGGGTTCATTAAATTGGAGAGGGTGAAATTTGCCCTGAGGGGATCAGTACAGGGGTTTTTCAGGCGGTGGCAGCCTTTCCTGGACTTCCTGGTGGAACGGTAGGGAAATAGGCCGACAGCAGCAGCAACCCGGGGGGGTTTGGATTGGGGGAAGGGAGAACTATGTACATGGGTCTGTGGGGTGTGGCGGGTGCTATCTCTTTCCCTTTTGTTGTTTGGGTGATCTTTTGTTTTGTTTTTCTTTTTCCTTTTGTTTGAAGCTGCTCCTGAAGCTGGGGGGGGGGGGGGGGGGGGTGTTGTTCTTGGGGTGTTATCGCGGTTGTTTGTTAATAGAGTTAAGATATTTATATTTTGTAAAAATTTCAATAAAAATTATTTTTAAAAAAAAGAAATAGCAATGTGAAATGGTCTCTTTTAGAAGATTATTTTGCAGGCACAACAATGCGTGGCCCACTGAATTGTGTCATTTGACATGTGATGGACTCAAAACTTCAGTATATGTATATGGAGAAGCAGCTGGCCATTGCTTGGCACTTCAACATGCTCGGAAACAAATTATATGAACTGAAGGCATTTTATGGTATAATGCATTGGAGCTCCAAGGCTGCAAAGCACTACCTTGTACTGAAAAACTATTGAAAACATACTTTTAATTGCACCAGTGATCTTCTAAAACCCCGTCTGAAAGCCTTTCTCCCCCTCCTCCTCCATCTGTGATCAGCTTGTTTTCTGTGCAGCCGATTCTCAATCTCTCTGTCATGCCGCAGGCCGGGGTGGGGGGGTGGGGGGGTGGGGAGGGGTTGATAACTGCAGCATCCATGACTGGGAGAAAGTGGGCTGATCAGAACCCCTGTGTTTAAAACCAATGCCTTCTTCATATACAACACTAGTCCTTGTTGACCTCACCAGCATTGACCAACTCTGCAAATCTCCAGGCATTCTGAAAACTGAAACAGCTCATGAAAATTAATCAACAAGTAACCTAATTGTGGCTTATGGTCCATTTAAATAGTGCTGGTGGAAGGCCCTTCCTGCTGCCGAACACACGTTCAGCTGGTGGCTTTGAGGTAGGGAGTTACCTGAGGTAGCAAAGTCAAAAATAACAGTGCTGGCTTCAAATCAGAGTTATGCACTAACTGATGTCATGATCAGCATACTTCTAATGGCTGTGCGAACACCCTCTCCACGGTGGTATCTTGCATGGGCTGTGCCAGAAGCGTGTATCGTGGCGTGGACACCATTTTGGCACTAAAATGGCATCCATAGTGAAGACGTTAATGGCCCAATTTAGCCCCACCTTGTTTATGTGCAATGATATTGTCAAATTTCCATTTTACCAACATTTTTTTGAAAGAAAAAGCTGAGATACTAACATGACCATTTGAAGAGTGTTTTAAGGCTGGGGAATAGGATAGGATTCCATTGGTCTTGCATCATCTGTATTTGCAAACTCTTAAATAAATTATTATCAATTAATTCAGCTCAAACTAATTGAATATTTATTAGTGTTAAAATGTTCTGACAGGACGTCACTACACAAGAGGGGGCAGCACGGTAGCATGGTGGTTAGCATAAATGCTTCACAGCTCCAGGGTCCCAGGTTCGATTACCGGCTGGGTCACTGTCTGTGTGGAGTCTGCACGTCCTCCCCGTGTGTGCGTGGGTTTCCTCCGGGTGCTCCGGTTTCCTCCCACAGTCCAAAGATGTGCGGGTTAGGTGGATTGGCCGTGCTAAATTGCCCGTAGTGTCCTTAAAAAGTAAGGTTAAGGGGAGGGGGGGGGGGGTTGTTGGGTTATGGGTATAGGGTGGATACGTGGGTTTGAGTAGGGTGATCATTTCTCGGCACAACATCGAGGGCCGAAGGGCCTGTTCTGTGCTGTACTGTTCTATGTTCTATGTCTATGTCTAAGAACTGTGCATTGTTCAGGTTTCACTGTACTGTTGCAGCCCACAATAACTCTTGAATCTATGTCATTTTGAATTCCCTTATCAAACGCTCTCATGAAACTTGATAGAAATTCCAAGATAGAAACTGTGACCATGGATTTCCAGACTACTTAATCAATGGAATTTCTACCCTATTGCTATATTTGTGTTCGTTGGAAGTCAATGGATGAAAGATATGAAAATGCACGATAAGATAATTGCTGGAATAAAAATAAAGTTACAATGCAATCAGCAGTTACGTGGGGTTTCCCACATTGTATACAGAGTGTGTGTCACAAACATGTTGGCAGAAGCTCCTGTGACACTTTGACCTACCTCTGTGTGATTCCTGTTAATTTAACTCTCAGTACAATGGCTTATCAGGCAATCAGATTCTAAGTTCTCCCCATCAAGATGTTCACAACACAAAATGATGATTTACATGGTGGCTGGGACATTACACCATCAGTCAGGGTCTCCCAGATTTTTATTGATCGCACCAACGGCTGAGTTGGTTGCTCATGTACTGTTGCTGCACTTTAATTAAATTTGAATCATAGAATCATAGAATTTATAGTGCAGAAGGAGGCCATTCGACCCATCGAGTCTGCACCAGCCCTTGGAAAGAACACCCTACTTAAGCCCACCTCACCCTATCCCAGTAACCCAGTGACCCACCTAACCTTTTTAAGACACTAAGGACAATTTAGCACGGCCAATCCACCTAACCTGCACATCTTTGGAGTGTGGGAGGAAACCGGAGCACCAGGAGGAAACCCACGCAGACACGGGGAGAACATACAGACTCCGCACAAACAGTGATCCAAGCCGAGAATCGAACCTGGGATGCTGGCGCTGTGGAGCAACAGTGCTAACCCCTGTGCTACCGTGCCGCCCATAGCGCTACCGTGCTGCCCATTTGGACCCATGGGTTTTAAGTGGCTGTGACAGAATGGCCATTTTGAAATATTAAACCACCTGGTGATCACGTATTTCAAGGACTCTGGAGTTATTAGGAAAAAGGTTCCAAGGCTCAGTGCCCGTTATGTGGAATTTTAGTAATAATAATAATCGCTTATTGTCACAAGGAGGCTTCAATAAAGTTATTGTGAAAAGCCCTAGTCACCACATTCCGGCGCCTGTTCGGGGAGGCAGGTACAGGAATTGAACCGGCGCTGCTAGCCTTGTTCTGCATTATAAGCCAGCTGTTTAGAATGGTGTTCATGCGTTAAGTGCACAATTCTGATTTGAGTGCTGCTGGGCGTCTTATTGGAATATGTGTTAGCGCCCAGTGAGCACCCAACAGAAAGAAGGACACAGAGATGGAACGGGGAAGATCATGAGGTAATATAGCCTCCCATGCTGCTTAGATGCCAGTGCTGCATCAAAGTTTGGAACTCAATTCTCTCGTCGATGATATATTTTAAGCACACACAACAGAACATGTGTTAAGCAGCAGGGAGGACACCATCCCCCACCAATGCTGTTCAACATAATCATCAACCACTTAATTAGGTTAGTTGCTGGCTATTTCTACTGGCTATTGCTCCAATTATACAAATAATTGGTGCTTTCTTCTTTTCAGTTGCTGAATTTTACGGGGAGTTTTGTCAAAGCTACCATTTGACTTGCTCATGACTTCTATTCTTTTTCACAAACCAGTTGCTCCTGTACATGTACTGCTCAGAATACAGCGTGACAGAGAGCACGGGGAGAGCACATGGAGAGCAAGACAAGCTGCTGGAACATGGAAAAGCAGCAGAGCCAAGAGAGCTCTCAGAAACAGGAAATGTCCGTTCAAGGTGCGCAGAGAGAAATTCTCCCATCTGAACCTTGGTGTCGGACAACGTTTGAAATGCCCATGCTTCAATAAATCATAGAATCATAGAATTTACAATGCAGAAGGAGGCCATTCGGCCCATCAAGTCTGCACCAGCCCTTGGAAAGAGCACCCTATCAAAGCCCACACCCCCACCCCATCCCTGTAACCCCACCCTTTTGGACACTAAGGGCAATTTAGCATGGACAATCCACCTAACCTGCATATTTTCTGGACTGTGTGAGGAAACCGGAGCACCCGGAGGAAACCTACGCAGACACGGGGAGAAAGTGCAAACTCCGCACAGACAGTGACCCAAGCCGGGAATTGAACCTGGGGCCCTGGAGCTGTGAAACAACTGTGCTAACCACTATGCTACCGTGCGCCCCCGGATGATCTACCTGAAATCTGCCATCTTCCACTGTCACTACTCTAGTCTCAGAGCAGGGCAAGATGTCTGTGAAGGTGTGTGTGGCCATGAACACTTACACATTTGGCTCTCCAGGCTGAAACAGGCAGCACTTGCAAAATTTTGCAGTTTATCATCCACTGTTACATAACGGAGGTCACCTGAGACTCTGTCATCAAGAGCGATGATTATATTTAATTCTCTCTTGCTAGAGAGCAGATGGAAGATCGAGCACAGAACTGCAGGTTTCCCTTTGGTCCAGAGTACCACTGATTACATCAGTGTTTTTCAAACTTTTTGTCAGGGGACCCACTTTTGCCAACTGGCTGACCTTCGGAACCCACTTGATGGCCGGCACAGACATGATTGTCCGGAGGGCATATTTCTGTGTTGTAAAACTATATGGGCGGGATTCTCTGACCCCCGCTGGGTCGGAGAATCAACGGGGGGTGGCGGCGTGAGTCCCGCCCCTGCCGGCTGCCGAATTCTCCGGCACCCGGGATTTGGCGGGGGTGGGAATCGCGGTCGGCAGCCGTTGGCAGCGGCCCCCGGCGATTCTCCAGCCCACAATGGGCCGAGTGGCCGCCTGTTATCGGCCGGTCCCGCCGGTGTAAATTAGAGTTGGTGCTTACCGGCGGGACCTGGCTCTGCGGGCAGCCTCCAGGGTCCTCGGGGGCTGTGGGGGGATCTGGCTCCGGTGGGTGCCCCCACGGTGGCCTGGCCCGCGGTCGGGGCCCACCGATCCTCGGGCGGGCCTATGCCATGGGGGCACTCCATTCCTCTGCGTCGGCTGCTGTGGACCTCCGCGATAGCCAACGCGGAGATGAAATCTCCCTGCGCATGCGCTGGGATGACACCAGCATCCACTGGCGCTCCCGTGCATGCACCAACTTGCGCTGGCCGGCGGAAGCCCTTCCGCGCCGGCCGACGCGGCGCAAATCACTCTGGCGCTGGCCTAGCCCCTGAAAGTCCGCACCTTTGGGGCGGCCCGACGCCGGAGTGGTTCACGCCACTCCTTCGTGCCAGAGTTGCCTGCCCCCCCCCCCCCCTCCCCCTGGTTCACGGTGAATCCCGCCCATTGACTATGAAAGTAAAGATATATTCAAAGTGCAGAGGAGAGCCACAAGGTTGATGTCAATGTTTGAATTATGGGAAAAAAGCAAGATTACATTTACATTTTTCTAGCTTCACAACTACATGAGTATAAAGTAGTTTGCAACCAATGAAGTACAGTCACTGCTCAATGCCATTTTATGCACAGCAGGATCCCACAAACAGCAATGTGAAAAAGATCAGATAATCTGTTTTTGTGATGTTGATTGAGGCCTAAATGTTCGTTAGGACATCAGGAATAAATCCCTGCATCTATTCAATGTAGTCCCATGGAATATTTTCCATCCACAGGAGAGGCAGAACCTCCATGTAATATGGTACATGGAAAATAGCATTTCTAGCAGGAGAGCATCCCTGCAGGACTGCACTGTGGTGTTAGCCTAGATATGGAGGTGACCCCACAACCATCTGATGTAGATACAAAAGCATTACCCACTGAGCTACGACTAACACTACAGAAATTTAGGCTTAATAGCTCTTAATCTTCAAGATAATCTTGCAGGGGAAGATGCAGTATACTAATGAATGGTTGGGGAAGATGAATCCAGAACATTACTGTAAATTAAACTGTGAGAGTAAGACAAAAGGATACAGGTTTAAACTCGGAAACGCTGCTTTTGGAATCGATATCAGTATTATTTTCACTTACGTTGAAAAATAATTTTTGGGTGGGGTGGAGGGTGGGGTGCAGACAAAGGCAGCAAGTTTCTATAACATTCTGAGGAGTTTTCTTCAGTAGCTGTTGTGAAAGAATCTGAGTGTGATTGTTCTGTGCCAAGTTTAATCTGATAAATGCAGTGAGTTTTGCTGCAGGTGAGGATCGACACCCAGACCTAGAAAGAAAGGAGTATTCTCCAAACTTATTGTCCCTCACACATTTTGAATGGATGTGTAAACACTCCAACCCAGGTGTTCGGCTTCCCAAAAGCTCCTTCCAATGAGGGAATGGAGAGAGAGAGAGCGTGTGTAAGCGGAGGGCTTGCAGGGTGGGGGGTCTGTGCTAGCTTCTCTACAGAAATAGGGACTGTCTCTTGGTGGGTGAACCTGAAAAGCTACTCAATTTAACTTTAGTTGATTGAAAGACTTCAGTTCAATGAACAGTCGGATTGATTGGTGACAACCCGATGTCCCGTTACGAGGCATCAGTCTTGTCCGTGTGATTACAGCTAACCATCTGGCTTGCTGTTGGGATGTCTGTCAGCCTGCAAGTCTACTCTGCTTCTCACTCCTGGGCCATGAAATCTCTCATATCTCCCCTCACAAAAGCCATTTTGGTGGAGCTTTTTCTGTTTGTCATCCTGCTGATCTTACCCAGTAATTGGGATGCCTATGTTAATTTCAGGGTATGCCGCGACCCTTTTTACATCTGCCCGTGATGTACCCCACTGAAAAAGCCTGGAGTACACACATCACTTCATTGTTTTTTATATAGAATTTACAGTGCAGAAGGAGGCCATTCGGCCCATCGAGTCTGCACCGGCTCTTGGAGAGAGCACCATACCCAAGGTCAACACCTCCACCCTATTCCCATAACCCAATAACCCCACCCAATACTAAAGGCAATTTTGGACACTAAGGGCAATTTATCATGGCCAATCCACCTAACCTGCACATCTTTGGACTGTGGGAGGAAACCGGAGGACCCGGAGGAAACCCACGCACACACGGGGAGGATGTGCAGACTCCGCACAGACAGTGACCCAAGCCGGAATCGAACCTGGGACCCTGGAGCTGTGAAGCATTTGTGCTATCCACAAGGCTACCGTGTTGCCACATGCCAACTCTGATCTTTACAGCATGGGGCGGCACAGTGGCACAACGGTTAGCACTGCTGCCTCACAGTGCCAAGGACCCAGGTTCGATTCCCACCTTGGGTGACTGTGTGTGGAGTTTGCATTTCTCCTTGTGTTTGCGTGTGGTTCTTCCGGGAGCTCCGGTTTCCTCCCACAGTCCAAAGATGTGTAGGTTAGGTAGATTGGACATGCTAAATTGCCCCTCAGGGTGAGGTTACAGGGCAGGTGATGGGGCCTAGGTAGGGAGTTCTTTCAAAGGGTTGGTGCAGGCTTGATTGGCCGAATGCCCTCTTTCTGTACTGTAGGGATTCTATGATTCTATGGTACTACATTCAAGAAGAATTACTCTGCTAATCTGGTATGAGACCATAAGCAAAAATATCAAGCAGGTCAATGCTCAATATCCTGGCCATGATGCCTTTATTCTGCAACAGTCCACTCTGCCAGCTATATCTGAGCCACCACAGCAAACCCAAATGTGACTACTGAGTGACAAAAGATATCTGCTGATGACATGGCCCATAATGCACACACAAACACACACTTGGGCAATATGCATAATAGGAAAACCACGCTACTTTATATGATGGAGCAGATACTTGCTGTACTGAAAGAACATTTCCACTGCTTGGACCTCCCTGATTTATTTCAGTACTCAGCAGCGCAAGTATCAAAACTCTGTGGTGCTTGTGTCATGTGAGAGTACCTTTAAGAAATGGGTGTTTATAAATGGGTGTGTATATAAATATCTGTAGTGAGAGTACCTTTAAGAAATGGGTGTTTATTACTGCAGTGATGTCAGATAGTGGGTGGAGCTGGGCTGTCTGTCAGCTTTTTACTTTTGTTTTAGGCTGTTTGCTGCAGGGTGTGTTTTAGTTTCGTTTTCAGAGCTGGATAGCTGCAGTCACAGCCAGAAGGTGTATGAGTCTCTCTTTCTGTAATCTATAAACTGTAAATCACTCCTTTGGTGATTTAAAACTAATAACTGGTCTCAGTAGTGACTTTAACCTGATGTGCTTCTGTTAAAAGTTCTTTTTTTAAGTCTTATGGATGTTAAAAGGAAAGCTTAAAGGATTACTTAGTGTTGTAGTCGTTGGGGGCTGTATTTGAATTAATGGTTGCTAACATGTTCACTGTATGTTTTAAAAAGGTTAACTTGAGTTCATCGAATAAACGTTGTTTTGCTTTAATAAATACTTTTCCATTTCTGCTGTACCACACCTGTAGCGTGGGTCGTGTGCTCCCCATACCACAATCTACTAAAAGTTGTGGGACAGGTGAACTCCATGATACACTCTAAACCCTGGCCCATAACAGTTGGCTGCACAATCAAACCCTTATCACCAGCTGTACAGCAAGCAACTGAGGAGCAGGAGGAGGAGGAAAAGGAATGGTTGAGGCAACCTGGAAAGCCCCTTACTGGCGAGGTTGTCTGTGAACAACTCATCCAACCATGATACCAATGAATTTCTGGCCCTTCCCGCTAATGGGTGACACCATGTGGCTCGTTCCCTGGCGGCAGGACAGGTAAGCCACGCAAAATGCCATTGACATCAGCAGGTCCAGCAGATCCTGCCAGCAACCAATGGCAAGCTGCCTCCACCTTCAGAAAATACACTGCAGGGGGAGTGGAGAATCCCATGGGATAATACCCTGCCCACCTACAGTTCAAAAAAATAAAATTCCAAACCAATGTACAAATGCCATATTCCTTAAGAAATTTAAACTAATCACTGCTGGGTATTTCCTTAGCTCCCATCTTCTGTGCCGTTGCTTGCCCTCATGATCCCACGCTTTTCTACCCCAGTGGCTGTGGTATGGCAGGTGAAAGGCTGCTGATTTTCATTGTAGGAGATCACGGGTGGCTTTGGAGGACGAGTTCGAGCAGCTCCGGGTCTCGAAGGTCTGGCTTCCGAATGCACCATCTGGGCCTGGGAGCCAGAAGTCTGGACTGGTTGACTGACAGGGTAGCTGCAGGGGCACTAACAGAGGGTTTTGGTGTTCCGAAGATGAATGCATTCATGCTGTGAGATAACAATGGGCTTATTCTCCATGGATCCACTGTCACCCCTTCAGGCCACCACCTGAGCAATTTTCATAATCTGTTGGAGGACCGTTGTGATTTCCTGCAAAACTCTTTGAAAACTGGTGCCTGCAGCTATGATGACATAAGCATGAGCCTGCATGGCAGCAGTCTGAGCTTCCACAACAGCACCCAGGCATTGAGTACTTTCTGCTTATGCTGCAATGGAAGCTGAGACACTTTCCATTGGAAGCTACATAATGGTTAGGTCCACAAGCACACTTACCGAGTTGGCCACCACCTCTGAGCCGAAAATGTTGGGCTCCAAACTCTGCAAATTCTTGTCCCGCTTTGGTGCCAGACTCCTCCATGCTCCTTGATGTTGCATTCTGGCAGATTTCCCAAAGCACGAAGCATTTCATTATGTACACTTGTCGGCCCACTTTTGTGTCCTATCCCATCAAAGTCTTCATCCCAAATCCTCTGCAGCAGAACTCTTGTGCAACCTTGCCCATCAGGAAGCTGGTGCTACCACTGTCCTCTGGTCTGGCTGCAGGCCATTTTTGGCTGCAAGTATGAGAGCAAATGACGGTGTCTCTTCAACACCATTGTCTATTTCACCACTACCTGGCCTAGTTGCACTCTTTTGGTTATTAGAAGAGAGAGAAAGACACATACTAAGGTTGTGGTGAGGGGATGGGATGAAAACAAGATTTGCATATTTTCTGCATCTGCAACTTGTAAATCAGAAGCGAATGAGGTGAAAGTGGGCTGTGCAAAGAGGATTAGGAACAAGGATATCATCAGGAGGGCCACCTGACTCTCTGCAGATGGAGCACTACTCTCCTCCTCTGCAGCCGCTTGACAATGTCTCTTGTGCAGCATCAGAAATCTTGGTGCCTGCTTTCTCTAACGTTGTGCCATTCCTCTGTCCATCCCAGGTCAGGATTAGTTTACAATAACTTTCAATAGCTGCTCCAACCACAATGCACTCACCCTTCCGAAGTGCAGGCTAACAGAAAAAAAGTTATTCACTATCATATTAATAGATTTAGTTGCAAGATCATTCCACACATCATTTGAAAGGTTTGGGATATATCACAATATCAATCGTCCATAACTTCTATTGAATCTTCTGGCACATGAAAATCGTACGTTGGGTCTATGCAGAAGTCCTGACGCATGCTGAAATGCCAATTCCAACTACTAATCCTGTGTTTTTTAAATCCTTTGCTGCAAGCTAAAGCAGCTGAACATGAAATCCTGGAACAGTGCTAACTTGGCCTGCTTGCCCCATCGTTTGGTAAGTATTTTTGCTTATTTATTTGCACTTTTTTTTACTGCTCCACAATCTGTGAGCAGAGGCAGGAGATATCAGAGAGGATTTTTATAATAGTGTTTATAAAGATGTTTAAAATAAACATAAACTGAAAGAAAGATATATATATTTTTAACTTTGAATTGGCATAAGGCTGTCGATTGCATTAAAGAACACTTTAATATGAAGCAAGTCTGGAGTTACAGAAATTTTACAGAAAGAGATTTTTTTCAAACTTTGGTTTATCATGAGGATATTAATTCAATTAAAGGAATTATGATGGATAAAATGGGCCTGGGTGTATGCAATCTTCAATGATGACTTGCTAACGTGTATGATTGCCCACCTAATAAACTCCATGTCACTGGTCATGGATGTCTCTGTTGCATTTCTTAAGGTAAGTCTTCAGAGTGTCTTTGAAGCATTTCCTCCTCTTGTTCAGGAGCCTTCCTTGAGTTGGGCGAAGAGGACTTGTTTTGGCAGTCGGGACTCTGGCATTCTAAGCACATGGCTAGCCCAGCGGAGTTTGGTTCAGATGATCATGGCCTCAATGCTGGTGCTCTTGGCTCCTTCAAGGATGCTGTCCTCCCAGCTGATGCGGAGCTAAAGTACATTTGGATTTTGCAATGCATTTTAACTTGTGTTGTTTGAGATGATGTAATGTTGATCCTTACAAACCTCAGTGATTACTTCAAATGCTTTAGCAAATTTTAATGCCTTAGTTGACGTATGCAAACCTCCTGTAAACTAATGTGAACTATCTCTCTGACAGGTATTGCAGAATCCAGTGCAGATTCAAAATCTGCAGTAAGGCTACATGATTACTTGCCACCATTAATGGAGGAACTGGAGGAGGGCAACATGTAACTTCATGCAGAGATACCTCCTGGTGCAGGTGAGGAAGCCTCGGCTCCAGGTGACATAGGGCAATTTGAGATTGCCTGGCAGCTGCTGCTTTCAGTCATAAAACCCTCCCTTCCCCCTCCCTCCCTGCCCTCCCTTGTTTCCCTTCCCTGCCCTATTTACAAAAAAGACAAGGAAGTGTTGTGCTAAAGTGAAAAAATATATTTTATTGTAAGAAATTTGGAAAAGTTGAAATAGTTATAAAACTAAATGTCATTCTGCACCTGAAATGTTAATCTGGTAACCTGGTATCAATGTTTTGTATTTATAACATTATATTTGTTAATAAATGCCCTGCTGCCTCACATGCTGAGGACCCGGGTTCGATCCCGGCCCCGGGTCACTCTTCATGTGAAGTTTGCACATTCTCCACATGTCTGTGTGTGTCTCATCCCCACAACCCAAATAAGCGCAGTAGGTGAATTGGTCACGGTAAATTTTCCCTTAATTGGAAAAAAGAATTGGGTACCCTAAATTTTTTTAAAAATTGTTCATAAATATTTTTCAATAACCTTTAAAACCGTCTGGAAATGCCTTATTCAAACATAAAACACAACATTTAAATATGAGATAATAATAATCGAATAACATATTGAAGTAAACAAGGCAGAAAATTATTAATGATAAACACAAAAAGGTCACAGATGTTGGTTAAGAGTATTCCTGATGGAACGTTGATCCTGCACAGTACAATTAAAAAAGGAGTATGCACAAGAAACGGAGGTGATACGCCAGTCCCTCTCCAGTGAGTGAATGCTCTTGGACATTTTAGGCCTCTTTTGCCTGCAGAAATAAATGGAAATGTCAATCACAGAGACAGATGAAAGTTTGTGCCCAAGCAGACTTTTTATTTGTTCATGGGTTGTGGGCATCGCTGGGTGGGCTAGCATTTATTGCCTATCCCTGAGGGTACTTAATAGTCAACCACATTGCTGTTGTTCTGGAATCACATGTAGGCCAGACTAGGTAAGAGTGACAGTTTCCTTCCCTAAAGTACACGAGTCAACCAGATGGGTTTTTAGGACACTCGACAATGGTTTCATGGTCACCTTTTAGACTTTTAATTCCAGAATTTATTGAATTTAAATTTATGCCATGGCGGATTCAAAGACGCGTCCCCAGAGCATGACCCTGGGCCTCTGGCTTGCTAGTCCAGTGATAATATCACTATGCCATTGCCTCCCCATATCTCTACGGTAACAGCAGGTGAAATTCTCCATTTGGGAAACTAAGTTTTCTCACCGGAGCTGAATTGCATCTGATTTGTTGTATGGATCACACGCCCAACAACCCAAAGATGTGCAGGGTAGGTGGATTGGCCATGCTAAATTGCCCCTTAATTGGAAAATAAAAAGAATTGGGTACTCTAAATTTATTTGAAAATAATGGACTGCATGTGATTTGCACTCCCGCTGGGAGCTGAATCACTGAGGATTCAGTATTCCTCGCCAAATTTATGCGTGGTTAGGAATATGAGGAATTCTCAGGGGAATCCTGCTATCTGGCCGCCATTTTGAGCGGGTGGCCTATTAGCGAAGTCCTGCAGCCAACCACGCCCCCATTCAATTTCCAGCTCCGCACCTCAATATCACTCAAACATGAAGGGGTGTGATTGGAATGCGCTTAACTCCCTTTGATGTGGCGGACGGGTATAAACATTATGGTTTCAGCACTTACTCATCCATGAAGATGATGAATGGAAAAAGCCTCACATCTGTTTTGTGGAAGCTGTCATACCTAGCCCACTACCAGAAATGACTGAATAGCTTGCAGCTAATGGATCTGAGGGGTTTAAACACAGGTCACAGCTTTTCTCTTTCCAGGAATGGACACATGGTGCTTCCAGGTAAGTGTTATAACTGTAATTATTTTCACTGCCCCTGTCTGGACTGCTCTCTAGCTTCCAGTCAGGGGTCCCTCTATTCAGGGGGTTCCTGTGGAGGTTCCTTTATTTACGGGGTCTCTGTGGGGGCTCAATCTAGTTAGTGGGGTGGGTTAGGTGGGTCTCTGTGGGGTGTCCATCCGGTTAAGAGGTCTCTCGGGGGGGGGGGTTCCTTTTGGTTACGAGGTCTCTATGGGGGTTCCTCTAGTTAGGGAGTCTCTACAAGGGGTTACTTTAGTTAGGGGCTACCTGCACGGGGCCCCTTTAATTAGGGGGTCCCTGTGGAGCTCTCCCTATTAAGGGGGTCCCTTTGGCAGTCTCCCTATTAAAGGGATCCTGGGGGGAGGGGGGGGGGGGGGGGGGGTGTTCCCTAGTTTGGGGTCTCTAGGAGTCTCCCTATTAAGGTGTTCCCTGAGAGACTTCTTCCATTTTAGGGGGTATCTGGTGGGTGGGGAGGAGGGGGTGGGGGGTGGGGGGTCTGTTAGCAGAGGCGTAAACAGGGTGTGCATTGTGGGGAGGAAGGTGGCCCTCAGGTGGACTTTTGTAGCAACCTCCTTCAGGAGTTATCCCTCTGGTACACTGTGAGGTCTATCACGGCAGGCTCATGTTTGGTGAGACCTATTGTAAATCCCGCTCACGTGGTTCCGGTCTTTGCAGGGCTGGAGAATATGCTGCGCGGCCCGGCCTGCCAACTGGGCACCCTTCCGCTGGCACACGGGCACGTCCCCGATTTTGGCCGGATGCCCGATTCTCCGCCCGATCATGATTCGCGGTCCTGCCACTGAGGGCTGGAGAATTTAGCCCTTAGCAAGGAGTCAGTCTTATTTTTTTTTTTTTTTTTTTAAATTTAGATTACCCAATTATTTTTTCTATTAAGGGGCAATTTAGCGTGGCCAATCCACCTACTCTGCACATTTTTGGGTTGTGGGGGCGAAACCCACGCAGACACGGGGAGAATGTGCAAACTCCACACAGACAGTGACCCAGAGCCGGGATCGAACCTGGGACCTCAGCGCCGTGAGGCGGTTATGCTAACCACTAGGCCACCGTGCTGCCCCAGTCAGTCTTATTTATACTGCATGGGCTCATTCATAGCATAACCAATATCATTGTATTTCTGGCACCCTCAGAAAGTTAGCAAACATACATCATTGTGTGTTATCAAGATTGTATTTGATATATCAAAAGCTGAGTCAGCAGAACAACCATCATTCCCTTTCTTAATGTTTGCAGGAAGGAATTCCAAGGTTTTGGGTGTGTAAGCCTGTGACAGCCATTGTTTCATTATCTAGTAGCTTGCATTTTTAATGTCTCTTCCTTAAACAGTTCTGAATTTCAATGGGTGCCTAGGTTATAGGAATTGCCTCACTCTGCACACTCTGCTGGGAGTGATCAATTCATTTTTCACCTCCACCTTGGATGTGGCCTTGCATTTTTAAGCACCTATCTCTGTTTCAGTTCAAATTTCTAAATTTCTAGTCAGCTGAGAGTCCGAAAATCATATTTTAAATAAAACAAAGGTGTGACAAACCGTGCTAGATGTTAACAGGATTGGTTGAGGCATCTGCATTGCTTTTTCTGTAGTCTTTGCGGAAACAATCAAAAGCTTGTCTGAGGTTATGAAACCAAAGGTAGTTTCTTTAAACATACTGCTCACTAGAACAAACAATTAACATTCCAACAACTGAAGAAATCCATTTGTCCAAACTCAGAACTTAATATAAACATTATTTCTAGTGAACAAAAACAACAGCTGACCTTCATCCAATCTATGAGGCAATGGATTTGGCCAGTTACATGAGGGGAGTTGGATTCTGAAGATTTTATTCTGTACTTGGAACCAAAGATGAATAAATGAACTGATCTGAGGGAGTCAATAAAGAAAACAAACTCTAAAGAAGCAATTAAAATATAAATAGAGAAATCACAGACACTCTAGACCAGTGAGATGTTTATTATGAATACAGTATTAGCTGCAAAAACTAAAAATCGAATGCACTTTGATGAAGCTTCATTGCAACACCACAGGCCATGCTCCCTTAAGTGTTTTCTGTTCCAGTGGTTTTCTGGATGTTTGGATTCCTTCATGGTAACAAAGCAGTGACCTGAATTTTTACCTCGTTGGACAATCAGCAGGACTGGAAGCTGATGTGAACTCCGCTCCCTTCCTCCACCGACTCCTGACAGCGATTTCATGCTGGCTGGCCAATTAACTGGCAGCCAGTGTTAAATATGCACTGAGAGAGGCTCAGCACTGTCGGGGAGGGAGTGGGGTCATGACAAGGCAAGGGCGGGCATGAAGTTTCACATGAGTTCCCTGAAGGCTGACAACTGATGTGGAGAAGCCTCAGGAAGCTGCAGTATTGTTACCAGATATTTGCACATGAAGAATGCCACAAACTATCTCTAATTCAGCAGCAAACAACGGGCAGTAGTACTGCTGATGCCCTGACCTTCAAACATCGGTCCTTTCTTCTGCCCTGGATCAAAAATGGTGCAAAAACGTGAATGCTGCCTGGCCAATCAACTCGTACACTAAGCATAAAAGTGCACGGGCCACTAAAAATTCCAGTCACTTGGGGCCTTAACTGGTTTAGTTGAAACTTAAACTGTCAGCTGGGCCATTTCCAACCCCAGAGTGTGCCCACCGACCATGACATGGCGCAATGATGTCGGGACACCTGCCCGATGCTTTCTTGCACAATTTCACGCTAGGTTTGGTCAGCCGTGTATCCAATTATGACACGTAAAATTTTGGCCATGTTACTTATATCCCAAAAGCATTCCAAAATATATTATTGAAATCTCGCTTTCAAATGAGCCAGGAAATAAGAAAACCAGTAAAGAGTGTCATGTGACCTCAGGGGCTGGATGCTCAGAAAATAAATAGGATGAAGTCCACTTTGCTCAGTGGAGGTCCTCTAGATCTCAGTCTTGTGCTTCAAATATTCTTCCTCACCTTATAGCCAGGCTCTCCAGATACATATTTGTGAGACCTGTATTCACTGATTGGATGCCATTTATTACCAACTATCTGTGCGGTTCTACTTCTAGAGCTGTCCTTTTATTCAATTAACATGCTACCATTCGTTTCCCTTCTTTCTCGCTCTTCACTTTATTTTTCCCTTCAACTCCTTCTCACTTTAGCTTCTTCCATTAGTTTCCTCTTCTATTATTTTCCCTTCGTTTAACTTTCCTTTTCTTTGTTAATTATTGTCTTTTCTCGCTAATTCATTGGACCACCTGAAAATTGCATCAGGCAGGCCTTGGTAATTAATGTGGTAGCCGCGTGGAGTCCCGGAATCTGAACTGCTGACCGCTTGTTTCTCAGCTGAAAAATGGGATGCCAGCCCAGACACAGAGAAGCAGCACATTGTAATCTGTGCAATTCGGCAAGAAAATTGGAATCATGACTTCCAGTGATCCTCGTCATTACCTGGATAACTGGTGTACGTTACAGCCTGAGACACAGTAAGGGTATTGAATGCTGCTTACTGTGCTACGGTGCTGTTATAAAATTCCCCTCTCTATGATTTCAACTGAGGTGCAACCGACTCAAAATAAATGGGTTATCAAAGCAGCTAAAATAGTCGAGAAATGATTTATTCGCGCAATATCGGCAACAGTAATTTCTACTTTACTGATCGAAAAGAAAGCGGAAAGAATTAAGTTCAGTATCTAGGTTTCATGTCCTCTAGTTCTCTTTGATACTAATACTTCCGACCCCAATTATGTTTTATAAATACGTTTTCTGGTTAAGTAATAAGTCAAGTTCATACTAATGAAGATAGAGAATTCCCCCATGACCTGTACATCGCTTTCCTTCAGTCTGCAATTGTAAAGGAAGACCTGGGTGAAATTTAAAAAAACAGACCTAGAAGATAAGCCTCTGAATTAAACTGTGACACTGTGAATAAAGCATCATTGTAACTTTATAGGTTATGTGCAAAGTTTGGAAGCTTTCTTTTTCTTGCATTAACTCAAATCACAACTAAAATGCAAAAACGAACTGCACACAGGGGGCCTATTGAATGATGCTGCCAGGTACTTTGACTTATATCATCGATGCTGGTGTGTCCCACTTTTGTTTTCAGCATTTTCTCTCAAGTATCACAAATTGCTTGCACAACCCCAAATTTACCGAAGCTCATTTGTTAAATATTGCGAAGGAAAAGCCTATTTAAATACACAACGCTGAGGAAACAAACAAAAACTCACATTTTAAATTATGCTTGTGATGCTTTCTGGAGCAGACATAATGTGCTGTACAAGTTCCATTAGTCCACACAGCAAGCAATCATCTCAGATACACGGAGAACTGGGTTGCATTGTAGCTGGTACTGGAAGGAAAAGGGCCAAAGTGCGGCTCGCATTTGAAACAGGACCAAAATTGAAAGGATTGCTTTTTAACGAGATTTTTGAAAATGACACCTGAGAAAAAACCTTGAGATGGATATCAAATTAAAAGGACTTGCATTTTAATGATAAAAAAATAGTAAATAATCATATAATAAAGGAGAATAGGAAAAATGTGTCTATTACTGATTCATTCCTCATTCCATGTAATTATTAATATATTTCAACATCTTCTTCCTGACACCTTCTATATAATTACATTATTTGATTATTAATGTTTCAATTGTAAACCACTTTGTCCTGCATAAGAGTGAAAATTATCAGTGAATGTGCTGCAATGCGGTTGGATGATGTGCCTGTCAAAATCAAATAGGGGACAATGTGTGCAAACTGAGTGGGTGTGAGGTTTGCAGCCGTGCTAAAAATAGAGGTATAGAAAATAGGAACAGACGGAGGCCATTCGGCCATTTGAACCTGTTCCGCCATTCATCATGATCATGGTTGATCATCCAATTCAATAGCCTGTTTCTGCCTTCCCCCCATATCCTTTGATGCCTTTTGCCTCAACAGCATTATCTAACTCCTTTTTGAAAACATACAGGGCGGAATTCTCCGTCCCGCCAGACCCAATTTCTGGTGCCCCCCCCACCCCGCCAGCAGGGAGATCCTCCGTCCCAGCAGCCGTCCAATGGGGTTTCCCATCGTGGCCACTTCTACGCTGTTGGGAAATCCGAGGGCACGAGTGCCCGGCTGGTGAAGCGGAGGATCCCACTGACGGAGAATCCTGCAACCAATGTTTTAGTCTCAACTACTCCCTGTGGTAGCAATTTCCACAGGTTCACCACTCTCTGTGAAGAAATTTCTCCCCATCACAGTCCTAAATGGCCTACTCAGACTGGGACCCATGATGCTGGACTCCTTCACTATCAGGAACATCCCTGTCCGGCCCTGTTAGAATTTATAGATTTCCAGGAGATTCCCCTTCAGTCTTCTGAACTCCAGGGAATATAATCCCAACCAACTCAATCTCAACAAATATGTCAGTCCCGCCATCCCAGGAATCAGTCTGAAAAACCTTTGCTGCCCTCTCTCTGTAGCAATAATATCCTTACTCAGATAAGGAGACCAAAATTGCACACAATATTCCAGGTATGGCCTTACCAAGGCTCTGTATAATTGTATCAAGATGTCCCGGCTCCTGTATTTGAATCCTCTCAGCATGAAGGCCAACATAGCATTTGCCTTCTTTACAACCTGCATGCTTACATTCAGCGACTGGTGTACGAAGACACCTAGATCACGTTGCACATGACCCTTTCTTAATTCATAGCCATTCAGATTATATATATGTCTTTCTGTTTTTGCTACCAAAGTGGATAATCTCACATTTATCCAGATTATACTGAATCTGCCATGCATTTTCCCAGTCACTAAGCTTGTCCAAATCACACTGAAGCATCTCTGCATCTTTCTCACAGCTCACCCTCCCACCGACTTTCATGTCATCTACAAATTTAAAGATATTACATTTAGTCCCCTCAACTAAATCATGAATATATAGTGTGAATATCTGGAGTCCCAGCACCAGTCCCTGCTGTACCCCACTAGTCATTGCCTGCCATTCAGAAAAAGACCCGTTTATTCCTACTCTTTGTTTCCTCTCTGCCAACCAGTTTTCAATCAATCTCAGTACACTACCCCCAATCCCACACACTTTAATTTTACATGCTAATCTCTTAGGTGTGTGAGTGAGGTGAATCTATGAATCTGTGACTCTATGAAGGTGAGGTAGGAATCATGGTTGATGGAATCAAACGTGGATAAAAGAACTGCATTCCAGAGATGAATTGAGAGTGATTGTCCTTGATATCAAGGCAGCATTTGACCAAGTGTGACATCAAGGAGCCCTAGTGAAACTGGAGTCGATGGAAATCGGGGGGGGGGTAAAACTATCCGCAGGTTGGAGCCACAAAAGAAGATGGGTGTGGCGATTGGAGGTCAATCATCTCAGCTCAAGGCCATCGCTTCAGGAGTTCCTCAAGGTAGTGTCCTAGACCCAACCATCTTCAGCTGCGTCCTCAACCATCTTGAGACTGAACTGGACTAGCCATATTAATACTGTGGCTACATGAGCAGTGCAAAGGCTAGGAATCCTGTTGTGAGTAACTCACCTCCTGACTCCCCAAAGCCTGTCCATCACCAACAAGGCACAAGTCAGGAATGTGAAGGAATAATCTCCACTTGCCTGGATGAATGCAGCTTCAGTAACATCAAGAAGTTTGGCGCTGATGACCCGGGTTCGATCCTGGCCCTGGGTCACTGTCCATGAGGGGTTTGCACATAATCTGAGTGAGTTTCACCCCCAAAGCCCAAAGGTGTGCAGGTTAGGTAGATTGGCCACGCTAAATTGTCCTTTAATTAGAAAAAAATAATTGGGTACTCTAATTTTATTTTTAAAAACTCAAGGCACCCATCCACAAACATTCACTCCCTCCACCACCGATGTATAGTGGCAGCCTTGTTTACCATCTACAAGATGCACTGCTGAAATTCACCAAGGCTCCTTAGACAGCATCTTCCAAACCCGTGACTACTACCATCTGGAAGGACAAGAGGAGCAGGCACATGGGAACACCACCACCTGGAAGTTCCTCTCCAAGCCACTCACCATCCTGATTTGGAAATATATCATTGCTCCTTCACTGTCGCTGGGTCAAAATCTGGACAGCATTGTTGTTACCTCTACCACATGGACTGCAGTGATTCAAGAAGGCTGCTCACCACCACCCTCCGAGGGGCAATTATGGATGGGCAATAAATCCTGGCCTAGCCCATGAATGAATAAAAAAGGAAGTATAATAATCAGACAGAGACCCCTGATAAGAAGCCTTTTCTCAATCTGGACTTTCTTGTGCAGTCATCATTGGTATATACAGGGAAAGCTTCCAATCTCACACTGCCAGCAGGAACCTGACCTGCTTGGACGCACCTATCAGAAATTAGGATGCACAAATCGTAAGTATAGTCTTCCAATTAATGTAAACAAAGCCTTGTTTTCTAATATGGACAACAGGTGAGTCAAGCTCCCTTTCAGCACGGAGTTGGAAAATAACTACAATTGTTTGAAGTGTTATTGAAATAATGGAAACAAATGGATGGGACTGAGCTCACTAAAAGTGTGCATGGAAATAATTTTGCTGTTTAATTCTAGTTTATGTTCATAAACAATGCTGCCTCAACTTTACTTTGTGTGTGTTTGAATTTGTTCCTCCATTATGCACAGCAATTTACTTTTACTTACAAACCCTGACTTGAAATCACCTTTTCAAGAACACTTACACAGTATCATTAACATATCATCACAAACACATGTTGAGATGACTGCAAACCCACCTGGTAATGCTATCATTAGTTTTTTCAGTACGGAACTGGCACCTTTTCAGCTGTGTCTTGTTTTAGCCCCACATAGTTTAACCATCTGCTTGATTTAAATATTCCTGTGCCAGCTCATCGACACTAATCAGGATAATTACTTGTATTTCACTCGAATTCTCAACTGTGGTGGCAAAAAATGCAGATTGTCATCAGTTTTGGAAAGGAAAGGAGATGGACTTAAGCAAACAAAAACTTGCATTCCTAATGGCACATTCTTCAGAAATGTGGCAGAACGCAACCACTTTGAAATATTGTCATAGGTTCATTGGCCTGAGGTAGAACGGACTTTGTTATATCTGTACGTCAGTCCAAGTCGTATGTTGTTTTAATAACCATATGTGAGACAGGATTAACAAGAATTAACTATACTAAAAATGGTGAGTTTTCCTTCCATCGCATTTCCTCGCTAATTTAATGAGGTAATTTAACCAGGTAGAATGATGAAAGCTGCTGAACACAACGGACGAACATTTTAAAATATGAAAAATTAATGGATCTAAAATGGTAAGATTCTCACTGGGCTTCCTCCCCATCCTTTCTCTTCAGATGTTCTGACTGTTGCAGTTTCTAGGTCAGTCGCTCTCCAGAGTCTTGCCTGTGAGACACCCTGATTTAATATTGATAGGTTATATAACTTCAGGGGCTTTACTGCTGCGCATAATCCTAGCCTTATGCAATGTTCACATTGGACTTCTCAGCTGGGTTGACTAACAGGTGGGTACTGGAAACCAGGGCAATTCAATGTACTCGCTGCTCCGCTCCCCACTTACTAAATCAGGAGCACTAGGATAGACGGAGCAGAATGGACTCCGAGCAGGCTTCAAGGCAGAAGGTAGAGAGTGGGAGGAAAGGGTAGTTATTCAGAGTGGCGGGGCAGCACAGTAGTTAGCACTGCTGCCTCACAGCGACGAGGACCTGGGTTCGATCCCGGCCCTGGGTCACTTGTGTGTGGAGTTCGCACATTCTCCCCATGTCTGCGTGGGTGGGTCTCAACCCGCAACCCAAAGATGTGCAGGGTAGGTGAATTGCCCACACTAAGTTGCCCCTTAATTGGGAAAAAAAAAATCGGGCACTTTAAATTTGTGAAAAAAATAAAGAAATATTCGGAGTGACAGAAACTGGGAGCTGGCCATAAGGATCTGTGCTGGGACAGCGGCTGTGTCACAATGACATTAGTGAGTTTGGAT
Source organism: Scyliorhinus canicula (assembly GCF_902713615.1). NCBI lineage: Eukaryota > Metazoa > Chordata > Chondrichthyes > Carcharhiniformes > Scyliorhinidae > Scyliorhinus > Scyliorhinus canicula. Next base: position 48,454,771 of record NC_052161.1, read on the forward strand.
TTTGGGATCAAAACACAATTTCAAAATTTGCATCCGACACCAAATTGTGCGACGTGGATAAGCAATGCTCAGGAGGACTGCAACAAGTTACAAGAGGCTATTACGAAACCTACAGAATGGGTAGATAATTGGCAAATGAAGTTCAACACATACAAATGTGAGAATTTGGATGGAATTTTCCCACATTTTGTCAGAGTGTCAGTCTGTGACTGAAACCCAGTATATACCTAGCCAACTGCACAGCTGACTTTTTAGTCCAGATCGTGAGTCTCTCTGAAAGAAAAACTCAGTGGGTGTGGAATGGCAGGTTATGATGGTAGATTTACATGAGGAAATATGTGAGGAGGCTCAAGTGGAGCATAAACGCATGGCCTAGATTGGATGAGACAAATGGCCTCTTCCTGTGCCTTTTTTTTATTCTTCAAAGGGATGTGGGCATTGCTGGCAAGACCAGTATTTGATTCAGTGATGGCAATATATAGTTACATATATCCTATGTAACTCCTATGCAAACTGTAGCATTCCTTTAGAGTTCAGCTAACTCAGCAAGGATACAAGTTTAAACACAGGACTCTCCCATTCTATGCAAATTGGCTATTTCATTGGAAAAATTCATTATCTTGAACCACTGGGGAACCCATGCCTTTATTTCCAAATGTCAGGTACTCTTGTCCCACCTTTGATAATCTCCTGGGCTGGCACATGGCCATGCTCTTCATATTATCTCCTCACCTCCTCACATTGCCCGTGTTACTTTTATGAGAAGCTGCATTTTAATGTAGTTCGCAAACTGTCTTTAGAATTGAAAAGCAAATCACATTTTCAAATGACTGTTTTCAGACATAATTGCTGAATATCACATTTTTTGTATTTACTGCAGAAAAAATAAAGTTCCAAACCAAACTAATAAAGGCGGGGTGACAGTTTAAGAGCGATGTTTAATTGTCAGGGGGAATAGAAATATTCATTAAATTTGGTCTATGTCTGTCAAAAAACACACAGCAGAAAAACAAGTGATGTCTCAGGCTGGAATTCTAGAGCCCGGTGAGGTGGATGTGGAAGTCGTGGCCCTAAAAAGTAGCACCATCTCGAGCAAGCTTGTTTCCTGGCTCCCTGCTGTCCTGAGCCATTTTATTTTCCTGAAGGCAGCATGGGGGTTGTAGACAGTAAAGCCACATACTCACAAGTGGCAGGTGGCCAATTGAGCCGCTGAAGGATCTATTAAGGCTGGTGTCAGAGGCTGACTGGGATTTTCCAGTCAATCTCTAGGGGCTGAATTTTACAAGGGAATCAAGGCCCTGACAGTGGGGTCATGAGACTACACTTACTGGCAGCGGGACCTGCTCAGTAATCATTCCACTGGCAGTCTCCTAAATGGCCACCTGTGGGGGCATTGTACAATTCAGGACAGCAAGAAGACTTCAAATGCTGCAAACGCCAATCACAGGACAGACAGTTTGGAATCCTTAGCAACCCCCCTGGATAAGTGGTCAGCGCCAAGATACATAGAAAACCTCAGGTTCTGGACCAGGTTAGTGAAAAATTATTTTTTTAAATTACTGTGCCAAGTGGCAGAGGGTAAGCCCACCGGGGAGGTCTTTCTGGTTACAGGTGCTGCCTTCCCTTCCAGGAACCTATCCATTGTTCCATCAAATCATCTTCCCTGATCTGTCACTGCCTCCATTTAGCTGACAGCATCCCAAGGTGCACAACTATAATCCCGATGAATACTGTGGTGGTCAATGTACTGTTAAGGGAAAATAAACTATAGACAGGATTTTCCTCCCCCTCCACGGCATGTTCTGCTGCTGTGGAGACTAGGTGGTTAGAGGCCAGTGGCGGGACCTTCCGGTCCTGAGATTGTCAACAGGGTTTCCCGTTGAATGCATCCTTCACCGCTGTGAAACCCACGACGGGACCATAAGATCAGGCAAGCATGAACAGTCAGAAAATCCAGTCCAATGTTTAATTTTGGGATGATGGTTCTGTCATAATATACACACAAGTATATGATGGTGCACAGACAGGCATTGATTGACACACAGGATGACCAATGAACACACAGAACACAGCAGCCAATCACCAGACAGTACACGGCCACTATAAAGCCAGAGGGCACTAGCTTTCCCGCTCTCTTGGGATGCAGCCTCTGAGATAGTCAGAGCCCGTGAGCGACAACTAGAACATACACCATGTGGTAGTAAGATAGTCTGGTCAGGTTAGCCTCAGGTGTCCAGTCAACTCAGCATAGTGTCAACCCACAGTTAAAGTATGTATGATAGTTAAGAGTTCAATAAAATAGAGTTGCATTTCTTCAAGTGTTGGAAGCCTGTCTCTCTCACTGCTGCAGTAAACGTAGTCCTCGCAGACCCAGCTTACCCAACACATCAGGTTCCTTTCCGGACTAGGTTTCTCTGAGAGATCATTTCTGACAATGCACCTGGCTTCCAAGAAATGATCATATGACCAAGCTGCCTGGGCAACAAATGATCGGGGAAAAAAGGACAACCACAAGTTAATTATAGGGGTAAGTGGGTCCTTGGCTGTGATTCTGCATTCAAATTGTTTTGGCTTTAGTTTAGAGCAATTCAACTGCTGATAAGGAACATCTCTTTCCAGTAGAGTTCACTTGAAAATCAATGTGCTGGCTAAAAGTGTTTAAAACCTTTGTTAATTGAATGTCTCATAAAAGTGAGTTGAACCACTAAAGATAGTCAAGCTGTGAAGAGAGATAGGGAGAGTTTTAGATGCAAGACAACAGAATGAAGGACACTAGAACCAGAAGAGTTCTGACCAGAGGCGGCTAGCAACACATGTGTTGAATGGCGAATCTACATCCATTATTGTAGGTTGGAGGAGATTTGAAATGGTAACCTTGCCAAAAGTAAACAGAAGGCCCAAGAAATTGCAGACCCGATAAAAATCTTTGAAACAGTGCCCAGGCTAAATGGTAAATCTTCCAATTTCAGATGGGTATCTGATATGACGTTTTTGAGAGTCTAAGGCAAATGAGTGCAGAAAGCAAGTTGAGTTAAGAACTTCATTTAAAGTGCAAGTAACTGTGTTCACTTTGTTGTTAAATAGTCAGTTACATTATACATGTTAAAATCAGGGCAGCACGGTGGCCTAGTGGTTAGCACAACCGCCTCACGGCGCCGAGGTCCCAGGTTCGATCCCGGCCCTGTGTCACTGTCCGTGTGGAGTTTGCACGTTCTCCCCGTGTCTGCGTGGGTTTCGCCCCCACAACCCAAAAATGTGCAGAGTAGGTGGATTGGCCACGCTAAATTGCCCCTTAATTGGAAAAAATAATTGGCTAATCTAAATTTTAAAAAAAATACATGTTAAAATAGATTGTACATAGAATATAGAACATACAGTGCAGAAGGAGGCCATTCGGCCCATCAAGTCTGCACCGACCCATTTAAGCCCTCACTTCCACCCTATCCCCGTAACCCAATGACCCTTCCTAACCTTTATTGGTTGCAATTTATCATGGCCAATCCACCTAACCTGCACGTCTTTGGACTGTGGGAGGAAACCGGAGCACCCGGAGGAAACCCACTATGGTGAATGTACATCGTGTAATTCACACTGTATAGTATTGTGTCCTTGTGGGCTCTGTCTGTGAGCCATTGCGCGGCTCTGCCCACAGGGGGAGATGAGGAGCTTGTACAGGGCTCCACCCTTGGCTCCACCCATGGCTCTGCCCATGGCCCCTCCCACTACCGGAAGTATAAAATGCTGCAGCCTTGTGAGTCTGCCCTCAGTTCTTCTGGTCGCAGGCAGGCTCAGTTGTAAGTCTATTAAAGCCACAGTTTACTTCCGATCGTGTCTCGAGTGAATTGATGGTCACATCACCCATGCAGACTCCGCACAGACAGTAACCCAGCAGGGAATCGAACCTGGGACCCTGGCGCTGTGACACCACAGTGCTAGTCACTTGTGCTGCCGTGCTGTCCACCAATAAAGTATTAATATTAATAATGTAGTTATGAGTATTCATGTACTTTGATTTTTGTGTAGTCAATGTTTTTGATTTAAGCTGTAAACCTGTGGTGTCATGTTTTAAGTGAGTACCTGCGCCTTTATATTCTAAAATATTTTTTAAAAACTTTACTGGTTTCTACTGAGGTCACAGTCAGATCAATAGCTTGAAAGGAATCCAGAAACAACTTGGACGAAATAAATTAATGACAACATTTCATTGTTTTAAACTTTTACTTTAACAGTCAAACCCCAAATCAACATAGTTAAACATGCAATGAGGCACAAATGGTATTTCACTTGAAAATATAAATTTCACTTTAAATAGGGGATATAACAAAGCTAAGTCCTATGAAACTGCAAGCACTCACATCATTCCCCATGCAACTGTAATCACTTGCAATCTCAAAGTTCTTTAATTCAGCTTCCGGTATGTTGGATCTCTCATACTTTTCACACTCACTGGGTTTCCCTCTCGGGTTGATTTCACCTCTCCGTGTACATGTCTAACAAGGTACATGTCTAAATACACTCTCATCGTCTTGCTATCCTTTTGCTTTTAAATTTCAGAGTACCCAATTCATTTTTCTAATTAAGTGGCAATTTAGTATGGCCAATCCACTGAGTCTGCACATTTTTGGGTTGTGGGGAGAAACGGACGCAAATACGTGGATCTTGCCATCCTGATGGTGTAGCTTTAAGAGCCCCTTCTCAATGGATCAACGAGCAACATTCAGTTCACAATATGCTTCTCTGATGCAGACACTGAGCTCTTTAGCATGTCTGAGCTAGTCACATTGCTTTTAACATTCAATCCCATTTAGCTCGCTTGCACACTGCTTTACCAAGAGCTTCTATCTTCTAGCTGTCAAAGAGAAAATTAACATTTTTGTAACGAGCTTTGCTTGCTTCTCCTCACATGAATTCTGTGTTCCACTGCAGCACAACAGGTTGAAACATAATACTGACCATGTTGCTTTAATTATTCTTTTATTTTAGCTCTCATCCCCATTGTTACCTCCACCAGACTCTAACTTTTCGGAAGTCTCATGAACTCTTAATTGAGGTTTCTACTTACACTCCCTTCCATAATTCTCTCGAGTTTCACTTTGGATTTAAAGGGCTATCTCACCCACACAATCTTTTTCAAAATGTTGATGGCAATGTAAAAGGACCTCTAACTGGGTCTTTATTATGGCAATTGGCAGTCTATATCCTTGGAACAGCTTGGAGAGAAACTTGGAATGGGAGAGGAAGGAGCCATTGTCATGGTGCATGTGGTTACAAACACCATAGGTAGGACTAAGATAGAGATTCTTCTGAGGAAGTATGAGCAGATGGGAGCTCATACATGTGGTCTGGCCCGCGATCGGGGCCCACCGATCTGCGGGCCGGCCTGTTTGGCTGGGGGCCTCGTTTCTTCCACTCTGGCCCCTTTCGCCCTACGCCATGTTGCATCGAGGCTGGTGCATTGAAGGAATCCACTGCGCGTGCGCATGTTGGCGCCGGTGCTACTGCGCATGTGCGCTTTGGCGCCAGCGCCGCTGCGCATGCGCGGATCTCGCGGTGCCCAGTTCGCGCCGGGATCAGCAGCTGGAGCGGCGTGAATCACTCCAGTGCCGTGCTGGCTCCTTTTGCGGGCCAGAATTAGTCGTTGGGTTGGCCCGTTCACGCTGTTGTAAAACGCGATGGCGTTTACGACAGCGTGGACACTCTGCCACAGGATTAGAGAATCCCGCCCTCAATCGCTGGATTACTAAAGTGCACCAGCAAATATGATCAGAGTAGCAAAAGTGGATTTAAACTCACAGAGGAGAATGAGGATTCAGATGAAGGGAGATTTAGAAATCCAGCGATAAAATGTTGAGGCAATAGAAATATATATCAATGTGAGTAAAGACAAGGGGCAGGATTCTCCCTTTTGAAGACTAAGTCAAAACGCCCGCCGGAAAATGGGCGAGACTCACTCGGGACTTTTGCCTTGAAAGTTCGGGGTGATTCCCCATTTTCCAGGGGGCTAACTGGGCCCTGGCGTGCGTCCCACAGCACTGGCTGCCAGCAGGGCCCTGCTGTCCAGACCGTGTGGTCGCGCAAACGCATGGCGGCCCACTTCAGCGTGGGTGCCGCTGACATGGCGGAGCCACACAGCGGGCCCGTGTGGAGTAAGGTAGGTCCCCCCCAGATCGCGATGGCCCGCCGATCAGTGGCCCCCGATCACAGGCCTTGCCCCCGCTGAGGGCCCCCCTGAGTCAGATTCCCCCCGCCCCCCACCAGGACAGCCACCATGGCCACGGATCCGAGCTCCTGCCGGGTGGTACCAGATGTGAACCACGCTGGCGGGAACTCGGCCCATCGACCACGGAGGATCGCCACGGGCGCCTGTTCGAACGGCATCTGACTGGCGGGTCCGCGGAGAATCGCGGAAGCGCCGTCGCGCCGGATTTCCAGCGTGAACGGCTATTCTCCGCCCACACAGTGGGCGCAATTCTGGTGCGGAGGGTTGGAGAATCCCGCCCCATCTTAATGGAACAGGAAGGGACAAAGAATTCAAAGGCTATAGTGCATCACTGACTATGATCCATACAGCAATAGTAGTGAAAAATAAATTTGAAGTCACTATCTGAATCCATCTGCATTAACATAGACGAACTAATGACACATATAGAGATCAATGATAAGTGCCATTACAGAGAAATGGTTGCAAGTTGACCAAGGTTGGGAAATAAACATTCCAGGGTACGCAACATTTAAAAAAATAGGCAAAATAAGAAATTAAAAAATTGCATAAAGGCATTAGTGAGAAAGGATCTTGGCTCAGAAACTCAGGAAATAGAATCAATATTTGCAGAGATTAGCAATAGAAAGGGTCAGAAAACATTGGTGGGAACATGTTATAGGCCCCGAAGAGTAGTTGTACATTTGGGCAGAGCACTAAATAAGAAAGTATAGGAGTTTGTAATCAAGGCAATATAATAGTTGTGGAGGGTTTTACCTTCATCGAGAAAGGACCAATCAAGTTAGCAAAGGTGGTGTGGAAGATGAGATGGTTGACATTTTTCTGGATCAATATGTTGTGGAACCAATCAGGTTTCAGATTTAAAATTGTGCAACGAGGCAGGGTGAATTAGATGTCACAATAAAAGATCCACTGATAAATGGTGATTGAATTGAATAGAATAGAATTCTACTTGAAGTTTACAAGGAGATTGGAGTACATGAATAAAGAGGACTTACTACAATTGTACGGTACCTTAATGAGACCCCATCTGGAATATTGAGTGAATTTTATCGGCCCCAGTGCATTTGAAGGTGTGGGGAGGGGGATGGGGGACATGGAAAATAAAACACGTACCCATCACCTGCCTTCCCACCCATCCCTGAGCCATCCCCATATTATGGTGGCTAGCTAAAGCATCAGACAGCCTGCCCACCCCTAGGCCTATTGGGGCCCTTAACTAGCCAATTAGTGGCCAGTTAGGGGCTTCATTCTGCCTGCATTGCAGGAATACACATGGTTGGACAAGGCAGAATAAAAGGCCAACTATCTACCTTCACAGCATGGGATAAAAGTTGGGAAGGAATGGAGTTACCTCCTTTAATGGGTACCCTGCACCCATCGGGGGCACTCTGTTAAAATAACACTCCCTCGGACATCTGGTGGCGGTCAGTGGCTGCGCGGGCGCACGAACGGTCACTTCCACCTGGAAACTTCTTTTTGGACCTTTTTGACCTGAGGAACAGGCCCCAAACCTGTAAAAAACCAAACCAATCAGACACCCATCAACAACTGTCCCATAAGTACTCTTTCAGGGGGTCGGTGCAGACTCAAAGGGCCGAATGGCCTCCTTCTGCACTGTAGGGATTCTATGATTTAGGATGCCGGCGAACCACCAGACAGGTTGCAAGGGGAGCAAAAGCAGGTAGACAAAGACTACAACATTGGACCCAGATGGCCACGCAAATGCAGCATGGCGGACCCAGCAGAGTCAACAAAGCCATCCCAGTCATTGACGGAGAGGCTGATGGAGTTCATCTCGAGAGAACTCCAAAAGCAGAGGGGTGCAGTCAAGGAGGACCTAATGATGGTGATGAAGACGGCAATCAAGACCTCACTGGCCTCCATGCCTGGGTCGATGGACAGGGTGGAGCGACAATCTGGGAAGTGGAGAAGGCGGTCACCGAGCAAGATGAATGAATCGCTTTTTCTTGAGGTCGAATAACGGGGTTGGCAGCAGCCCAAACAACACTAAAGGCCAAGATAGACGAACCTCTGGATCGCTGGGCTAACAAGGGGCACAGAAGGTAGGAGCCTAACCATGTTCATTTCAAGGAAGTTTGGGAAGCTGGTCGGGAAGGAGGGCCCAGAGGTAGTCCGGGCCTACAGGTCACTCTGATAGAATTCACGACCGGGATACCACCACAGTGGAACAAAAACCATGGTAGAATGTTCATCTTAGTCGACTGGACCCTGCCCGCCAGGAACAGGGGAATGTTAGCTCACCTTTGCAGGCGGGTCTTGACTTTACTGACCAGACTAATATAATTCAGTTTACGAAGTATGATCCAATCCCAAGCCAGCCCGCAGTCCCAAATACCTGAGGCTAGATCTGGCTAGGCCAAAAGGAAGCACTCCCAGTTTGGCTCCCCTCCCTGGGGCACTTACTGGAAAATACTCACTCTTTTCCAGATTTAATTTATATCTTGGAAAAGAGCCAAGGCTCTTCAGTAGCTCCATTATATCGCCTGTAGTGGGGATCGGGTCCGTCACGTAAAGCAAAAGATTGTCAGCATACAGGGACAACTTATGCTCCAGCAACCCCCCGCCCCCCCAATCATCTCCTTTCACTTACCTGAAACCCTCAATGCGATGGTCAAAGGCTCAAGCACCAATGCAAACAGGAGGGGGACATCGGACAACCCTGTCTCCTTCCCCTGTTTAACTAAAAGTACTTTGAGCTCATGGTGATGGTACAAACATGAGCAGAAGGAGCCTTATATAACAAATGTACCCACGACGCAAGCTTTGATCCCAACCTGAATCTCTCCAAAACCATAAAGAAGTACCTCCATTCTGCTTTGACAAATGTCGTTTCGGCGTCTAAGGGTACGATCATCTCTGGATTGGGCCAGGAAGGGGGGTAAGAACTATATATAATAATCGCCGCACATTAGAGCACCCTTAACAAATCCTGTCTGATCTTCGCCTATCACCTCAGCGCCAACACCTTAGCCAATAACTTCGCTCCAACTTAAAGCAATGAGATAGGATTGTGTTGGAGCCAACAATTCTACGGACACGTGCTTGTAGGATTAGAATAGCGGTTTTAATATACTTACAACAGAGCCAGCCTGTTAGCCGTTGAACTTTCGGTGAACTGGCCGGCTGACCCTGTGGCACTGATCTTTATACAGCAGCTCCCGGGGGAGGAGTCCTGGGCGGAGCCAAGGGAGAAGCCCCGTACAACTCTCAAGCATTCCCAGAGCTACTCCCCCTGGAGCTCAGATAGTGCAACTGCATTTACAATATAGACACATGTATATACAGGTTATAATCCGGTGTGAATCACATTCGCCACAGATGGTATAACAAACACTCCACAGGATCCTTATCCTTTTTCAGTAGAAGGGAAATCAATGCTTGCCCAAGCATTGCGGGAAGGGAGCCCTGGACCAGAGTCCTTATACATCTCTACTAGTAACAGAATCAACTGCCCAGCAAAGCTCTTTTAAAACTCCACCTGGAAACAATCAGGCCCAGGGGCCTTAATTTTTTGCATCCACTCTATCACTACAAGGACCTCCTCAGGAACCAAGGGCGCCTCCACTCTTTGCGCCTTTCCTCCCCCACCATGGGGAACTCTAAACCCTCTAAGGACTCCAACATATCTGACCCCCATTCGGTGGCTCCAACCTATAAAGCTTCTTATAGAAAGTTTCAACTGCATTGCCATCTTTCTCGGGCGTGGGTACCAGCCCATCACTCGAGTCCCTAACCCGGATAATCTGCCGAGAGACCGCTCGCCGTCTCAGCTGGGTAGCTAAAAGACTGCTGGCTTTCTCCCCACGTTCGTAAATAACCCTCCTCGAATGTTGCAGCTGGCGCACTGCCTTTCCCATTGACACGAGATCAAACTGCAATGGCAGCTTCTTCCTACTTGCCAGAAGCTCCGGGATTGAGTCTTTCGAGTACCTACAGTCCACCTCCATAATTCTGTCCACTAGCTTCTGGTACTCCTCTCGAGACTCACTATCCACATATGCTTTTTGCAATATAATCTCTCCTCTAATCACCGCCTTCAGGGCCTTCCACACAATGGAGGGCGAGACCGACCCATTCCCATTAAATCCTATGTCCTCATCTATAGTTTTCACCCACAGACCCCCATATCCGCCAATAATCCCACATCCAGCCTCTACACTGGGCGCTGAACCGGGCCTACCTCCAATACCAAGTCCACCGAATGTGGGGCATTTCTGAAATGACAATGGCCAAGTGCTCTACTTTCCTCACCCTGGGAAGAAGGGACCTTCCCACCACAAAAAGTCTATCCAAGAATGTACCTATGGTCTGTGGAAAAGAATGAGAATTCTGTACCCCAGGGTGTGTGAACTGCCACGGATCTGCCTCCTGTCTACTCCATAAACACCAACCGCACCTTCGCCCTGCCCAAAGGGGCCAACGACTTTGGTTTAGACTGGTCAAGTTTTGGGTCTGACTCAAAATTTTAATCTCCCCCAAAATCAGCTGTTGAGTGTCCAAGTCCGGTATTGAAGCCAACAGCTTCCTTACAAATGCTGTATCATCCCAATTCGGGTCATATACATTTACCAGTATCACTAGTTTACCTGCTAGTGACACAATGACTATCACATACCTACCACCCTGATCCGCTGCTACCTTGTCTGCCAGAAAACTGACCTTTTCGTTAACTAAAATCGCCACCCCTCCCAGCCCTTCTATTGAAGCCTGAATGAAATACTTGGCTCACCGACCCGTTCCGGAGCCTGATCTAGTCTCTCATTCGCAAGTGAATCTCCTGCAAAAGTACCTCATCAGCCCAGAAATTCTTCAGATGAGAGAAAACTCTCAATATTTTCACTGGACCACCCAACCCCTCGCGTTCTAAGTGACAAGTCTAATTAAAGGCTTTCAGCAACCCCCCCCCCCCCTCCCCCGCCACCAACCCCAAGTGAGCCATTTTCACTGTGAAGGAATATCCAGTTCTTATGCCAAATACCTAGGCCCAAGGCCCAACCAAGATGGCCACCAGCCCCACGCATAATGCAAGACCAAGTTAACCCCTGGTCACTGTCAGATCTCTACCCATTCCCCCTTCCCCTGCCCCTTCCCCTGCCCCCTCCCCGCACCCCCCCCCCCCCCCCCAGCACAAACCTGAAAATTGCCTACCAGAGCACAATATTCTCTCCTCCCCAACCCCCTTCCCCCACTAAACTAACAAACTAGACACATGAACCCTGTCCAAACAGGTCCAACAGGTTGCAACCCCTTCCCTCCCTCACTCCTGTTCACTAACTGAACCTTTGCTCCTTGTGAGGCAACCCTCAGCCAGGGTATATGCTCCCTAGCCCACCCCCGTTGCAAGTGAATAACAAAATTCAACACTCTTGCAATGCTTAACTTCCCTTCGGGGGCCATGTATTCTCCATACTGTTACCTTAACCACTAGCCGCAACAATATTAACCCCCTCATCTCCCTCCATACTATATATACAAAATACAAAAGATCTGCAACAAACCCTTTCCATCCACCCCCATTAAAGTTCCAATCAAACCTTTTTAATAAATCCAGGTCCTGCTCCTTGACGAAAGCCTCCGCCTCCTCCGATGTATTGAAAAATGGTCTTTTGACCCAAAAGTAAACCACTCCAAATCTTACTTCACTCTTATATAGCGCTGACTTCACCTTATTAAAGGCAGCTCGCTGCCTCGTCTACATAGCTCTGACATACGAACAAAGATTGTGGGGGAGGAGGTTGGGCCCTATGGTGGTGATCTTTGGGATATCGGAGAAGCCGGAGCTAATGAAAAGGAGGAAGGCCGATGTCGTGGCCTTCACCTCTCTGATTGCCCGGTGGAAAATGTTATTAGAAGGGAGGTCCACAATGGAATCTGTATGATTTCCTCCGGTTGGTGAAAATCAAGTATGAACTCAGGGGCTCAGCGGAGGGCTTTGAGATATGGTGGATATGCTCGTGGCCATGTTTGAGGAGCTGTTCATCACAGAAGGGAGAGGGATGTGGTGGGGGGGGGGGGGGGGGGGGGGGGGGGGGGGGGAGGGGGGCGAGGGGTGAAAAAGGGTGAAAATCTTGTCAAGACTGTAAAACTGTGAATTGGGGAGCATGTTCCCCGCATTATTTATGTGTTGTAACTGTTTGAATAACTTTAGAAAAAAATACATTAAAAAAGATTCTGCTCCGACATCCTGGTATATCCGGATGGTGCTTCCTTCCCACCCCGAGTCCCGATTCACTTTGGTCCATTGCAGAACCCGTTCCTTCTCCTGGAAGCTGTGGAATCTAAGAATCACTTCCCGCAGAGGCTCCTTTGCCCGAGGCAACTGCTGGTGTATTCAGTGGGCCGATCCAACTCTGGAGGGGACATTAACCCCCCCCGACGACCAACTTGGTGTACATCTGAAAAAAGTCCTCAGTCTGCCTTGGGCCCTCCACCCCCTCCGGCAAGCCCACAATTCTGAGGTTCTGTCTCCGCGACCTGTTCTCCAGGTCATCTACCGTTGCCTTCAGGTTCTTGTTCCTCTCCTCCACAAGCAGTATCTCAGCTTCCAATGAGGTGATTTGACCGCTATGCTGTGACAAGGCCGCCTCTACATCTTTCAGCACCTCTCCATGTTCCTTCACAGCCTCCATGGTTTCTCCCAGCTTCCCGCAAATCAGGCCAAGTGCCTCCTCGATTTACTTTTTGGAGGTTTCCATTATCACGTTTCCTTGCTTATCAAAATTTTTCTTGAATTGCTTTTCAAACTCTTGCGCCAGCACTCTGTCAGTGTTCCCACCGTAATAGGAGTGGTCACACCCGCCGAGTCTGTCTCCGTGAGGCTGACTCCTCCATCTTCGCTTCAAATGAACCTCGTGAACCTTCTGGTTCTGTCAAAGGATTGCCAACCGTACTTGTTTTTGAAAGGATTTTATTCCAAACACATGTAACATCAGCAAAATCAAAATACGCAGTCCATAAAATTACAGCCCACAATCTGTACAATTTCCCCCCTTTTATCCCCCACCCAACTCCCCGTGATGAGCAACTCCTGAAATAGCATCATGACAGCCCCCACCGCAGCTCAAAGCCCTCTTCTGACCCCTCAACTCAGATTTAATCTTCTCCAACCGGAGAAAGTCGGACAAATCCCCCAGTGAATCGGTTGCCCCCCCGCCTCGTGATGTGTCTGACCTCGAAATTAACATGATCCTCCACCGGGCAATTAGAGAGACAAAGGCCACAACATCGGCCCTTTCCCCTCTACAAACTCTAGCACCTCAGGTGCCCCAAAAATCACCACAATAGGGCCTGGCTTGCCCTCCACCCCCACTATCTTGGAATAGCGTTCCAAACATCGCCCCCCCCCCCCCCCCCCCCCCCCCCCCAGTAGCTCTCCAGCTTCTTGCAGCCGGAAATATTTCTTTTTTTTTAAAGAAAATATTTTATCGAGGCATTTATAATTTAAAAACTTTTCAACAATAACATCCAACAGAACCCACAACAAAATAACCACCATTCCCCCCAAACACAAACCCCAACTAACATGGCGGATAAAACCACACCGCTGGCACTTCCCGACCCTCCCGTCATTGGTTTTCCTACCCTTATTCGTCACTTCCAAGTCTCCCCTTTCTCCCCCCCACCTCATCCGCCCCCCCCCCCCAACCCCCCCCCCCCCCCGCCCTGCTGACAGTCTAATTTTTCTTGAAGAAGTTGATGAAAGGCTTCCACCTCAGAGCGAACCCCTGTATCGAACCCCTCATGGCGAATTTTATTTTCTCCAGCCTGAGAAACCCCGCCATGTCGCTAACCCAAACCCCTGACTTTGGGCGCTCCATCCTTCCATCCCAGGGAAGCAAAGGCCAAATCATTGGCCTCACTCCCCTGCCTCGGCTCCCGGGTCTTCCGACATTCCAAAGATCGTCTTCACTGGATTGGAAGCCAACCTCATTTGTCGGACCTCCGGCATGACGTCCACAAATCCCTGCCAAAAGCCCCTCAGCCTCGGACATGCCCAGAACATGTGCACATAATTTGCAGGATTTCCCCCACATCGCCCGCACCTGTCCTCAACCTCCTCAAAGAACCTGCTCTTCCAGGCCACAGTCATATGAGCCCTGTGGATCACCTTGAATTGGATAAGGCTGAGCCTGACACACGACGAGGAGGCGTTAACTCTCCGCAGGGCCTCCTCCCATAACCCAGCCTCCAACTCCCCCACCCCCCCAACTCTTCTTCCCACTTTCTCTTCACCTCCCTTATTGGGCTCCCTCCCACTCCATCAGCTCCTTATAGATCTCCGAGATCTTCCCCACCCCAACTCCTGTTCTCGACATCACTTTATCCTGTAATCCCCTTTGCGGGATATGTGCATAATTTGACAGCATTCAACAGTCCTTGTGCACACTTCTCACAAACATCAGCCACTCCCTAGAAGAACCCCCTCATCTTCCTCCATGTCATGCACTACCTTGAACTCAATCAAGCTCATCCTTGTGCAGGAGGAGGTTGAACTCACCTACCGCATTGCCTCACACCTTAGCTCACAACCGACTTCTCTCCCCAACTCCTCCTCCTATTTAATTTTGATCCTCTCCACTGCTCCCCCAACCACCCATATATGTCTCAATACTGCCCTCCCCCAAGTCATCAGAAAGCAGCAGTTGCTCCAACAGTGTGCTCTCTGGAGGCTTGGGGAACACCCTCCGCTCCTTTCGCACAAAGTCCCACTCCTGTATATCCCTAAACTCACTGCCCCTCGACAGCTCAAACTTCTCCCTCAGCTCATCCAGTCATGTAACCTTCGCTTCCGAGAAAGTTGCTAACTTACTCCAGCCCCGCCTCCCTCAACTTCACATACAGTGCATCCATCTCCCCTGCCTTGAACCTATGGTTCCCACACAATGGCATGAACACCGACATTCTTTCCAACTTAAAAATTCCTCCTCAACTGGTTCCATATCCTGACTGTCGATTGCACCACCGGGCTCCGCGTATTCTTCCCTGGAGCTAACAGCAGCGGGGCCATTACCATGGCCCTCAGACTGCATCCCATGCAGGACTCCTCTTCGAACATGACCCACTCCACCCCCCTCCCACCCCACCATCGCCTCACCTTCACCACATTCACCGGCAATTGGTAATGCAGCAGCTTTGAGAGCGCCAATCCCTCTTTCTGTCTCTGCCTATGCAACAGAGCCCTCCTCACCCTCGGTACCTTCCCCACCCCCACATGAACTCTGAGATCAATGCCTCCACCCTCCGGAAGAAGGCCTCAGGGAGAAAGATCGGGAGGATCTGAAAGATAAACAGGACCCTTGGATGCAGGGCCGGCCCAAGGTACCGGCAACTCGGGCAGTCGCCCGGGGCGCCATGTGCTCGGGGGCGCAGAGAGACTCGGGTCCCGCGCATGCGCAGTTGGGCCGGTGCCAACCAGCGCATGCGCGGTGGCCGCCCTCTCCGCGCGGTGGCCGCCCTCCCATTGGGCGGCCCCCCCCCCTCCGGCCGCCCCCTCCCCCCCCCGGCTCCCCCGCCCCCCCCCGCCCCCCCTCGGCCCAGCCCCGCCCCCCCCGCCCCCCTCCTCGGCCCCCCCCTCGGCCCAGCCCCGCCCCCACCCCTCGGCCCAGCCCCCCCCCCTCAGCCCCGCCACCCCCCCTCGGCCCCCCCCTCGGCCCCGCCCCCCGGTCCCGGCCCCCCGAAGGGCGCTGAAGTTCAGCTTGCCCGGGGCGCCAGCAACCCTAGGGCCGGCGCTGCTTGGATGCACATTCATCTTTACCTCCTGTGCCCTCTCTACCAGTGGCAGCCGCACACTGGAGGGCTTCCGCTTGGGAATTGACATTTGGGGGGTTTTAATGCCCGGTCCCGGGGGCAACGGAGGCTGAAAAAGCTGTAAGAAGGGACAGGGAGGAGAAATGTCCAAGTTTGGGGAAAAAACGGTCGTGAAAAAGGGGGTGAATGAAAGTCCGCCAGTGAGTGGAACTGTAACGGAAAGCGGAGGCTGGAGCACCAGGGGAGGCCACATTGCTCATAGCAGAAGAAATGACCAAGGTGATGGCTGTGGAACTTGAGAAACAGTTCACAAAACATATGGAAGCGATGAAGAAATGAAATGAAAATAAAATGAAAATCGCTTATTATCATGAGTAGGCTTCAATGAAGTTACTGTGAAAAGCCCCTAGTCGCCACATTCCGGCGCCTGTCCGGGGAGGCTGGTGCGGGAATCGAACCGTGCTGCTGGCCTGCTTGGTCTGCTTTAAAAGCCAGCGATTTAGCCCAGTGAGCTAAACCAGCCCCTGGTTGAGATGGGGGCGGTATTGAAAGAGCCCCGGTGAGGGCGGCCCAGGCGGCGGAATCTGAGGATTGTGGGTCTGCCCGAAGAGGTGCAAAGCCCGTGGCCGACGGAGTATTTTGCCACAATGTTGGGGAAGCTATTGGGGGAGGGGGATGATCCCTCTTGATATGAACTGGATCGGGCTCATCGGTCGTGGGGGTCTATACCAAAGGCGAGTGAGCCACCAAGAGTAGTAACTGTGTGTTCGATTCTGAAATACACCTAATATATGGGCAGGAAGAAGGAGTACTCCCTCCCTGCCAGCTTCCTGAGCCCCCATAGATCCACCATCCCCATATGCTCCATAAACCCTACCAGATCATTCGCCATCTTGACCTTTCCATCGACTTGGGGCTTTGCCTGTCCACATTCGGCTCTATTACACAATGAAAATTTCCATCCATAATCAGTTGGTGCATGTCCAAGTCCGGGATATCTCCCAATAACCCCTGTACAAACCCAGCATCATCCCAGTTAGGTGCAGCCACCAAATGTTTTTGCAACTTTCAACATACCTTCGTTGACAGATCCCTAATATAATTAGATGGGCTGAGTTTGATCACCGAAATCCCCTGGGAATTTCGACATGCTCCTACATGCTGCCACCAGAAGTCCTTCGTAGTCTGACACAGGTTCACAGTATGTATTTATTAACTACAAGAACCATATTCAGGTATAAAAAGTTCAAGCTATGAGTTGTCTCCATGCTTACTTCTGCACACAGCTCAGTCCAACATTAGACTAAACCAGGAGTGGGCAAACTTTTCCGTGCAAGGGCCACATTCAGAAATTCACAATTTTAAAGGGCCGCATAGTATATTAAGTAACATAATTACTTCACCCGGTTATGATTCTGGGCGCCTCATATAGAACATAGAACAGTACAGCACAGAACAGGCCCTTCGGCCCTTGACGTTGTGCCGAGCAATGATCACCCTACTCAAGTCAACGTATCCACCCTATACCAGTAAGTAACCCAACAGCCCCCCCCCCCCATTAACCTTAAAAAAAAATAAAAAATTGAAAAAAAAATAATTTTCTTTTTAAAAACAATTTTTTTTTTTTTTTAATGACTTGGTGGGCCGCATAAAGACCTTTGGCGGGCCGCATGCGGCCTGCGGGCCGTAGTTTGCCCACCCCTGGACTAAACCCTCGGTGTGGGACACATGTTCTCCTCCAGCATTGGGCGCGCAATGCAGTTCTCAGCTCCACATTAACCCTATATATGCCAGCCAGATCTTATATTACAGTATTAATATGATTCACAGGAACTTGGGCCTTACTACTCATAGTGGCCAGTTAATAGCGATGTAATAGCATGCCACATTATGTACGTGATATGGGGATATCAGGAGATGTGTTTCTACAAAGGCTGGGATTCTCCAGCCGTTGACCGGCGGTGGAGATCTCAGTTGGCCCCAGCAGTGAATCCGCACCTGTGGGTTTCCCGGCAGTTTGGAGTGGCATCAATAGGGAATCCCACTGACAGCGATGGGAACAGAGAATCCCGCTGACAGCGAATGGCACGCCACTTCCCGCCACATCTGGGGGGCTGGAAACTCCCGCCCAGAGGGTTTTTCCAGTTTATGAATGAAAGGATGGCCTGGATTTTGCAGACTTTTTTGACAATGAACACTGAGAATGTTTGCTGTCGTTGCCCTGCTGTAACTGACAGCAAGTAGAGAATTTAATGCATGAGCAGATTAACACAGGCATCCTGAGGTTGTGGTCTGTTAGTTACGGCTCTGCCACAGGTTGTGCTGTGGATCCGCTGACCACCCCCCAACTCTCCAACCCCACTCCACTCCCAATAATCCTTCATGATATATCAGTTTTTACCTTCAGCCCATGTGTATTTCCCAAACTATCCTCAATGTAATTCATTTAAAAGTGAATTGCTTTTAGTGCTTTTCATTTCCTGTTTGACGGCCTGTGAGAATTCTTTCATGTGATTGGCTGCTGGGATAGCTTGATGGTATCACTGGAGCTCGACATTAAAAATGCAATAATCCACTGGAGAGCGCGGGTGTTCAAGTTAACACTTGATCTCTCGGTGGAGCTTTCTTCAAAACCAGCATTGCTTCACAACTGACTGCAAAATCCAAGCCTTTTCTTGAGCATTATGACACGAGTCCTGGGGTCATGACACAACGGAATGAAAAAAAGGAAATGTGTTTACATGGACGCCTACAGGATCCACAAAATAACATAATTTTACCCTTTCCAGTAAAAGTTCTAAACTTTATTTATTAACCAACTATAATATATATAAACTGATGAACCCTGGCCTAATATTTCCCCAAGTAAATCTTGAAATAAATTCTGTGTAAGTATTCATCACTCCCAGCTAACCACTCAATGCAATTCCTGAAACTTTAAGTGGATTTAAATTACATTTGCTTGTCCTTACACAACAGATCCTTTAGATTTAAATGGAAATCCTACCTGTTTCAAACACAATTTTGTAAGAGTGGATATGGCATGACCCAGGCGGGATTCTCCGACCCCCAGCCGGGTCGGAGAATGTCCGGGGGGCAGTGTGAATCCCACCCCGCCGTTCCGACGCTCGCCGCCATATTCTCCGGCAGTCAAAAAATCGCGCCGACGGGAATCATTCTCCGCGCCTCGCAGAATGGCAAGGATCAGCGCGACGCCATGGGCCCCGGGGCTGCTCCAAATCTCCAGGGAGGGGGAGGGCATGCCAGGGATGGGAGTGCCGGGGGTGGGAGTGCCGGGGGGGCGGGTGCGCCGGGGTGGGGGGATGCCGGAGAGGGGGGGCCGCAGAGGGGGCTGCCGGGGATGGGAATGCCAGGGATGGGAGTACTGGGGATGGGAGTGCCGGGGAGGGGGGTGCCGGGGATGAGGTGCCGGGAATGGGGGGGAGGGTTTTCCTGGCTAGGTGCCAGCTGGCAATAAGTGGCGACTTTGCAGCCTATGGCACCAGGCTGCAGAGGGGGCTCTGGGCAATGATGACATGTCGTCTATCCCACCCTCACCCTCTGCAGACCGTTATGTTTGGGCATCACCCAGCGATGTTGGCCGCTCTGGCTGGAGCTGCTCTTCCACATCTTTCCCAGTGGGAGCTGGAGCAGGAGCTTGCCAGGGATGTGGCTGAGGCTGCCGCAGAGGAGCGTGCCGCAGAGAGGCTGGTGGTAGCCACCCAGGAAGAGGAGGAGGAGATGATGGAGCCACGGTGACGGAGGCGTCCGATGAGGCCCCATGTGTACCGGTGCCGCTCAACGTAACAGGACCTCACGGACCGGGCATGCAGGAGGAGACTCAGGATGAGCCGGGAAACCGTTGCCATATCTGCCACCTGATGGCACATCTAGCACCGTGTGGGACTGGGGGTGGACACCCTTTCCCAGTGGCCGTCAAGGTTATGGTGGCCCTGAACCTCTATGCCACGGGGTCGTTCCAGTTCCCAGGGGGGTTGTATGCCTGACGCTCAGGAACTATCCCTGGCTCATGGGTGCCCTGGCACTGGGTGGGGGCGTCATATGTCTGACGGTCCGGGTCTATTCCTGGCTTGTGGACGCCCTGGCACTGGGTGCGGGCATCGTATGCCTGATGGGCCGGGTCTATCCCTGTCTTGTGGGTGCCCTGGCACGTCCTGGGGGCAGTCGGCATCCGCAAGGACGGGTGGGTCAACGTTTGGTCCTGCAATACACAATACAACATGCATGGTTAGACACGCAGATGGGGATGGGGGATGGGGGAGGGGGGAAGGGGGGATGGGGGAAGGGGGATGGGGGAAGGGGGATGTGGAATAGGGTAAGGGGGAAGGGGGATGGGGAAAGGGGGAAGGGGAGGGAGAAGGGGAGGGGGTAAGGAGGAGGGGGGATGGGGGACGGTGGGATGGGGATTGGGGGGAAGGAGGGAAGGGGGACAAGCAGTGGGGATTCTCACTTGGTGCTGCGCCCCCGTACTCTGCATCCACAACCACCCTGTCCTCTGGTCCGCCTGCAAGGTCCAGGGCCCTCTCTTCATTAACGGTGAGGGGGCTCAATTCAGGTAGACCCCCTCCGGTCCTCTCAAGCTCCCAGTTGTTATGAGCGTGCTTCTCCTGTGGTGGGGGGGGGAGGGTGACAGAGAAAAAGGGCAACAGTGTTAGGCAGACATGTACGTCATATACTTGCGGACCAGCGGTTGTGTGTATGTTGGCAGAGGTTCACACCCCATCCTGCCAATGCAGCCTGCATGGGTGGGTGCAGCCATATCTGTTGCAGCTAGGGCTGTGCGGCCCATCCTGGGGCCCGGGGGGTGGGGGGGGGGGGGGAATGGCGGGAGGGAATTGGGGGGGGGGGGATAGGGGGTACCCACCCTGGCTGCCCAGCCTAGGTCATTGACCTTCTTGTGGCACTGGATGCCTGTCCTGGCTGTTACGGCCATGGCGCTGACGGCCTCTGCCACCTCCCTCCACAGGCGCGGGCTGAGGCATGGAGTGACTCTGCAGCCATGTCCGGGGTACAGGGCCTCCCTCCTCTGCTCCACTGCGTCCGGGGCGCCTCAATGTCGTGCTCCTGGAATCTTGGCGCTGCGCGGCGGGCGTCCATTTTGCCGGGTCTCCGGCGGTGGCGTCTTTTGTGCTGTGACGCCACGCGCGTCTGTAACAGGTGACGCCGTTGCGATTGGCGTCACGCCGCTGCGAGCCCCTTCTGGGTCGTTGGTTTCCTGACGTTCTGGGTGGTCCAACGCAAAGTGGTTCGTGCTGTTCTTGGCGCCGGCGTCGGGCCATCCTGCCGAATGCGGGAGAATCCCGTCCGAGAATCTTGCACTATTAGTTCTTGCTGACTGCTTATATCATTCTTCTTTGCTCATAGCTGAACAGAAACAACACCAACAACAATTTGTGTTTATACAACATATTTAATCGAATAAAAGTTTACAGAACATTGATTGCTATTTAATCCAAGTGACAGAGGCCTTACTCATTAGCTAGATAGGTGGTGAGAGACCTGCTAGGCCTCCTTTTGGAAAGGCCCAGCATGTTTAGTGCTACACAGGCAGTTAAGTGGGCAGCAGCAAACCTTTCCTAGGCAATAACCCCAGGGGTGGAGGTCCCACGCCTTGAGAGTTGCTGGCCAATCAAAGGTCTTCAGCAGTCCATTGCAGGCAGCAGCAGTGGGAGCAGTGGCTGCTACAACCAATGTACCCACCAGAGGCACAGGATGAGGGACCCCCACCACAGGTGAGTGAGGACAGGATGGGAGTCACCGGGTGGGCGTTGCAGGAAGGGGAGGGGGGTTGGTTGGTAGCAAGGGCAGGAGGTTGTGGCACTACCAGGCCCTCCCTTCCCAATGCGAAATCCCTCAATCAGGCACTGAGAGCTTTTGAAAGAGTGGTTTTTGGGCTCCCTGTTTGGAGAGCCCACGGCTGGACTAAATACGAACGGCAGTGAATGAGGCCCTTAAGTGGCATAGAACTGCCAACTTAAAGGCCTCAATTGGCAGGGAGGAAGAAGGCTGCCCACAAGCCTTCTGATCTACCATCAATTGGACTCGAGTCGTGAAGAAGTTCCAAATATCAGGCTTTAATCAACTAGTTATGTGCCCAGCAGTCGACTTACAGAGAAAGGCCAACTGCCGGGTCTACGGGTTCTTGTACCTCGCCTCGTAGGCGGGACTACTTGCCTCTCGGCCAATGGGTGAGCAATCACATGACTAGTCTCAACCAATCAGCAGAGAGGCACATGACCGACCTGAGCCAATGGGCAGCGAGTGCTCTGAACCAATGGCAGATAGGTACCATAAACCTCCTAGTCATACCACCACACCTTCTTTCCCCAGACTTATTCAGGGTAGTGGTACAGGATCCCCACCCGGCATCCTCCGCCCAATTCAATGTCACCCTTCCTCCAATTTCACCTCAGGGGAGGGCATTAAAATCCACCCATCATCAAACAAAATATGACACTGAGTAACACGAGGAGATATTTGAACAGATGACCAAAACATGGTCAAGGTGGTAGATTCTTAAACAGTCTTAAAGGGGGAAAAGTGAAATCATGAGGCAAAGAGGTTTAGGGAGTTAAGAGCTGCCTTTTGACCTGGATTTTTGACAGCACCAGTGGAAGTGAGAGTAAATCTGCGGATGTTCAAGAGGCCAAAATTAGAGGAGTGTAGATATCTCGGAGGTTTGTAGGGCTACAAGAGATTACAGAGGCAGGGAAAGGTGAGACCATGGTAGGATTTGAAAATAAGAACGACAACTTTAAAATCGAGGCATTGAGGTTTAATTTCATTTTTAACACATCCACATAAATCAACTAAAGCTTTCCCATTTGTATTATCTGCACTGGCACAGCCAGAATTGAATTATCGAACATTATCCCATGAATGAAATGAACCTATTACTTAAAACAGAATGTGTGTGCTCTGGGATGTTGAAAATCCATTTTAATCGAGGCCATTGGAGCAAATGCTAAAAATGTGGCTTTGCCATTGAGATGTTCTGCAGTGTCAATGTGGCATTGAAGTAATGAATTTCCAGCATTGGAATATACAGGATTTATTTGCTCTTGATCTATGTTGAATGTTTTTACTGTTTTCAAAGCACCACAGATATTCACAGAGAAAAATAAATGGTATTTCAACACTCTTACAGCACATCATCGACACATCAAAAAAGTATTATAACAGTGAGTCACTGGCGGCAAAAATATCCCAAACCTCTGCCACCCATCTGTTGTCTTATTTATGACATGAAAATGAGCTTAATTGTCTTATCGATTTAAATGAATTGATGTTATCACTTCAGTGCAGGCAAAATGGCACCTGATGTGATGAGTCATATTTGTCTGTTGCTTGGTCCCACTTGACATCCCACCTGTCATTTGTTGCGTTAAGATTGTTCACGAAAGAGAAGAATTATGAATAGTCTATATTATTCACACCTTCCCCATTATTCATTTCCCATACTTTCTTTGAATCGCTCCTTCAGATTACATCCGACCGGTTTAATCATTTAATTACAGCCTTCAACAAAGTAACTCCTGGTCAGCTTTGCAGATGCTTAAGGGAAGCTGGGTGAAATCACATGGTGTAATGCAGAAGGGAGGGTTTCCCCACTGGAAAGCCAACCTTATCCAGGTCTTTGAACAGGTGGTCATTTCTATTTGCTGGAACTGGGTGACTGCTAACTACAGTCATGTCCTGGAAATTGTCCCCACTGTGCCCATTTACCAGGCTTTAGTTGGACAACCAAAGCCGCAGTATGGCAGGCTGGAAGTGACTGCACATTTCTGGATGCAAGTGCAACACCCGCTATATTGGATAAAGGCAAACAAGAGGTGTCATCTCCCACACTTGAATCATGCATTAGGTTCTTTATATAATTGAAGTAGGTAGAAATGATACTCAGGTGGTGTATAAAGCAGGCTGTCAGTGCACTCAATTTGTGCTAACATCTTCGTCCTCTTAACATCTTAAGGATTGGTTGAATTTTTCCAGTATTTTGTATTTGTATAATTTGTTTCTTGTATTATTCTACCTTCAATTAAATAAAATGATCTGAACACATGGTGCGTGCCTCTTGGAGTGAACAGAAGATCAGGGTGGACAATCCTTACAATCTACAGTGAAAGGTAGTTGCTAATCACATAGCTCATTCGTTCCTATTCACACCACAGATGAAGGTTCCAGGTAAAAACGGGGGCAGTGAGGGCTCTTTATGGGAACGGTGTTGCTGTGAATGTCCAGTTAATTTCACTAACAAATACTGGTGTCTATGTCACTTCCTTCCACTAACAACAATTAAAAATAAGCGTCAAGTACAGAAAGTATAAAAAGGTAATAATTCCTCACTTCCACTGTGTGGTTTGGGTTTTATGTCCAGCCTAAGATTATAACCTGTATAGGTTCTGGCAGAGATATTCAACCAGGAAACCATGAATTTGAGTCTCAGGACCCCCTGTCTACTCAAATTTCTTCGTCTCCGTGGAAAGCTTAGTTCAGTTATTCGGCACTCCTCTCAGATATAGTGCCATATGGGAGTGACACAAGCCGTAAGGGGAACATAGAAACTGTCAGCATCTGACCTCCCAAACTTTGATCATTTCAATTTCAAAAGTGGCATTGGCAGCGTTCATGGCACCAGACTGACTCTCTTCTCTCTCCCTGGCAGGTCTGCAAAGGAAGAAAATTAACAGAATCTCACAGTTGGACATAGAAATATAAAATAAGTTTTGTTAACTCAGCATTATGTACTGTCAGGGAGAAGGGCAAAAAATTTAAATATAAATGAAATTGAATTGCCATTGTATTCCTGAACTCTTCACTAAGGGTATGTTGAGGAAAGTTTACAAACCTGAAAGATGTGCAGATTGGGTCACTGGATAAATTAAAATGTGATTTTCTTAGTTCTGGAATCCAATTTTGATTCCAAGTGGACAGGAAAACAAAAATCAGCTTTCTCTAATGGTTTCAGTAAAATTAATTTGGGCAGTTTTGACCTCTCCACAATTCAGCACTAATTAGTTTATCCCCCCATAGAATTGCTCAAATAATCAGAGGCCACCTCCCTAGAAAAGGGGAACGAAAGTCAATGGTTGACGATCTCTGATTGCTATCAAATGCGTACCAGAGACCAACTCAACTGAATAGTTTTTTTTTGCACAGCCAGGGGTCTAAGATTCAAAGAAATCTAGAAGAGTGCCTCAGAATCCTGAGAAATCCGCAGGTAGAATTTCTGCCCATTGAAAATATAGAGAACATACTCTCCCTCCCAAGAGGGACAGCCCATTTATCCAAGGACAGGAAGTGCCAGAATTTGCAGGGAACCAGATTTAGAAACATGAAAGAATGCTCACTGGTACAATTAGAGTCTAATCAATGGAGCCAGAGACCTGGAAAGTGGTCGGCAGTCCATCCGCTTTGCTGCAATTTGGTCCTTGGTGTGTTAGGAGAAAACCAACTTTAAATGGAAAGGTAAAATAAAACGAAAACAGGAAAAGAACCATTTTACAAGAGTGAATTTTATGTTTACTTTTAAAATATTCAAGAGTCGATATTGTGCAACGTTGTTCCGCAGTCATAGTTGTTAAAGTATCTCATTAAAATGGTGATAACGTGGCATTTTCTTTTCTTTTTTTAACAATTTCAGTAACATCCAAGATAATTAAAAACACAGCACATTTTCCTGGGGGCTTCATCCAGGGACTGATCTGCTGGATTCGGAGCCGTGTCCATAAAGTAATTTCTGCACAGAACGAGGCCATTCAATCCATTTGGAACAGCAGTGTTTGGAAAGAACTAATCAAGGATAGTGCTTAGGTTATGTTGTAAAAGGTTTATGAACCTGAAAGATGAGCACCGTTTTTGCAACAGCATCCTGAACACAATCGCCATTCCATTTTGTAGCATTTCTCTTTGTTTTAGTTAATTTCCTTCCCTCATGTATACTGGTTCCCCTTTGCTTATAGACAAGGATCCGACTTGGTTTCTTCTGCAATAATACTCACCCAAAAGCATTAGTACGTTAAAAATGCTGTTCATTTATTGATTTTAGTCAAAAAGCTGATAATGGATTGAATCTAGGTGGGAAGGCCAGCTTTGCTAAAGGTGCATTGAAAATGAACATTAGTAGATTAATGAACAAGGAATGATGTTCGATAACATATTTCGGGGCATATTTTACTGTCTTGATGTCAAAGTTACTTTGCACTCAGCCAAATCACACATAACTGACCTTGCATTATTTCCCGATAGTTTAATTACATATTCATAAGAAATCCCCATTTAGACTGCAGGTCTCCTGGTGGGTGGCCACTCTTGGATGAAAAATTATTGCAACCACAGCTGTTATTCAAAGCAAGAGTATTTTTATTGTAGGCCAATGAGGGGATGAATTTTCAGAGAATTTGGCTGCAGATTGGCTGCTCAAAACAGGTGAAGTTCTGAAACTATGGAACGGAAAACTTTTCTGAAGGGCTGCTCTGTGCAGATTGTGGCATGTCTTGAAAGCCAAAGAACTATGCTTGGAATTAAAGGTGTTACTTAATTTTTCTTTGGCATGTCACCATTAGCGACTATTAATATTCTGGTTTGGACGCATTGCTGAATTTCTTACAACAGTTGGTTTTCATTTGATTACAAATCTTGTTATAAGATCCCACAAGGCTTTTATAACATTTATAAAGCAATGCATTTTCACTGCCTGACATCATTTTGACAGAGCCAGTAATTCTATATAACGTTTCTTGTAATATCAACAAATATAAGATTTCAGTTGGCAGTCAAATAAACAGAACTTCTCACATACTTGCCAACACATTGCTTGGTTTGCAAGTCAAAGATGTTAACACTTACAGCTATTGGACACTGTTAGTGCTTCAGATTTTTAATCTTGTATCCAATTGCAGTTAATTGTTTTTGAAAAAGTATTTCCCCAACCCTTCTTTTTTTGCTGTCTTTTCCTCAACTGTTTTTATCTCTTCACTTCCTCCTCATGCGATACATCAGTTCCGGTCAACTGAGACAGTAGTCGATATTATGCAAGCCTTGAGCTCTTGAAACCAGACACAATGAGATATGCTATGCTGATCCAGAATGAATGGTCCATGGATTATCATCTAGTGGGAATCTATTCCGGACTCAGCTCTACAACTCTGCGCAGATGAGATTCAGAGCACACAACATAGTTTGTTCACCTATCACTCCCAGAGCAAAGGGTGTCAGAGCGACAAGTCATTTTGCCATCATGTTACTACTTTTAGAAAAAAAGTTTGTAGCTCAAACATACTCAGTGTTCTCAGAGAGGACCTGTTGTAATTGTAGGAGGGAAACGTATTATTGAGAATGTAGAGGTTCTATTCAAAGTAAGCGATTTGTGTGTTAATCCTTCATCTCCCACCAACAAGTTGATCAGAATCACAAATTAACTGTCACAGTAAAGCCGTGTCAATTTTATAATATATTGCCCCGACATGGAATTATCAAATTTACTCCAGAGATTAATATGCTTGTGTGTTTTGTGCATTTTAACTGGAATAGTTTGGAACCCTTTTCATTATTCCATTATCCCACGCTCTCTTCTAATTTTCGAGTCTACATGTGATGCAAGCATTCACCTTTAACCTGTCCTACTTCCCTCCCCACAGCTTTACCCTTATGTCCTTTAAGGTATCCAAGAAGTGCAACCTGGCCAGGCAGTGGGGGAACAACAAGAAGTCACACTGTCACTCGACACCAGCTCAGATATGACTCAGTGCATATCTGATGACAAAGATGTGGGATCTGTACCTGGTGAGACTTGAGGAAGGGGAAGGGTGGCCCAAGTGCCAGCTCATCAGATATGCACTTCCAATACGGTATCCATCGGACGAACACTGAAGGGTAAGCACATCAAAATGCTTGGTATAATGGCTGGCCTGCCACAGAGCCGCCTGTCATTGTCAAGGAATATAGAGGAGTCTGGCACCAACTTGATACAGGACTTTATATAGAAATTGGAATATATCCTTTTCAGCACGGCGGAACTCTAGTACGGCAGCATTTGGAGTATTGCGTACAGTTCTGGTCGCCTCATTATAGGAAGGACGTGGAAGCTTTGGAACGGGTGCAGAGGAGATTTACCAGGATGTTGCCTGGTATGGAGGGAAAATCTTATGAGGAAAGGCTGATGGACTTGAGGTTGTTTTCGTTAGAGAGAAGAAGGTTAAGAGGTGACTTAATAGAGGCATACAAAATGATCAGAGGGTTAGATAGGGTGGACAGCGAGAGCCTTCTCCCGCGGATGGAGGTGGCTAGCATGAGGGGACATAGCCTTAAATTGAGGGGTAATAGATATAGGACAGAGGTCAGAGGTGGGTTTTTTACGCAAAGAGTGGTGAGGCCGTGGAATGCCCTACCTGCAACAGTAGTGAACTCGCCAACATTGAGGGCATTTAAAAGTTTATTGGATAAGCATATGGATGACAAGGGCACAGTGTAGGTTAGATGGCCTTTAGTTTTTTTCCATGTCGGTGCAACATCAAGGGCCGAAGGGCCTGTACTGCGCTGTATCATTCTATGTTCTAAGTGGTGGCCAACTCTGTTTACACACTTGCAAACCCAAGTCACGCGCAATGTTTGATGAACAATGTCGGAGCTTCCATTGCAACACAGGCAGGAACCACCCATTGCGGACTGAGTGCTGCAGTTCAAGCTCAGAGCGTTGAAATCATGGCTGTAGGATGCAGTGTGCAAAGGGACTTGCAGGCTCACACAGCATGTGTGGAGTTTGCACATTCTCCCCATGCATACGTGGGGTTCCTCCAGGTGCTCCAGTTTCCTCCCACAGTCTAAAGATGTGGAGGCTAGGTGGATTGACCATGCTAAATTGTCCCTTAATTGCGAGGATAAGGTGGGGTCACGAGGATAGGATGGGTGGCGAGGGGGAATACATTCAGCACTGTCGGGGTTCTTTGAAAGCATTCCAGTAATCTTTCACCCAAAAGATTACGAGGTCAGTTGAGACACCATCCCTGATAAGTGGCAGTGGTCCTGTTGGACCTGCTGTCCCCCAGCAGAATGACAGCATTCATCCTCCCTTCACTGCCCCTCCCCCTCCTTTTTAGAGTGCCCAATTCTTTTTTCCAGTTGAGGCGCAATTTATCGTGGCCAATCCACCTAACCTGCATATCTTTGGGTTGTGGGGGTGAAACCCACGCAGACATGGGGAGAACGTGCAAACTCCACACGGACAGTGACCCAGAGCCGGGATCGAACCCGGGACCTCGGCGTTGTGCGGCAGCAGTGCTAATCACTACGCCCATGTGCTGTCCCGCCGCACTCCTTCCTATTGCCTGTTATCCATCCAGATTGTTTGTATGATGGAAATGAGCTCCATCCTGTGTCACTAAAGTGCCACCCATGCCAAAATGTAGTCTATGGCCGATTACTCTAGGCCGAGAGCTGCTCAAGGGCATCCTCCAAGGTCACCTTCAATCTAACCTACTGAAAGTCAGCAGCCTTTCACCAGTTATGCTGCAACC
Organism: Scyliorhinus canicula; assembly: GCF_902713615.1. Taxonomy (NCBI): domain Eukaryota; kingdom Metazoa; phylum Chordata; class Chondrichthyes; order Carcharhiniformes; family Scyliorhinidae; genus Scyliorhinus; species Scyliorhinus canicula. The sequence continues at coordinate 48,484,297 of NC_052161.1, forward strand.
ATTCAGGCAGAACTGCATCGAAACACCAGGACAGATTATAGACTAGGAAAACAGGCACTAAGGTAATGCACAAATTGATTTTTCTGAGCAATATGACATGATTTCATATGTGAATTTGGTTTAAAATGTTTCTTTTGTGGTGACTTTTATTTTTGCATTGTGCTCAAAGAGACCCAAAATAAGTCAGTAACACAAGGAATGTAAGGTGGGCATTTACGTTGAACAAGGTATTGGATTTGTGGTTGCTGGGATTACATTTTGAATGAGTTCTTCAGGCACAGCCTGGCTGGAAAGGGTTGCCCAGGCTACTTCCTCCCTTCCTGCTCCTCAGGTTTCTTCTCATCATTTTCATCATGTTCCCATTCCTCAGCCAGTCACTACATAGTTGGTGTCAAAAGCTATGCCCTTAAAACGGCATGAATCAGACCATGATGAATCTTGTCATCTGATAGTATGCAGAACTATTTCAGTTCACATAGCAGGACTATTGTTTTATGCTCTATCAAATTTTGCGTGGGAGTTTGGTTTTTACCATATGCCTAATGCTCTGGTATGTTGGGTTAGACACCGGAGTCATGACTATGTCATCAGCGGATAGCTCTTGTTGCCCGACAGCCATTGTTTGTTTTGCCGGGGTAGATCAACTGAAGTTGGCACAGCAGGCTGCCACAAAATGAAGGCAGAATGACTGCTGCTAGGATACTGGGTGTTGACCTGTATGATTCATTGTCAATGGTCACACACAAGCTGGATGCTGGGGGAGTAGAGTCCCTGTCGGTTGTGTAATATGGGAAAGTTGATATGTTTGTGGTCAATGGCATCGTGCATTATGAGGAAACCTGTGTTTCCAATGAACCTGTGTGTTCTCTCTACCTGCTGAACTCTGGCAAGAGAGAATGTAAGTCATGCCTTGCAGAATATAGAGCCTTCCTAAACACCCAGGTTAAAAATGGCCTCTTCTCAGGTATTCTCCCTCCTGCTCTTTCAGCATCATTTCCTGCTTTGCAGCCATCCACACATCTTCTAAGTTACTCTGTATTCCAGGCGTAATACCTACCAGTTGGTCCGTGTCTGGCTGAAGCCAGCAAAAAGCCTTCAACCCTTGCTACAGCACTCCCGCTACACTCTTGTGTTGGTTGTTTCAAAGTCGCTAGTTATAGTGTGACTATCATTTTGTAGCTCGAATTAATAAGTTCTGAAGCACTTTCTGCCAAAATTGATGGAAGCCATTTTAATAAAAACTGAACTAGTTTTATTGGAAAGCAGTCAAATTAGTTAAGTAGATATCCTTAATTGTGAGACAATTTAAGGGAAAGTAATTTATTAATAGATACGTTAAAAAGGCTGGAACCAATGGCTGATGGCAAGCTGCCTCTGCCGTAGGAAATGGAGCCATGGGAGAGGGAATGGGGGGCTGGAAAACTCCAGCATGTGTCTTTAGCTGTTGCTGAGGGGCAGCATGTAGATGGGAAATATGAGGTGGCTCAGGGATCACCAGAGTAATGGTCCAGGTGATGAAGAGAAGCCATTGTAAGTGATTCTCTAATGAGAGAGATAAGAATAGTGAGAGTATCCCACCCAACTGGTTAACAGCGAGAAAACGTCAATTGGAGGAGTATGGTAAAGGCTGCCGACAGGTTGAGAGGTTGAGGAAGGAAAGTTTACCTTCCTATGTCTTGGTCGCATTGGATGTTTTTCTTGACTTTTTAAAGAGCTGTTTCTGGACTATGTCATGGGTGGAAACGTGAGAGCAGAGTCAAACATGGAGTTGCGGGAAAGAGGGGAACAGATTTGGGATGCGACAACATATTCATGCACATTACAGGGAAAAGGATAGGATAGTAGTTTGCAAGGGCAGTGGGTTTAAGGGTTTTTTTGGGGGGAAAGAGCAGATTTTTTTTTGTAAATCTTTCTATTGGCTTTTCTCATATTTATAAACAGTTATTGTGTATATACATTGCATTTTTATTGCCTGCGCTAATTTACTTTATTTTACAGAGAGGTTTGTTTTGTCCTTCATTTAACTAATTCTATGTACATTTTGTTGCCCTCTTGGATCGGTCTATGATTCCCCCACCCCACCCCCTATTGGCTTCCCCACCTTCTCCCCCCCGGCAGTCCTTTGGTTCCTCTTTTTTTGTTCCTGGCTTACTCCTCGCTGCTGGCCTCGAACAGGTTTTGGAACAGGCCGACGAACTGCCCCCAAAAGGTCAGCGAGCCATCTGCAGCTTTGGGTGGTGCTGCCGATTGCCAGCCGAGCAGGATTCTCCGGCGTGCGATTAGGGAAGCGAAAGCAAGGGCGTTGGCCCCCTTCCCCATGTATAACTCTGGCTACTCCGATACCCCAAAGATTGCCACTATTGGGCATGGCTTCACCCTCACCCCCACAACCTTGGACATTGCCTCGGAGAAGGCTGTCCAGAACCCAGTAAGCTTGGGATAAGCCCAAAACATATGGGTGTGGTTGGCTGGGCCCCTCTGGCACCGCTCACATTCATCCTCCACCTCAGGGTAGAACCTGCTCATTCGGGTTCTGGTCAGGTGCGATCTGTGCACCATTTTGAGCTGCATTAGGCTTAGCCTTGAGCAGGAGGAGGTGGAGTTCGCTCTGCTCAGTGCTCATCCATTGGTGTTCGGACTCTATCCAGTAGCTGTTCATATATTTTCCCTCATAGCCCCCCCCCCCCCTTCTCGCTGCTTGTGCCTACCAGGTCCTCTAGTACCTACTGTCTCTTTGCGGAAGAAGTGTTTTATTTAGAGGTGTCTCAATTCCCGTCCTTTTGCTAGTTTCCACTTCCTCGTCAGTTCGTCCAGTGTCACCAATCTGCGCCCTACATAGAAGTCCCCGACCGTCAATGTGCCCCCGTCCCGCCTCCAACGTTTGAAGGTGGTATCCAGCATGGCTGGGGGGGGGAATCTGTGATTGCCGCTGGTGGGAGCAATGGGTGACATTTTGGTTACCCCGAAGTGTTGTCTCAACTGGGTCCACATTCTCAGCGTGGCCGCTACCACTGGGCCTGTTGTGTACCTTGTTGAGGAGGATGGGAGTGCTGCTGTAGCCAGGGCCCGGAGGGTTGTTCCTTTACAGGATGCCTCCTCCATTTGTACCCAATCTGTGTCATGCTCTTGTACCCATCCCCTCACTTTTGGAAATGGCAGATTTAAAGGAGAGAGGGCAACACCTGAAGAGTGAGAATCATTTGCAAATATTGGCCAACATAGAGGGCAGGACAGGAAATCAAGTGACCAGCAGTTTAATGCGAATAGGATCAAGGGAATAGGTGGTCCTGTCTCATGCACAGGATGAGCTTGGAGAAGGCACGAGGGGAGATAGGAGAGAAACTAGCGAAAGGTTCGACTTCAGAACTAGCGCAGCATTAAAGGAAGTTCAGCCAGCTGGGCTAGGAAGGGAAGCAGCCAAATGGGGCGGCTGATCAAATTGTCCCAATCTTAGTGACAAAGAGATTCATGAGGATAGAGGTGAGGGTGGAGGACAGGGGGGAAAGGGGATTGCAAAAACTGTTTGCAAGAGAGAAAATAAGCCAAGGGTAATCTTTACATCCCAGGATCATCCTGGACAGTGAACTGTTATTGCAGTTTTAGCAGATGAGACCAAAAACTGATCATGTTGTAAGTGATCAAGTCAGATTTGGCAGTGGATGACGAAACCACTTCTCTGCCATATCCCTGGGACTTAAGGGAGTGGAGGTGAGGGCTGTACCACGAGGAATGGTCAGGGTAAGAGAGAGTAATAGCTTTATCAGGGGGCTAGGACAGTGATTTTCAAACTTTTTTTCCAGGGTCTCATTTGTACCAGTCGGCAAACCTTTGGGACCCACGCCGGCCGACCTTCACGGCCCACGCCGGCCAACATTCACAACCCACTATTTTCTCTTACCTTTAATGCGAGTGGTGAGCCTGCTTGGTCCTCACAATCTCACTGAAATCAGGTTCACATGAGGAGAGGGCTGTGCGCGTATCAGCAGGTACCTTTGTGCCGTCTTCATCTATGCGAGGCTGGAAAATCTAACCTTGCACATGTAGGTCGTTGTGAAGGGCAAAAGCAACAAAATGCTTGTTTTACTCAGCTCCAGATACTCCTCAGAGACACTACTCCAGAATGCTGATAGCCTCTTTGACTTGTGCCGTGTTTTTAATATGCTGTCACAGCTGAGGCGCAGAAGCTCAGTTTCTTCATTTGGAATCAGCTATAAGTTAAGAACTGATTCTGGGTCTCAAACTCTAAGGGATCTTTCACCCACCAATTCTCACTCAAAATCTTAAAATTCTCCTCTGGAAAGTAGCAACCAAAATTGTTGATCAACCAGATATAACTGAATGAGGCTTACCAGTCTATTTACAGTTTCCTAATGCTGTTTTCTTTGATGTGTCGAAGCAGTGGGAAACATGTAGTCATTTTGGCTTTGCACTCGCAATTGGGAAACTTTCAATGTCTTTTGGAAAGCTTCAATTTCTTCACAGTGCCGAAAGCAATCATCATCCTTCCTTCCAATTTGAGGTTCAGTTCATTTAGAATTGAAAAGGTGTCTGCAAGGTAAGACATTGTTAGCATCCAAGTTTCATCAGCAAACGAATCAGCCAGAGGGAATGATTTCTCGAGGAGGAAAGTGTGGATTTCGTACCTCAGTTCGTAAAATCTGAATAGCCCCCGACGTACTTCCAACGTACTTCTGTGTGGAACAACAAATGGGTGTGCTCAGCCCCCATATCGGAACACAGTGTCAAAATCTCTGGTATTGAGTGGGCTGCGTTTAATGAAATTCACAACATTCACAATTCCTTTCAATACCACTTCAAGATCGGATGGAATTCCTTTCGATGCCAGTGCCTCACAGTGAATAAAACAATGATTCAAAACAATGTCCTGACCAGCTGCCTCCTTAATCCTTACTATAATTCCGCTGTTTTTCCCAGTCATGTTGGCTGCTCTATCACTTGTGATTTCTCTGCAACGAACCCAGTCGAGTCCGCACTTTCCAACCACAAAACCATTCAATGTTTCAAAAATCTCTGCGCCAGTCATGTGGGTTGGTAAAGTCAGGTAGAACTGCAAATCTTCAACAAATGCATTGCGCCAAACATACCGAACAAGGTTGCACAATCTGAAACATCTGTACTTTCATGCAGTTGTATTGAGAACTTCTGCGCTGATTTTAAACGAGAAATAGGCTGGGCGTCTAAATTCTCAGCAATGTCACAAATTCGGCGAGCCACTGTGTTATCACTGAGTGAAATGCTTTTCACTTTTTCAACGAACCTCTCATCTATGACTGTATGAAGTATATTTAATGCTGCAGGGAGAATTAATCTCTCTGCTACAGTGTGGGGCATTTTCTCTTTAGGTACACAGTAAGCTCCCATGTAAGAGGCTAATTGTATTTTGTGGTTCATTGTAACATTTCTGCTGAGGACTTCAGCTGACTTCAACTTAAGTTCTCGTTGCATCCTTGAAAAAAACCCAGAGGTTTGTCCTCAAAATCTCAATGCTTAGTCTTCAAATGCCTTTGAATTTTTGAGGGTCTTAAACTTTCATTTGCCAGCACTTCCCTGCAGATAACACACATGGGCTTGGTATCCTGATTTGCATTGGCACAATTAATAAATCCACACCTTAAAAAAATTGTCTTTATACTGCTTTGTGCCTGATTTCAGCTTCTTCTTTAAGGGATGTTCAGCAGAGGCCCTGGAGCTCACACCAGCACTGCTTTGTCCTGCTGTGGATTCTCCTGAGCCACTCTCTCCAGCAGGTTTATTGTGAGAATCTGGCCTGTTTATGCGTCTGGCCCTCTCTCTCTTATAACAAAATGATCCATTTTAAATTTTACTTGTTTGCTGCTGACAAAATGGAGGAATCGTAATCGCGCCCAAAGCATGTGATGTCAGCGTTCGGGGCTTGTGACCTGCTCTCTGCCTCGCTTCAGGCAGGAAGATTACAATGAATTTAAAACTAAATCTTCTCCTGCGCGCTGACATCAGCAGGAGGCGGTGCTTCTCGTTGGATTCTGCACATGTGCCGTGTGCCCGCATTTGTTTATCTGATCGCGGCCGCCATTTTTAAAGCTGTTAGCAGCTGGCATTGTTAAAAGCTGGCTCCTGTGGCTGTTGTGCATGAATTCGAACAATCGGGAAGGCCACGATGGATGGCTCCGTGACCCTCCCAACACCCACCCGTGACCTAACCGCGGGTTGCGACCCCCACTTTGAAAATGCCTGGGCTAGGACATCAAAAGTAGCGGTGAGGGTGTTGTCAGATAAATCAGTGACTGCAGTTGTAGCAAATGTAGGGCCAAAGGCTAGACAGATGGGATTTTGAAAGTGCAGTTGTAAATGGGGGGGTGTTTTTTTCCAGGAACAGATAAAGAAGGAGGTAAGGTTGAGATGTGGAAAGGCCAGGGATGTGGGTGGTGAACGCTACAAGGAAGCGATCAGAGATAGCCTTATCTGTGATTGAACTATGGGGATAGCAAGACCATGAGGTCAAAGGGTGGGATGTGAATATTTGTTGGGGAGTTTACATGGAGGAGAGACGTAGGGAGGGTAAGAGAGCAGTGAACTCAAGAGGAGAGAGAACATAATGAGTTGAAATGAAGGTTGGAATCACCGAAGATGAACAGTTGTTTGGTGCAGGGGGTGAGAGAAGAAGGCCGTGAAGGAAAATATATCGCTCTGGTGTCCACACTGCCTGGGCCCCTGCTTACAGGGCCCCGAGCATTCGCTCTATTCGTCGGGGTTTGCGCGCTCTTGCTCGGTTGGTACCAAGTTGTTGACGTGAAACACAGCCAGCGCATTAAAGGGTCCATCCTACCACATCCCTCCCCACTTAAGTCCATCATTGTATTTTACAACATAAGCTATATACAAGGTTAAGAGACATAAGAGTTACGAGTTCATCACTGATAGAGTCAGTCTGTCAGGGAATCTTCGAGTCCTAGCAGACCTCCTTAGTTCTCCAAACAGTTTACCATCTCCAGTGTAGTCTTATTGTCGGCAGAAGATGACGGTTCAGGAGACTCCACCTCTTCTGAAAGGCTGCGCACCTTGCCAGCTCCCACCAGGACTGCTGGCAGGACGGACTCTGAAATTCCTGGCTTTGGAACAGCCTCAGGACTGCTGGTGGCATTAATTGGGCCCATCTGTATTAGAAGGGGGGTTACCGTCCCCCGGCTCCTCAAATGGATCGATATGCTTCCACACAATCCTCCCATTGACATTTAGCTCATATAATACAGGTCCAGATTGAGACACAATCCGACCGGCTAACCAGAGTGGACCCGAGGTGAAATTTCAAACTAGACCCAGGTCACTCACTGAAATTATCTGTCATCCTTTTGTGAAGTATGTTGCTTTTTCTGGAAGGCCTGATGTGTCTCCACCCTCCCTGCAAAGTTTGAGAAAATAAAGTCCAAACTAGTTCTGAGGTGATGACCCATTAGCAATTCAGTCGGTTTGATCCCTGTGATGGAATGGAGGGTCGTGTTGTAGGACAACAGAAAATTGGCCAGCCGATGGCACAATAACTGGTCTGATTGTTTTCTCAAAACATTTTTAAAAATCTGTATGGCCCTTTCCACCAACCCGTTAGATCCAGGGAACGTCCTGCCAAATTCCGTTTGTCTGAACAAAGTATTGGAAATCAGCCCCAGTAAAACGGATGCAATTATTGGACACAATGGTTTCTGACAGGCTGTTTGTGGTGAAAGCCTTGCGTTAGGCATCCACAGTAACCGTCAAGGTTGTAGTTCTCATCTCTTGTATGGATCGCCATTTAGAGTGAGTGTCCACCAAGAAAAGAAACATCCTGCCCAAGAAAGGGCCTGTAGTGGCCGTGCAGTCTGGTCCATGGGCGACCCAGTGACTCGCAGGGGTGGAGATTGACCGAAGGAGGTAATGATTGTTGATTCTGATGCATTGGCGTATCACTTCCCAGCCACCAGATATAACTGAGAGCCAGTGTCTTCATTTTTGATTGGCCCGGATAGGCTCTGTTTACTTCTTGTAAGAAAGGTTCCCTCGCTGGGGGTGGAATGATGACTTGAGAGCCCCACAGTATTATTCCATCCTTGCAGGTTGAGTTGGGCCTCAACTATTGAGACCTCTTGTAGTGCTAAACTGTTTGTGTCATCTGTTTTGCATTGGATAATACTGGATTTTGCTGAGTCAAATTTTATATGTGCCTGGAAGACATCGGCAAGGTGTCCATAAAGTTCAGCGGCAAGATAATTTCCGTCTTGGCTGAAGACACCGGGGCCCGTCCTACTCCGCAAAGACGTATGGTCGAGAGGGTCCAGCTCCTTCACACCAACCCCCAGTACGCATACATAAAACACCCCGACAGCCAACAGGATACGTTTTCCCTCCTGGACCTGGCATACGCAGGCTCCCCTACCACCACCCCAACTTACTCCCCCCCCACCTACACCGACCAGCGCCCCCGCCCCTACATGGCCTCCACACCCCCTCCTAGACTCCCTCCCCCCTTCGCCGACCCACAGGAATGAAGCTCCTGAAGACACGCTGCCGGAGTCCATGCCTGTGCCTGCATTGATGAGTTCACCACCCATGCCCGCACCGATGGGTCCGCTGCGGTACCAGAGCTCTGGCGATCACAGCGCACGATCAGGGCGCCGGACAGACTGAACCTGTGAGCCCTTCACCCTGCTGGACTTCAATTTTTTAACAGGGGGTGAATGTGGTGAACGTAATGTACCAACCATTCACCACTGTATCACATTGTATCACGCTGTTGCCCAAATGGGCTCCACCTATTGACCATTGTACTGTACTACACGGAATCACGCTGTTGTCCATATGGGCTCCACCTATTGACCATTGTACTGTACTGCACGGTTTGTATCATGTTGGTGTCCTTGTGGGCTCTGCCCATGGCTCCTCCCCTTGAGGGGAGGTATAAAGAGCAGCGGCTCTCACTAGCAGAACAGTCGCAGGCAGGCACTTTTCTAGTCGATTAAAGCCACTGTTCACTTCAACTCCCTGTCTCGCATGAATTGATGGTCGCATCACCGAGAGGATGTGACTGTGATCCATTACTGAGAGGAAGTGACTGTGATCCATTACTGAGAGGATGTGACTGTTATCCATTACTGAGACAATGTGACTGTGATCCATTACTGAGACAATGTGACTGTGATCCATTACTGAGAGGATGTGACTGTGATCCATTACTGAGACAATGTGACTGTGATCCATTACTGAGAGGATGTGACTGTGATCCATTACTGAGACAATGTGACTGTGATCCATTACTGAGACAATGTGACTGTGATCCATTACTGAGAGGAAGTGACTGTGATCCGTTACCGAGACAATGTGACTGTGATCCATTACTGAGAAGATGTGACTGTGATCCACTACTGACAGAATGTGGCTGTGATCCATTACTGAGAGGAAGTGACTGTGATCCGTTACCGAGACAATGTGACTGTGATCCATTACTGAGAAGATGTGACTGTGATCCATTACTGAGAAGATGTGACTGTGATCCACTACTGACAGAATGTGGCTGTGATCCATTACTGAGAGGATGTGACTGTGATCCATTACTGAGAAGATGTGACTGTGATCCACTACTGACAGAATGTGGCTGTGATCCATTACTGAGAAGATGTGACTGTGATCCATTACTGAGACAATGTGACTGTTATCCATTACTGAGAGGATGTGACTGTGATCCATTACTGAGAGGATGTGACTGTGATCCATTACTGAGAGGATGTGACTGTGATCCATTACTGAGACAATGTGACTGTGATCCATTACTGAGACAATGTGACTGTGATCCACTACTGAGAGGATGTGACTGTGATCCATTACTGAGAGGAAGTGACTGTGATCCGTTACCGAGACAATGTGACTGTGATCCATTACTGAGACAATGTGACTGTGATCCATTACTGAGACAATGTGACTGTGATCCATTACTGAGAAGATGTGACTGTGATCCATTACTGAGAGGATGTGACTGTGATCCATTACTGAGAGGAAGTGACTGTGATCCGTTACCGAGACAATGTGACTGTTATCCATTACTGAGAGGACGTGACTGTGATCCATTACTGAGACAATGTGACTGTGATCCATTACTGAGAGGATGTGACTGTGATCCATTACTGAGAGGATGTGACTGTGATCCATTACTGAGAGAATGTGACTGTGATCCATTACTGAGAGGATGTGACTGTGATCCATTACTGAGACAATGTGACTGTGATCCATTACTGAGAGGATGTGACTGTGATCCATTACTGAGACAATGTGACTGTGATCCATTACTGAGACAATGTGACTGTGATCCATTACTGAGAGGATGTGACTGTGATCCATTACTGAGACAATGTGACTGTGATCCATTACTGAGAGGAAGTGACTGTGATCCATTACTGAGACAATGTGACTGTGATCCATTACTGAGACAATGTGACTGTTATCCATTACTGAGAGGATGTGACTGTGATCCACTACTGACAGAATGTGGCTGTGATCCATTACTGAGAGGATGTGACTGTGATCTATTACTGAGAGGATGTGACTGTGATCCATTACTGAGACAATGTGACTGTTATCCATTACTGAGAAGATGTGACTGTGATCCACTACTGAGAGGATGTGACTGTGATCCATTACTGAGAGGATGTGACTGTGATCCATTACTGAGAGGATGTGACTGTGATCCACTACTGAGAGGATGTGACTGTGATCCATTACTGAGAGGATGTGACTGTGATCCATTACTGAGAGGATGTGACTGTGATCCATTACTGAGAGGATGTGACTGCGATCCATTACTGAGAGGATGTGACTGTGATCCAATACTGAGACAATGTGACTGTTATCCATTACTGAGGGGATGTGACTGTGATCTATCACGAGCAGGCAGGGACTGTGATCCAGTATTGAAAATATGTGACTGTGATCGCTTACGAGGAGGAAGTGACTGTGATCTCTTATGAGCAGGAAGGGACTGTGATCTATTACTGTGAGGAAATGTCTATGATCTAATATGGAGATGAAACAACTCTGATCTCTTACTAGCAGGTAGGGACTGTGATCTATTATTCGGAAGCAGTGACTGTCATCCATTATTCGGAAGTAGTGACTGTGATCCAATATAAGGAAGATGTGACTGTGATCCATTATTAGGAGGAAGTGACTGTGATCTATTGACTGTGATCTATTACTCGCAGGAAGGGACTGTGATCTAGTACTAGCAGGCAGGGACTGTGATCGCTTACTAGGAAGTGACTCTGATTTGTCACTGGGTAGACGTGCCTCTGATCTATGACTGGGAGGAATTGACTGTTATCTGTTTTTGGGAGGAAGTGATGATTCCTGTACACCCATTTGAACCCAGCCGTATATGATTTAATCGGTGATCCTTTACAGGATTGTTGGAGCATGTCTAAAAAAAAACAACCAGTGAAATGTAAATTTTTTATTTTTGTGGCTTTGGGTGATGCAGGAGTGCTGAAACCACAATAAAACTCTCTGACCTACAGTTCGGTACAAACTCCCACTCCTGGAATAATATCCCTGTCTCCAGATTCAGCTTATCACCTGGTTCAATATGTAAACCGTCTGCTTTGCCACCGTCCCGTAATCAGTAAGCTGCAGTGTTCAGCATCCATCGATCGTCAGGAGCATTTAAACGTCCCCCAAACCAGAAGGTGATCGGTCCCTCTTACCTTGGCTTACATTTGGACTTTGCCAACTTCTCATCTGTTGCAGGTGGAAGATGAAGATCATCCCCATGCCCCTTCAAAGTAAAATCCGGAGTGGGAAATAGTGCAGCTTCACTAGTAACTTTGAAAAGGGAACTGGACACATACCTAAAGGTGAAAAGCATTATTGGACTCTGCCAAAAAAGCAGTGGAGTGGGTTGAATTGGATAACTCTTTCTAAGAACTGGTACAGTCATGCTGAGGCAAAAGAGTTGCTTCTGTATTGTATCATTCTTTCTAACACACACTTATTCTCATCCTATTGCCCTCCTGTACCTTCCACAATTACTGTCCTTCTCTCCTCTCTGCACAAGCTATTTTTTTCTTTTTTCAAAAATAAATTTTAGAGTAGCCAATTCATTTTTTCCAATTAAGGGGCAATTTAGCGCGGGCAATATACCTACCCTGCACATCTTTAGGTTGTGGGGGCCAAACTCATGCAAACATGGGGAGAATGTGCAAACTCCACACCTCCAGGGCCGGGATCGAACTTGGGAACTCAGCGTCGTGAGGCAGAAGTGCTAACCACTGTGCCACCGTGCTGCCCTGCACAAGCCGTTTCTAACTCTTTTATATCCATTACTTTATTTTATACAACATCAGGGAGAGACAAAGATTCAGAAGTGGGAGTGCATTGATGGACGTGCTCCTCCAGTGACCTTAACGGATATTAGCAATGTGTAGCCACTAGGAAGAAGGTTTGTTCCAGGTAGCTGCAGATGTCAGTGATAAGCTGCCATGACAGTCCGAGCCACCTGAGGCACTGGTATTCAGACTTGCGGAAAGAGCTGATCCTCTCTGCCTGTGGACCCTGCATGGGGAACCTCTGTATCCTTCCTATCAGCCCTGTAGCGATGCATGTGGCTGAGGTGAAGGTAATTGCTGCTGGCGGTATTGCTCTTGGTGTTGCTGCTCCACTTGTGCCTCATCAGAGGTACAAACTAGAGCTGCGTAAACTGCTCCCATGCCCCGGTGAAGGCTGACAGCGGAGAGGAGCAGCTGAAGGTGGGTGGTGAAAGGCAGGTGAAGCGACTTCTGAGAGGTTAGCAATCACCTGTTAAGCAGTGCCAGCACAATCTGAGAAGGAATGCTGTAAGCAGCAGCCGGAGTTCTTCAGGGTCACTGATCAGAACCTTCCAAGCTTGCCAGTTTCACTGAAGAAGCTCGTCCACTGTGTGCTCATTGGCTGACCTCATGAGTTACTGACAGCTCTGGAAATAGATATCACTGCTTTTTAAAGCCAGGATCATTGGTTATGTTAATACTTACTTACTTTCAGAATAACATATTTTAATAGGTAATTCAGTTTTAATTTAGCCAATGATTCTGGCTTTAGCAGGGCATTGGTTAACCCAGTTGGCTGGGTGCTAGTTGGCGATGCCAACAGCATGGGTTCAATTCCCAGACTGGATGAGGTTATTCATGAAGGCCCTGTCTTCCCATCCTTGCCCCTCACCTGTGGTGTGGTGACCCTCAGGTTAATTAACCACCAGTCAGCTCTCAAAGGAGAGAGTGGCCTGTGAGACTGTGGTGACATTTACATATAGAATATTTGATTGCCTTTCCAACAGCTAAATGGGGTTCCCCTCTTGCTTTTGAACATGCCTGGGTAAGACCCACAAGAGAGCAGGACGATAGTGGCATGTCAACCCGATACCACTTTTAGGGGATTAAATTCCCCCAACACACGCAAACCCCTTCCTCCCCTCGCCTACCAAAATGCCCCTAAGTGTGTTCAGCTTGATGGGCACAGTAAGAAGTCTTACAACACCAGGTTAATGTCCAACAGGTTTGTTTTGAATCACTAGCTTTCAGAGCGCAGCTCCTGCCTCAGGTGAATGAGGAGGTGGGTTCCAGAAACACACATATGAACAAAGTCAAAGATGCAAGACGATACTTTGAATGCGAGTCTTTGCAGGTAATTAAGTCTTTACAGGTCCAGATGGAGCGTCTGGGGAGAGGGATAATCACAGGGTAAAGAGATGGGAATTATCTCAAGCCAGGACAGTTGGTTGGATTTTGCAAGGTTGATGGCTTTTCGTTAGAACCTTTGGCTAAGAAGTTAAGGTTGGTCCAGTTGCTGAGGTGTTTTAATGTTACACCTACAAAATGCTTCACCTGATAACAAGGGTTGTGTGTTCCAAGAAAGGATGGTTTGAAACTGAACGAAAGTATGTTGATATCGTGCCTGTCACAGCCTCAGAGCATTCCAAAGCATTTCACAGATAGTGAGGTGCGTTTCGAAGCGTGGTGGCTTTTGCGATGCAGGGAATTGCTACGTCCATGTCAGTTGCACAGCGATTTAATTTCACCTTCCAAAAGTTTGGAGAAACTCGCAATCGCTTTGTCATTATGTGAAGCACAGCTACTTAAAAATAAATTGGCGTTGACATAACACAAAGGATTCAGCTCACGGGGCTTCATTTGACAGCTGAAGCCCCCTCGGCCCCCTGAATGCATAGAGGGTTCAGACCTGGCTGAAAGCTGGGGGTGGCGGGGGGGGGGGGGGGGGGGGGGGGGGGGGAAGAGGGAATCCCTGTTTTCCTCGGTAGCTTGTGTTGCATTCACAAACTTATCCAGCAAGTCAAGCGTTCAGACTTCCCGCTTTGCTGCATGTAGCAGTAAATGTTTCCTTGTCGGAAGGAACGCCTTCAATACTGCAGGGGAGGGAGGGGGTGGGGGAAGGGGAAGAGAACTTGGAATAGAATAACCCAATTGCTCAACGATACAAGGCAGCGGACAAACATCTGTTGCTGCGATGCTTTCATTTTCTCTTCTGTGTCGATTGTAAATCCCTCCCCAGTTCAGCTGGCTGGAGGCGGACCCCACTCCCAGCAGAGGCATTGCCCTTTTAAAAGGCGCCAGATCTTTTTCGTCTGGTGGCTGACGTCAAGACAGTTTTGTGGAGAGAGAGAGAAAAAAATTCATGCCGTACCAAGTCAATTTCACGCAATGTTTCCTGGGCGACAGATTGCCCGAGAGAGAGAGAAAAAGCCGAGGCAAAGCTTGCAAGGAAGAGTGAGTGAAATGTTCGGGGGCAGAGCGATCGCCTTGTGTTAAGAGTAGACGAGAAGGGGGGAGGCCCCCCCGCTGCTAAAGGGAAGGGAGAAAGTTTTCTTGTTGTTGGTGAGGCTGTGGAGGGGAGAAGCTGATAATGAAGCGAGTGCAGAGGCAGAGGCAGCCTGAGTGAAGACTCACAGCCAGACAGACAGAGAGAGAGAGAGAGAGGAGTGGGGAAGCTGTGAATGAATGAAGGAGAGATCGCAGTGTGCAGAGCCACGGGATAGAGAGAGAGAGAGAGAGAGTGCAGAGGCACAGAGAACAGCAGCAGCAGTTTGTGAGAGTGTCTCTCTCTCTCTGACACACTGAGCCCCTCGCTCCTTTGCTCAGAAACAAAAGGTGTGCTCAGAAATCTGCAGATGATGGCGGTGAAGACGCCTGCACAGGGCACCGGAGTGCTGCTGACAACAGCGAATGTCGGATCCCTCTTTGAAGATGTAAGTCTGCCTCTTGTTTTGCTTTTTAAAATTATTTCCTCCCCTCCGCTCCGCAGTTTAGGTCGGGGCATGTTTTATGCCCCCCCTCCCCCCCCCCCCCCCCCCCCCGCTTCTCACCCACAGGCTGTGTTCCCTGGTTGTGTTCACTACAAACTAAACAGGCCTATGGAGGTTTTGTTTTCTTTTTGTTTGGGGATCGCAAGCTGGCTTGTCTTGTGTCCCGGAATCAGGAGCTGGGGGTCGGTCACCCCTGTCCCCTCTTCTGTCCCTCTTTATTCCTGTGTCTGTCCCTCTCTACCACCCTCTCTGTCTCTCTCTACCCTCCTCTCTCCCTCTCTATCCTTCTCTCTCCCTCTCTATCATTCTCTCCCCCTCTCTATTCTTCTCTCTCCCTCTCTATCCTCCTCTGTCTCTCTCTGTCCCTCTCTATCCTCCTCTCTGTCCCACTCTCTGTGCCTCTCTACCCTCCTCGCTGTCCCTCTCTCCGTCCCTCTCTACCCTCCTCTCTGTTCCTCTTTATCCCTACCCCTGTCCCTCTCTATCCTCCTCTCTGTCCCTCTCTATCCTCCTCTCTGTCCCTCTCTATCCTCTCTGTCCCTCTCTGTCCTCCTCTCTGTCCCTCTCTATCCCCCTCTCTGTCCCTCTCTATCTCCTTCGCTGTCCGTCTTTCTGTCTCTGTGTCCCCTTCTTTCTCTCCCCCTCCTCCTCTCTGTCTCTCCCCATCCGGAGGCTTTCAGTAAGACACAGTGAACTCATTGCCCGCCCTTTTCACCAGCACCGGCCTGTTTGTGAAGTCCAGGGGCTGCCAGTCAGACGCAGACTTTAGTTTAAAGCTGCACTGAACGCAAAAGAGATGGAGCGTTTTCACCGTGCCCCAACTTTAGACATGGCACTTGTTCAGTTCTTGGTCAGAGATCTCCACACAGGTCAGGTCAGAGCTGGAAGCGGGAGAGTCTCCCACTCCAACTCCTCCTGATGGCTGTCACATCAGCTGAGTGCAAACCCTTGGCTGACAGTCTGAGACTCTTCTGGATTCTCGCCGGGGGCAAGAGTCATTGACCAACTCTCATCGCTCAGAAACAGTGCAGAGAGAGCAGCAAGCAGTTTGAGAGTCTGTCGATCTCTCTCCCCCCCCCCCCCCCCCCCCCCGCAAAGCACTGTGAGCGTATGAATATTGTAGGGAGATTTAATGCAGTCAGCAAAATCTCCTTGAAACCCTCTGAAAGTTACAGCCAAATCTGAAGTGCAATGTTTATTTGGGTGAAAAACTAGAATGTGTCTGTATCTTTCTGTCGTTCTGTCTTGTATTGATAACATGCACATTGCGTGATCTGTGGAAACTCTTGTATGAGGCAAAAGTGTAGTTTGAGAAATTCCCAGCACACAATAGGATTTTTCCAAAATCAAAACTACCAGATTCTGGAAAATTAAAGTTAAATTAAAATACTGGAAACACTCAGCAAGTCAGTCAGCAGCTGTGGAGAGAGGAATGTGGGGTTAAACTGGTCAGCTCAATGAACTTCGGGGTTCTGATAAAAGGTCTCGACAGAAGCTGCCTTTCTGGCTGAGAATTTACAGAATTTACGTTTTAAAAAAAATTAATCCTATTTATCCAGAGTTAGAAGATCCCCACATGAAATGTGCCTGCTAATTGGGCCCAAACTATGTGTTTTTCGAGTAATATGATGCTCACCCTCTGGAGGAGCGAATGCTTCACCTTGTCCTGATAATCTGCATTCAGAGCTGAGAAGCGGGACCAAATCAGCTATATAATTGCTGGTTAACTTTGGGTTGCTGTGTCTACTTCTGTGCTCTTCCTCTGAGCTTCCAGATGGTTTGTTTGAAGCCCTTACATAATCAGGGTTGACATTCCACTGCAGCTGAGAGAGCGAGAGAAAGAGAGTGTGTGCCCCAGAGGTACTTTTCCTGTTACTGTTTCTTTTACCCTGAGGTCCTATCAGTCTGTTCAAGTGAAGGATGAAATCTTTGGTGAAGAACAAGTAATTCTGGTGGGCAACATTCTTGTCTTAACCAACAGCACTACAAATAGGTTAATTGGTCTTTGCTACCAGTGTGGAATCCTGATGTGTGCAAGAATGGCTGCTTGCTGATGCTACCAAGAGGAATTAATTGTGTGTGGAACCTGTTAAAGATTCTATAAAACTGCAAATCTTCTTTCTGGTGGCATGATCCAGAATTCTATACCCTTTTAAATGCAAGATTACCCAGCGAGGAACTGTTTTAACTTTAAGTAATATTCAATCTTTGCACAAACATTATTAATGTTGATTGTTTATCAATTATGTGCCTTATTAATTGGGTACTGATAAACTCTCTTAATAGTTGGCTGAATTAGACCTGAAAAAAAGAGGCAGACGTTTGTACACTCACACCTTATTATCATAGATAATGTCATAAAAACCTCAGGAAATGTTCCAGGGACCGAAACAAACTCTGAGCTGCCCAAATTGCTGAATTTTGGAGGATTTAGATCATCGAGCCCTTACTAAATGTAATAATGGAAGCGAGGTCTTCAGAACAGTTTACTGCTCTTCAAGCTCATCCAATCGGATCCCCTCCAGGTTCCCTATGTTATATTTTCTGTTATCCAGAATAAATCTTTAGACTTCTGGTGCTCTGTACATGCCCTGTGAAAACACCATACTATTTTATAATATCAAAACCTGACAATGTTGTCAATTAATGCACCCAGGTAATGGAATAGAATTAAAATGGTATGAAATGGTATTAAAATACTACCCTTAGTAATATCTGAAGTAATCCCACAGTTAGTAAACTATTTCCTTCATGTTATAGTGACCTGAATATTCAAAATAAAGAATGGGCATTCTGATGCTTTACCCTGTGAGACTGTTACAGTTCTGAGTGAGATTGGTCCGAGAGCAATGATTTTGAAGTAGATTATCCACGGCATTTGTGACAAATGACACATGATTTAGTTTCCTTATCCAACTGCAAGGTTGTCACTGAATCTATCTGAGTGTAAATGCCAGTAAGATGAAATAACTCTGCCAAGTTGCAGATGTCCAAATCGCAAATGGACCTGATGCTTGTCTTCGCCCTAAAATGTAGAACGTAGCTAGAAAACCTTTGGTAAATAAATCAATTACCTAAATACCTAAAGCAGAGCATAGGAGCTAAGTCAAAGGGACAATATGTGTTAAGTCTGACTATTTGAACATAACAAAATAATTTGAAAGATTTTATAAAAATAATTTTTGAAAGGATCTGTAAAAATGTTAGGGCGATAATTTTCCTTGCTACATTTTTTTTAAATTTAGAGTACCCAATTAATTTTTTCCAATTGAGAGGCAATGTAGCTTGGCCAATCCACCTAGCCTGCACATCTTTGGGTTGTGGGGGCGAGACCCATGCAAACACGGGGAGAATGTGCAAATTCTATATGAACAGTGACCCAAAGCCGGGATCGAACATGGGACCTCGGCGTCGTGAGGCAGCAGGGCTAACCCACTGCACCACCGTGCTGCCCCTCCTTGCTACACTTGTGATATGAACCTCGTCTGCTTGAGATGACTAATTCATTTTGGTCTTTAACTGTACGGTGGAGGAGAGAATTTCTTTGATACACTGTAATAAGAAAGCATCATTGCATACCATTCTAATCAAGTTGTGGTGTATCAGAGAGCTACAGTTCACTGCTGATTATTTCAAAACTTTGAAAAGTTTTTGTTACGATCCAGTCACATCTGCGTCAGTGATGCTCTGTGCTTGATACAAATATCCTGCAGTATAATTGGGATTAACTATTACATCAAGACAATTAATGCCTTTGTTTTTTTGAGGTTAGTCAAGACATGTTTGACCGTGACGCAGCAGGATACCAATTTCGTAAATCAGATTTCACTTTTTTTTGTCTGTTTCTAAATATGTATTCATTAACCTGGGTTCAGTGGTAGCACTGTTGTCTCTGTTTCAGAAGCTTTGTGGTTGACGTCCCACTGCAGATACTTGAGCACATATTCTAGGCCCACACTTAAGTGTAGCACTGTTGGAGGTGGTGTCTTTTGGGTGTGCTGTTAAACTTTGGCCTCCCTCTACCTTCTCTGGTAGAAATAAAAATTCCCAAGCACTATATTCAAGGAAGAGTAAGGAATTCTGGCTAACACTTAACCCTCAATCGACCTCACCAAGACAGATAATTTGATAATGTTCTCATTGCTGTCCGTGGAATCTTGTTGTGTGCAAATTTTCTACCAGGTTATCGCTGTTACAACAGTGACTATGTTTCATAAAATATTGAATTGGATGGAAAACATTTTGGAATGCCCTGTGGTCATGAACGGTGTTATATAAAAGAAAGTTCTACCACACTGTCTTTCTTCATTGCGTCTGTTATTCACGGCTCAATTCAAATCCTGAGGCCTCTGCTCCAGTTTGCCTCTGGGACCTGAACCTATCAGGTGAAACCCCTGTCTTTTTGTGGAAGCACTGTTGAGAATACAATTCATGTTTTTGTTTTTGCGGCCAAACGTGACTTCATTGAGCAACGGTTGGATTTGAGTCATGGGCTGGACCTGTAACTCTGGCCTGATTTTTTAAAACCTGCGATCTAGTGATGAGCACAGCAAGAAAAGACATTTGAAATTCTTCTGAATGAATGCGCAACATTAAAACGCTTTTGAAAGTAAAACAAAACGCTGCTCTACATCTGAACTATACCTAGAAAAATCTAATGACAATTACATTGCTATGTTTCCATTGTATGAACAAAATACCACTTGTTGCTCTTTTGCGCCTATTCATTTCCAAAGCACCGATCCCTCCTACTGCACACTTTTGTAATATGCAATAATCCGTTATGTGCAACATGTGGCTTATTTCTTCTTTTTTAAAAATAGAAAAACCATACAAACTTACTTTCAATATTCTTCTCCACTCCATAGAAACTGCTACTGAAGAGATCTAGAATTAGATTACTTAGATCCTGCTGTATTTGTAATGGCTTCTTGCACTGCTATATACAGCTCATCAATGTAAATACAACCACTGAACATCGGATCAGTATTGAAACATTGCACACATATCGAGAACGTTGCAACATCTTGATTCCCAACAGTGATATTGGTCAAATATGCCGACTGGAGCATAGGTTGCAGTATGAGTTGTACTCAGTTGTGTAATATCTGAGTTGAAATATACTCAAATTTTTAAAGAAAATCCTCTGGATATGACTGTGTACTTGTTGGATATAGCATTGGACCATACCTACATAATTACATACAGGAAAAATGTCAATACATTGCACATTACTGGATGCGCAGCAAGAAAATAAAGTTTGTTAGTTATTCATGAAGTTTTCTATCCGGATGCTACATATCAGATCAGGATAATTGCTGGGTCCTAAAACGGTAACAAATGTAATGTGGCAAACTGGTGGAGACAATGATGTTTCAACGTTATAATAATAATCTTTATTGTCACAAGTAGGCTCACATTAACATTGCAATGAAGTTACTGTGAAAATCCCCTAGTCGCCTCACTCCGGCGCCTGTTCAGGTACACTGAGGGAGAATTCAGAATGTCCAATTCACCTAGCAGCACGTCTTGAGGAACTTGTATTATAGTATGACGAGCATTATGAAAGGAAATCGGTTACTGCAGTAATGGTCTCTCTTTGGAAGGACTAGCACCAAGTGCAGTTTCAATATTCCCTTTGTTTTCTAAGTAGCCTTAAGACAATCATATAAGTCTTATTGTGTTAATGCAGTTGTGCTGAACAGAGTTGGGATGTATGTTTATAAAAAAAAAATGTACCAATCGAAAACTTCCAAAGATGAAAGAGATTGATTTTCCAAATGTGTTAGTGACTTTAAACATATTTGGTCAATTGAGTGTAATAATGGGCAGCACGGTGGCGAAGTGGTTAGCATTGCGCCGAGGTCCCAGGTTCGATTCTGACTCTGGGTCACTGTCCGTGTGGAGTTTGCACATCCTCCCTGTTTTTGTGTGTGTTTTGCCTCCACAACCCAAAGATGTGCAGGGTAGGTGGATTGGCCACGCTAAATTGTCCCTTAATTGGAAAAAATGAATTGGGTATTCTAAATTTTTTTCAAAATGAGATGTATTAATTATGCTGCTACCTGAATGGACTCAGCAATAGGTTCAGTGCAGTCGTCTAAATGCACCATTTTAAATGATTATTGCAGTGGACCAGAGTAACCCAAGTTATGATATAGTTAGCCGTGGCTCCAATGTAACAATGATGCATCTAAGTTGAAGTTCCAAACCTCACTCCAGGCACTTGTGAACACAAAATAAGAAAATACTGGAAACACACAACAGGCTTGGCAGCATCTATGGAGATGCTGCAGGAGTTACTGCGCTGAATTTACCGGCTGTTCACGTTGGTGGGGTATTCTGGTTCCACCGAAGGTGCACAGGATTCCTTGCCATGAGGGGTGCAGTCAATGGGAAATCCCCATGACAATGACGGGACTAGAAAATCCCGCTGGTGGGTCGCATCCGCCACTGAAAAACCAGACGGTGGCTTGGTCGGTAAATCCTGCCCATTGTTTCAGGTTAATGACCCAGCATCACAGTTGGCGAAAGTTAGAATTGTCACAGGTTCTAACTAAGTAAGGGGGCAGCATGGGGGAAAGAACAAAAGGGAAGGTCTGTGATATGGTGGGAGGCAGGAAAGATTAAATAACAAAGGGGCTGATAGAGTAAGGCTAAAGAGAGTGACAAAGGGGCACGGAAAGAAACAGATGTGTCTAAAGATGTGACTGGGAGAATCGTGAACGGCTGCCACCTGAAAGCCGAAAAAGGGAGCGAAAAACCAAAACCAGCAAAGAAAAAGGAAACAAAATCCTTTTGGTCTGATGAAAGGTCAGTAACTTGAAACTTTGTTTCTCTCTGCACAGGTGCAGTCAGAGCTGCTGACTATTTCCAGCATCCGTGATACTTTTGCACTAAGAACATGATCTGAGCTCATTCTTTGATGCAGTACTGAGGGAGCCCTGCAATGTCAAAGGTGCTGTGTTTTGGTTGAGATATTGAAGAACAGCGCTGTCTGTACTATTGGGTGGATGTAAATATGTCACAATTTGTGAAAGAGCAGGGTCGTTCTCTTGGTGTCTTGGCGAAGGTTAAATTACACCACTAAATCAGATGATTTGGTTAAATATTTCATTGTTGTTTGCGGGGGATGTTGCTGTGCACAAATGGGCTGCTTTGTTTATCTACATTGCAAAAATAACTACGCTTCAATGGTGTGGGATAACCTGCGGGCATGAACGGCAATGTAAATGCAAGTTCTGCCATTCCTCCCTAGTTCAGTCAGAAGGTGGCACAGTACATTGGCACTTCGGCATGCACATATAGGGTCATGATTCATGGCTGTGCCTGCACAGCAAGCTCGCATTCTGAACCCTACTGTCATTGGTAGTGCAGAGCTCAGGACAAGTGATTCCCATGGTGGGGGAAGGAAATTAGAGGACACATTACATTTCATAATAGTCAGATTGTAATAGGAGTGCCCTAGAAGCCTTCTCACTCAGGGAATGGTGTAGGAAGAGCTAAGGAAAGATCAGTCAATTCCTAAGGACAGGGCAAAAGACATTAAAATGATAGAAGATGTGGATGTCACCTCCTGTACCAGCCTCCCTGAACAGGCGCCGGAATATGGTGACTAGGGGCTTTTCACAGTAACTTCATTTGAAGCCTACTTGTGACGATAAGCGATTTTCATTTTTCATTTCATCCACCAGCATCTGCAACAAGAAGTGGTAGGCCAGCAAACCTTCATCAGAACTGGCCAAAAAAATGAGCTATATTTCAACTATATGATAGATTCAGAGATATATCGTTGTCAAAACATTAAACAGAGTTGTACATGACAAGTTGGAATGTAAAATCGCTGAAAGAATGCACTGATCATTACACCATATGCTGCTGCATGAGCTCACCCTGGCACTATGGAAGTGAATTGAGGAAATGCTGTCTGCTCCTGTGGATTGATGTTCAAAAAAAATCTTCCTGTATTGATGATTGTATGCAGTGATCCTCAGAGGCCTATTCAAATCTCTATATGGTAGAGCAGGAAGTGACAATAAGTGCCAAGTGACACCAACAACAGTCTGACTTCGATCAGACAGTGGTTCATTGGAAATATGTTCGATATGAGACTTTTCATGCCAAGTGGAAAAGTATGACACTTTCTACCGTAACCAATACAATAGCAGTTTGTATTAAACATGGGTCAGTTGGTAGCAGCCTTGCCTCTGTGTCAGAAGTTTGAGGGGTCCAGGGACTTGAGCACGAAACCTAGACTGCTGGTGACTTTGATCCTCTGTTCCTTCACGCCAGCGGGATTCTCCGTTCCTGCTGCGGTGAATGGAGATTTGGCTGTGTGCCAAATTCTCTGTCTTCGTTGGCAACGGTAGCGAGGTAGCAACGGAGAATCCCGCCCACTATCAAGGGAGTGCTGCACTGCTGGAGGTACCATCTTTTAGATATGATATTAAACCAAGCCCCATCTGCCATTACAGGTAGCACGAGAAGAACATAAGGAATTTTCCCTCGTATCCTGGCCAATATTTAATCTATCAAACAACATCTAAAAAGCAGATGATTTGGTCACTTATTTTGAAGGCATTTGCGGGATCTTACTTGCTCCAGTTGAGTTCATGTTTCCTACAATATAACAGGGACTACAATTTAAAATTACTTAATTGGCTGGAACATACTTTGGGATGACCTTATGTCATGGAAGGCCCTTTCTACATATAAGTCAACCTTCCTTTGTTGGGTTGCATTTTCACAAATGCCCTGAGCAGAAAGGGGGCGCAAGGGCAGGGTCGATAGTGGGTGGGATTGAAAAAGGGAAACCAAAAAAATGGTGCATGATAGTATGGGGTAATGTCTAATGCTGCTGATATGGGTCAGGCATCACCAACGACTTACTCTGAAATCATGCCTTTAAAATTGAACATTGCGTTGAACAAGGTAATGATGGGAGAGTAGCCGAAAGCTTAGGCAAAGAGGTGATTTTAAAGAGGAGCTTAGAGAAGGGTAAGCTGGAGAGACAAAGAACTTTAGGGAAGAAATTGCCCAACATATGGCTTCTGAAGTCATGGCTACCTATGGTGGGATGAAGGAAGGGGGGAACACACAAGACAGGAGTCAGAAGAGTTTAATGGGAGGGATAGTAGTGCTGGAGAAGTTAACAGAGAGAGGGAGGCAAGAGACAATGAGTTGGTTGAATCACAAGGATAAGAATTTACATTTTTTGGTGTTGGGGGACCTGGTGACAGTATAGATCAGCAAAATTAAATTAAACTTGTTGTGGGATATAGCATACAGTCAGCAGAGTTTCTGAAGGTTAGTGGATCAGCTGGAAAATTGGAAATATTAAATCCCAGGTGATTTAAGGTATGGATAATTTTCATGATATATGGCCTCAGGTAGGTGTGTAGGGGGCGATGCTAAGGAGGTAGGTGTGGTTTTTAAAAAGATCCATTTACGGGTTGTGGCCATTGCTGGTTCGCGTTTACTGTCCATCCCCAGCTGCCCTTCAGAAGGAGGTGGTGAGCTACCTTCTTGAACCGCTGCAGGTTTAAAGGTGGTATCTGAGGTGACACTAATAGAAACATTCTTCAAAGACCTTGAGAAAGATAAATGACGGTTACAAAGCACAGAGCAGAAACTTTTTCCAATAAACTGTACTCTTCACCTGCAGTCAGCAGAAAGAAATAACGTCCCTTCATTACAACATTGCATACGTAACAAACTAATCTTGACTGAGCTTCTAGTATGGTCAAGGCAGGAAATCATGAGGTGAACCCCTGATGAGAACCACATTACTGCTCCTGCTGACCTCTAATACCAAAGCTGAGTTGTATATGGAATCTGATGCACATGTTTCATGAAGAGTAACGCAGAGCAATGAATCTCAGCAGGTTTTTTAAGGGATTTGAATGCTGTGTGCTCATATGGTGCATCTTTAGTGAAGATGTGGAATGTGTGATTAATTTAAGTCATAACATTTGGCTGAGGGAACCCATTTTTGCGCATGTGTTGGTTAAATCTAACAACCTAACATGAGGGCGAGAGAGCAGTGCCAAATGTGCTAGAGAGAGGCTGTTAACATCTAAGGATGTAAGCGATTGTGTGACTGATTTTTGGAACGTATGAAATGATATTAAATTAAAGCTGTGAAAGTGCCTTATTTGTGCACGGAGCATGGCAGTGACAACTGGCGGAACATTTCTCCATACGAAAATAAACTAAGGAGGCAGAAATGCAAAATTGGGTTTGTCTGAATTGATCATGGCTGATCATCCAACTCAAGAGCCGATCCCGCCTTCCCTCCCATATCCTTTGATCCCCTTTGCACTAAATGCCATATTTAACTGCTTCATGCCTCAACTGCTTTCTGCTGTGGCTAATTTCACAGACTCAGCACTCTCTGCGTGAAGAAATTTCTCCTCATCTTAGTCCTCAGACTGCGACCCCTGGGTCTGGCCACCCCTACCATCAGGAGTATCCTTCTTCCATCTGCCCTGTCTAGTCCTGTTTGGATTTTATAAATCTCTATAAGACCCCTTTCTCAGTCTTCTGAACTCCAGCTAATACAATCCTAACTGACTCAACGTTCCTCATATGCCAGCTCTGCTATCCCAGGAATCAGTCTAGTAAGCCTTCACTGCACTCCCTCTAGAGCATGAACATCCTCCCTCAGATAAGGCGAACAAAGCTGCACACATTATTCCAGGTATGACCTCACCAAGGCCCTGTATAATTGCAGAAAGATATCCCTGCCCCTGTGCTCGAATTCTCTCCTATGAAGGCATACTTACCATTTGCCTTCTTTGCTGCCTGCTGCACCTGCATGCTTACCTTCAGCGCCTGGTGTATGAGGACATGCAGGTCTCATTGTACATTCCCCTCTTTTAATTTATGGCCATTCAGATAATAATCTGCCTTCCTATTTTTGCTGCCGGAGTGGATAACCTCAATTTATCCAAATTATACTGCACCTGCAATTCATTTGCCCACTCACTCAACTTGTAAAAATCAAACTGAAGGATCTCTGTATCCTCCTCACAGCTCATCCTCCCACCCAGCTGTGTCTTATTTTACCTTGCATGTAAACAACTGTATTGTTTAAACTGAAGTAGTAAGTTAGCGAACCAAGTAGCCTGGTGGACGCACAAGTCAGTATTCACATCTGTCCTGCATGCAAAAAGTGACCTGTTTTTATTTTAAGCCCTTAGAATGGAGTCTCTGGTTCCAATTCTTAATTGGGGTTAGAGTTTGAGACAAAGTCCTGCCGCTTTGGTCTCTTTTTAAGATGAACCTAATGATATTCGCTGTTACTTATCCACAAATTAGACAGTGACTTCTGGTGGGTGGACGTGGGCTGTTCAGTGTGAAAATCCAGGTGATGCACAGTTCCTCCTTTAAATTAACAAAACCAGCATCCCGTCATCTGCTTCATAGTGAAATGCACTGAACACCATGAAGTTCCTGTACTGAGGACCTAAATACAAACTAAAAACGTTGGGGTTTGCCTATTCCGGTCAAAGTACCTATTAATTGTGTAAAAAGCCTTAATTATTACCGAAGAATCTCTCTGAAAACTGACTTACAATTGTGGGGTGTCATTGTTTCAACTTTCAATTGTTGTTGGAGATTTGAAAAATTAAATACACTTTCCCTTTCTGCCTCTTTTTTATCTTCTGTCTCTCTTAATCCGATCTGGTTTACTGTTTAATTTGCTTTCTGTATCTGTTTTACATCACTATTCTAACTGATACATCCTAGTCCAGCCTCTGTGCTTCTCACAAACCATTTTCCGATCTGATTTGTTAAGGAGGTGCACAGTTGCTTGCCTTGTTCATACCAGTCCTGGATGCTCTGTAGTGTTTCGATGTGCTGACAGCAAATGTGCCTCGTAATGCGACATCCACTCCATTGTTTCAAATGAGTTATGTGAGCTTGTTTTTTCAGACACAATTAAGGTACTCATTTTGTTGAAGATTTGTTCAACATGCTGTCAAAGTTAATGAATGGGCAGTTAGTATATTCCAATAAGGTACCCTTGCTTGCAAGCGTGAACTTGTTTGATTGAAATGGGTTAAAGCCTCTGTGAAAATAGTAGACAAAGGGATGATCATCCACGGCTATCACTAACAGTCGTTTCTGGATAATTTCCAAATTCTGTCCATGGAGTAAAAATAGGTACATTTCATGTTCAGTGTAATTACATTTTACTCGCATTTACTTGGCATGACAAGACATTTCCTCCCAACAGAAATAACATCCCTGTGTGAAAAATATAATATCGATCTCTCATAATAGCTGAACGTTCCTTGTCCCAACCCCCCTGCTTTTCTCCAATCAAGTAAGTTGGGGTCAATTTGTGAGTATTTAGCATGTTTAATTTAGTTGATACTTTTCCATTATTGATGGACAGCGATTTTCTTAATGTGTACTGTCCATATTTCTGTCAGAAAACATCTGAAGCACAGAGGTATGGACGGAATCATAGCAAAAGAGTGATTCCAACCTGGGTAGAATGTCTGTTTATGCTGCGCCATGCCACAAAGCTGGTGTGGCGTTGGTATAAGGCAACACTGTTACAATCTCGCATATATCTTCGCATTTTCCTCTTATTTAATTAGAAGCAGGATCTCACACTCACAGCCAGGGATCCTGTAATGAACCTAATGGGGACCTACGCAGCCATCTACAACTGCACATTGCTGAGTACCTGAAGTTTGATTTCATTACATGGCCAGTTGTACAGCAGTGACAGGCCTGGCCCTTATAAGGTTGTTTACTGTGGGCATATATATGTATATAGATATGTAACATATATGTTTGCGTATCGTGCTTGTATAAAGCATATGTAGCTTTTGTTTACTGATTTCACAGTTTAGAAGATGACGTATTTGTAACACTTGTGTAAAAATAAAATTCTATCAGCAATGCCTCTCCTCGTAACAGACTGAAAAAAAGGGCAGATTAAGTTACAAAATAATAAATATATTGTTTTCCTTCCTGTATGCATGATGGAAAGAATGGGATGGGAGGAAAGATAAGTCTAATTCCACGAAAGAGCTGACTGCACTGTCAAAGGGCTAGAGCTTAATAAAATGTTATCTCCGTTGATTAGGATAATTGTGCCCTGGCGGTTCCCAATGAGTCAGTCTGGATCTATGAATGGAAATATTCTGGACATTCTCCTATTTAGAACTCCAGGGTGTATTGTAATATAGTGACAGGAATTGGATGCTGCCCCACCTCCATACCTCACCAATGTGTGTCTCAATGTTACAGAACATGCTTCTCAAACTGATATTCCTGATCTCAGCCCCCCCCCCCCCCCCCCCCCCCCCCCTCATGGTTCTATGAAATAAAGTGGAAATGCTCAGTAAGCAGGGCTGGCCTTCCGGGTGGACAATGTGGGCTAGTAGCCGGCGTGCCATGGTCTGTGCTTGGATTTCATTTTCTAATGAGTAGTCACTCAGAAGTGTCTGCTGCTGCTTAAGACACAAAGTCTTTTGGTTCAAAAACCCTGGATGTTCTCATGCACCCTACCCTGTGACAAATGTGGTGACAGGGTGCATTTGATCAGGCAAGAGGGGACCCCACCACCTTCTTGCCTCCAGTCTGATCAATTCCATGGTGGGAAGGCCCAAGGATGACCTTCCCATCCCACTGTTCAGGTCCTTAAGTGAGCGATTAATACGCACTTAAGGGTCTCATGTCGATTCCGTTGCGTTTAATCCAGTGGTGGGCAAGGGGACTGCACCACAACATGCAAACCCTGACATGTTTATTTGGACTCTCCCAGGGAGTTGTGTGGGTCCCAAGTTCAAAGCCACTCAGTGCCTGATCAAGGGACCTGGCAGTAGGAAGAGATGGACCAGCTGAAAACCACTCCATTCCCTTGCTGTCGCCCTCGGCAGACGGCTCCCCCACGTCCTTGACCCTGGAAGAAGGCCCACTGCTGGCATCTTAAATGCCCGTGTACTACAAGCAGTGTGGGCCTTCTTGAAAAGAGGAGATGCCAGCCTCTGGCTGGCACTCCAGATGGTGGCTGGGATCCCCGTCACCTCCGCCAGAATTTACCCACCCTGTGGTGATACGCCGAAAAACAGCAGAGACTACAGCCTTTTGCCTTTGTGCACTGTCTCTCAAGGAGATATACAAAGCTGCCAAACTAATCTCAGACCATCATTCTTCAGCCCATCTGCCAATGCTCTGAAAGGCTACTGCTTTATCAGACTGAGTAAATTAAATTCTAATTTTAAATGCAATGGTTTTTTATGTGTGTGTTGAGGATCACATTCTACAATTCCATCCACCTTTCACTGAAAATCCAGACATGTTGGTTTTTATACAGAATGATTTATGAGTATCATTGTCAAATATCACACCGGGTAGACCGATTCGCTAGTCAGAAGCAGCAATATCCGTCTCCCTGAGACCTATAGGTAAATATGTTTTTTCTTAAAACATTATTAAAGCACTCTTTATATGCAGAACTTGCATATGATGATTGTCGTATGCTATTATCATTCAAATAGGAGCTCATGATAGCTAATCGATTTGAAGAAATGGTTCTTCAACCAAGAAAATTTAAGAATCACTGTTATAGATGATGCTCTGTTTTGGAAAAATGGATATTCATTAAGAGTAAAGTAGCAGAAATTCTTCAGAGTCATTGCTACTTTCAGAGGTTGTGGATAATGACAGGCGTTCGTCTGCTATAGTTACATAGAACATAGAACAGTGCAGCACAGGGCTGTCGTTCTCTATAGTTCTACTATTAACAGCATAATCTGATATAAAGGAAGCAGCCTGGAGAATTCCAACATTATCAACCTTAAAAGATTTTCTCGAATGTTACCATTGGATGAAGGACTTTCAATTTATGCACAACTATTACTGTGGATTGATGTCCTTGTGCAGAACAAAATAACACAGTAACAGAGAACTGACGCCTTGTTCACTCCCAGGTCCCACTGCAACACTTAAAATCCTCATGTATCATTTTGCAAACGCATCATATTCAGTTTGATTTTTTAAAATTTGATTTATTATTGTCACATGTATTAGTATACAGTGAAAAGTATTGTTTCTTGCCTGCTGTACAAATAATGCAAACCGTACATAGGGAAGGAAGGAGAGACTGCAGAATATAATGTAAAAGAGTTAGAATGAAGTTTTAGAAGCATAGAACGAGAGTAAAAGATAGAATTAGAGGGTATACTGGGCACAGCTTGCAAGAAATCGCCTTGCTCCGACGCCATCTTCGAAAAAAAAAGTTTCCTCTTCATTGAGAAGATTAAATGCATATTAGGTGACTGCCTTGCCCAAATATGAGCAGGAATTTTCAGTCTCCATCGAGGTCTGAAACAGAGACGAGCAGGCCCTGGAAATCCTGGCACTGGACAGCATGCCAGTTTCTTGACACCTTCCCTGTGGGTTCGAGGCTCAGAAAGGCTAATTAAAAACCTTGTTAAGGGCACCGATAGGAAGCTGACGGGGGTTTTCCAGATGGCTTCTGGTTTCGCCATGCAAGGGAGCAGTTCGGCTGTCTGGAGTTGGGTATTGGGTGACAGGCCTGGTGCCAACATTCCTGGCAGGTTGTTAGCCCTTCCCCATGCCTGCCTGAGTGTGGGTGCAGCCAAAAACCTCCCAAAGGGCGCCCCTCCCTTCCCCCCATCATGCCTCACATGGGTCACCTGCTTTCTTTTTCTGTCTTTATTTACGTTTTTTGAAGAAGTTACTAACTTCATGAAGATACCGTCATGTTGAAGCGCCCATTTAGTTTCTTACCCTTTCCTGCGGCCTGTTGCTGCTCTCAAACTGATTGAGCCCTCCAGCCTTCAGAGGTGCTTGGCATTCTTAATTGGACTGGGTATCTGTCTTCATGCCAGTTAAGGGAGCAGGACCTTCAGATACGTCCCAGGTCAGTGACTGTTTCAACCCCCCATCCTCACCCCCACCAGATCCCAAAACAATTCCAGCTCCTGTTTCCCACCCAAATGAAATTTCACTCCATGGCTGTGTCTACAGGTACAAACCAATTTCTAATCTGCCCTCTGTGTCATTGGCCCCATACACTATCAGGCCTTAGAAATAACACTCCATCTGCAACTTGCCGCTATGGGGCATTTAGTTCAGTTACCTCAGTATTTTTGCTCATTTTCAGACCGATTTCGATGACACATCTGCTTATTTTTAATGATATGACATAAATGCCTTCCCCTTTTCCCGATTCTTTCAACGTGCCTGCCCAGTGCCCATCAGTCATTTTTCAGCTTTGAAGAAAGTGTCCACACCTGAAATGTTAACTTGTCTCCACACTGACTGACATGCCGTGTGTTTTCTGCACTTTTTACGCTTCTTTGACCAACCTCAATCAGGGTTTGTCTCTCCTGGTTACGTGTAAAGTGTATAAAGGCGTGAGGAGGAGGGTGCCATTGTCCATGGGTTTTCTCCACTGGGCTGTAGCAGAACGATGGAAACCCCAAGACAAACAGCGAGTGGCGTTCATGGACGTTTTTCATGCTTCCTGAAACATTTGCACTGAAGTTATTGGGGCCAAGGGGGAGAATTCTTTCTACCTCCTCCCTGAATGATGGTTCCGAGATTACTTTAACCACTTGACAAATAACAACAAGGACCATGGAAATTTCCGATACAGAAGGAGGTCATTCAGCCAGCCCGTGTCTGTGTCAGCTGAATGTCACTTTCTAGTATTTGGTCCAAAGTTCTGTAGGTTCCTGCACCTCAAATGCATATCCAAGTAATGTTTAATGAACAAGTTCTGGATTCTGGCAGGAGGTTTGTAAATTGCCAGTGAAATTGGTGGGTAGTTTGTAAATTGCCAGAGAATCTGGCCTGCAGTGTGTAAATTGCCAGTGAATCTGGTGTGTAGTTTGTAAATTGATAGAGAAATTGGTGGGCAGTTTGTAAATTGCCAGTGAAATTGGTGGGCAGTTTGTAAATTGCCAGTGAAATTGGTGGGCAATGTGTCATGATGTTAGATTTTATTTTATTGCAGATTACAGGGGGAAAATGGAACATTTGCTGTTAGATACATCTTTC
The DNA here is from genome assembly GCF_902713615.1 of Scyliorhinus canicula. Classification (NCBI taxonomy): domain Eukaryota; kingdom Metazoa; phylum Chordata; class Chondrichthyes; order Carcharhiniformes; family Scyliorhinidae; genus Scyliorhinus; species Scyliorhinus canicula. The sequence goes on from NC_052161.1 coordinate 48,516,659, forward strand.
CAATTTAGGATTGCATTTAAAGGAGATCCTTGAAGCAGCCAGTGTAGCAGCCTGGTATATATTCTCTGTAATGATGAGTCCCACTAGGGAAGAAAATATAAAAAGATCCAAAAACAATGCATTTATTACAGTATTCTAGGAGCAAAACATGGCACTGCATTGTCTGGCTGAAAGCAGAGCTAATATCTGGAAGCATTTTCTCTGTGGTTTGCAGCAATATTCAACCTGTTTGAAAAATCTTTTCAGTTTCCAAGCAGTAAGAAGGTTGAGGGGTTGGAATCTTATCTGTGCTACTTATTGAATTGACCCCTATACTTTATGCCCGTATTTGTTCTTTGAAAACTTTTCTCCCCAACCATGCTCAAATTCGTATTTTCCAGACATTAGACAGAGACAGGCAAGGCAAGCATTCCAAGCTACTAGTACTCCAGCTTCCAGGGGCTTCCCCAAGTGCTTGCTTGCACTGCAGCCTCGGCAGGAGCATTAAAATAGTGATGCAACTAAAATTGTCGGGACGTCTCAGTGTCTCCTGCTTCATTTTCCGAGGACTCTCTTGGACAAGGCCCAAAACAGAGAGGTGCCAACCGTCAGGGTGACTTGTCACTTGCGAGAGCCTTGCTCTGACTCCAGCGTCTGACAAGGGATGGCAGGGAAGAAAATGTAAGGTGGAACTGGAACAATTAGTACCTTTATTCCAGGCGCGCAGGATGATCGTGGGGCTGAAAGCCCCTAGGCTGCTGTTCTTGGCCCCACAGGCCCACAACAGTCATTTACTTTGGGCGGATTCTCCGGTGTCCCAACAGCGTGTTTCTCGGCAACGCACCGTTCGCTGGCGGCCAGATTCTATCCTCTTGCCGCTTGTCACTGCGATTTCTCATTGAAACCACCCCACGCTGCCGCAAAACCTACTGGCGGGGTTGCGTTGCCAGCAGGAAAAGAAAATCCCGACGAACGGAGAATTTCGGCCTCCAGCATTACTCCTCCACTTTGGAGTTCAAATCCTGTCAGTGCTGTGACCTCGATCCAGAAATCGAGATCGGCTCAGGTTAGATGGGGTGCAGATCGGACGTGCTCCACTTTACTTGCGCTTAGACTCGGTGGGGGTGGGGGAATGTGTTGAGGGTGGCAGGGGGAGGCTATATGGGAGAAACAATTGGCCCAAAGGCTTGGGCACTTTTCTGTGCGTTGCTTTTTTCTTGTGACTGGTAAGAGGCAAACAGACTGGCTTACTGTGTGTTAGAACAGCCAGTGCAAGGTGAGAAATATGGCACAGCTTCACAAATCCCAGCAGTAAAGAAAACCCCATTTTGTCCAAGTGAAATTGAAAGTAACTGCAAGTAACCACGGAAACTCTGAGAGTGACGAACAGTGGCAAATCTTTGGCTTGTTGTTCAGCCCTGTCAGCTTCAGTGCACTGCACCATGTGTAAACGTTCTGCAGATCCCAACACTTGCTCATTCATAATTTTTAAAACCATGTTAATTCAAACCAAGCTGCTGTGAATGTTGTTCAGTTCTGGAGTATTGTCCCACAAAATACGTAGCAAACATTCTAACAGCCTTGCGACTCTGGGTTGTGTCAAAAGTTGAAGGCAGTACTTGAAAGCCAATGGTAGTCAGACACATCCCCAATCATTGGAATTATGAAATGTCCCTGTGTGCTTTTCAACTTCCAAATTTTCCCTTTGCCTTTCCTGATCATTTTTTTATTCTCATGGGCATTGGCAATCTTTGACTGTCGTGCTCGATGATCATCCTTTGACAAGTCAGCAGTTACCAGTGCAAACCGAACAATGGATTTGCGTCCCACACCTGCATTATTATTCCAGAAACTTCCAAGGATCTAAGCTGGGTCTTCTTCATCCTTATCTACACGCTGCTTCTTCATCACATCATCCTCAGGCATAGATCACCTTCGAATTGTCTGCTTGTGTGACCTCCTATATCTCTCTTCTACCTCTGTTGACCGCTCCACTGTCTCCGTATTGTTCAGCATCCAGTCTTGAATTAACTGCAATTTCCTCTTGTTAAATATTGGGAACACCGAACCCATTACTTTGGCCTCTGTGACAATCTCTGTATCTTGTCATTGATTCCATTTTGCCCCAGTTGCCATCTCGGATGGAACCGGGCATTTTGAAATCTCAAAATCCTATTTAAGCCTTGTCAACGGCTCTCCAAATTTTTCCGTACCGTCCATGACGATACCCGCTGTTGTAAGGGCAGGAAAATACTATCCAGAGAGTTTTTATCTTTATTTTGTTTTGTCACAAGTAGGCTTACATTAACAGTCCCCTAGTTGCCATACTATGGCTCCTGTTCGGGTACACTGAGAGTGAATTCAGAATGTCCAAATTATTAGATAAATGGGTCATTTTAAGTTATCAAACTGTAACTATTGGGGTGCTACAGAGGTCAGTGTTGAGGCCTGAACTATTTATGGTCTATATTAATAGGTGGATGAAGACACCAACTGTATTGTGCCAAATTTGCTGATGATGCAAAGATAGGGAGGAAAGCAAATTGTGGAAATTGTGCAAATTCTGGAAACAAAGGCTGGAATCTTCCTTTTTTTGTATAAGTGTGGTGGTGGGTGGTTCAGATGGTGGCGGGCAGTCCTGGTGGTGGCAGGGGTATTCTGATGGTGCCGTTCCTGCTGGTGGGAATGGCAGGAACCTTGCTCAATTCTCTGCTTGGAACCTCATTAATTATGTGCAGGTGAGTATCTCGCTGGATGGCCTGGTGGGTTGGGAGCTGGTTCATCTATCCGTTGTCAGCTGTCAGGATTGATGGTCATAGCACCATATATACATGCCAGTACAACACAGTCCTCCCACTCTCTTCAGCCCACCTGTTTTCAAGAGACTGTTAAAGATGTCATCCAGCCTGAAGCAGAAGGCCGGTAGCCTGAAGAAGGAAACAGCAGCCTGCTTCAGCGGGATAACCGACCCGCCATTAACCCGCCATTGTGAGAATTGCAACCTGATTTTACACCAGGAGATTTCCCATTTTTTTGTGGCTCCCACTAGATTCTCTGCTCCCCACCTGCCACAAAACCTGCTGTAGCTGGGATGTGAGAATTCCGCCCAAAGAGTCTGCAAAGAGATAGCAATAGGTTAAATAAGTGAGCAAATATTTGGCAGATGGTGGGAAAATGGAAAGTTGTACATTTTGGTAGGAAGAATAGAAAAATGTAATTTGAATGGTGAGATAGTGTTGAATGCTACGGTAGAGAAGGATCTGGGCGTCCTTGTACATAAATCACAAAGAGTAAAGCACGGAATTAGGAAGGCAAATGGAGTGTTGAGTTTTATTGCAAGGAGGATGGGAGTATAAAAATAAAGAGGCTTTTCTACAGGGCGTTGGTGAGACCACATAAAGAATACTGTGTACTCTTTTTGATATCCTATTTAAGCAAGACATATTTACATTGGACGCAGTCCAGAGAAGGTTCACTAGACTGATTCCTTGGGTGAAAGGGTTGTTTGTGTGGAAAAGTTGAGCAGGTTGGGCCATACTGATTGCAAAGAATGTAGAAAAACCTGTAGAAAAACCTCTCTATTATTATATTCCACCTTGCAATAAAACTTGTCAATCCATTTGCCTTCCTGATTACATCAAATCGGCCTTCCTGAAAGTGAACCCACGGAAGGCGACGGCCCCGATCGGGATCCCTAATTGTGCACTCAGAGCCTGCCTGGAGCAGCTGGCAGAGGTGTTTGCGGACATCTTTAACCTGCCCCTACTCCATTCCGACGTCCCCACCTGCTTCAAGAAGACCACTATCATACCGGTGCCAAAGAAGAACCAGGCAACGTGCCTCAATGACTACCGTCCGGTGGCCCTGACTTCAGTCGTAATGAAGTGCTTTGAGAGGTTGGTCATGAAGCGCATCACCTCCATACTCCCAGAACGCCTTGATCCCCTGCATTTCGCATACTGCCGCAACCGGTCCACATCAGACGGCATTTCCCTGGCCCTACACTCATCCCGAGAGCATCTCAACAACAAGGACTCTTATATCAGACTCCTATTTATTGACTTCAGCTCCGCCTTCAACACCATAATCCCAGCCAAGCTCATATTAAAGCTCCAAAACCTAGGACTTGGCTCCCCACTCTGCAACAGGATCCTTGACTTTCTGACCCACAAACCACAATCAGTAAGAATGAACACCAACACCTCCTCCACAATAGTCCTCAATACCGGTGCCCCGCAAGGCTGCGTACTTAGCCCCCTACACTACTCCCTGTACACACACGACTACGTGGCAAAATTTGGTTCCAACTCCATTTACAAGTTTGCTGACGATGGGACCATAGTGGGCCGTATCTCGAATAACGACGAGTGCGAATACAGGAGGGAGATAGAGAACCTAGTGGAGTGGTGCAGCGACAACAATCTCTCCCTCAATGCCAGCAAAACTAAAGTGCTCGTCATTGACTTCAGGAAGCAAAGTACTGTACACACCCCTGTCAGCATCAATGGGGCCGAGGTGGAGATGGTTAGCAGTTTCAAATTCTTAGGGGAGGACATCGCCAAAAATCTGTCCTGGTCCACCCATGTCAACGCTATCACCAAGAAAGCACAACAGCACCTATATTTCCTGAGGAAACTAAGGAAATTTGGCATGTCCACGTTAACTCTTACCAACTTTTACAGATGCACCATAGAAAGCATCCTTTCTAGCTCATCACAGCCTGGTATGGCAACTACTCGGCCCAGGACAGCAAGAAACTTCAGAGAGTCGTGAGCACAGCCCAGTTCGTCACACAAACCTGCCTCCCATCCATTGATTCCATCTACACCTCCTGCTGCCTAGGGAAAGCGGGCAGCATAATCAAAGACCCCTCCCACCCGGCTTACTCACTCTTCCAACTTCTTCCATTGGGCAGGAGATACAGAAGTCTGAGAACATGCACCAACAGATTCAAAAACAGCTTCTTCCCCACTGTCACCGGACTCCTAAATGACCCTCTTATGGACTGACCTCATTAACACTACACCCCTATCTGCTTCATCTGATGCCGGTGCTAATGTAGTGACATTGTATACCATGTGCTGCCCTATCATGTATTTTCTTTTATTCCCCTTTCTTCCCATATACTTAATGATCTGTTGAGATGCTCGCAGAAAAATACTTTTCACTGTACCTCTGTACACGTGACAATAAACAAATCCAATCCAATCCAATCCAACCCAATCCAAGAATGAGAGGTGATTGTATGGGAACATCTAGGATTCTGAGGGCGATTGACAGGGTAGAACCAGAGAGGGTGCTTCACCTTGTAGGGGAATTCAGAACTAGGGCGAATAGTTGAAAAAATAAGGGATCTGCCAATTAAGATGGAGAGGGTCATTAATCATTTTTAAAAAAAAATTTAGAATACACAATTATGTTTTCCCAATTTTGGGGCAATATTTGCGTGGCCAATCCACCTACCCTGCACATATTTTGGGCTGTGGGGGGTGAGATCCATGCAGACACAGGGAGAATGTGCAAACTCCACAGGGACAGTGAGCCGGGGCCGGAATCGAACCCGGTCTACGCCGCCATGAGGCAGCAGTGTTGACCACTGCGCCACTGTGCCGCCTGAGGGTCATTGGTCATTAGAATGATTAATCATTAGAATTCTCTATTCCAGAGGGCAGTGGAGGCTGGGGAATTGAAGACTAAGTTAGATTTTTGATTAAGAAGGGAAACAGGGGTGATGAGGATTAGGTGGGAGCTGCCGGTGGGAAAATGGAGTGAAGGCCACAATCAGACCAGCCGCAATCGTATGATGGAGCAGGCTCAAAGGGCTGAATGGTCTATTCCTGCTCTTTCTTCTAGTGTTCATATGAAGCAAGTAGGATGTTTTACCACATCAAAGGTGCTAAGTGCAATAGTTGTTGATAATGGGAAGGAAATGGATGATAAAATATTGATAAAAATTTAAGTCACTGGATGAGTTTATTCTCCATCATTCTTTTCCCATGGAATCCAGTTATAGTACATCATTCATTAGTCTAGACCAGTTAAAAAGATTTCCTGTCACTCCATTCTCCTCCATTTGTGGTGTTTTACCTCAGGCATGCTTCATAATTCAATTTTTCGTGTGTAGCAGAAATTAAAACAACAACTGTGAAACATTTATGTTCATCACTTGATCCATGTAGAAGACATTCAACTTATGCAGTGGGAACTGAAGTTTCAATTTGCAGTCACTGCACTTGCACTGTTGACCTCGGTTATTCATCCCACTACCTGGCTATGCGATAAACTAGAATCATGGTTAAAGAGGCGAGGCAGGCATCATAATTCCATAAACCATGGGTTACGAACATCAAATCAACTCCAAAAATAGCTTCAAATCGTAAGGGATTGGACTGCAGAAGTAATGGTTCCCTGGTTAATTCCAGCTTCTGTGATTTTAAAAGCAGCAATGGTTTACTTGAAATAGTAAGTAGTGTTTCCTCCAAGGTGGGCAGCTACGCAGCTATATGGAACAGGGGTTGGCAACCTTGTATATCTGAAGAGCCTTTTAACAATCGATAGCTTAAAACCTATTAGGAGCCGCAAGTTGAAAATTGAGCATTTCCAAATCAGGAAATGCCCTTTGGGCAGGGTGGTACCCTAGCACTACTGGTGCTAGCCTGGCACCAGGGCAGTGCCAGCCAGGAACCCTGGCAGTGCCACCAAGGTGGCTAGGTTGTACTGGCAGGGGCACAGCCCGGTTATCACTGCCAAGAGGGCATTTTCTATGCTGTTGTGATTGGGCCAGGGTGCCCTGTGTGGGAGACCGTCCCATAGTGCTTTGGGGGAATTGGGGGTCACTTCGGGGACCTCAGAGATCGGGAGGCCATTTAAAAATGGCGTCCCTATCTCTCGCTCTACTGAGGAGATTCAGCGAGCAGAGATCCTCAGTGTATAAAACAGGGCTGTGTGCGGCCTCGGCCACATGTTCCTCGGTGAGGCCTCCTATCAAATGCGAGTCGTGTTTTATAGCCTTGTGTTTCTCGGTGCTGCAAGCGCCGGGAAATATGCGACTAAACGCGCTTGCTATGGGACTTTATTCCCATTTAGTAAAATTGTGCCCCTCATGATTAGAAACAAAAGAAACCACTGAATTGTTGCATTTAAAAAATAAATTTTAACTATCATTTTGTCATTCAGGTTATGTTCACACTAAACTCTAACTTTTGATGAGTGGAATGAAGATAATTTTCTTGGCTATTGATTGTTAAGATTAAAAAGAAACTTCTAATAGCACATTCAAAATATTTATCAGCTGTATTAAAAATTATAATGGTCACAACCCCATCCACCACCTTGAACATTCATCCCCTCCACCACCAATGCACAGTGGCAGCAGTGTCTACCATCTACAAGATACACGGCAGCAGCTCACCAAGGCTCCTTCGAGGGCACCTTCAAAACTCACGATCTCTACCAGCTAAAAGGACGAGGACAGCAGATGCATGGAATTGCCACCACCTGTAGGTTCCCCTCCAAATCACTCACTATCCTGACTTGGAACTACATTGCCGTCCCTTCATTGTCGCTGGATCATAGTCCTGGAACTCCACCCCTTTTCTAAAAGCGCAGTGGGTGTACCTGCACCTCAGGGACTGTAGCGGTTCAAGAAGGCAGCTCACCACTAGCTTCTCAAGGGCAATTAGAAATAGGTAATAAATGGTGCCCTAGCCAACAATACCCACATTCCATGAATGAATAAAAAAATCTCATTAAACCTGTTCCTCAACCAAAGGCATTATCCATAACCCAATGTGTATCTGTACCACTCAACCATGCTTATTTAGAACACAATGATGTTTTTTGTTAAAATGACTGAAACCATGAGCGGGATTCCCCCGTACCCAGCGGGGCAGGGGATCCCAGTGGAACGGAGTGGTGTGAACCACTCCGGCATCGGCCCGCCCCAAAGGTGAGGAATCCTCTGCACCTTCAGGGGCTAGGCTGCCGTCGGAGTGGTTTGCGCCGCGCCGGCTGGCGTGGAAGGCTTTTGGCGCCACGCCAGCCGGGGCCGAAGGGACTCCGCCGGCCGGCGCAAGTCCGCGCATCCGCGGGGGCGCCAGCGGCTGCTGACGTCATCCCCGCACATGCGCCGGCCATTGCGGAGGCTGACACGGTCGACGCGTAGGAAAAGAGTGCCACTATGGCACAGGCCCGCCTGCTGATCGGTGGGCCCCGATCGCGGGCCAGGCCACCATGGGGGCACCCCCCGGGGTCAGATCGCCCCACACCACCCCCCAGGAACCTGGATCCTGCCAGTAAGGGACCTAGTCTGATCCACGCCAGGAGGACCGGCAAAAAACCAGAGGGACTTCGGCCAGCCCCGGGGCCCATTGAGTCGCGCCGGTCCCCGTCATTCTCCAAGGCGGGCGGCGCGACACACGCATCGCCGACTTTTGGAGGGCCGCAGAAATTCGGCGGCCGGCGGGGGCGGGATTCACGCTGACCCCAGGCGATTCTTCGACCCATGAGCTCCAACTGAAAAAGATTTGAAGATCCAAATCAGATGTTGAAGAGCCACATGCAGCTCTGGAATTCAAGGCCCCCTAATAAGAGCGTCTCCTGCATTTTAATTAATGGGGGGCGGGGGGGTGGGGGTGCGGTTGACAGGCTGGAAGAGGAGCTCAATTTCAAATGTGTGAGTGGCTGGAGAAAGTGTGGGGAAAACTGAATCTGTGATTGGAGGAGCTTCCATCATGCAAGAGAGGGAATTTGTGATTGGAGGAGAAGTACGAGTGCAAAAAGGTGCAGCTTTGATTGGAGGAGCAGTGAGTACAAACAGACGGGAGGCCCTGAAGTGCACAGTATGCCAGGGCCGTGACTGAAACTGGTGCCAACCAGTGTCAAAAGGCACACAGCAACTATAGGAAACAAACATTGTGGACATGCCCCATTGTTACCAGATAAACATACAGAGCCTGGGATGAATGTGATCAATTGATTTAGTCTCAATGAGGGCCTTATGCTTTTTGCTGGACATCTATATGATGCACATTGAGTTATTAATCATGTCCAAGGAATGGCAGCATGGTGGTGCAGTGATTAGCGCTGGGACTACCGCGCTGAGGACGAGGGTTCGAATCCCGGCCACGGGTCATTGTTCGTGTGGAGTTTGCACATTCTCCCCGTGTCTGTGTTGGTTTCACCCCCACAACCCAAAGATGTGCAGGTTACATGAATTGACCACGCTAAATTGTCCCTGAATTGGAAAGAAAATAATTAGGTACTCTAAATTTAAAAAAAAAATCATGTCCAAGGAACATGGCCAATTGGCTGAGCCACATATACACCAGCTTGGAAAACACAGGTTAATTCAAGCTGTGGAGGTTAATGGATTATTAATAGGAGAACAGATTATGAGTGTTAGTTCACTGTTTGGCATGCTGAATAGACTTTTATGGTTCTTTATAATCTAAGCCCAAACTTCAAAGCTGCATCCTTCCCACACCTTTTCCATTTCATCTGCTCTCCTGAGAGTGCAAGCTTTTGTGTTGGGAAATGTGTGAGATGAGCGAAGGATGGTAAGGATAAGGTGAGGGGGTAAAATGCGATGTATGAGGAGAGGGAGAATGCGACCAGTGAGCGCAGAGTGAGAATGGGAGATGTGAGAATTGAGATGGAATGGGATGCGAGAGGTAAAATAGGGTGCACGAGAGAAAAGAGAGAGAGTAGGATGTTTGAGGGGAGAGGAGAAATGAGGCCAGTGGGAGGATAGACACAGAATAAGAATATGTGGGAATGAGGTAGAATGTGAGGAGAGGTGGAATTGAACGTTTGAGGACAGAGAGATAATGGGACCAGTGGGAAGAGAGTAACGTTTCCTCAAATATGCACAGGCTGTGCAGCAATCTACAATGTAACTTGTAGTGAAATAAACTGGCTGCTCCTAACTTGGTCAAAATCCAAAGGCATTTCCTCACCACTGACAGTATAGTAATGCTCAGAGCAGTTTATAGCTAGCGTGATCCAAAATAAAATTGGAGGGAATATCGGGTGGAATTTTCCGGCCCATCCACCATGGGACCTTCTGGTCCTGCCAAAGTGAATCAACTTTTGAATGGCTTGCTGCATTTTCCGGCCCTTCTCCTGCTACACTGGGAAAGGATAATTCCGCCCATTGTCCATAGGCATCACCAGTGAACCATGGGTGTGCAGCATACAGCGATTCAGAAATGACACACACAAACCAGGCTGACAATACAGAGCAATTGAGTGCATATACGCCAAATTTTAAAATATTGTTTTTGGATTTGGATTTGAAGAGGAACATGGATGTGCTAATGGTGTTTTGGCCTGGGTGTCTGCTTCAATAAGTCACTGAAGGCTAACATTGAGGTGCAGCAATCAATTAGGAAGGCTAATGGCATATTGACCTTTATTGCAAGAGGGTTTGGGTACAGGAGAAGTGATGTCTTGCGTCAATTGTACAGAACCTTGCTTACTTTACACCTGGGTAGAATTTTAAGGATGGCGAGTGATTGGTGCTCACCATCCTGAGAGTTGGCGTTGAACACGCAGCCTCCAACTCTCTAAGTCCCACTACTATTTAACACTGACCTGGGTGTTGATTGGCAGTGGGCAGGACTTCCATCCACCTTTGGAAGAAAGTCCCTCCATGAGAGCTATCGCCAATCTGATTGGCTAACAGCTCTCCAACCCGGCCAGGCACAAATCTGTAGTGACCAGAAGTGATACAGCAGTGCTCTGCATGGGACTAATTAAAAGGTCTCAGGTTTGATTCCCGGCTTGGGCCACTGTCTATGCAGAATCTGCACTTTCTCCCTCCCTGCGTGGTTTCCTCCGGGTGCTCCAGTTTCCTCCCACAAGTCATAAAGATGTGCTGTTAGGTAATTTGGACATTTTGAATTCTCCCTCCATGTACCCGAATAGGCGCCGGAATGTGACGAAGAGGAGCTTTTCACAGTAACCTCATTGCAGTGTTAATGTAAGCCTACTTGTGACAATAAAGATTATTGTTATAATTATCAGTCCCGGGAACTTTGAAATGGTGAGCCCTGTGGGTCCCAGGAACAGGAGGATAGGGGGACACATGGTTGGGAGGGGTGGGGCGTGAGGTGATATTGGGGGGTGGGGAATGTAGGCCAGGGGGGAGGGGGTCCCAAAACTGAAGGGAACTTCAGAGTGAGGTGCCCATCCCCCACCCCGTTCCTGCCCGAGATGGGGAAATGTGCAAATGTCATCCACCAGCATGAAGCTGAGCAGGATAATGCCCTTAAGTGGCCATTAAGTTAAATGAAGTGGAATTCTCTACCCCAGAGACATGTGGAAGCTCAGTTATCGAGTATATTTAAAGTAGAGATTGACAGATTTCTAAATACCAATGACATAAAGGATTGTGGGGATACTGTGACGAGAAAAAGCATTGAAGCCATGGTTGTATTGATTGGTGGATAAGGCTTGATGGACTGAATGGCCTACATCTGTTCCTATGTCCCTCACACTGGTGTCTTATCCAATGTCAGCAAAGTAAGTTATCTAATTGCTTCTTGTGGGGTAATATGTTATGCAGATTGATTGTCAACAAACTGTGACGATGCTCCAAAATTCATTAATTTAACTGCAAAGTACTTTGGGTTGTTCTGAGACAGTGGAAGGAGTTGTATAGATAAAAGTTTTGGTCCAATTCCTTGAGACCAGCACTGTGTAAATTTCTTCCTTGGAACTAATGGGAATATAATATTTAGCAATAAAGTTAGCGACCTTGAAAGTTTGGGGCTGTAATAATTCTGCTTTGTGCTGAGAGACACTCCGGGCTGCAGTTGTTCCGACTAATTGATACAGAGAAATATTTATTGCATGGGTTATCACCTTAGTGCTGACATTGCCTGGGGCATTTTGAAGTTAACAGCAATTGGGGTTGTATATCCTGCACTGTTTGTCTCGATGGATCGCTGCAAATTATTCTGAATCAAAAATGTATCTGCTGCAAGACCTCATTGAAGTCTGTTGGGAGAAGAGACTTTGTTTGACGTGTGTTCGGGTAAGAGTACGTCAGTATTCACATAGCTCTCTGAATGTATATCTGTGTTTGTAAGGAATCCTTGGGAGTATGTCAGTATTTGTAGGGAGTCCCTGGGAATATATGAAGGCTTGCACGAGGTTCTTGGGAATGTGCCAGTATTTGGAGGCAATACTTAGAAATATGCCAGTATGTTGCAGGGGTTCCCCGTAAGTGTGGTGCATGGAAATGTGTCAGTGGTTTGCAAGGAACCCTGGGGCATGTATCAATATTTGCATAAGGTCGGCCACACCAAAAACATTTAAAAGCACGGATATCTTGGATGACACTTTCTGGGAGTCCCACGTTTATTACTATGGGTTGGAATTTCCTTTGATCCAACTCATACTGAAATTATATTGATATTGCTCATGGCAACTGACATTGATATTTCCTGACAATCTTATTGGCATCTGCTGGAAAGTAAAAATGATTGGAAAAACAAGATGCAATTAACATAGATAATCTAGGCCAAAGAAATTGTGGAGCATATGACATAGAACATAGAAAAATACAGCACAGAACAGGCCCTTCGGCCCACGATGTTGTGCCGAATTTTTGTCCTAGATTAAGAACAAATCAACCCCAGCATTCTACCGTAATCCATGTACTTATCCAATAGCCGCTTGAAGATTCCTAATGTTTCCAACTCAACTACTTCCACAGGCAGTGCATTCCATGCCCCCACGACACTCTGGGTAAAGAACCTGCCTCTGACATCCCCCCTATATCTTCCACCATTCACCTTAAATTTATGTCCCCTTGTAATGGTTTGTTCCACCTGGGGAAAAAGTCTCTGACTGTCTACTCTATCTATTCCCCTGATCATCTTATAAACCAGTATCAAGTCGCCCCTCATCCTTCTCCGTTCTAATGAGAAAAGGCCGAGCACCTTCAACCTTGACATCTTCATGGGCAGCACGGTGGCACAGTGGTTAGCATTGCTGCCTACGGCGCTGAGGACCCGGGTTCGAATCCCGGCCCTAGGTCACTGTCCGTGTGGAGTTTGTACATTTTCCCCGTGTCTGCGTGGGTTTCGCCCCCACAACCCAAAAGATGTGCAGGATAGGTGGATTGGCCATGCTAAATTGCCCCTTAATTGGAAAAGGTAATTGGGTACCCTAAATTTATAAAAAAAAACCTTGACATCTTCATTCTTTAAGCCTCCCCATAAAACATGTGTTAAAATACAGAAGAAAATGCGCTGCGGGTCTCAGTGAGGAGAAATAAAGAATAAGTGGGCCTTTGGGACGTGTAACTTGGTAGTGGTGCAGATGATTGAGGAAATTTGTCTGAAGTTCGGTTCTAGTGCAATGGTTCTCAAAGTGTGATGTGTGGTTTGCAAGGGTACTCTCAGTGGTCGGTGCCAAAGTGCAAGGCACTGATGCGAACTGACCCCTCATCGTCAACACTCATGTGATGTCAGAAAGCAGGCCTTGTACGCAGTTTGAGTTGTCATAAGCAAGGGCCAATGTTGTTTTACCTGCAAGATTATCGTGAATATTACAAATGACACAAGTGATTTTTGACTTCCAACAGCTGCTGGGTTGAAAGTGGAGAAGAAGAACCAGCTGGATGTGAACACCATGCTTCCTAACACTGAGATTTTTTTACCGTGGGTAGCAAAATAACAATAATCTTTATTGTCACAAGTAGGCTTACATTAACACTGCAATGAAGTTACTGTGAAAATCCCATAGTCGCCATATTCCGGCGCCTGTTTGGTACACAGAGGGAGAATTCAGAATGTCTAATTCACCAAAGAAGCACGTCTTTCGGGACTTGTGGGAGGAAACCGGAGCACCCGGAGGAAACCCATGCAGACACAGGGAGAGCGTGCAGACTCCCACAGACAGTGACCCAAGCAGGATTCCAACCTGGGACCCAGCGCTGTGCAGCAACAGTGCTAACCACCGTGACATCGAAAAGCAGGTGGGGTGGGAGCAGTAAACAGGCATCCTGTGAGTCTTTAGTCCTGCCGAAGTGGCCCAAGGACGCAAATGTTTGCAAATCATTGCTCTCATGTAAAACCAGCTTAAATCAATGACGTGCTAGCTTCCTCGGAAAGAATCCAATACACCACTGCTCTTACATCACTGCCGCACTGAAAATTACAAAGACATTCTAGAATATCGTTCCCACTGTCATTTCAATTTTAAATATTAGGAACATTGGGAACATGGGGAGGCCACTGAGTTTCTTCAGCTTGTTACACCATTCAGTTAGATCATGGGTAATCTGTACCCCCACTCCTTTGACACTTACTAAATAGAAATCTGTGCATCTCGGAAATAATCTTTTGGCGACTGCAAATAACTTTCTAATTTTGTCACACTTAATTAGTGAAGTCAAAAAGGTTAAATTAATTCTCACTACCAATTGCTTGAGCTACATACATACACATCTGGTCTAATTTTCCTCTAGTGAAGTGAGCTTGCCCCCACTCTGAGCTTTTGTATCTAAACATGATAAGCTCATATATATTGGTTAAACTGCACCTGTAGTTCTTTCATTCCAAAGACTACAGGGCAATATTTACCTAAAGCCTCCAGGCCATGAGCTAGCATGAGAAAGTCAGGGAAAGAATCATTCTCGCTGCGTTTCCTTGGCTGTTTATACAGCTTAAGTACTGTCTTTCTCAATTAATTTCAGATTGCATCTTGCAGGACATATTGAAATTTAACAGAAAATCTCTCAATATCTCATGATCTCCACTGTGGCCTAATTGCAGACATTTATCCATCAATCCATGTGCCTTCATGTGGGATGTGTTGGATGCATAGTGTAAGTTGTCAACTCGATCATTGGCGTCACTTTGCCAGCCAAATGGAGTGACTGTGCCAAGACTGTTCAACTTTGATCAATTGAATCAGTATTATTGTGCGTGGAACACCAACATGTAAATTCTTTCCTTAGTAAGAAGTCTTACAACACCAGGTTAAAGTCCAACAGGTTTGACGCCGGCATCTCCACATCATGGCTATCATTTTCCTTAGGAAGAGAAATAAAAAAACACCCTGGGTACATTTCAGTCAATTAAATGGTAGGGAACATTTAACTGTACACCTAAAAGCAATTCAATGTGTTCATTAAATAGGAATCTATTAAAACAGGAAAAAACTTCCATTGCTAACTATGTCCAGAGTCTCATTATCCTAAGTTACCTTTGGATTGAATCTGGTTGTACTCGCCTCCCATTTGTGGTGAATCAAGCCACATCTGTTCTATCACGTCCGCACTGTAGCAAAGCTCTGAAACAGCTTTCCCTCTACCCAACCTGTGCCTGGTACTAATTACAATCGTCCTTTTGGTACTGAAACCCATTGGAGCCTTTACTCTGCAATCAGTTTATATACCTGTTAAAATAGCAAAGCAGAAACAATGTATTCCTTTTAACATGAACTCTGTTTGTAAACTAGTCTGTTTTAAAATCTAAACATTAAAAGCAATTATGATCTGAGCGAATCTCTGTTAATAAAGCATATTATTATTACCTGGCTTTATTAGTAGGGACATAGAGTACAAGAACAAGGAGGTTATGCTGAACTTATACAAGAGACTTGCTAGAACTCAGTCGGAATAATGTGTACAGTTCTGGACTAGGTATATATATTGGGCGGCACAGTAACACAGTGGTTAGCACTGTTACTTCACAGCGCCAGGGTCCCAGGTTCGATTCCCATTTGGGTCACTGCCTGTGAGGAGTCTGTACATTCTCTCGGTGTCTGTGTGGGTTTCCTCCGGGTGCTCTAGTTTCCTCCCACAAGTCCCGAAAGACGTGTTTGATAGGTGAATTGGACACTCTGAATTCTCCCTCTGTGTACTCGAAAAGGAGTGTGGCGACTAAGAGATTTTCACAGTAACTTCATTACGGTATTAATATAAGCCTACTTGTGACAATAAAGATTGTAAAGGTTATTAAAGGATGTGAATGTATTGGAGGGAGTGCAGAAGAGGTTTACAAGAATGGTTCCAGGGTTGAGAACCTTCTGTTGTGACAATAGATTGGAGAGGTTAGGGGCGGGATTCTCCAACTCCTCCCCACCGGGTTGGAGAATCGCTGGGGGGCAGCGTTAATCCCGCCCCCGCCGGCTGCCGAATTCTCCAGCGCGGAGATTTGGCGGGGGCGGGAATCGCGCCGCGCTGGTTGGCGGCTGCTTGCAGCGGATCCCCCCCGGCAATTCTCCGGCATGCGATGGGCCGAAGTCCCGCCCGTTCTATGCAGGTCCCGCCGGCGTAGATTGGAATAGGTCCCTTACCAGCGGGACCTGGCGGCGCGGGTGAGCTCCGGGGTCCTTTGGGGGGGGGGGGGGGGGGGGGGGGTGCCCCCATGGTGGCCTAGCCGATCGGGGCCCACCGATCCGTGGGCAGGCCTGTCCCGTGGGGGCACTCTATTCTTCCGCGCCGGCCGTGTAAGCCTCCGCGATGGCCAGCATGAAGGTGAACCCCCCCTGTGCAAGAGCGGGCATGACGTCAGCAGCCGCTGACCCTCCCACGCATGCGCGGACCCACGCCGGCCGGCGGAGTCCCTTCGTCCCCGGCTGGCGCAGCGCCGAGGCCTTCCATGCCAGCCGGTGGGGCGAAAAACCACTCTGGCGCCGGCCTAGCCCCTGAAAGTGCAAAGGGTTCCGCACCTTTGGGGCGGACCGACGCCGGAGGGGTTCCCGCCACTCCACTGTGCCGTTTCTGCCCGCCCCGCTGATTCCCGGAGAATCCCGCCCCACGACTTTTCTCCTTGGAGTGAAGATAGTTAAAAGGAGATTTGATAGAGATGTTCAAAATCATGAGGCGACTGGACAGAGCAGATAGGGAGAAACTGCCCCTGCTCGTAAAAGGATCAAGAACAAGAAAGCACAGATTTAAAGTGATTTGCAACAGAAGCAAGTGTGATGTTGGAAGTGTGGTGGAGGCAGATTTGATCGAGGCATTCAAGAGGGCATTAGATGATTGTTTGAATAGGGGAATGGGGAAAACGGGAGGGGATTGGTGCTAAGCCATGATGCTCGTTTGGAGACTCGGTGCAGACACGATGGGACATTCGGCCTCCTTCTGCACCGTGAAAATTCTGTAATTCTGTCAGGACTTGTGTCCCTATCTTTTAGAAGAAGGGATGAGGAAAATATATCTGTGGCCAAAAGAATATTAATATTTCTCAGATGCCACAAATATGCTGCACCGTCTGGATACTCACCACTTGAAATACATTGCATATAGAATAAGAACAAAATAATATTTAAGTTATTAACTGTCTTTGTTCTGCATAATGAATCAAATAATGTTGTAATGATATTGAAATAATACATAAATAGCTGTATTGCAAAGCAATGAGTATCAGGAACAAACAAAACATAAGCAAAAAATAATTTTCCATCTGGCTTCCGGAGATTGCTCTCAGGCACACCTGAGGGCTGAGAAGTCCACACTGTGTGGGGCACAGTTACTCACCTGTTATTTTACTGTGCAGCACAGTGGCACAGTGGGTAGCACTGTTGCTTCACAGCTCCAGGGTCATAGATACATAGAATTTACAGTGCAGAAGGAGGCCATTCGGCCCATCGAGCCTGCACCGGCTCTTGGAAAGAGCATCCTACCCAAGGTCAACAACTCCACCCTATCTCCATAACCCAGTAACCCCACCCAACACTAAGGGCAATTTTGGACACTAAGGGCAATTTAGCATGGCCAATCCACCTAACCTGCACATCTTTGGACTGTGGGAGGAAACCGGAGCACCCGGATGAAACCCACGCACACACGGGGAGGATGTGCAGACTCCACACAGACAGTGACCCAAGCCGGAATCGAACCTGGGACCCTGGAGCTGTGAAGTGATTGTGCTATCCACAATGCTACCGTGCTGCCCTTAATGCATAGGTTCGATTCCGGCTTGGGTCACTGTCTGTGTGGAGTCTGCATGTTCTTCCCGTGTCTGTGTGGGTTCCCTCCGGAAGCTCCGGTTTCCTCCCACATGTCCCGAAAGGCGAGCTGTTAGGTAAATTGGACATTCTGAATTCTCCCTCTGTGCACCTGAACAGGTGGCGACGAGGGGCTTTTCACAGTAACTGCATTGTAAGCCTACTAGTGACAATAAAGATTATTATTATTATTAGTGCTGAATTGATTAAAGAAGTCTTTAATCTCTGCAAGACATGCCAGATCATCGACATGGACACCACCATTACACGTGGAAACACCACCCACCAGGTACGCGACGCATACTCGTGCGACTCGACCAATGTAGTCTACCTCATACGCTGCAGGAAAGGATGTCCCGAAGCGTGGTACATTGGCGAGACCATGCAGACACTGCGACAACGAATAAACGGGCATCGTGCGACTATCAACAGGCAGGACTGTTCCCTTCCAGTTGGGGAACACTTCAGCAGTCAAGGACATTCAGCCTCTGATCTCCGGGTCAGTATTCTACAAGGAGGCCTTCAGGAGACGCGACAACGCAAAATTGCTGAGCAAAAACTTATAGCTAAGTTCCGCACGCATGAATGCGGACTCAACCGGGATCTGGGATTCATGTCGCATTACATTCGGCCCCCACCAACAAGCCTGGACTTGCAGAGGCCTACCGACTGAACTGGCTTGGGACAATTCACACCTCTTTAACCTGGAGTTACCTCTCTCTCTGCATCTTTGATGATTTGATTGCCTGCAGGTGCTCGCATTCCGGGGCATCTCTGACTGTGTCTATATAAACATTTCTGGAACAAGCCTTTCCATTCACCTGAAGAAGGAGCCGTGCTCCGAAAGCTCGTGTTTGAAACAAACCTGTTGGACTTTAACCTGGTGTTGTAAGACTTCTTACTGAATTGATTAAATTAATGGCCAGAAGGCAGGCTTGTTGTGCATTTTGGAATGATAGGTCCAAAGCTGGAGGATGCTATGGCCCTCCAGCTTTCTCAAACATAAAATTTTTAAAAAGCCTTTGCAATTGGTCCACCAGAGTGGTAGAGATTGGGGGAGAGCAACCCCTCTACAGGAGGGCCTCTAAGCTTGCCAGGGGCGCAGGCCATGTAATTTGCTGCTGGGAGGCTGGTTACAGACAGCTAAACCCTCTCACGCCACTTGCAAAAACATGGAGGCTGACTGGGAAATCTCAGTTAACCTTTGACAAGAGACTTCAATGGTCTTTAATTTGTTAAATTGGCGGTGTGCTGTTTGCAGGCAGATGTCTCTGTGGTTAACTACCAACCCCCCCCCCCCCCCCCCCCCCCCCCACCCCCCCCCCCCCCCCCCCCTTCGTCCTTTTTCACCTCCATGTCTCACTCACTGCGTGGCCCAGAGAAAAATCCTGCCTGCAGTTATTAGCTCCTACACAACTAGATATATAATTTTAAGACACACCTGTTTCAGGGTTTTAACAGTGACCAAGTTGGTATTTAATGGAGGTGATGGGAGTTTCACCCCCTAGCTTAAGAGCTATGGAGACCTCTATGTGTCCTCTTCCATCAGGAAGGCCTGCTGAATTCAGTGCCATTCAAGCTCTTTCCCAGACTCGAGACTGCGGGGTGGAAGTCTCGACCTGTGAAAGCTGTCAACCAATTAGAGGCTTTGCTACACCACCAAGGGTAATGCCTGCTGCTGGTACTGCTCAGCAGTTTGAGAAGGCCGTCCATGGTCTTAATTGGGTCAATGACTTGAAGACAGCAGGGGTCCCATGTACCACCCCATGCACCAGCTAATTGAATGCCCCCTCCACATGACAAAATGTACCAAGAGAGAGGGCATTAAATTCTGACCATTAAATGTAATCTTGTAGTTATGAAACTTTCAGACTCAGTGGTTCATTCATTGATTTTGCTATGGAACTTGGATGATTTTTCTTCTTATATTGAATGCAAATGCATGTTGCATTCCTCTTATCCAATTGGTAATGCTATTTATTTTGACAATACTTAACCATAACAATGAAAGTCACTTATAGTTGCTGGCTTTGGGTTTCAAGTCCACTCAGGTGGCACGGTTTCATTTTGAGGATTTTATCAGCAACTCTTGAGAATAAATACCATTGTCTGTGCAAGGTAATCCTAAAATAACATATGCAAAATATATATATCGTCATAATATATTTTTTATAAAATGTGAAGTCACCTGTGAAACCAGTGTGTGGGTCTCCACTGGGATTGGAACATGTACAAGTGTTATACAATAATCAGCCGGATGTACATAACAACCAGTTAATTCACCGATAAACAACCTTTTAGCTTTCATGGAACCTACTCACAATGTGACGTACAAAGCTGGTGACACACCATACAATCTTACGCGTTTTACCAGTATGGAAACTTTATGCCCCACCTACTTGGCAACTTGCATAGTTGTTCAAACAAAGCCAACAGCCTGGAAAGCATGTACTATCTTGTGCATGTACAGTCATTACGCAGCCTGGCTGAGGACCAATGTAAGGAGTGGATGTGCACAGACCAGTGACAGGATAGTTACTGCAGCAAGTGACATCGGCAGCAGGGAAATGAAATAGCCTTCTGATGTGATGTTCCGCCTCTGGAGAGTGTATGCTGCCTTGCGTGCATCACCAACCCTCTGCTAGGACGGGGTATTGCATTGAACCACTAAATGTAAAAACAAGATATAACCTTACAGCAAAAGGGAGGCCGCTATCCCCAATGCACTGCAAATATTACTCTTTTCAAGTATTTACCCAACTCCCTTTAGGAATCAGCTGTTCAATCTTTCAGGCAACGCTTATAGCAAGTCCCCTTATCACCTCCCTGGTTTTCTTTGCTTATTTAAAAATCTGTGCCCTGTAGTTGTCAACCTTTCTGTCAGTGATTTATTAAAGAATACGCTACCTGTTAAGATTTGAATTCAAATCATTTGTGTTATTATAGTGGAAAGTGAAATAGGCTTTTGTATGATATATTGATGTTTTTAAGTACGGATCTTTGTTTTATATTATATTGAATAGCGCTGAACACAAGAATCTCCCAAACTCAGTCACGTATTTTGCTCACTGTGCACTGTATGGCAGGTTGGTTTAGTATTTTATTGAACACATTTTCAGTGTCACATAATGCAGTTCTGTGCCTGAGAAGAATTGCTTTGCTCCATGTTAATAGTGCAGAAACACGTACTTCAGAATCTCGTAGCTGGAGTTGATTACCACCTTCCCTCCAGCTCCCACTATATGCATGCTTCCCGATGACAAGTGGGAGAGAAAACATTGGTGGGGGAAGGTGGGACATTTGTGAGCTCAGAATAGCAGCAACAAAAGTTGTGTCATGTTTCCCACATTTGGCGAATTCATTAAAATTATATGCAAACAGATGAAGCTGAGACTCTGGGCACTTGGAACCTTGCCAAAGCATGTAGAGCTCTCCAACATCGCCATATTTGTACATTTTAATTTAAGTGGGGCATTGTAGCCTCACTAGCACTGGAGCATTTTTAACTTTTGAAGTATATGGGGAATCATCAGGTTAAATAAGCTTTCTTGACAAGGACCTTTGACGCATCCTATTAGAAAACTAATTGGCATTTAACATTTGAAATAAATTAGGAGTAGCTGGGTTCTGAATGTAAGGCCGTTTTTGGATTTCGCTGTTTGTAATATCCTGCACATTGTCTTGCACTGCATTCTACCGAATCAACCCTTTTACCTTCGCTTTCAGGATAAAATTGTTAAAAATTAGTTCTCGGGATGTCGGCATTGATGGGAAGGTCAATATTTATTGCTCACTCTTGGTTCTCCTGAAAAGGCAGCAGTGGGTCTTTTCTTTGACTTGCTATGGCAGTTTGATAGTGCTGTTAGGATAGGATTTCCAGGATTGGGACTCAAGGATGATGAAGGAACAGCATTTTATGTCCAAATCAGGATGCTGTGCGATTGTAAGGGAATTTTGATCTATGGTGTTCTTACGTACCTGCTGCATTTGTCCTTTTAGGTGCTGGAGCTCATGGGCATGGAAAGTGCTATTGATAAAGGCTGAACATATTGCTGCAGTGCATTCTTTGGATGAGTCAAACTGCAGCTAGTGTGCGCCAGTGGCGGAGAAAGTGAACGTTTACGTCAGGGAATGGAGTGCTGATCAAGCAGACTGCTGTGCCTTGGCCAAATTCTGATCAGGATACACACCTCAACCACTAGTATGTAAATGATGCAGATCCCACACAAAATCTCACCATTCAGGAACTGGCAATGAATTGCCTTTGCAGAATGTTCCAAAAATATCCTCTGGATTATCTAAAGCAAAATCCGCGAGTGATAGAGAGTTGCTAGATTGTAATGTAGCAATGGATGTTAAGCCATCAGTCACAGAAATGAAGATTGAGCGGCTTTAGGGTTATCAGGATTTCAAGATTATGATGAATCATTTGGATCATTTTTACAGAGGCATGGTTTGAAGATGACCAAGGTTGGGAAATAAACATTTCAGGGCACAAAACATTTCAAACGGCCAGGCAGAATTGAAAAGGAGGAGGGGGATCCATGATAATAAAGGATGATGCAAGGACATTGCTGAGAAAGGACCTTGGCTCAGAAGAACAGGAAGCAGAATCCATGTGGGTGGGGATTAGGAATAGTAAGGGTCAGAAAATGCTGGTGGGGGTAGTTTACAGCCCCATTAACAGTAGTTATGCAATTGGATAGAGCATTAATTGGCTATGTATTTCAAAAGCTCCATGGATTCTAGAAAATTATAAGTAAATTGGAAGTTAGAAAATGTAACACCAGTATTCAGGGGAGGAGGGAGAGAAAAACAGGGAATTGCAGATCAGCTAGTCAGACATCAGTCATTGGGAAAATCATAGAATCATGGAATCCCGACAATGCAGAAGGAGGCCATTTGTCTCATCGAGTCTACACAAACGCTCTGCAAAATCACCCTACCTAGGCCCACTCCCCCGTCCTCTCCTTGCCCTCTCCCCGTAACCCCATAACCCCACTTAAACCTTCGGACACTAAGGGGCAATTCAGCATGGCAAATCTCCCTAACCTGGAAGCTATTATTTACGAAGTAGAAATTCTGATTCACACACTTATTAGAGACTTTTGAGGATGTAACTAGCAGGGTAGATTAAGGGGAACCAGTAAATGTAGTGTACTTGGATTTGCAAAAATTATTCAATAATGTGCCACACAAAATTTTAATACACAAGATAAGGGCTCATGGAGTTGGGGGTGACATGCATAAGCAAATGGCACAAAAACATAAGAAATAGGAGAAAGATTGAGCCACTTGGTCCCTCGAGCTTGCCCTGTCAGTCAATAAGATCATGGCTGATCTGATATGGCCTTAAATCACTTTCCTGGCAGTCCCCCATTACCCTTAACTCTCTTGTAAACCAAAAGACCTGTTGGTCTTTATTGCAAGGGAATTAGAGAACAAGAATAAATAAGTCTCGTGACAACTGTATGGGGCTTTGTTGAGACTACATTTGAAATACTAAGCATTGTTTTGCTCTCCATATTGAAGGAAGGATATACTTGGATTGAAGGCAGTCCAGTGAATGTTCACAGATTGGTCCCAGGAATGGGAGGGCTCAGTTGTGATGAGAGGCTGAGTAAATTAGGCCTATATACCAGGGGCTAGTTTAGCTCACTGAGCTAAATCGCTGGCTTTTAAAGCATACCAAGCAGGCCAGCAGCACGGTTCGATTCCCGTACCAAGCCTCCCCGGACAGGTGGTGGAATGTGGCGACTAGGGGCTTTTCACAGTAGCTTCATTGAAGCCTACTCGTGACAATAAGCGAATTTCATATATTTCCTGGAGTTTAGAAGAAGTGATGCCATTGCAACATTCAAGATTATGAAGGGGGTTGACAGGGCAGACTCTGAGAAATTGTTTCCCCTGGCTGGGCAATCCTTTTTTAAAATAAATTTGGAGTACCCAATTAATTTTTTCCAATTAAGGGGCAATTTAGAAAGGCCAATTCACCTTCCCTGCACATCTTTCGGGTTGTGGGGGCGAAACCCATGCAAACACGGGGAGAATGTGCAAGCTCCACACGGACAGTGACCCAGGGCTGGAATCGAACCTGGGACCTCGGCGCCCTCAGGCAGGAATGCTATCCACTGCATCACCGTGTTCTCCCAATCCTGAGCAAGAAGGCACCATTTCAGGATATGAGGCTGATCATGAAGGACTGAGATGAGGAGAAATTTCTTCAATCAAAGCATTGTGAATCTTTTCAAGTTCTTTAGCCAGAGGTTTGTGGATGCGCCATCATTGAAGACATTTAAGATTAAAACTGACAGATGTTTGAGTCTCTTAGGGAATCATGGGATATGGGGAGTGGTGGGAAAATGGAATTAAAATCCAAGAACAACCGTGGTCATATTGAATGGCACAGCAGGCTTGGTGGGCTGTATGGTGCTCTCCTGCTCCGGTCTCTTATGTTCTAATGTAACATTCCTATTTTTTGATATACTTGGTGATGTTTTGCTGCAAGATCCATTCATTGAGATGTTTGCCAGGAGGCATGTGGCATTGAGCAGCACACTGATTGAATTATCTGCCTGTTTCCGGTGCATTCAGCCTGTAGAAAGCTGTCGATCTAAGCTTGCATTTTAGTGTACTGTCATCCAGCAATGTCCCATACGGAAGACGTTTGATAAGGTACTGCACAGAAGGTTAATATACAAGGTCAGATCACATGGCGTTTGGGGTAATTTCTTAGCTTGGATAGAAGACTGGCTGACGGACAGAAGTCAGAGAGTTGAGATAAATGGGTCTTTTTCTGGATGGCAAGATGTCACTAGTCGGGTGCCACAAGGTTCGAAGATTGGCACTATTTACAATCTAAATTGATGACTTGGATACAGGGATATTAGGTTCTACAGCCAAATTTGCAGATGACTCAAAAATAGGTTGGACGGTAAGTTGCAATGAGGCGTTAGACAGATTATTATTAGTAAAGGGTTGAAGCCTATGGAGAATGGGCAGAACGGTGGAGCTGAGCCCATGATGAGATCAGCTATGAACGGTGGAGCAGGCTCGAGAGGCTAAATTTCCTGCTCTTGCTCCTAGTTCTTATGTTCTAAGAAAGAACTATTCTGCCTAATTCCACCTTCCAGCTCTTGGTCTGTAGCCCTGTAGGTAACTGCACCTCAAGCACAAATCTGGTGTTCTTGATTAATAAGGGGATTTCTTGATTAATAAGGAGATCAGGGGTTATGCGGATGAGGCAGTAGAATGGGTATGAGGAATATATCAGCCGTGATCGAATGACAGAGCAGGCTGGGCCGAATGGCCTAATTCTGCTCCTATATCTTTTGGTCTTATACAATGTCAAAAATCCATGTATGAACCAGAGGCAACAGGTGCATAACCAGCAAATTCCCTCCAAGCCACATACCATTCTGACTTGGAACTATATCAGCATTTCTTCACTGTCAAAGGTCAAAGTTCTGGAACTACCTCTTAACACCCCCAACACCACCACGACTGCAGTGGTTCAAGAAGGGGGAGCAGAACAACCTTCTAAAGGACAATTAGGAAAGAGCAATAAATGTTGACCTAGCCAGCAATGGCCTTATCCTATGAATGAATTTTTTAAAATGGGGAAGTACACTTTTTTACAGGAAAATATCATGTCGGCATGTATTTATATTTCAATGGCAACATTATAATGTGTTAAACGATACTTTCCTTGGCTGCTAATGTGTATTGAGCATGATACTGGATTGGACAATATTTGCTTTGAGCACACAATATCACAAAGGTTGTCCTAAAATGATTGCAGAAATATCCATAATCATTATGAGGTCAGTTGGAAAGGTCTGCTGCCACATATTGACATAAAACGGCAAATAATCAAGATCTTGATATCATTAGGGCAGCACGGTAGCATTGTGGATAGCACAATTGCTTCACTGC
This sequence comes from Scyliorhinus canicula, assembly GCF_902713615.1. Classification (NCBI taxonomy): domain Eukaryota; kingdom Metazoa; phylum Chordata; class Chondrichthyes; order Carcharhiniformes; family Scyliorhinidae; genus Scyliorhinus; species Scyliorhinus canicula. The sequence goes on from NC_052161.1 coordinate 48,542,543, forward strand.
TCCAGGGTCCCAGGTTCGATTCCGGCTTTGGTCACTGTCTGTGCGGAGTCTGCACATCCTCCCCTTTTGTGCGTGGGTTTCCTCTGGGTGCTCCGGTTTCCTCCCACAGTCCAAAGATGTGCAGGTTAGGTGGATTGGCCATGATAAATTGCCCGTAGTGTCCAAAATTGCCCTCAGTGTTGGGTGGGATTACTGGGTTATGGGGATAGGGTGGAGGTGTGGACCTTGGTTAGGGTGCTCTTTCCAAGAGCCGGTGCAGACTCGATGGGCCGAATGGCCTCCTTCTGCACTGTATAATTCTATGATAAGTAGGCTTGCATTATGGGGCAATCCCTCTGAAATCAATCTGAGGAAGATCTGAATACTCTGAAATTCACCAGTCTGCTGATTTTTGGTTCATGAGTGATGTTTTGTATCATGAATAGGTTATGGGATGGATGGTGAAGTGCCTTGTACTGTTGTGGATTGGACCATTGTAAATTCAAACACTCTCCTATCTATCAATCAGAAGAAGTTCTATTTGACATCATTTTGGTCATGCTTTTAAATTGAATGGTATCCTCAAAAGCTGCCCGTCAGAAAGCATTAGAACCTAACTCTCAGTGACATTTTGCACTTTAATTATTGAGACGGTATTTTACAACTTTACTTTTGTTTTTTATTCAAGGCTCTGTTTTCCTAAGTAATACTATCAATATTAAGAACAGTTTATGTTTACATATGGGTTATGGACACAGGTTCACATTCATGTCTTTATATACTTTGTATTCTTTATCTCAGTTATGCTCCTGTGGAAAGTTATTGATCAGTGAGACAAAAATTCAGAGGCAGACACTGTATTAATGGAAGACTATAGATGACACATGGTGCAAGGAGGCAATTAGAAAGGGGAGAAAATGTGCCTTGTAGTCTGACCCTCATTGTGACTGTGTACATATTAAACAGTAATGAATCTTGTGTTTCAGTCTTAAAACTTAATTGATGTGACCCAGTGCAGCCCAGAAAAATTGGCATACTGGCTAAGGTTGAAGGAAACTAAAAATGTCGTCATGGAAATGAGATTGAAATAAATCAAAAGTAGCCTGGATCAAATTTATTAACATTATTTAAAGCTGAATTTTCACCTCTGAGGCTAAGTAGAACGAGGTGCAGGAATATGCCTTTATTGGTTGTATTTAAGGAGAAAAGAGAAGGAAATTGTGGCACAGAAACCTGCCTCATTTTGATCAGTGCTTTATTTTCATTTTGACAATTTTCTCAGGTATAACATAGGTGTTAAAGTAGCTAGGCTCAATCTGACATCTGCAATTCACACCCAATAACAAGTGGCAGTGACTACAATACCTTACCCATCTTTGGCCGCATGAACCTCCCTGCAGCGTTCAGCAGCTTTGACCACACTATCCTCTTCCACTATCTCTAATATAATTATGTCCTCATGTGCATCTGTTCCTGTGTGTCCCAATACCGCCCAGTGCATCTTCTGCAGTGGCATCATCTCCCATACACTTCTATCCACATCTAGTCCTATTTTGGGCTATTCCCTATTTCTGAGTGCTGTACTGCTGGGCATGTCAGTATAACTGAGGTACTTGCCTTCTCAGATCCCATGACACCATAGAGAACAGAGGATTTCTGGCTAATATTTATCCCTCAATTAATGCCACTAAACCAAATCAGGGTCTAAATTCAACTTTGCCTTGGCCATTTTGTGGATGTTAGAATGAGTAAAACAATGACATATTTAACAGAAGTTAGACCTGCAGCTAGTTTGTATAAATTTGTCAGCACCTTTTCATGGTGGGTGTCTAAAATAAGCTCCGATCTAATTTTTCAATCAAGCTCCTGTACTCATATTTAGGTACATTTAAGAAATTTGTTGAAAGTAGTTCACACCTAAACCACTTGCAAGTAGTTGAAACTACGACTCCAATTAGTAGATGTTTTTCTCTTCACCTTAATGTCAAGCTAGAAGTTGCAGGAATTCTGTCTGTATTCGGCCCCCGCCAATGACTTCCTGCTCCCCTGTACGTTCTGGTGTACCTTTGCCTCCCGACCACTACTGAATGGCCATTGATTTAATTATCATTTACCCAAATGAGAAAACAGACGTGTGGGAGTTGAATGGCCTGCTCTTATGTTCCATGTATAATTAGACAGTTGTTCAGATCAGTTTGGCCAGTGTATTAATATGATACTAACACTTTCCAAATTTAATTTAAATCGCTTGAAAGAAGCCGAGGAAAATGTGTTTTGGTGCAAAATGTTAGGTACCACAGAGCAGCAGTTGTAAAAGTGCAGCCTCAATCTGATTTGGTGTACAGGTAGGTGGATTGGTCTTGCTAAACAATTGGCCCTTGGTGTCCAAAGATATGAGGGTTAGGTGAAGTTATGGTGAAAGGGCGGTGGAGTGGACCTAGGTGGGGTGCTCTTTCAGAGGGTCAGTGCAGACTCAATGGGCTGAGTTACCTCCTTTTGCACTCTAGAGGTTCTGTGGATAAATATCAACAAATATTTAGTCTGGCTAAAGAAACTGCCAGTTTGAATGAGTGAAAATGGCACAAAACTGTGAGAAGAAAATATTGAAGCACTTGCAAAATTTAAGACATTTTGAATACTTTGCTTTGTCTTTACTCTATTTGCGTACATACAAAACTATAACTGTTATCATGGTACTTTTATCAGCCTGAAGACTGTGTTGCACTGTGACTTGCATCGAAAAATTCATATATAGACTAAGTATTCAGGTTAAAAACATGCAAACGTAACAATCATGTATCAACAAAAATGTACAAAAAATTCAGCAGGTAACAGGAAAGTGGTGGATGAGATAACAAATGGAGACCTGTTAGATTAAAATTAAATGAAAATTACAAGCCAGTACATCATTCCTATATTACACCAAAGTGCATATGAATTTCATAATTTAAGTACCTCATTGAGAACCCGAACCATGTGAGGAATCTGCAGCCTTCTTTTTTTGGTTCACATTGAGTGAACTATTTTTATTCTGTATTTCATCCATTACCTTAGTCAGAGAGTGTAAAAGCTTTCCAAATAAACCATCTTCGTTCTTCATTCAACTCCTCCAGAGGGGTGCAGATTATTAGCTTTATCAGTGCTGGAGAGTCTTTGTTCAGATGCTTGCATCTTTTCTCTTGACTTTACATATGGACCAGACCATACATGGTTACCCACAACTGTATTGTATAAAGTCCCAGGATCCGTCAGTGTATCTGATCATTTTTGCCAGTTAAAGGTTTGCTGCTGTGTTTGCTGAGCTCTTGCTATCAGAAGTTTAAGCCAAAATCTCTACCTTCCAACAAAAGGAGATTTCTGTTAACTAATCATTCAGTGTGCTTTCTTCCTCTTGTGTTTCTCATTCCTGTTTTACCAGAAGCCTGAGTTGCTTACTCTGATGAGCATCTCATAACACCTATCATCTCTATACTCTTCCCCATGTCAGGGAGGCACCTCAGAACAATTTACATTGAGGGGCACAGCAGTGGCCACATCTTAGGAAAGTGAAACAGTTACATTAAGAGGATCAAAGACATTGTTTAAGTGAAATATTTTGTGGAGGTTTCTAAAAATGGAGGGAAATGCTAAGATGGAAGTAGTGTTAAAAGAGAGTTACAGAGAGCAGGAACATAAAGGCTAAATGAGGAGGTAGGAAGCCAGGGAGGGCCTGCTGTGGCGAGAAGCATAGTTAAGCCATTGAGCTAGGAGGGTTGACTGGGAAGAACGGAGTTGTTTGGTTGGGTGGGGAAAGGGAGTACGTGCATCTTGAAGAAGACAGGCTGAGGGTAATCAAGACTCAGTATATGTGATGACATCAGAGGTTGAAATTGATCAATTCGGTAGTGCATAATGGACAGATAAAGCATCAGCAGCCTATTATTCATAATACTTGATTCTCTAACCCATTGACCAATTCACAGACAGACTATTTGGTGCTACTATCATTAATCAGTTACACTTCCAGGACATGGCAATTTGGATGAGTTGGAGCTTGTAGAGTGCTGAGGTTAAACATCAGTTAGAAGAGCACTGAAGAACTTGAACCTTGAGATGGTGAAAGCAGGGACTAGAAAGTTAAATGACAAACCTCCGGAAAGTGTTAGACCAGGTGGTCCTTCTCAGGACAAGAATACAAAAGAAAAGAAAACCTGCAAAGCCTCTATGGTAACAGCAGCAACCAATCCTATTCATTCCTGCTTGGCTACATAGAGAATAAATAAAGCAGGAAAGAACAAACAAACAAGGCCTACAGAATCGAAAAGGCTCAGGTCCAAATTGGAATTTTACAGTTAGCATAGAGAACATGCTCGAGCTAGATTACAATTGTACAGTATAGCCTTTGGCACTAACCCATAGCATGCATTTCTTGCATTGAAACTGTTGTGCGTTTTCTCTACTACTTGATCTTTTCTGTGGCTCTGTTCCAATCGGGGCAATCAGTGGATTTGCCTTCTTTCTATATTGTTAATGTCCGAATGCTTAGAGTCGCCAGGTATCGAATGATATCACCACAAGTTTCAACCGGCTATCGATCAAAGAGCCAAACACCAGTTAGTTAGTTCAAGGTCAAGGGTACTTTATTACACACAATAAATCATGCAACATAAACACTACTAGTTAACTACATCTATTACTAAGACAACCTGTACTTAACTTTGGGCACCCGGTTTAGGTCAGGGAACAGTGGCCGCTGTTCAATTCTGGATCTCTTGGGTTTGAAGTGGTAACTGCTGCTCAGCTGGGCTCAGACGTCTGGTAGTGGGCGTTGAACTCGAACTTGCTTCTGGTGTTGCTGCAGTTGGCGATGGCCGTGACCGGGGTACCAAGGCCAAAAGAGAGCAAACATATGGTGAACTCTTCCTTTATACTCGGGGGGGGGGGGGGGGGGGGGGGGGGGGGGGCTTTTGCACTCTTTTAGGCAGTCCTTCGATTTGGGCCTTACTAATTGGGTGATCCCTGATCACTCCATTCGATTCCTTAACCAATAATTGGGTGGGGATATGGATGGCTGGGCGTGTCCCAAGCGGTCATTGACCCCATTGTTTGCATTTCCCTCGGACAGGGAGTGGTGCCGAAATATTTGGGACTGCCCCGCTTGCTGGAGTACCTGTCCTTTGTGTTGGGGGAGATGGGCCATCACCTGCTAATCGGCCTGATTAACATGCTAATGGGACGGGGTTTCGATGCCGTCTGGACTTTGCTGACAAATATGCATTTCAGGCCCTGAGCCTGTCTGAATCTTGGCTTGTCCATTTTACGCATCAGTGTTTGCGAGTTGCTCTGTACCTAGTTCGAAGTGGCCATCCCAGATGGCTACAAAACAAACTTAGGTTAGTTTGTCTGAATGAACTTCTATTTTAGAAGTGCAAGTATAAGAACAAGCTGAACTTCATACTCCCTGTCTCCACGCCCTGTCAAATGCAAACACAGACTCCTCCCTACATTGGAGGATTTCAGAGAGTGAAGAATCCTGTTGTGTTCCCCAGCCATGCGGCGAAACTGGAGATGACATTGTGAGGCAGAATATCAACAACTGGATGGATTCATGATTCAACCACAGTGGAGCAGATCATAGCCCCAGAAGTAGTGGAGACCCGAGGGCACTTGCGGTTCAGGGACGTTAGTCTCTGGCACACAAATCAAAAGGGATAATTTCAGATATGGGTAGCATTGGAACATTTTCAGACCAAAGAATGGGGCAAATTGGTATGTACAAGGTTGGACAACACTTGAAGTTGGCTCATTTGTGCTACCTTTGCTGGGTTGCAATTCTGCAAGTGTATTAATGTTGGGTTCTCAAACTTCCTCTCTTGACATAGCGTAACCCATGTGCAGATTGTACCATGAGTGGGAAATCCACTCAGAGGTTGTTCAGGGATGACTTGGAGATAGATGTGTATTAGTTAGAGACAGAAGTCATGCTGCACTGGAGCTTGGAACCGTGCTTCTTTCTGGATGTGAGCAAGCCTGATGTTTCTAGGAATTAGAAATCAAAGACAGAAAGGCAGCTGGCACGGCCCAAACGACTCTGCTTTGGTTCTTATCCCACAACGAAGGTAAATGAGCGGTCCTTTTGTTATGATCTCAGTTGATGTTATAACTGGACAGGAAGATTCGAGAATAGAACCCTGGCTCAAAAGACCACACAACTTTTACTTGTTTTTCTAAAACACAGAGGAACAAAGTCACAGGACCGCTAATTTGTTTTAACAAGGGGGAAAGTAAATTAAACATAGAAAAATTGGATTATGATACAATATTTCTTTACTCACCCATAGTTTAATCACTACACATAAATGTTAAGATTAACACAGATTAGTAAGCATATTTTAAGCTACAATATAGAATATAGAACAGTACAGCACAGAACAGGCCCTTCAGCCCTCGATGTTGTGCCGAGCAATGATCACCCTACTTAAACCCACGTAACCCGTATACCCGTAACCCAACAATCCCCCATTAACCTTACACTACGGGC